>NC_092832.1:8470026-9214193 GCF_039878825.1 Excalfactoria chinensis
CCAGCTCGGGACAACTTTGGGGACAAAAAGCCCCCATGGTGGCACTGTAGAGGGGGAGCCATCTCCAGCCCATGCCCAGGAGGTATCTTCAAAGCATCCTGGCTAGGTGCAGGGTCTGGAAATGGGGTGGCATGGGGGGAGGAGAGGGGAGTGGGAGCAGGGCTGTACCTGATGGCTGCACCCCTTGGGGGTGCCCCATATCTCCGTGTCCTGGGGACCACAGGAGGTGCCTAGGAATGTGCCTGTGGTGTTGTCAGAGGCAGCTGCTCCATTCAGGCTGCGTCAGGGTGAGTCGGTTCCTTTGCGGTTTGCAGGGAACATTGCTCAAGAAGAGGAGAGGGCTGTAACCACACAGGGATGGGGCCTCCGCCAAAAACAAGAGCAGTGTGCATGGGGAGGGGCTCCTCCCAAGTGTCAGGGGAGCACCCCACTCAGCCTCACAATGCTGATATTTGCCCAGGAGCTGGCCCTGAAAGGCACCAGCAAAACAGGATTACCCCTGGGATTGTCTGTCTCCCAGGAGAGCTGCAGAACTGATTTCAGTCCTCATTCCCCTCTGTCACATATACCCTTCTCCTTTACATATAAAGCATGGGTTCAGGGCTGCATCCTTCTCCTTGCAGTGTCCACCTTCAGGTCTCGGCCAGTTCACTTCTGCTTTTACAGCAACACCAGAAACTATTTGTAATGACAAAAATAAAGGTGAGAATGTTTCTTTTCTATTGTTCTGCCCTGCTGTGCCCTGTGCCAGTGGAAGTGAAACCTGCAGGGGCACAGCCCATTTTCTTCCTGCCCTCCCCTGGGGTTGAGCATCCAGCAACACCCCTCTGACTGTCCTACTGCAGCAGCAGCTTGTCCTGCTCAGGGGACTGTGGCTTCCTGAAGTGTCCCCCTGCCCAGCAGCCCCCCATCATCCTCTCTGCCCACTGGGATGTCATTCCCTGTCCCAAGCTACAATTTCTGCATGGGAGCTGGCAAAGCGAATGCTGCTGGGTCACTGCATGAGCAGAAAGAGGGAGAATTGCACTAAAGCATTTTGCAAGGATGATAACAAAGGACAGGAACAGAATTTCATTTACATTGGCCAAGGAGAAAGTCACTGTAATGAGTTATGGATTTTGGGGATGGGTTCCTGCTTTTGTGTCATGGGAGTCCCACTGGGGCATCATTTATTTCTCTTGGAACTGGAACATGCATGTGACCCAAAGGGCTCTTGCCTTGGCTTTAGCTGGAAGTGAGCAGACTAATTCCCTCAGAAAACCCTGCCAAAATGGTATTACTTAGAAGCAGAACATGTAAAAATAGATAGATGGTGATGCTGCACACAATGGGCACCTTCCTGAAGCATCGGTAGAAGTTCATAAAGGAACAGGGGGGAAGTTCTCCCATCCTGTTTTTGGACCTTTCTCATAAAGATTTTAACAGGCAGAAACAGGAAAATACATTGTACAACTAATTGGCCTTGAGTGGTATATGACAATTCACAGCCTGCAACAGGATCCAGGAGCTGCGCACCACGTTCCTGCTCTGCCTGCTGCAGGTCCACACATCTCATCCTACCCTGTCCTCTCTTTGTTGCTGCCACCGACATGGTGGGTTGGAGGGCTCTGGGTGGCTGCACACCAGGCTGGCCGCTCACTGGGGTCTAAGTCTCCAGCTGGCAGCAGTTTCCTGGCGGTGGGGGAACACAGCAGGGCAGGATGCGGGCTGGCAGCAGGGCTGGGTCAGGAGGGGAAGAGACTGGGGGGAGGGAGCGATGCTCTGAGGCTTGAAGGAAGCGTGAGCAGTGCTGCCTGCCCAGGGCAAGGTGCAGCAGGCACCCCGCAGCACCACTGTGGTAGGTCTGCCTTTTTCTTCCCATGGGGACAGCGGGGTCTGCTCGTGTAGGGGGCAGGGAGGGTTGCGGGTGGGTACCCTGCAGCTGACAAGAATGCATGCTCATGCCCTTCTCTCCAGCATGCAGGGCACCACTGTGGGACAGCACTAAGCTCGGAGGATGTGGGCTCTCAGCTCTTGTGGTGTCTGCTGCCTGAGCATCGCTGCCTTCACATGTGGTAAGGTGCCCACCATGACCCTGAGGGAAACTGGAGAAGGGCAGCGGAGTTATTTTGGGGGCC
Organism: Excalfactoria chinensis; assembly: GCF_039878825.1. Taxonomy (NCBI): domain Eukaryota; kingdom Metazoa; phylum Chordata; class Aves; order Galliformes; family Phasianidae; genus Excalfactoria; species Excalfactoria chinensis. The sequence goes on from NC_092832.1 coordinate 8,472,144, forward strand.
CCACAGGCACATGGCTTTGGTGCCTGTAGGATATTTCCTTTGCACATTGGCACCGCATGGGGCAAGGAATGTGCTCTGTCCTAGAAATCCTGTGTGGTGTGGCTCAGTCTACAAAAGACCTTTTGCAAATCAGCAGAAGAGCAAAGGCAAAAGTAGAAGTGTCAGGAGGAGACTGAGGTTTAGGTCTGCAAGGAAAACAAAAATGCAAATGCACCTTGAGTGCTGCAAGCACTGTGCCCAGCTGCACAGGGCTGGAGGCATGGGGGCTGCCAGGGCTGCTAATGGAACCCAGGTGGGACTCAGCTAAGGTGTGTGGGGATAAGACTGAGCACGTGGGGCTGCAGGAGCTGGAAGAATGAGGTAAGAGTGTGTCTGCATGACAGGAAGGTTGTTGACATGCTCCCTGGTCTTTCCTGGGGTCTGGTCTTCCTTGGGATACTTAGGGGAGTTGGTGGGGCCAGAGCAGGTTCCTAGTGGTTGCCTGGGGAGCTCTAGGAAATGAGGAGCTGGGCTGCTTTTGAAGAGCACCTTTTTCTTGGTTTTGTTTAACAAAATGGGTAGTTGGATCTTCCACAAGGAAAACCAGACAAACTGTAGGGATTTTGCATAGGAAAATGTATAATAACTGGCTGAGCTAAAGCCCTGGTTAGATTTGTGAAGCCCTGTATTTGCATATAACATGCAGTGCCCAGACCTTTGCCTTCATAATGAAAGCGTAAGATGTGCTCTCCTGTAACAGGGTACCTCAGGCCTGTTGCTTGGAGTGACTTTGCTCCCCACCTTGCTTTTGGTCTGCTTTCCACAGCTGCAGGCATACTTGCATCTAGGGAGAAGAGAGGAAGCTTTTTGGGGGGCAAAAACTTCTCGATTACATCAAGTTGTGGTGTGAAACAGAAGCAGTATTTCATCAAAATGCCTTCCACTTCTGGGTGTGGGTTCCAGTTAATCTGGGCTTTGCCTTCACTGGTGGGCATGGCCAGGATATAAACTGCTTTCTGCAAGGCTGTGTTTTGCAATGCAGTGTTCTGCAGCTATTTGGGCCACCTCTGGATCAGGTGTGCAGCATGGCGTAAGGATGCTTTTGGGTGTGGGGGCATGCTTGGGCTTGTTTCTTGTGCAAAACCGATCCTCCTGTAGTATTGTAAATTACATACAGAAGGGAAAACAAACAACCAAACAACAAAACCACACATGTGGTACCATTTTACATTTGCAGAAGGAGATGTGCTTTTAGGAACTCTTTGGGAGATGTTTATGGGGAGGGAAGCCCCAGCTCTTTCCCACCTTCCTCATTTCTCTGCTGCCCCTCTGCCCCACCATGACTCATTCTGCCATGCTGGATCCTGACACATCTCCATGTCCCCTCTTTGAACTTTGTTCTCATCCACACTTCCCCCATTTTTAGCTTCCAGTTGCTGGTGGCTCTTGGCCCTGGTGCCAGCCTCAGGTCCACGCTGACCCTGTACCCAGCCCTGCACTGTCTTCCTGCAGTGATCCCAGACTACATCCTCTCCTGCAGGCATGGTGATGCAGGTGGGAGCCTGGACATACAACTACAGCAAGGAGGACTTTGAGTGGAACACTGCCAGGCAATACTGCCAGGAGTTCTTCACTGACCTGGTGGCCATCCAGAACAAGGAGGAGATTGAATACCTCAATCGTACCCTGCCCTATCATAGCAAATACTACTGGCTTGGCATCCGCAAGCGGAGGGGTGTCTGGACCTGGGTGGGTACAGAGAAGGTGCTGACAGAGGAAGAAGCCAACTGGGCCACTGGGGAGCCCAACAACCGCAGGTCCAACCAGGATTGTGTGGAGATCTACATCAAGCGGCAGACAGAGGCAGGCAAGTGGAACGATGAGCCTTGTACGAAGAAGAAGAAGGCACTGTGCTACAAGGGTGAGTGGTGAGAACACGGGGAGGGCTGGGAGCAGGGCAGAGCACCCCTTGATGACGGTCAATGTGTGCAGTCTCCTGCCAGCCCCTGCTCTGTGGCCTGCATGGTGATTGTGTGGAGGTCATCCAGAGCTACAAGTGTGAGTGCCACCCTGGCTTTGAAGGGGACAACTGTGAGAATGGTAAGTACCCATTAGGCTCTTCTTGGGGCTGAGGTGCTTGTCTTGGATGGTGCTTGCAGCTGTGTATTCCAAAAAGACCCTTCTTTTTTTGGAGAGCTCAAGCCCCAGCAAAGCACATGATTCTGTCGTGCTGCTGACAGGCTGTGGCCACATCTCTCCTAGCTGTGCAGTGCCCTATACTCAAGCCCGGAGGAGCGTACATGAACTGTAGCCATCCCTTTGGAGACTTCAGATACAACTCCACCTGCACCTTCTGGTGCCCAGAGGGGTTTGAACGGCGAGGTGTGCATGAGCTGCAGTGCTTGGATGAGCGGCAGTGGTCGGCAGAGATCCCCACGTGCATAGGTAGGGACTGCCATGGACTGGGGCTCTGGAGCATGGAACTGATGTTCAGCATCATTTCCACAGTGGGTTCTGGTGTGTAGATGCAGCAAACCCTTGCAATTTTCCATGTGCTGATGCTCGCTCCCTATTTGTGTTGGGGCAAAACTGGCGTCCTGGCACCTCCGTTGTCTGAGAGGCATTGACTGCTCCTCAAGAAGCTGCTGGCCACTTCAGAAGGACTTGAAGAAGAGGAATGGGAGCTGTCACACGGCTGGGGGAAGGGTGCACTCTGACTGGGTTAGGTAGAAGGGCAAAAGGCAGTGAGATGGGGAGGAACAGGGCAGGCAGGAAACCACTGTGGGGAGAAAGCCGCAAAAGAAATGAGCTGTGGTGTGTTTTGCAGAGAAAGTCTTCCTGTTGGCATCTTGAGGGCTTGTAGCTGCTCTGCTGGTACCCCAGAGGCACTGAGCTATTTTGGGCTGGGGTTTGTGTGGAGCCTTGCTCCATCTACTCTGTACAACAGGTCTACGTGTGTGTACAAGGATATGACAAACTGAGACCTGAAGCATGTAAAAGGCACAAAGGGGTATCTCCTGTATGGAGAGCCCCAGCAGTATGCGTGCCTTTAAAGCTAGCAGATTGCCTTGCAGTTAGTGCTGCCAGAGAGGAGGGGTAAGTAGGCTGGTGGCCCAGGGATTTCTGCTCCTAAGGGAGCAGGGACCAAGGGCTGCTGTGATGTCAGTTTTGTGGAAGTCCCCCCGTGCACCATCCAGCAAGTTGCCCTGACCTTTCCTGCTCCTGACTTTCCAAGTTCCCGCATCTGGTTTTCCAGAGCACAGCTGTTTTTTCCTGCTTGACGTATGATTGATTTTTCTTTTCTGCTAATTTTGGCTGACGTGGTTGCCAATGCTGATAACAGGGCTGTGCTAGTGAGTGTTGCCAATTGGGTTTATTCCAACACCAAGAACAGGTTCTGACTGTGGAAGGGCTGGATGTGCCCTGGGCACAACAGGGACGTGGGAGAGGCTGTGGTGCACAGCTGAGGGTGCCTGGTCAGAGCCCCTCTCTCACTACAAAGACAGAGCCAGTGTGTCTGGGTGCTGGGTTGGAAGGTGGGCATCCTATAGGGAAACAGGCTCTGTTTAAGGCGTCCATGGTCTTTTGCCATGGTAACCCAGAGAATGCCAGGGATAAACCAGGTCCTGGTACAGAAGTAACTGCTTCTCATGTGGGGCAAAAATCACTGGACCAACAGTTCTACCACTGTGTCCAAGGAAGTGAGGCTTGCCATCTGGTATTGAGGTAAGAAAGGAAGATCAAAGACATGTCACCACAAATTGGAGTTTATTAGGTTGGGATTAAGCACTAATCTCTGTATTCAGTTCTACCCAAATCCTGTCCTGAGACCTTCTCTCTTGCAGCTGTCACCTGCCCGGTGCTCAGTGCAACAGAGCATGGAGAGCTGAACTGCTCCCATGTCCATGGAAACTTCACCTTCGGCTCCAAGTGTGACCATTCCTGCCAACCAGGCTTTGAACTCATGGGGCAACAGAGAAGTGAGTGCACGGCCAGTGGAACCTGGACTGAGGATGCTCCACAGTGCAAAGGTAGAGCTGTTGGTAAAGATGTTACTGGCCTGAGATTGGCCCTGGCTTGTTCTCAGCTTCATTAGCCTTCTCATCCCAGAAGCTGAGCCTTGCAGCTCCCTGTCTCCTGCTTGAGGTGTGCTTCTTTTACTTCTCAGCCGTCACCTGCCCAGTGCTCAGTGCTCCAGAGCATGGAGAGCTGAACTGCTCCCACCTCCATGGGAACTTCACCTTTGGCTCCACATGTGGCTTCTCCTGTCAGCCAGGCTTTGAACTCATGGGGCCACAGCACCATGAGTGCTTGGCCAATGGAATCTGGAACGGAGACACCCCACAATGCAAAGGTAGAGCTGCTAGTAAAGGTGCTACTGGCCTGAGATTGGCCCTGGCATGTTCTTAGCTTCATTAGCCTTCTTATCCCAGAATCTGAGCCTTGCAGATCCCTGGCTCCTGCTTGAGGTGTGCTTCTTTTACTTCTCAGCCGTCACCTGCCCGGTGCTCAGTGCTCCAGAGCATGGAGAGCTGAACTGCTCCCATGTCCATGGGAACTTCACCTTTGGCACCACATGTGGCTTCTCCTGTCAGCCAGGCTTTGAACTCATGGGGCCTCAGCACCATGAGTGCTTGGCCAATGGAACCTGGAATGGGGACAGCCCACAATGCAAAGGTAGAGCTGTCGGTAATGATGTTACTGGCCTGAGATTGGCCTTGTGATGTTCTCAGCTTCATTAGCCTTCTCATCCCAGAAGCTGAGTCTTGCAGCTCCCTGTCTCCTGCTTGAGGTGTGCTTCTTTTACTTCTCAGCTGTCACCTGCCCAGTGCTCAGTGCTCCAGCGCATGGAGAGCTGAACTGCTCCCACCTCCATGGGAACTTCACCTTTGGCACCACGTGTGGCTTCTCCTGCCAGCCAGGCTTTGAGCTGATGGGGTCACAGAGTCACGAGTGCTTGGCCACAGGGAACTGGACTGAGGAAATTCCACAATGCAAAGGTAGAGATGCTGATAGAGCTTTGGGACAACACTATAATACTCTTCATCCTCTTGGTCACAACATTTCAATCCTACAGTAACCTGGCTCCTGCTTGAAGTGTGCCTCTTTCCCCTGCAGCTGTCACCTGCCCAGTGCTCAGTGCTCCAGAGCATGGAGAGCTGAACTGCTCCCATGTCCATGGAAACTTCACCTTTGGCTCCAAGTGTGACCATTCCTGCCAACCAGGCTTTGAACTCATGGGGCTACAGAGAAGTGAGTGCACGGCCAGTGGAACCTGGACTGAGGACACCCCACAGTGCAAAGGTAGAGCTGTTGGTAAAGATGTTACTGGCCTGAGATTGGCCCTGGGATGTTCTCAGCTTCATTAGCCTTCTCATCCTAGAAGCTGAGCCTTGCAGATCCCTGTCTCCTGCTTGAGGTGTGCTTCTTTTACTTCTCAGCCGTCACCTGCCCAGTGCTCAGTGCTCCAGAGCATGGAGAGCTGAACTGCTCCCACCTCCATGGGAACTTCACCTTTGGCTCCACATGTTACTTCTCCTGCCAGCCAGGCTTTGAACTCATGGGGCCACAGCACCATGAGTGCACAGCCAAGGGGATCTGGAATGGGGACGCCCCACGGTGCAAAGGTAGAGCTGTTGGTAATGACGTTACTGGTCTGAGATTGGCCTTGTGATGTTCTCAGCTTCATTAGCCTTCTTATCCCAGAAGCTGTGCCTTGCAACTTCCTGGCTCCTGCTTGAGGTGTGCTTCTTTTACTTCTCAGCCATCACCTGCCCGGTGCTCAGTGCTCCAGAGCATGGAGAGCTGAACTGCTCCCACCTCCATGGAAATTTCACCTTTGGCACCACATGTGGCTTCTCTTGTCAGCCAGGATTTGAGCTGATGGGGACGCAGAGTCACAAGTGCTTGGCCACGGGGAACTGGACTGAGGACATTCCACAATGTAAAGGTAGAGATGCTGATAGAGCTTTGGGATGACACTAGGATGTTCTTTAGCCTCTTGGTCACAACATTTCAATCCTACAGTAACCTGGCTCCTGCTTGAAGTGTGCCTCTTCCCCTGCAGCTGTCACCTGTCCAGTGCTCAGTGCTCCAGAGCATGGAGAGCTGAACTGCTCCCATGTCCATGGAAACTTCACCTTTGGCTCCACATGTTACTTCTCCTGCCAGCGAGGCTTTGAAATCATGGGGCCTCAGCACCATGAGTGCACAGCCAAGGGGATCTGGAATGGGGACACCCCACAGTGCAAAGGTAGAGCTGTCAGTAAAGATGTTACTGGCCTGAGATTGGCCCTGGGATGTTCTCAGGTTCATTAGCTTTCTCATCCCAGAAGCTGAGCCTTGCAGCTCCCTGGCTCCTGCTTCAGGTGTGCTTCTTTTACTTCTCAGCTGTCACCTGCCAGATGCTCAGTGCTCCAGAGCATGGAGAGCTGAACTGCTCCCACCTCCATGGGAACTTCACCTTTGGCACCACATGTTACTTCTCCTGCCAGCCAGGCTTTGAGCTGATGGGGTCACACAGCAGGGACTGCATGGCCACTGGAACCTGGGCCGGGGATGCCTCGCAGTGCCAAGGTAGTGCTGTGGTGGTCACAGAGTTTCCCCTTCCTCAGAATCTGTCCCCAGTCTCCCTCTGTGAGATAAAGGAGCTGAGCCATGTGTGCTCAAGTGGTGTGAGTGGAATGGAGCTGTGTAAGGATGCAGTAAGGGAGCCCCCCATTGCTGCCTTTATCCTGACGCTTTCTGTGACCCCAGTGGGGCTATGCACAGTGGATATACAGCACCATGGGGAGGCAGACCCTCTGAAGTCTCCAGTTCTTCTGAGAACTGCCAGGACAGTGCCCACTGCTCTGTACTAGCAGATTGCTTTCCCCACAATCCCTTTTCCCTCAGCACCTCAGCTCATGGCAGCTCATCAGCTGGCTCTTGTGCCCACATTTCACTGCCAACAATTCTGTCTCATTGATGTTGCTGTTCTGCTCTACCTGCAGCCATCAGCTGTCCGGTGCTGGATGCCCCCAACCACGGCCACCTCTACTGTTCTCATCCATATGGGAACTTCACATTCAACTCCACTTGCACCTTTTCCTGCAAGGAAGGATTTATGCAGATGGGAGCAGAGGTGCTCAGGTGTGCAGCAACAGGGAACTGGACCAGGCAACCCCCACTCTGTGAAGGTATGGTGGGGCTGCGCTTCCGAGCCTCCTATGGTGTATCTTGAGGGTGGAGGAGGCACCCAGCAGCTTTGCTTCTGTGTAATCCCTCTGATAACAACCTGAGTGTTTGCGGGTCTTTTTCAGAGGATTCTTCTGCCTTTTTAAAACAAGTTCTGGTTTACACCAGCACCAGTGCTCTGGCAGCAGCTGGCCTTGTGCTCTCCGGAACGCTCATCGCCTTGCTTGCCAAGCAGCTCAGTGACAGAGGTACTGAAACACCCGCAGCCAGTGGGTACTTTGGCTAGGGATTCTCAGACCAGGAGGTTACAGAGCCCCAAGGAAAGTGGGTTGATGAAAAGAGTTTATAGATGTGACTGTTTCAGTCCATGTCCTGTGTGCTGTGGGTTGGCCCAGTCTAACAGCAGTTCCCCACTGAGAGGCACCAGCTACAACTTGGGGGCAGAGCCAGAAAAGCACCATCGTTGTTGAAGGGGGAAAAGGCAATTATCCCAGCATGAGATGGAATGGGGCTGCGTGACAAATCTGTTTCTGCTTGTCAAATCTTACTGCTGCCTCTCAGGCCCTTCACTAAAAAGATCTGACTCTTTCTTTTATACCTGCACTCTCCATGGACACTTCAACACTGCTCTCAGAGGAGAAGAAAAAGCTCCTTAACCCCACCAGGTAAGACTTATACTTGGCAGAAGGGTCTCTACCTGCAGACAGGTGGGTATCTCTGTGGACAACTCCCTACTACCATCACCTCTGTCTGCACATGAGTGGTTGCCTTTACAGCAGTAAAGGTAGCCTCTAATGGGTGCAGCCCCTGGGGGGAAATGGCTAAGATACAAGTACTTTCCTCATGCAAGCATGATGTTTCCTATTTCTTTTCATTTCTTACCCTAAGCTGACGCTCTGTGTTTTTTCCCAGTGACCTAGGGGCACCAGGCATCTTCACCAACGCAGCCTATGACTCCACCTTGTAAGGTGAATGCCAGCTCAGTGCTTGCAGCACATTGGAAGGTGTGCGTGAAAAATCATCTCCTTCTGGGCAGCAAGTGGGCTTATCTGAGGGGAAAACTCGGGGAGGGGAAGCCCAGCCCCACCACCCCACCTCACTTATGTCACTTCTTCCATCTCAGGTGAAGTAGAGCCAGGAGCCCTGTCCCCACCAGCACCAAGCCCTGACGGTACTTCGCTTTGCCCTGCAGACCCTCGCTGCCTGCTGGCTTGAAGCTGCTCTAAGGGGCTGGGACTGCAAAGCTCCGTGCCCACACTAGCCTATACCCACGCGTGGGCAAGGCCTCTGAAGAGCAGCAGGGGCGTGGAAAAGCGGACTGTAGCCCCGTTTCCTCCCCGGCTTGCTGCTGGGGCCGTGCCCGTGCCAAGGGGCGCTCAATAAACACCTTTGCCCTCGACCTTGCTCCGCGTGTGCTCAATGCGAGGCGGTCACCACGTGGGTGCGGAGCGCGACGGGGGCGGGCCTAGAATTGTCCTCCTGCGGCTGCCGTATGGGGGCGGGGCTTTAGCCGGAAGTATACGTGTTCGGGAGTAGGAAGGAGGAAGCGATGGCGGCGGCGAAGGCCGAGTGGGAGCCCGCGGGGCTGCTGCCGGCGGCGGGGGGCGGCCTTGACTGGGGTAAGAGCGGCTGGGCCGGGGGCGGGAGGGGTACGAGGCCGGGTGGAGCTCGGCTCCCTTCTGCGCAGCCGGTGCTGAGGCCGCTGTCTCCCCGCAGAGACGGTGCTGGGCGAGGAGCTGGGCGAGCTGCTCGGTGCTGCGGAGTCGCGGCGTGCTGCGAGGGATGAACCAGACGTGAGTACCGTGCTGTCATTTACTACGTGCTTCCAGATCCGATGATGAAAGAGCACTAAGCGTTCAATGGAGAGGAAGAGTGATGGCAGCGAGTCACCAATCCTGTATGTTATTCAGGGCGGTTTAGTGACTGCACTTAGAACTTTTGCTTTTCAAATTACTGACAGCAGTACAGCCATTAGTGGTATTCCTGAAATGCTCGTGTCCTACAGCTCCAAGCTTTAAAAGAAGCCTTGTCTCATGTAAGGTACTGGAATAGGCTCCCCAGGGAGGTGGTTGAATCACCATCCCTGGATGTGTTTAAGAGCCGTTTGGATGTGGTACTCAGGGATATGATTTAGCAGAGGATTTTTTAGAGATGGGGTACTGGTTAGGCTGTGGTTGGACTTGATGATCTTCAAGGTCTTTTCCAACCTGGGTAATTCTATGATTCTATTTCAGTTCAGAATGTGCCGCTCAAGGCTGTTATCTCTGTGCTCCTTAGGCCAACTGAAGCAACAGTCCCCTTGCTTGACCAGAAACATAAGCATGAGAGTGTAACAGCTGATGGTCTCAGTGTATATTGTGTTCTTATCTTGTTTCTCTTTCTGAACAGTCATTTCAGGACAACGATCTGTATAACTTCCATTTTGACTTGGATTTGATGTCCTGGGACTCGGACCTTTGGAATATTGCAAGCCACTCTTTTTCAGGTAACTTACTAGCTGAATTTGGCAGGTATGATAGTTCCATCCTGCTCCACAAGGGTGAGCTGTTACAGCTTTATGGTGCTGATGAGAAGTATCTTTAATCTCACAATTTTCTGCTGCGTCTTGCTTTGGGAATTAAATAGCTGGTGTAGAGTGATGTTCCTTACTGATTTGCTCTTATTAAAGACTTGTACAGAGAAAAATTATTTATCTTTTGCAGATGCAAATGTGAAGACGGAGCCCTTATCACCAGCCCCATCATCTTGTTCAGTCCCTTCTCCATCATCTGTGGACTCTCCAGTGCAGAATGTGCCTGTATGCAGAAACCTCCATGTAACACAGATAGCAAGATTAACTCAGGCCCAGCTGAGACAAGCTAAAAAAGCATTGATTAATCTATTTGGTCAACTTCATAGCATGAGATGAAATTGTTTTTGTTTTTCAACCCTTGTAAAAACAACTTTCCTTCAATTATGTTTTCCTTCTTCTAGTCCTGCAATCCATTCCTAAAAAAGCATGCTCAGTTCTGTTTCCTCAGTTGTGTCTACTGGCCTGTTTGCCAAGCAAAATACCTTCTAAAGGCGTTTGAGTCTAGCAGTTGCTGGTCTCTTCACTCTTTTGTTCTGCTGGTATGGAATGTTGCTGCTTTGGTTGTCAGTGGTACCTGGCACTGACTAGAATAAGATAGCAAAGGAAAGCCTTTCTATTTCTTTCTATTTCCTGCAGTAGTAACACCTGTGATGAAAGACGTTTGTACTCTGAATTTCTAGTAGTCACTTTTATCCATTTCTGAAACAGCAGTCTCGTCTACTTTCTGTTTGCAGGATGATATGGACTTCAGCTGCAGTTCCCAGATGTCTCCTATCTCCCTCTACTGCAAGAGCTCCAGAAGCCCCGCATCCCCTGAAGGAGATGCAGAGAAGAAACCAATTGTTGGCATCACTTCTCGGTCTGGTATGAGAGATTGAGCTACTTAAATTCCACACCAATGGATACATCAGTTTTAATGGATATAAATGGATAATGAAACATACCAAAGGCCATGTTATCACTACTGAAGTTTTTCACTTTAGAATTTCTGATCCAATTCTTTCTCTTTCTTTTCCTAGTGAATAATTCTGTGAAGACTCTGAAGAGATGTGGTCAGACAGTGTCTAGGCCATCGATACAACCAAAACCTCTTTTGCCTGCTGTACCTGAGGCTCAGGCTAACCTTGGCATCCCAGCTAAAACCATCATTATTCAGACGCTCCCAACACTTGTGCCACTGCCAAAGCATCAGCCAGTTGTTAACATCCAGCCAGCACCTCCTAAAGGTAGATGAATTGTCATCATGGAGCCAGGTCCTGGGGGTAAACACCATGTCTGTTTGGGATAGTCTCTAGATTGAAGTTAGATTTGGCAGGTGAAACAGGAGGGCTAGGATTAAAAAGAAGAGTAATGCATGCTTTGCTGAAAAAGCTTTTGCTGAGAAAATGGCCTATATATTTCTTACATAGCTGTGTGAAAAACAACAGGTTCCTGTGGAATGGATCTTTTGCTCTGCTCTACTTGTGATTGGCAAGTGATACATAAGGTTAATCCAGTCGTGCTCTTGTTTTAACCAAAGGAGGCTCAGTAGAGTCAGTTAGGATGGCTGAGTGAAACCTGAAAGCTTGAGAAGGAGCAATAAGCCATTTTCACCCATGTGAAACCCGAGTTTATGTCTTTTTATCTAAATAAATAACATTAAATAAGGTGTTACAAAATCTGCTAAAAGTTAGGAGAGTGGGTGTTAGGAGTTAAGTACTTCCTTAAAACTATAAGCTGATGATAATGAGGCAAATCATTTCATAGTATCATAGTATCGTGCGAGTTGGAAGGGACCTTAGAGATCATCGAGTCCAACTCCCGGGATTCGAGCCCTCTAGTGTAGCAGAGCGGCAGTTATCCACTTGCGCCACAGGGGGGATTCGAACCCGGGCCTCCAGTGTTGCAAGCGGCGGTTCTAACACCGTGCGCCACCGGCGTGTCCATCTGTATGTTTTCATTCCTCTTGTTACTCTGTAACTAGTTTATTTAAGCCTGGTTCTTCATTTCAGAGTCCCACGCATTACTTACTCTTCTGCTAAGAGAGCAGGAATATTACTTTTAATTGCAGAAATAGATGCAGTTGCTTGTTCTCACCACCTGATGGCTGCAGATTCTTGCAATTGACTACACAAGCAATGACTGGAAGGGAAAGGAGATAAATACATTCAGTGAAAGTATCTAGAAATTATTACAATAGTGAAAAATGTCTTTCTTACTAATTGCTCATCCATCAGGAGCTAAGATGTAGCTGGAGAGGCTGACATTTGTTGTAACATGCCTAAGATTGTTAGACTATTTAAAACACAGCTCAGCCCAGTCAGCGTGACCTAATTCTTACTGTCTGATGTTCCAGCTGATAAAATACCATCTGGAATAAGGGATGTCAGAGGTATGAATTTGTTTTCTTATAAATACAGTACTGTTGAGGAGCAGCTTCTTTTCCCTGAGAGTAGCCTCTATGAGGCACTGGAGAGAAAGAACATATTTGCTTTGATGGCACATTTAAAAATTCTATAGTGCTACTCCTGTCACAAAAACCATAGGCATTTCTTTCATTGTTAAAAATTCCCTGCACGTAGCAGAAGATTAAGATGTGCCTTTTAATTTCAAGGAGTGTGAAGAACGATGCCTTTATAGACCCTTTCATGAAAGCTTAGAAGAAGAAAGCACAGTGTTAGACCATCACATGTTCTACGTGTAAAAAAATTGTTGGAAGTATCTCAAATTTACCATTTGAAGTTCTTAAATAGGATAGCGCCAACTTACTGTGCCTTTTAAGATCATCTCTGCAATAAGGAGACCTAATCCTACACCTCAAACATAAGACCTTGGAGTGTTAGGTAAATGACTTCATCTTCCAGAAAGTTGGCTAAGTGTTGTAACACAGAGTCATGCATATTGCTTGGAATGTCAGCTGGAATGTGCTGCTTCTAAAAGGCAGCCAGGTCATCTTGTTACAAAGGATTAAAGAGATGTTCATGTGTTTTCATGCAAGAAAACATTACTCGAGCACCTGCTTGAGTTAAATGTAGTTCTTGGACTGAAATTTCTTGGATCTGAGTGTTCTTAATTCCCTTTCAAAGCTCTTTGGAAATTACCTCATTTCTTCTGCTTGCTTTTCTTTAAGCTCCGTTCAGTTTGTGCGTAGTGTTTCTAATATACAGCAGTACTTTTTTTCCAACAACTTGGTCTAGTCTTAGTGTGAGTTGAGGCGTTAACTTGTGTTTTGAAAGTGTAACTTTGTTCTTCTTTTCATCTTTTGTGTGTGTGTGTGTGTGTGTGTGTATATGAGTCACTTCTGTGCAGTAACGTTTCCTCTGAACACAGCAGTAGAACAGAGATGGACAAAAGGAAGAAGAATAACAATAAGCTGTTTAGGTTCCTTAAAAAGTTGCTTTGTGTGCTTCAAGTTTAGCAATACTGAAGCAAGTAATGTTTCTAAAAAGTGTTGATTTTTGTTTTTTTGGTTTTTTTTTTAATTAAATTTGAAGAGCCATTGGGTTTTGGGAGAGAGACTGAAGTAATGGATTCCCTTAATAGGTATGGTTTGGGTTTGCAAGATGGATTAAGGTTAAGAGCCATGCAGACTTCTTTTGAGACATTTTTCCTTTTCCCCTGTGGAGTATAATAATGCTAAAAATGACTACTGTGAATCAGGGGAGCAAGACTTCCTACCACCTGTATCATTGCTGCTCTATTAACAGATCATATACAAATCCATTTCACGTTCCATACGCTGAGTACTCATGTTTGTTCTCATGTTCTAGGTCAATCAGTGGTGCTTCCTCAGCCTGCAGTGGTGCAGCTGCAGGCTTCTGGGGTGCTTCCTGCCTCCCAGCCAGTCATTGCTGTCACAGGAGGGACCACACAGCTTCACAATCACCCCGTGAGTGCGCTGCCCCCGACTGCTGGTAATGGCTCAACAAATGGCAAAATCACAGTGACTAAACCATTGCTCCAAAGCACCACACCGGCAGTGGGGCTGGATGTAAGTACTGGTTGTGTGATGATAGCCAATAATTTGAGTTTGGCATTAACCAGTTTTCAGTTACCTGCGTACTGAATGTCTTAGGACCACTGGGACACTTCAGACTTTTTTGTTGCCTGAAGTGAAGGAAGGTGTGTTTGGGTGAGGGGACAGATGCTTCTTATTTGTGGCCTTTAGGCTCTCAGGGTATTGTTCTTTGCTGTAGTGTTCCTGGTGCAATTGTTGTGAGCTGTGCCCTATTGCACCTCATTGTGGGGGAGAAAGCAGTGTCCATCCAAAGCAGCATCCATCACATTTTACTGTATTGTGACCCACTTACCTGGCAAGGATCATGAGTTTCACAGTGCTTTTCAGCTGGCAGCAGTTCATTGTGGGTTCTGGCAGAGATGAGAAGTGCTCAGTCATTAGTATTTCCTAAGGACACTCACTCACCATCTGTGCTTCCTCTCTTTCTGAAATAAATTATGTGAGAGGTATTATTAAGGCAATTAATTTTATGCCTTTGAAGTGAAGAAATCAACAAATGTGAACGTTAGGGAAGTTGTTCTTTGCGAAATTCCAAAGGACGCAGGACAAATAAAACTGGAGCAACCTTAAATAACTGCAACTTAATAAGGTGTGATATGGGATACTTAACGTTTGAAGCCTTTAACCCCTCTACTCAGCAGGCAGAAATTAGCATTGCTGTACTAAAGGTAAGTTAGCTGTGCCTATTACCTGTGTGTTAATTTGGCATGAATACAGAACACGGGGGTGATGTCAAGCTGGTTGGGTAACTTTCCAATGCATTAATTATTTGGTAGCTCAGACTCACTTTCTACCCTTTCTTCAATAGTGTCATGCTTTGCAAAAGAATTTCCATCCCAAATGGCCTATTTCTGCTATCAAGAACTGTTCTCATGCACAGAAACAAGCACTGTTCACAGTTTTAATGCAAAGAGGACTCAGGTTCTTCAGATGTTTTTTGTTCTGCCTGTCTTGTTAGTGGTAAAACTGTCCTCTACTAACTTGGAAACTTCAGTTAGACGTTGGATCCAAATCTGGAAAAACAGAGTTGCATCTTTGCTTATGAAGCAGAACTTTGAGGGGTTTCTTCTTGAACAATGGAACTCTTACATAGTTTTCTTGCTGGAAAGCATATCTATCTGGGTGAAGAGATACTGTGTGTTAACAGGCTCATTGGCTGTGCTGGACCAAAACAGAGGTAGATTTATGTAACTATGCAAGAGAACTGCATTAGTATTTTCAAATTGTCTTGCACGTTTTAATTAAAACTTGTAGGATTGTTTTTCAGACACTGTTACCACATACTTTCTAGTGCTGACATTCTCTCCTTTTAACCAAGAGAGAATGGTCTCTGCTGTGTTTTACTTTGTCGTCTTTGTAATAGTGTTTCAAATCTCCTGCTGTTGAGAGTCCTAGTCCACATATCAGTGAACCTGTGTAATGGAGTGTGACTCAGCAAAGCACTTGGCATAAATTTTAGCAGAGCCATTGTTACAGCTTCACTTAACAAAGTGGTGATCTGGGTTGCAGCACCTTTTCATCGTGCGGTTTGTTTGAGGTTCCTCTTGCACACTTGCATCATTTTCTTCTACGTAACTGTGTCCCATTTGTTTTGCCTGGCGTGCCACCTTGGCCACCGGTAGTTCCAGTGCAGGACACTGATTCTCAGAGGCACGTGCCTTCTTTGAAAGGGAATTTTTGTACAGGTTCCTGGCAGCTCGAAATTGCGGGTCACACCTGATGGTAAATTTTCTTTGCTTTTTATGTTCTTGTCTGAGCTGCGTTGTTTTAATTAAAAAAAATAAATTACTTGCTGCAAATAATTCAGGAGCCACACTGCAATGGAAACTTAATTGTTAAGTTCTAAAAGGCAGGAGGAGGTCAGTTAGGGGACATTATTAAATAATAATAGCTAGATATAAAAAGCCAAGCTGAAGTACTCTGTCAGCACTCATTAGATTGTGGCTCCCTGTAATCAGAATGAGTGTGGCACTTTGCCACTGTGTTAATATGAGGTTTAATCGACAAAAGCTCCTAATTGCTGTTACACTTCATATCTATGTCTGTGGCAGTCCATAGTCAAATAGCCTGGGTAATGGCTGGTTGTTTTTTAAAACAATGGTTGTGTGGGTATTTCCACCTAAGGAAGTTCTAAGAAGGCAATTTTAAGACTTGATGTCAGCCTAAATACTGGACATCTTACCTACATTTACCAAAGCATGAAAAAAAACAGCTGCAGCTGCTCTTTGGTACATATTGTGCAACAGCACTTTGAAGAAGAACAAATGTTCCAGGATACAGGCAGCATCAATGGAGTTAAAAAAGAAACATCTTGCAACTGCTGTAGACACCATATGTGGCATTCGGAACTGCACAGATGTAGCTGTCATATGAGCTCTCTAACACATGTTTTTGTTTGCTAATCTAAGCAGATGTTGCAGGCTAAGAAGAAACACTGCAGAACTTTCTTTTTGGGTTTAAGAGGGATAAGCTGTGAGCTTAACACTCAACCCTTCAAGTGGATCAGGTTAAGATCGCTTGGTAGTAATCTGTGCTTGTGAGGGCCCTGAGTGGTGCTCGTCCTGGTGGGCACTTGTCTAGGCAGCTTGCCAGCTGCAGAGGAGTGGAAGGCTTTCATTGCAGTCATTCTTCACTAGGAAACTGGTGGAGGACTTTTCACTACGAAATGGGACAAAAGTCGTGCTGCCTCTGCAAGACACTCTGCCAGCTGGAGGAAAGAAGCTCTTTAAAAAACAGATTGCTGTTTCCATTGCAGTTACATGGTGTGAGGATACAAGCAGTAGGTGTGCAAGGGAGGTCCGGTTCAGCTGTGTCCTTATAGACCCTTCTTATGTTTCCACTCTAGTGAGAAAGAATTCACTTCTAATTCCTAATTGCTAATAAAAAATGTATTTCTGTACAAGATGTGCTTCTGGATGTATTTCTGTTGAAGAATCCCATTTTCTGTGCTGCGCATTGAGTAACTTTAATATGTGATAAGAGGTAAGAAGCCAACTAGTGTAAAACTGAGATGGTTTAGGCTTTCAGCTCTACGTTAATATCCCCAGTGTGTGTACCCAAAGCCCTGGGGAGGGCTGTTAATTTCTGTTGTTAAATTAACTTTTACCCAGTGACCTGTGTGCTTTCTTCTGGTAGGAATATATAATCCTGTGCCACACAGCTTGCGTCCAAATGGAGGTTACATCTTGCTCAAGCTGAGTTTTCTTTGCAATCCTATTTCGAGGTAGCAGAGTTTATTTGTAAAAAGTGCATGACTTTTAGTAAGGACTCTGAAGTTCTGAATCTGGACACTACAGCTTAAAACAGGGTTTTGCAATGAACCTTTCCCTTCTCTGTATTTACAACATCTGTGGGGGTTTTATTTGATGTGATGGTGTAATTTTTAGAGCTGGGAAGTAAGAATTTCATCACCGATTAATGGTTGGTTTTAATGCTGTTGCTTTCCATTTACAGTTTGTGTCCTCTGAGAACCAGAAATTGTTAAGTTAGCAGAGATGTTTGCTACCTTTCAGCCATGTTCTGCAAAGTAATTCTGTTGAAGCTGTCTGTCGTTATGAACCGATTCCCTCTCTTCCTTTTGGTTATCAAAATGCTCAGCATTCACCATGTTTGTCTTGGTGCCAAGCCAGCTGTGTAGTGCCTGGTGCTGTACTGCTTCCAACCTTAAGCGCTGCTGTTATTTCACTCACACAGCTCTTTCCACTTCCTGCATCAGAGTTAGGTAGGAACAAGCATGCAGTTAGGGTTTACTCCCTATGAAAAGCCAGGCAAGTATTGGAAGGTTGGCCAAGGAGCTTGAAGTATTTTAGGGATTGTCTGCTAAAATAAAATGACTCAGGGACACAAATAGTTGTTTATTTATGGAAGCTCGAGTCTAAGTAAGATTAATGTGTCGTTGAGTGACATTCAGTTATTGCACATGGGCCTTGGATCATACAAGACAGAGCTGCTGCTCATGATGGTGTTTGGAGAGCACTGATAAAAGGAAGGCAGTAGAGATAAACACCACCTGAAATGTAGCAGGTGAGGACGGAAGCTGCAATAGAGGTACCTTTTAACATGCCATCAGTGTACAAACACTGTGCTGCTACTAATTTTAAGCAAGTCTGCAACCAACAATTGGTCCTCTTTGTTAAACTTCAGGATGCAAAACCTCTTTTTAAAGAAGAGAGGGAAGTAACTGTACTTGTTTGTTGTATCGTACGACTCAGAGAAGCCAAAGTTGTTATATGAACTCATGCCTTGTTTTTTCATCTCTGGATACTTGAAGTGATCCTGGCTCCAGACTGGTACACATTATATATTTCAGTCCATTCCTAGCCTAAATCTTTAATTTATCATTTTTTTCCCTAAAAAAAGCTTTTATTTGTGTGCAGATGTTTGCTTACATTAAGTATTGCAGTGTTACAAAATTCATCACAAAGCTTGGTGCTGTTGAGAACATGCTAAAATCCGTTCCTTTTCCAGTCTCTTCTAAAAGCTGGACTAAGTACAAGCAGCTTGACTTTTGCAGGCTTTTGATGGCAGCAAACTAGACGTGTAATGAACAGTCTTTACAGAAAGCAATTAGATCAGCATGGAGACAGCCCAAAATATTAATGCACTGTAATGTGTATTCTTAGTCTCTGTCACCAGACCCCGGTATCATGAAGAAGGATGACACCCTGTAGCCAGTTTTCCTTGTAGACATCAAAGCTCTACAGCAACATATTGTCCACATGCCAGTATGTACAGAGTTCAAAAGCTGTGATTTAAAGTTCTTTAGGCAGCTAAACCTTAACTATCTGATCTATTTAATGCTACTGTTCTATGACTAATTTATTTAGTTTCCCTGTGCTTCTACAGTAGATCTCATCTGTTTTCTTAAGCTTTCGTGCTCTAACATAAATGTTACTCTGGGGTATGTGCTGGAGGCTACTGGAGGATACTCAGGTCCGTGTAAGATACACTATTCGGTTGTCTCTCAGCGTAAATATAATTAAATCACATCCTGTTGTGGCTTAACAATGCGATGGAATTTTTCTGGTTTTAATAAAACAAAAAACACAGTTGCCATTGCTGATCTGTGTGGAAAAGGAAACTTGTGGAGTAGCCTTTGAGCTTGGAGTTTCAAGTTGTTTTGTGTAGCTCTGCCATATCAATCATCATTGTCTCTTTGTCAGCAGCAAAATGCCTTCAGTCTGGGTTGTCCCACTCTGTGCAAACCACAAAATGACTAAGTAGTAATTGAAGATAGATTGCTCTGCTTTGGAAAGGCAGCGGAGTCACCAAGGCTGCTGGGACATGGGGAGGAGTGCCTTTGAACTGTCCCTGTCTGATCTCACAGTCTGAATGCCTGCTAGTATTTGGAGTGTGCTCTGTGCTCTCCTGGAGTGTATCTGCTGATCTGGCATCATCTAGAAGGAATCCAGTTTGTGTGCTGTTGGACTCTGCTGAGTGAAATCAAGCATATGAAGAGGAGTGATCAGGAAATTTGAATCAAAACCACACTTGTAATATAAATGAAAATGTTAATGTAAGACGCTCACAGAAACATGCCATGTATGTGCTTGATGCACATAGAATATGCAGTCTGAGATCAGTTACAGTATCCAAAAGCTGTATAACAGAGCTGGAAAAAGTGCAGAAACAAGTGCTACCATTATGGAAATGGCTTCTATTCAGGAGAAACCAAAAAAGTAGGACTTGGGAAAAGAGCTGATTGTTGCCTATGTATATTACATGGTGAAGTGAAGATGTTGACTTGCTGCCTTGCAAACTTTTAGATATGTATTTACATTGTTTTGATTGATTAAATCAGACTGCTGCTTGAATATCCTTCTTGTGTCCTCTGCCAAGGTTGAGAATGCATCAGAGAACAGAGATGGTGCAGGACCCGTTTGGTTTAATCACCCATGAGCTGCAACTCTTGGAGATGTACCATGATAACCTCTGTGCTGAATATGCTGGCTGATTTGAGGCAGAATGGGGGATGCAAGGCTTTGGACAAAGTAGAGGAGCAGTAATTGTGTGTTAAGTAGAGGCACTTGTAATTGCATGCTATTAACCGGACTCTGAATTGCCTCTCCAGATCAACGTGTTGAGAAGACAGCAGCGCATGATCAAAAACCGGGAGTCAGCCTTTCAGTCACGGAAGAAAAAGAAAGAATACATGCTAGGACTGGAGGCCAGGCTGGAGGCTGCCTTATTGGAGAATGAAAAGCTCAAGAAAGAAAATAGCACATTGAAGAGGCAGCTGGATGAAGTGGTATTAGAGGTAAGAGGCTGCAATGAAGGCTTGACTTGTAATGAAGAAAGCATAATTTGGTTCGTTTCACTTCTGACATACCTTTGTGTGGCTTCTGTTTTTTCCTCTCTAGAACCAGAAGCTCAAAGTATCATCTCCCAAGAGAAGAACCTTATGTGTGATGGTGATACTGGCTTTTATCATGTTGAATTACGGTCCACTCAGGTAAGCTGCCTGGGTTTTCCTCTTTGCCATATTCCTGATGCATTTGCTCCTGATTGTAGTTAGGAGTGATTTTACTGTGTTTGAATTTTAAGTGTAGGCAGCGTTGTATTGTAAAGCCTTGAGCTCAAAGCCTGTCTTCTGTCCCTTATGCTTCTCATGCCTAGGGTCAGACTCATCTGTCTTCTTTTGGAGTCTTTCTCAGCAACAAGACCTGAGTCTTGTACTTCTCATTTCTCTTGAGCTTGGTGATTTGTTAACCAGTGCAGTGTACAGCATTTTGCTCTGTTTATACCTGAAAAGATTACAGACCTGTACTGAGAATCCTTTTAGAGTTGCGAGCTTTAGGAGCTCATTTGTTTATTTGTTCCTATGCTCATCTCAATGCTAATAATTCAAGCTGCTTCTAGCACCCAGTGCTGGAAATCCCTCTGTTCATTCCAGTGCTTTGTAGTGCTGTCCATGAGGTGTGAAAAGCTAAGATGTTACCTTAATATTCTTGTGTTTTGGGTCTGGAAACAATGTTGTTCTCCTTTCTTTCCCTCCAGCAGCTTTTAATAGTCTTCAAGGCTATTTCTTTCCCTCTTATAATCCTTTTGTTGTTGTTCTTTTGTCTTAGGTATTTTGTTGTGAAATTTCAAACCATGCAGATTTATTTCCTCTTATTTATGCATACCTGCCATTAGAGAACAGCTACACTCATAAATATGTAAATCACATTTTGAGCTTTTCTAGCTCCAATGTCTGCTGAAGTGAGATGCTACCAAGCTGTTACTGCCTTGTCTCCAGGTTGGCTGAGGTTCTGAGGGATGTATTCTTTAGCAAGTTAACTGTTATTTTTAAGATGGGAAGTGTGTTGGGTTGGTTGACTCTCTTTTGAACTGGAACAGTGTAGCAGAGGAACAGTGTAGCAGAGGAACAGTGTAGCAGAGGAACAGTGTAGCAGAGGAACAGTGTAGCAGAGGAACAGTGTAGCAGAGGAACAGTTTATTGCTTTTCTCTGTAGTTGACCTGACTTTGGAACGTAAAGGTCTTTTATTTGAATCTGATCACTTGTTCAAAAGGGGAGGATATTTCAGTAGATTCCTTAAAGCCCACGTCAATCTTGGGATTTTTTCACTATTAAGCAGAAAAATCAGCTTCCTGATACTACGTGACTGCTTTTTGTATCCCACCTGCATTTGTAAGCATTACTGCTCATTCAAGAAACACTAATCTTGATGAGATATAAAAGAACCAGAGATCTTCCTGAAGCCAGCAATTTTAGTTGCATCTCCATTACCCGTGACAAGATGGAGTACTGGAAGCTTTTGTTAGTTGTGAGAGACTTGGAAACGGAACAGAAGATGAGAGTGGGAAGTCTTATTGCAGTGCTCTGAAGTTCATGTGTCAGCTTCTCTGCTCCAAGGAGTGAGCACTGAGATTGATAGCAAGGAACTGCTGTCAGGGCAGACTGAAAGGTCAGTTTGTGCTAATTATTTTTGTAACGACTGGTAACTTCAGAAACGTGACAAGGTTGATTTTTTTGACCTATTGGATATTTTGTGAATTAGATAGAGCGAGAAGAAATTCCCAAATGTCTGGTTGCTCCTGGCCAGTGTTAGAGCTGTGTGTGCCAGTGTAACTGCTGAGACTGAATGTGTGGTCTGAATCAGAATTGGATTTAGACAATGAAGAGAAATGTAACTGCATACTAGAAAGGAGTTACAGCTATCTTCATTTTCTTTTTTATTCCCTAGCAGTATGATTAAGCAATCACACTGCAGTTAAAATACTTGGCTGTATCAAGGTGATGTGAACATGGATTGTGCGGTATCCTTTGGAAAGCTCAAAATGTGGGATGTATAAACCACTGCTTCAGATCTCACTCCTCCCAAGTACATTTTCTTACCTTTGTAGGGGTGTTACTGACTTGTAGCACCACGAGTGGGTAATTGTGATTGCTGTTGTGCTCAGTCTGTAACAAGGGAGCAGTTTCCAATACGTGTGTTGTTTTTTATCTTAACATCTGTGCTAGCTTATAGTTCAGCAAAAGAACTTTGTTTCCTCAAGTTAGCTAGCTGCAGAGTATGTAATTTCTGTGCACTATTCAACTGGAGATGAATCTGATTTGAAGCTTTGTGAGATGCTTGCTGTTTCCTCTGTGTCGGAAATTGTCTGCAAACCTGTATGGAGGCACAACAGCATTCAGGCACAAAATGTTTTGGTTCAAACATATTAGCAGTGAATATTGTTTTATTTAAAACCAGCGAACCATTGCAAAGAGAGAGTGACATCTGAACAAAGCAGAAATGTGGGAATTTCACCCCCTAAACTCTGCTGCAGATTTTGTGATTGTCTTAGTTGGCTTTATTGTAAGATACTTTGCAGTTTCGTAATCGGAAGTGATGGGGTTCTTTGAAGGCTGGAGGTAGAACAAAGGAACAGATATAGGTTTTCTACTTAGCTGTCTATTTCTGTCAAATTAGAGAAGCCGGGGAAGTGCCCCTGGTCAGCCCTGCAGACCATTCTTGGCTTCCAGAGGGCTAGCAGAGGAACCCCAGGTAGTCCTTCCTTCCTGCAGGGTGCACGGCCACTTGTTGGCTGTTTGTTAATGATGAGATGTCTGAGATGCTCCATGGAGGACTCTGAAGCTGATTATGGGAAGCAGTCCAGTATGTGGCAGCCTTTGGCAAAGGAATTTAGCACATAAGATTACTCTGCTGAAGGAGAATGCTGCCTGCTGACAAGTATGTTATGTGTGTAGGTAATCTGTAGTGTTGAACTGGTGAATGAGAGAGTGGTGCAGAAAGTCTGGCAGGGAAACCAGTGCATCAGCCCCAAAATACTGCTTGAGAATGTTGGAAGGAGAGTCTAGTCTAGTTCTCACAACCAGTGACAAAGAAGCATTTTTTTGCTCTTGGAAATGGCACCATGTTATCTCTGATAAAGAATGTAATCTAAATGCAGTGAGAATGAGAAATTAATACTTTCTGGTTATGGAAGTGGGTCTTACAGAGTTAACTGTAACTCTGCACTATATTGCACAGTATTACTAAGCTATTCTAAGATTGTTTATATTAAATATTAGTACAAAATCTGAAACTTTGAGTTATTAGAAGTAATTTAGTGGGAATTCTATTAGTAAAAGTTTCAATGTTTGCTTTATACGAGATGAAAGGTGCACAGGAATGTCTCATTTGTGTGTCAACAAACTTATTCTCTAATCTTTGGAAATTATTTATATTTGGATGTAACATATATTAAAAATTTCCTTTTATTATTACTTCAGAATGATTGGTGAGGTGCATGAAGGGAGAAGGGTGCACTTTGATTTCATTCCTTAGAGAGGTCACCCTTTTGCCTCAGCCTTACATACCATGAGGTGCAAGGCAGAAATTGGCAGCCCGCAGTGTTTGCACAAAAGGCAGTGAGAGCACAGGCTTTGGCATGCAGCTGGAGCAGGAAGCACGGCAGCTGGAGGCAGGTATCTGCCCTTGTGCTTGCCTTCTGCAAGAGCATGTGTTGGTCAGCATTGTCAGGTTCTCAGCTGGCTTTGTACCCTGAGAGAGCGCTGACTTCTGGCATTTAGCAGCATCTGATTAGCTGTGCTTTTTCTATTGCTCACCATAGGAAATCTAAAGATTTCCCAGACTGGTGATTTCCATATTACTGTTAGAGCATGCCAGGGTATGAACCAGATCTGAGAATGTGTTAAAACAATGCTGAAACAAATAGAAACCAAACACATGTGCTAGTCTAAAGAATCCACATATTTATTTTAGGAACTGTTTTATTTTTTCTTCTCTGTTCCCATTTGAATATAAATTATTGTGTGCACTCTTTTGAATCCGAGTTGTAGCCCTTCTGATAGAGGCAGCAAACTGCTGGCCTTCTTTCTTTGTCATAGGAACAAAAAAGTAGCAAAGGGAGAATGGTCACAGAAGATGAATTCACTGCATTTCTGCTTCTTGAGGCAGCAATGCCTGTAAGCCTTGCTTGCTTGTGGCCCTAGCATTGCTTGTTTTGACTGTGCTTTCACATTCAGCTAGATGCTTTTTCTTTCACACCAATCAGTCTGCTTGGATCTGCTTGGATTTGCATGGTGATCATCAAACAACAGGTTTAGAATGTTTATAAGGATATCCAGACAGCCAGAATGTCTTAACCGCTACTACAGATATTTAGTGGGCAGAAAAGAAAGAAAAAGACAAAGTTGGAAAGAAGAAGGGCAGATCTATGAAGAGGCTGGAACCAAGGTGATGTGGGTTTATTCTTTTGCTTACAAGTCAGTCATCTCTGCATGGCTGGAATCCCTTTCAAACAGGAAAACAAACTTGATGATGTAACCAAAAATTCTTAAGCTGTGTTTGGGATGGAAGATGACCGAGGTGGTGATTGATGCAGCTAAGTAAAGCTTCTGCTTCAAAATCTCTTGTGTCCTGTTGACCTATAGCAGCTGCACTAGAATTGCTGGCCTTTCTTAGAGGTTTTGATGCAACTCCTCCCCGAAGCGTCCTGATGGGTTTTCCTCTGCTTTCCAGAACTATCCTGGAAATTGAATAAATCTATTTATAGTCCCGAACCACTGAGCAACCTGCAAATAAAGGCACAGCCTGGGTGGCTGGGAAATGGGATTTGCCTGCTGCTGTTGCAGTCTGCAGCATGGAGAATCAGTAGTTTTCAATTCTTGAAAGTCTTAAGGGTGTGTCTCGTTCTTGTTCTGGCAGCACAAGCGTTAGGGAGAAAACAGAAGTAGTAAGGTTAATCATCATCTACTAACAATGAGGAAACCACCCAAGGGTAGTTGGGCTGCATGCTATCCCATCCTGCTCTTTGTAATCATGAGGCAAGCAAAGCATAAATCTTTGCCCATTGGGATGGTGTCCTGCCTAGCCTGCAGGGTTTTGGTTGGTAGTGGTGTAGCCTCTGAGCTTTCAGAGTGCACAGTCTGGGGGCTGCTGGAAGTACCATCCATCATACTTGTGTTGGTGTCTGCGTGGCAGAGCCTTTACTTTAGCTGAGCTATCTGAAGTTAATGCGTGGGAGAGCAGGATTACTCAGAGGTTTCGTGCATTCAGTGGTGGTTTTGTGCACAGTTGCTATTGTTTGAGTCTTAGCACTGGGGCTCCCTGATTAAAGAAACAGAGCCGTCTTACAGCGAGCAGGAGCCTGGGGAGCCGCTGCATACCTCAGTGATGGGATAGTGGAAAGGCAGAAAGCATTTTGGTAGTTCCCTTAAACCGCGAGCTGTGTGGGCAAAGGAGTTAGTCTTGTTACCACTACACCACGTATAATGGTACAGCTGCATGTTTCAGGTTTAGCCATGCAAATTCCTCCCAAAGAAGCCAGTCCTGGGCTGAGGTTCTTGCTGCGATCTGCTTCATACCCCCGTGCTGCCATAGCACTCAAGCTCCACATTATGGTATGCTTTGTAACACCCCAAATGTCCACTCAGAGCAGACTAAAGCCATGTGTCTGTCACCTGCCATAAATGAAAGGCAGTGGCTTGTAACTGCAAGAGAACGTTTGCTTCTGCTGTCCTAACAGGTCTCCCCAAAGGTGTGTGCTGCTCATTCCTTACTCCATCTCAGCTCTAAGTTGAGCAGATTACTTGAAACGATCACTTTTAGATTAGTGGAGGGGCATTTCAGCCAGGTGTCCTGCATGGTGAGTGCTGTCTTCCCACTGTGCTGGTGGTGCCGGGTCAGCAAGTGGAGGTGGGAAAGGAGCATTAAGTCTTGTACCCATGCCCTGTGATTTCTGTCAGCTTCAGGCTGGGCTGTGATCTCTGAACTTGTGCTGACCACTGAAGCATCTAAGAGATGGCCAAGAACAGAAAACCACAAGTCATGGTCTGTACAACAGATTGAGTTTCTCACTCCCTGTTCATCCAGTCCTGGGCTTCTTTACACACAATGAAGAATGCTTCTAAAAGAATATGGAGCCCCTCAAGTGTTTTAAGAGACACAGCAGAAGTCCAGGAAGTCGTTTATGGCTTTAATACCCTTAAGGAGAGAAACCATCTTTGTTATTTGTGACAATGGAAGTGCAAGTTTCAGTGTTGAGCTGAGTGTTCATTTGAGTTGGAGATGGCCCCAAACTCAAAAACTTCTGTGGTACACCTTTGCTCTGGTGTTGGAATTTCTCCTTCAGGAGTGAGAAAAATAAAGCAGAAAAGGACAAGCTGGGAAATTTAGACGTAATGTTTTGTCCCATACCTCTCAGAGTCTCTCTGAATATGTTGATAGCTTGAATAAAATTGAATGCTCTGGATTTTCTTACAGACTACAACTGCAGGAAGTGATTCCTTTCTCCTCCTCCTGCTGATCACAGCCACATGTTCATCCTGGCAGAGCAGTGCCTTGGGCTGGCTGTGCTCCCTGTTTACCTTGTCCTGCTGGTGCAGTCGCAAAGCCTGCACACAATGTCAGACACTCACTGATGCTTTCCTCTTTTTTCCAGCAGTTCATCTGCTGGGGCTGGGAGTGAAGTTTGCAGAGGTTTCACCCTTGATGAATGTTGAATTGCTTTTTAAAGAAAGCAAAACCCAAAAGCACTCAGACGCTGCCCCTCCAGTTCCAATGGCTTTCCTTATCCTTCTCTGCAGAAGAGAGAGCTGGGCTCCCCTCACCACCCCACTTGCAGAGGGGAGCTCTGGAGCAGAGCGTAGTGCCTTGCTGTTTTCTTGGAGCGCCCAAGCAGATAAGTGGTGCCCGTGCTGACAGTGGAAAGTGGGAATACTCTCCAGATAACATTTGGTGTTGTTACAGCCTTGTCTGGAACCAGTCATGGAGAAGATGTCGTCTTCAGAGTCTCCTAGCATTATCACCTTTACCCTGTTGGGAAAAATCCCAGCTCATATTTAGAGACAGTTCTGTCCCCAGAAAACTCTTTGTTATGATATCACTGTTGGCTTTTGTCTAGAAATTGCTGTAGAACTGAAATGTCAGTATTCAAAACTTGAAGTGCACAAGGTTTGTTCAGCCAGAATTAGAACTGAAATTTAGTTCAGGCTCTTGGCAAGGCTTGCTTTTACATTTATCAAACTGACATTCAAACCAAAGAAGTAAAAATACAGCTAAAATATCAGGTGCTATTGGCTTCGTGGAGAAACCGTGACAGGAGGGTTGCTTTTCTTTCCCTCCTATGATCAAATTTATCTACACTTCTGAGCACACATCTGCATGAGGTGTACTTAGTGGGTCATTCTTATTACTTTTTTTTTCCTTGGATCTGATTTTGCATTTTAAATAAAACGATAGCTCAGCCAGCTTGGACAGAGTGTGTGTAGCTGTGTGAAAACCCTTTAATGCCCAACGTATCTGGAATGTTCATATGCAGGCTGCAAAGATTTGATAAGCACTCAGGGTGTGTAAGCATGGCCAAACAGAAAGTGGTCCATTTTCCAGCCTCCAGCTGGTCATCTCCAATAAAGCCACCTCTCAACCTTAAGCTTTCTTGACTTCTAAGCTGGGACAGCTACTCATTTCCTCCAAGTAGTAGAACTTTCTCACAGCAGATATGTTGGTATGCTCTTTTGTTTCCAGGTTTTCATCCTGAGGGCCAACAGAATGAAAAAGAATTTTCTTGCTTCTCCTGTGTCATACTGAAACATTTTTAGCTGAAAATGCTATTTTTTAATAAGCTTTTTTTTTCTGTTCCAAAGGGGGGATTGTCTACCTTCCCTTTTTTTTGTTGTTTCTCTTCTCTATGGCATATTCATAGGTACTCAACACTGACTTCATCTTCACCCATGGTGGGGATGTGGTCTGCAGGCCCTTTTTTTTCCAGCTTGTTTTGCTGCTGTTCTCTGTAGCATGTGCAAAGCTCAGTATGCTGAAGGTGGGCAGGTATTTCCAGGTGTGCCACTATGAGAGAGATCCATCTTTCATCCTAGCTGCTGAAGTGCTCTTTGGTCATTAATGTTGTTTTTCTCACCCTAATCAAAGGAAGGTTATTTCTGATGTCATACCCTCACGTACCTACTTGGCAAGTCTTTGGGAATGAAAAGTCAGAGTAGGATGTTGACTGTTACCTGCATGTCCACTCCTGTCTGTTACCTGAAGATGGAGCCCTGTTTACAAGCAAGCTCTGCAAGTGGACCTTTGTGGGAGGAAGGAAGGAGGAGACACTACACAGTAGAACTACAGAATCTTCTATTCTAATGGGGAGATCTAACAGGACTCCCTAGATAAGTCAGAAATGGAAGACAGGCAGTATTTCATGTTGCAATGAGAGGTTCTTACATAAAATGATGTTTCTTTTGGTATTGGGTCATTAGCACAGTCTAAAGAAGCAAGGAAGGGTGCTTTATATTTCAGATTTTGTGAAAGGTGCTTTTGGTCATCATCATACAAATAACAAAAGGGATAAGAGAGGCAAATGTAGCTTAAAGCTTTGCTTCAAAAGAAGAGAAGAATAATAATATAAATAATATCATATTTTACCCTCAAGTTGTGTGTGTGTGTATGTTCTCAGAACTGGGGCCATGCTTTTTGCCCGTAAGGACATTAAGAGATTTTTCTGTTCTTCTCCTTTATTTCTTGCTGCTGAAGAAACCATCTTTCATGTTGAAACATCCCACACTTAACAAAGATGAAATTTTGAGGCAAAGCTTACAGTGTCTTTCCCTAGATTAAAACTGACAATGAAGTTAGGGGTGTGTGTGGCTTTGAGTGGCTGTTGAGATAAAGTAGCTAAACAAGGGAAAAAGTGAAGATTATGTATAATTGCAGAGAGGTGTGTATCTATTTCCTTGGTGGACTTGGTTTGGATTTCTCTAGTTCTGTTGAGCATCTGGAATGTGTGTTATGTGTGATGTTTCACCTTAGACTTGTCACCTCCACTAGCTGAAACCTGTAACAATAAGAATTAGCATTGCAGAACTGTCTTGCAAGGAAGAAGAAAGAACCATCTTGGAAAAAAAAATGCAGATTTGGTACAAGTCTTCTGATTTGGTTGTTAACAAGCTTGAACTGAGGAATTACATGGCAAGTTTCTCTGGTTTGAAGTGTCAGTTTAAACAGGAAGGAAGAGAAGTAGGACAGTGTGAAATGCCATACCCAGCAAGTTTACCAACAGCGGTCATCTCATTCACTTGGAGCTGTAGAGAAACAGGTTGCAAGAGACTGCTGAAACTTTCAGAGCTTCTGTGATGGATGTTTTTGGTTTCATTACTAAAATTCTGTCAACCTGTATCTGTCAGGGCTCAAAATTAGTTAGAGTAGGGGCCCCAAACCACTTCACAGATAAAAGGTTTCCAGCAGGAATTCATGGCATCCCTTTAGGTGTCAGCCTTAATTTTGAGATCTGATTCTGTCTCTAGTTGCTACCAGCTGAACTAGTGCTTCATTGAAAGTGAAGGAACACGGTCTCATAAAATTGAGTAGGTCATGGGGATTGGTTCTGTGAAATTGGGTAGCCTGACATTGGAGAATGCACAAGGCTATGAACAAGCCATCCAGCTTTCCATTCTATGCATTAGAAGCAATGAGACTTCTGGATGCTAGTGTGCATGTACAATAAGGAAGCTGTCTATAAGTACTCTCCTGCTCACTGTCCCTTCCGTGAAAACAGCTTAAAGGTTTCTGCTGCCTAGGTTCTGTGCTGCTGCCTAGAAACCTGAGGCAGTCCAAGCAACATCAGCATGTATCTGGATTGCCCTGCCTTCCACAGCTTTGCCAAACGTGACACAAATACTCACGAGGAGACTTGGGTTGCTGTTTACAGGACCACAAGCACGTTGGCAAAAGAGAGGGAGGGCTAGGAGCTAGGTCTGCAAACCTCCTGCTTGGCTGGGGACTACTTAACCTCCTGTCCTTGCTAGTTTTTGTTTTTCTTTGTTATTACTTTTTGCATTCATTGCCTGTTGCAGTTTGATGCCATGTAAAAAACAGGAAAATAAGACCTTCCCCTGTAGGGTTTATGCTCTGCTACACAGGAGGGATGGGGCATGAATCAAAATGTACTCTGTAAGTAGTGATCAACATGCCTGGCAAGGTCCTAATCGGCATACTGGGGTCCCTCATGCATTTTTGCTGTGTTGCTGCTGGCAGTGTTCTGCTGTTGTCGGCCAAGAGGGTTAGGGCTTCATTTTGATGTGTGTTTCAGGAAGCAGCCGTGTTTGCAGAAGAGTAAAGCTAGCCTCTGGGAAGGACAAATTGAAGTAGTGCTTTTGTGCTTACAGGATCTCTCACTCATAAATAGCCTTTCTGAATGAGGATATCATCAGTCTCGTGTAACAGTTGTCTTGTTTTTCCAGCTCACGTTTTAAGTTCTGTCCTGCTTTGCCTCTGGGCGTTCTTATGCTGTGTGGCTGCCTGAGCAGGCTC
Organism: Excalfactoria chinensis; assembly: GCF_039878825.1. Classification (NCBI taxonomy): domain Eukaryota; kingdom Metazoa; phylum Chordata; class Aves; order Galliformes; family Phasianidae; genus Excalfactoria; species Excalfactoria chinensis. The sequence goes on from NC_092832.1 coordinate 8,502,629, forward strand.
CAGGAGAAGATGCTGCAATCAGTGCAATGTAGACCAGATAGGCAGGGTACATGGGACCATGCCCCACTGCCACTGCATTGTCAACCCTGCAGTTGTCTGTAAATCCACGTAGAATTGAGCTTCATGTACAGCTTTGCTGAACATCTGGCATAATATTCCAAGCCAGCAGCTGCACAGGATTTGGGAGCTGTATTTTCTTTACATATTGTACTTGTATAAACTATGTAAATTGACTTTGAGGCTGATGAAAGTGGAAGTGTGGAGTACTTTATTTGTATATAGGCAATTTTCTTATGCCTGCAGATCTAGGTTACAGGTTCATTTCAATTTCTTTAGGTGAAGTTTAAGACAAGAGAACCAGAGCCTGTAGGAGGGGGGTTGGAGCTTGATGATCTTTGAAGTCCCTTCCAACCCGAGCCGTTCTATGATCAAAACCCTTCAAACAAGTAAAACTGAAAAAGGGAACAGACTTGTTTTCTCTACTGGTGCTCAGAGTGATAGACTTGCAGATCCTTTGTATATAAGGGATACGTCTGTTGTGTTTTCCAGTATATTTGAAAAAGATCCCAATGGAGTTGATTCCACCGTGAGTTCCAACCACCGGACCAGAAATCTCCTGGAGTTCTCAGCTAGCAAGGAGCCCAGCCCAGCTCACAAAATACCCATTGACATCATTTCTGAGAAGATTAACAGGTGAGATGAAGACTTTTCATGTGTTGTAGGTGGCAGAGATCAATGATGCTTCTTTAGCTCTTCTGTTTGATTTTTTTTGCCATGATCTTTATTTTGGCTTGCGTGGTTAAGATACGTCTTAGTATCTTTTATTCCTGTTCAAGCTGTAGTGCTTAATTTCTTAGTTACTTGAGAGAAAATCAGGGAAATTAATGGCTGAGAGTTCTCTGAACTTAACTAGTACAGTACTTCTTAAAAAAATCTGAGTCCAACCTTATGCTTACCATTATTTAATTATATAGTTGCTTTAAAGTTCCTCAATCTCTAGCACTCAATGCATAAGTGAACATATAATTGTCTCCAGACTGAAGGCTGGCTAATCCAGCTCATGTTTTCCACTTATAGGATCTATCCTATCAGATTGTCCCTTTCAGTAGAGTATTTTGGCTGGTTGAACAAAGCCAGGCACAGATGTGCAGAAGGCTTTAGTACTGCCATGCAGAAAGACGACAATAAATCACAAACACTTTAACGCTGTAGCCATGGTGAGGGCTTTGTGTCCTGTGTGGCACGTTTCAGACCATGACTTATGTGACATGGTTGTAAGCAGTTCTCCTAGGAGGCTGTGCTGGTGCATGTGTACCTCCTCCTCTTCTTTAACCCTGTTTTTTTGCAAGCAGTGAGCTCTTTGCTGCATATTCTCCTTTATCACTTTTAGATACGGTAAGCAGGAGAAGCAGATGGGGAAAAAAAGGTAAGGGAGCAGGATGTGAGTAAGTCTTTCATAAGGTCTTACAACTGATATTTTTCATCTTGTAGGAGCTACGTGTCTGTCAAATTCATGATGACTAAGGCTGTTATACCTATACCCTCTCAAGGCAGGATGTTATGGGTATTTGGTGATAAATAGTTAAATCAGTGAAGTAAAACAGATAATGAGGGGGAAGGAATGTTATTCTTTGTTTTGTTACTGAAAGTTCTAAGGATTTTTGCATTGAAATCCATGTTCTTTTTCACATTTTCTCAAAGCTAAGCCAGCTGCTGGAAGCTGTTGGAGATGTTTGGGAAAACAGTCCTCTCTGCTTGGCTTTAATATAGTTTCTGGTTTCTACATTGTCATATAGTTTGTACTCTTTCTATCTGTATGGTTTAAATGGCTAATGATATTCCTGTATTCCAGTGGCAAATCCTTCATAGCTCTGGAACGAAAGAGAAAGTTGCCTCTGCTAAGATCTCACAGTTTGCATCTTATGATGAATATTTTATGGGCTGCAATCCTTTTCAGTATCTGGCCTGCAAGGGAAGAGATTTTGGAACTGCTAATGCTCATCTCTCTTCTGGGGAGTTGACTAAGACCACTGTGTTCACCAATTTTAAAGGTTTTATAGGAACAGCCATAGCCTTTGTTTTACCTTTGGTTTACCAGTGGTCATTTTCTCATCCCTGTGTTTGCTCAAAGTTCCATGGAAAACTTCTAAGGGTTTCTTGGTATCTTTCTTTTCCCCAGATATGATAATTCTGTGTCTGACAACAAAGCATTGATGATAGTATCAGAAGAACCACTGTTGTATATTTCACCTCCACCACCACCCTGTCAGCCCCTGATCAACCGGACGGAGTCACAAAGGTGAGCCCATGACTTTTTTGGAGCATTTAAGCTACCATTCAGGTGAGTGGATAAATGGCTTTGGGTAATGCTGTTATCCATTCACAGTATTCATCCAGTCTGTGAGCAATGCGTCTGCAGGTGTTTGCACTGTCCAATGTCTACTACCATGGAGACAGGAGATCCACTCTGATCTTTTTAATCTTCTGATGCTTTTAGCAATGATTTTCACTCAATGTTCTCAATGGTCACTTAGCAATAACTGAACAACAGTTTGCTGGTTTCCTGGAGGTTTTTAATGACTTCAGAAAAATTTCATATGCGGAAGCATTCACAATATGGAAATCACAGCCAACTGAAAAGCACATCTGTCAGATATATGTAAAAGATGGTCTCCTACCCTTCAGCCTCTGATACAAGCAAACTTAACTTGTCATTGCAGATCTGCTTTATTTATTGTTAGGAGATGCTTAGCTCCATTTTATTTCTAAAGAGAAAATGTAATTTCTCTAAATTTAATTCCATTGTGCTTTGTCCTTACTTCCTTAAATTTATTAGTGATATTTTAGCTTTCTTAACCAATCTTTAATCTTGATCTGAGAGTCTTTTGATTTTAAATTTCAGTAGTCTTTCCAGTAATTTCATAGAATCACCAGGGTTGGAAAAGACCTAAAAGATCATCCAGTCCAACCGTTCACCTATTACCAATAGCTCCCACTAAACCATGTCCCTCAACACAACATCCAGTCATTCCTTGAACACCCCCAGGGTCCATTCCAGTACCTGACCACCCTTTCTAAGAAGTAATACTTCCTAATTCCAGGCTGAACATTGTCAACTCCTTCAGCCTCTCCTCATATGGTCTGTGCTCCAGACCCCTCTCACCAGCTTTGTTGCCCTCCTCTGAACACGTTCCAGGGCCTCAATGTCTTTCTTGCCATGAGGGGCCCAAAACTGGACACAGTACTTGAGGTGCAGCCTCACCAGTGCTGAGTACAGGGGGACAATCACCTCTCTGCTCCTGCTGGCAACAAGAATTACTGTTCATTGGGCAGAAGAAAATACCGCATCTGCTGTGTTAAAACATCCATAATTCCAGTGCTTTATGGATACTTAGGCAGTTGGACTCCATAGTCTTCATAGGTTCACTCCATCTGAACCACTGTATTCTATTATGAATTCCCTCATAAATTGAGTCTTTCAGTTAAATTTGCTTATTCCGATGTTAAGAGATAGTAAGGCAGAAGAGTACTAAACTGCTGTGTCTTTTAAGCGTTCTCTATAATTAAGAAGTTCTGCCACTGTTGTTTAAAATATCTGTTCATGCTGTTGCTTTTTTATTTTTTGCTTGCTTTGTTTCCAGGCTGAATCATGAACTTCGAGGATGGGTTCATAGACATGAAGTGGAAAGAACAAGGTCTAGAAGGAAGTCCAATAACCAGCATCAGAAAGCAAGGGTTATGCAGGTAGGCAGGATTTTTACTCATGACTCAGTATCACAACAGAATGAATATGCACATCTCTACAAAATCTGTAGATTCTTCACACCATGTACCTACTTTGCATGGTATCAACCTCTATTATTTGTTTCTGATCAGATTGGCCATGTTAAAACACTTGCCTTTTGCTTTGTCTCAAGCTTGGTTGCTGCTCGCCATTTCAGTTATTCTCACCAGTGGAAAAAATATCCATGTGTTGTTCAAGGTCACTCTACCTCCTTAGACATTCCCTCTGCTACAGCTGTGCATCATGTTTTATGTAGTGCCAAACCAAGAAAATGTTTACTGTTTTCCATTGGTGTCATCTTCTTTTCCCCCTTTTTTCAGAGCTCTGTTAGTGAGAAGGTGCATTCCCAACTGATGACCATGCCTTACACAGACACAAGCCTCAGGTAAGGCAAAACAACTTGTTTGTAGTTGCTTTCTACTTAATAATTGAGTGAGATGCTAGCTACATTTATTGGCCTAATTTCTGTACCTCAGCAGTTGCTGCTGCTTGTAATTCAAACTTTGCTTAAAGGAATCTGGTATCAGAGCTTTGCTTTTCCTGGGTCTTTCTACCAATGAATCTTAATGATGTCTTTACTTCAATCTACAGGGTCTCTTTCTAGACAGATTTGAATCTGCAAGGGAAGATTAAAAAAAAGCAGGGACAGAAGCATTTTATAAGAAAGTTTCTAAGCATCAGCAGTCCAATAAGACAACAGTTTCACTGTCTTTAAGAGTAAGAGCACTGTAGTTAGCACCGAATACATTATTTGGATGAAGTGTCATTATATCTTACATATATAGTTTTACTTCATCTCCTGGTTTTCCTTGCTGATAATTAGAACATGCTAATTTGGAGTTTCTTGACTCTTCTTCGCCTTTACCTGCATATGTCCTGTCTTTTTGCTGGAGGATTGGGAAAAAATGGAGAGAAAAGCTTAAGGGAAACAAAAATTCTCTTTCCTGTATTCTCTGTGACAGTGCTTAAAAGGATCTCTGCTTTGAAGTGGCAAGGAAGAGTAAGGAAAATGGAGTATAAAGTAGACTTTATGGAGAGAAATACCTGAGGTGTTGCCACTGAAAGTGAGGCAGCTGCAGCCCTTGCCATTTTCATTGCAGCTTTGAAAGTAAAATCATCCTGGAGAAAAGCAGTGAGCTGTAGGGAGGTGTTGTGGAAACCGTGCTGCCAAATTCTGATTTGTCTTGACTAATTAAGTCAATAAACAAAAAACCCACTTTTATAGTTCCATGGACAGATGAAGGACATCCATTTTAACTGAAAACCTGAACCAACAAGTTTGTCCTTATAGCATAGGGTAGTTTAATATATATACCTGCATTACTCTTGAAAGAAATGTAGCGGTATAATTAAAAGCAGTCTGACGTAATGCAGCTCAGCATGGAATATTGTACTGTGCTCAGAATTAAGTGAGTTGCTTTTTGTGTTGTCTTTTTTTTAACTGGAGGATTGATGTTTAAATGAAGGAGACCATTGAGTGAGTCACAGCAGTTACATGCTGTGACTGTCCTGGAACAGCTGAGAGCATAGAAAAGACCTCCAGTTTCTCCCAAAGACATCAGTTACTACATGCTCTGTGAAATCACAGAGTAGCAGAATAATTTAAGTTATTAAGGGATCTCTGGAGAGATCCAGTCCAACCTCCTACTCCAAGTAAATTTAACTTCAAAGTAAAATCAAGTGGTTCAGAGCAGTGTCCAGCTGAGCTCTGAATATCTCCTGAAGCAGAGATGCCACCAGCTGTGTAGGCACTTGTCCCAGTGCTAAACCACTGTCAGTGTGAGATATTTTTCCCCTGTAGCCACTTGGAATATTTCCTGTAGTAATTTGTGGCTATTGACTCTTATCCCTTCACTGTGCATCACTGTCTGAAGAGACTGTCTCAATCTCCTTTACAAGTTTCCTGATACGTAACTTAAGTACATATAAATGGCTCTGAAGCTTTTATTAATGAATGAAATGCCTTTATTTATATTCTACTCTCAAGACTTTCATTCAGTATTTGTTTTGTGATTAGAAAAATAGTGACCATTGCCTTGTAGATCACCCCTGCTGGTGACCTATAAAACTGTGGTTCTTGATGCTTAAAGCACAGTGTCCACAGCTTCACTCCTTAAAACAAGCACTCTTGCCATATACTTGTGCACTGTAATGCGGAAGAAAGCATCCTTCTAACTTCAAAAGTGAGAAAGATTCATTTATCCTGAAATAAACAGCCAGATTCAGCATCACTGTTTGGAGATGAAGTTTAATACACAGTATTTCCTGTGATATTCTGTTACTAAGTGTATAGTTGGGATAATACAAGTGTATAGTTGGAATTATAGAGCAAATAGCCAGAGGGTATCTAAAAAAAGACTCACCAGTGCTGAGGCTTTCAGTTGAGATGGATGCTCACCAGTGTTGAAGCTCACCACAAAAACTCTACAAAGGAGCAATCTCCAGAAAGAGATGCTGCCCTAGTGGTGGTCAGCCCATAAATGGGGTCTGGTCAAGCTCCAGCCCTTCCAGGAGCACAGCTGAATTACCTTCACCTGTGCTCCTGCAACTGACTCTTTGCTTGCCTCAGGTGGTTACCCAGAGCTTCAGGCTGTGATCAGCAGTTTCCCTTACACTAAGAAACAAGTAGTTTTGAGCCTGTTTCAAGTCCTGAATTTCTCCTGTCCTTTCATGAAGCAGTCTGTGGTGGCTACCCTTAAATGCACGAAGGTCAGCACGGTATAATGCCAGTAATCTGCTGGTAATACCTGCAGTTCTGAACTAGTGATAGACATGGAACTCCTTTACCTTGCTGAAGGCCCATTGGTTTCCATCTACTTTGTTGTTCCATCCCGTGGCTGGATTTCAAGTTATAAAAGGCTGTTTTCCAGATCTAGCTGGATCTTCTGTAGCGTGGGCGAGAAAACGGAACTGTGGGACCTATTTCAGTTTTCAGGATGTGTTTTACGGAGCAACACGTGGGTGTTACATCTTCTACTGCAGTAGAACTTCAATGCTGAATCTCAGGGGTATTCCCATGGGCCTGCGTGCTTTTACGAATGAGCAATCAAGCTCAAATTAGCTTGGGTCTTTGTTTCCTGTGTGTGAAGGATGTGATCTGATTCTTCACTTGCGTAGTTTTGCTAATGAGGGTGTACAGAATAGAGCTGTCTACTCTTGATCCCCTGGATTTTCACCTCCCCATCTCATAAGAGAAGCCTGGTTTGGCAGCTGCGCTCCTATCTTAACAGGGCCAGATGAGCAGTAGGAACGGAGAGAATGATGGCCTGCTATTACTACTGCTCAAGAAAATCACTTGATGATAGATTTGAGCCTTGTCTGAGGGGCGTAGTTATGTATAATTTAGAAACATACCAAAATAATCTATATCAGCCACCATAGCTCAGAATCTGGGTCAGCACCAGATGGCTTGGGGAGGAATAGTCTCATCAGTGTTTTTGCCACAAATACTGCAAACAGATAGTATGCTATTAAAGTGGGAAAGAATTAAAATGACTGGTTGGAGATCCAGCTAATGGTTTGTCTAAGTACAGCTTTCCAATTTGATTAAATGTGGTATTTTTGAATGGGAGCAGGATGATAACAAAATGTGCTGGGAATTTCTCACCTTTCCAAGATAAACAGTGGATTTCATGACTTGCTAGTGTTTTCACACAGAATGCTTTTAACAGTGTATTTTCCTTACTGTATTTTTTCCTTTCCTGGGATATTTAAGATGAGAATTGAGGAAAAGATAAGCCAGGATTACATGAATGCTGTGAATGTCTTCTTTTTACCCACTGTCTAAACTGAAAATGAAGAGCAAGTCTTTGAGCTGACCAGAAATAGAGAGAAGGTGGATGAGGGAGAAGATGAGATTGTCACATGAAAAGTTCTGTTTGTGTTTAACTTGACACTCCTACACTTCAGTAGATCTCTGTATCTAATACGCTTCATGCTCCTTCAGTGGGTAAAGAGGTGTTGTTTTTTGGAACACAGGTGTTTTAAAGCCATTTTCTTACTTAAGTTAACTTTCTTGTGTCTAAAATAATTACTTTCTTCCCTTCTTTTTTTCAGCAGGAACTCAGGGAATGAGCTGCAAGTGTATTACGCCTCTCCAAGGAGCTATCAAGACTTCTTTGAAGCTATTCACAGAAAGGAAGATACATTCTATGTGGTGTCGTTTCGCAGAGTAAGTGAAGCAGTTGTTCATTGCTGGTCTTTTATATGACTCCCTCACTGTTACACTGTGTGTCTTGTGACAAGAGATGTAGTCAAACTTGATGCTAAACTTGCTTCTTCATAAGTGATGGTTCACACTAAAATGGCCGGATTGTGGTCTTCTCAAATATGCCTGTCACAGTAAGAGTGTTTTGCAGAAAACATTGCAATGCAAGGGCAATACAGCATGGGAATGTATGAGAAATGCAGGGACAGTGGAAGCAGGATTGAGGTAGGAGTGTCTGGGGGTGAGAGGCTGTCTGCAAAGAAATGTCATTCTTCTTTGCAGTTTTTAAGGGAAAACAGCAATGTGATTTTATCAGGTAAGCGGTAGGTGAACTCGGTGTATTATGGGTGAGTTTCTAATGGGACTAATTGTTAGACACCTTTATTGAAAGGTTAATATTGACTGGCAGAATTCATACCTTAAGTAAGCAAGTTGTTCACATTCATCATAGTTGCAATAGGAGTACTGAGCCTTGAGGTTGAATAATTTTTTCAACACAGTCATAAAATCCTTCAAGGCCAGTATGTGATTCCTGCTGCTCTGCAAGAATTCCAGTGGAGAATTCATCGCTCTTCCTGTGCCTGCTCATTTTTCCAGATGTGCAGTGCTTCTATTATGGATTATGCAGGCAGGGAGGAGATTGAGGAACACAGTGACAGTTTGGAGAGAGAGTCTGTGCGTGGCCATGCTCGGGAAGCTCTAAAGAGGCAGAACCTTTTTGTGTGTATTGTAAGCGTGTTAAGAGCTTTTAGCATGTGTGTCAGTATGGAGGCACAGAGCTGTGCTTAAAGGCATTCAGTTGTGCATGTGTACCTCATTGTATTGTGGCAGTCAGTCCTGGTAAGTGCTTCAGGATGGTGTGAACAGGTATCTTACTACAGCATTTAAGGAGTTGCTTCTGCAGGGTGCAAAGTACAGGACCCTCAGCCCAACACATCTCGTGTGGATGTGTTTCAACCCTCTATTCATATGGAGTGTTCAGAAAGTATCACCATCTGTTTTGTGTCATCTTTTGAGTTTTGCTTGCCTTTTTGAACTGCTTGCTATGGGACTGCGGATGTCCCATGCTTCAGTGGCATCCTAGGTCCTCTTGCTGTGCCTGCCCAGAAGCTTGAGGCAGGTAGGGGCAGCTGTAAAGCACTGGAGCAGGCTGCAAGGAAATTGGAAATAAAGGAAAGATGCTCAGGCAAAGAGGGTTCTGCGAGGCTTTTTGCTATTGCCAAACAGGCAAATAATTGGCCTTGCCAATTTCTTCCTCTCAGGCATTTGTGATTTTCAGTTTGAGACAGGTGAGCTCTTGTGCAGATATACAGGACAGGCTTGTGCTACAGCTTTGGTAGGCACGTTCTCACATCCACAGTACACTTAGCAACAGTAAAAGCTATTTTAAAACTGGAATTCTGAGCGTTTGATGACACTTTCTGTGCTGAAAAGCTGAGGGGTCTTGGTGCAATGAAAGCTACCAGAGTGAAAAGGTGCTTGGGGTCTAGTGACGGAAATCATTAGAGCAAACAGTGGTTCAGGCAGCAGCTGGTGGGTGGGAGAATCTATTTCCTTTGTTTTGTAGAGGTCTTGATGAATTCTGAGACTTGTCTGTAATGCATATTTGGCCCAGACGTGAGTCTGGGGTCTTACCTTGCTAAGCCTCCTTGCTATTTTGTTGTTGTAACATTAGAATTATTATATACATGCTTATTCTCAGCTAATGTTTGCTTAGGATCCTGCAACATCATATTTCTTCAACATGAAAGTGTCCTGAGTGATAGGAGGCAGGAAGCTGGTAGGTAGCTGCAGCTACAGCAGCTCATCCACATACAAGCAGTCCTTGCCTGAGGTCGGTGGAACCCCTCAACAAAGACAGTAGCTGGTATTGCTCCTGTGACATTCTCAGCTGCCCTCTTTTGTCATGGCTTCAGGCATGGGCTTGGACAGGGTGGCATGCATATGTGTATGCTTATGCAAGGCCAGGAGCTTGTGCATTGCCAAGTCTCTGGTGCCTGTTTAAGAGCATTGTATTATACGCACACAAGGAACTCAGTTATGTGTTGGCATGTCCCGCAGGAAGCCGCTCTTGTGGCAGTAGAAGAGTGCCTGTGGCCACTATTCAGCCAACAATACTATGCAGAGCATCTTCAACTCCCAGCAAAGCTGGTTTGCACCCTGAGTTAGAGAGCTGTACTTCAAAGCTGAGAATGGAAATGTCTTCTCTTGCTTCAGCTGAAGACTTCTCCCCCCATCTTCAAAGGGAAGATAAAGAATTCACAAATCAGAATGCATGACTTCAGTTTCCAGACAGTGATAACAGTGATTGGCATGCAGATTTTTGTTGCCTTTTGCATAGATACATTTGTCATACTGTTTCTAAAATGATTATTTAGAAGGAAATTGCTGGATCTGAGATGCTATTTCTTCCTGGCTCAGGAATCTTCTGTCAGCCTGCCCTGTGTAAATCAATAGATGTACATATATAAGTAAGTTTGTGTAACACATCCTTCTTTGGTGTAGTCTGCAGTAACTTTCTTACTATGTGAGATATCAGTATTTAGAAAAGATTCGGGCAAAAGAGAAAGAAATAGTGGTACTTTTGTTAGGATTAGGCTTTTATTAAGGGTTGAGTAGAAATATGAGATTAGTTTCCAGTGTTGGGATTACTAGGTTGTGTCACAAGGCTGGAATTTTGTTATTAAACGCTTGGCATGTTCTGCTGTTCTTTCAGCTAACAACACAAATACAGCCAGCACCAGGCTGTGCATATCCTGAGGATGAGTAGGAGGGAGTGGAGAATTGATAATAGAAGTTTCTTTACTGGAAACACAAAATAAAAAGCAGAACAATGTTTGTCTAATTCCTCACTTTCTGTCAGGGCTGTAGTCTACCTGAATGCATGTGCTGGTACGCTGTTTACGCTGTTTGTCCTGGTAGTTGTCAGCTTTCATTTGGACTTAGAGCTGTCCTTGGAAATCAAGTGAGCCTTGTGCCACAGAATTCCCATCGCTTGGCTCTGCTCTCTTGCAGGGAGAGGTTTGGGGACTTTTAAAAACCATCTATGAAGTTTATTTGGTAGCAAAGCTGTGGGTATTTTTGTTTTATATGTGCAGCATTGTCAAATCAAAAGCAGTTTTATATACCACCTCGTTTGTTACTTTATGGGGAGAACCTGATCTTGTGACGAGTTCTGCCCGGAGGCACTTTCAGATGGCTGGCCTGGATTGTTTGTGATTGCAGGCAAAAGGAGCCCTGCAGGGCTGAGGCAGCCACCAGCTGGGCCTCAGCCAAGGGTGCCCTTCATCTCAGCACTGCTGGCACCGTTTTCTCTGGACCCAGTTCCCTTTTCACTGATGGTTAGGAGCTAAGAGGGGGCTGATTTTGTTGTAAGGTTGAGGGACAGTTCCCTTGAGTTTACTTGCTCATTTGTCAAGGTAGAAGTGATGCCTGGAGGTGATGGGTTTTGTTCTCCTGGCTGGCTGTTTGGCACGCAGGTTCTCCCAAGCGTTTGGTAGGTTGTTATACTGTTAGCAGAAGTATACAGAAGGACAGGAATCATACAGTTAGGAGACCCAGAGATTGGATGGTTCTGGTACAGGTGATGTGAGCTTTAGAGCTCCAGAGATCCCTTCTACCCCATGTCTCTGGGATCCCCGTTTTTTGTGCTCTGTGTGTAGTACCACGTAACCCAGCGTTTGACCCTGATCTGAGTGCTGAAATGTAATACATTTTTTTGGTGAGTTTTCCAAATGCTCATACTTGCAGTGGAGGAGCTGTGCCTTCACTTCCCTGGATCTTTGAGAAAATGACATTTGCTAGGACTGCCCGTGCATCTCTTACATGGCAAGGCTCAGCTTTCTAAAGGTTGGGCACAGTCATCCCTGAGTGGTGCTTGGTGGTTCCTATAAGACTGAATTTCTCATGATCTCTTCAGCTTTTTCTCTCTGTGCTCTGGAAGGCTTGCATGTGCACATACCACAGTTGGAGTCGGCTTTTTTTCCTTTTTATAAGGAGGTCAGAGGAAGATAAAGTAGTACTTGGACCAAGTAAGACCATACACGAAGGACTTTCACTAAAAGCCTACAAAATTTATTTCCTGCCATTGCCAGGAGACTCTGTAATGTCATTTTTTTTAGCCACAAGAAATATGTAGCTGACAGCAAGCAAAGAATTCTTGAACGAGGTCAGTGTTTTCTCCCAGCTCTGCCAGGCCTCAGCAGCCAACGTCCCTCACAGGCAGGGCTTGTCACAGTTTATTTCTTGAGATGTTAACTTGCTGATTTCATTATTTCTCCAACTTCTAGGAAGCCCTTGTGTTCAGCTTTCCCTTAGCATTGCAGGAACTGATACTTAGCAATGTAATAAAGTGCATGTTACCTGGTATTCACATCTGCTGTCCCTAAATGCTCCAGCGCTCAGAAGCTGTACGTTTACACCACAGATCTCAGCTGTGTTGCTTTGGATTGGCTTTAAGAGCATGTTCAGAGATATCTGTGCAGTGAATAACAAAAGCAAGTTGCTGTGCATCACTGAAAAGCGTGCCACAACTGGAGCTCTGCTGCTAGCTGTAGCCAGGAGAAATGGATGGAGATGGATGCCTTACTTTGATACAGTGATTTGTAGAGTTGTTCAGAAATACTGCTCTTAGCAGAGAAGACAGCTTTTGGGGGTGAAAAACTGGTCTCTGACATGCTGAGTTTTAATTAGGTTCCCTCACCAGCACTAGATGGAGGCCGAGTGGAGATCTGTCATCTCCCTGAAGCATGTTGGAGTCTCCAGTTGGTGTTGAACCCCTCTCTTCATTTCTCCCAGGTCTAAGAGACAGAATTCAGTGTCAGTAGCTTTGCCAGCAGCTTTGATTTCTGCCCATTGACGTCTCTGATACCAAGCCTGCTTGATCTGTTCTAAAATTCCAGCAGAACATGGCTGTGGAATTCAGATCTGTTGAGGTAACATGCTCTGTCAGCTGGGAGGAGAGGCACCTGGCTGCCACTGCAGCCATCCTGTGAGCCTGGCACTGCCTGTTGTAAGAACTGTCCCCTTTCCAGAGCTCACATCTGTTTTGCCAGAGCATTCAAACCTTGCCATTTTTTCTAGAATTACTTTGTTAGCTTACATATGTAGGAATGAATTTCTGTCGGTGATGGCTCCAAGTGAGTCATGGATAACTGCACAAAGATTGCTGTGAAAGCGGTAGGAAGATTTGGTACTATCATGTTCAGAGAAGGTGAACGTTCCTGCTGGTTGAGCACAAAAGGTACGAAAAGAGCATAGGATTTTTCTGAGGAAAATGTTGCGTTTCCTGGCTAACCTTAGCTGCTTTTTAAAACACGAATAGCTAACAATTTGAAAGGAAATTAAGCAGATCACGAAGAAAACAACCCTTCCAAATGACTTTGAACTGTAAATGCTGCTCCAAATCCCCCCAGTTCTCTTCTGTGGTTAGAGGCAGAATCCCCCCAGCTCCCATGGCTCAGCAGTATATTTCAGTCTCATGGGAGGCTCTGTCAAGGATGCTTGGCTGACATCATTATAGGCTCATTAAGGACAATGGCGTTTGTAGCATAAGCGGGTAATTACTGATATTAATGGAATCATGGCTTAAAGTCTGATCTGTTTGGGGATTTTTAAAAGGCCACTAACATTCCCTCTCAGTAATTTCTCTATTTATTTCAAAGTGCAGACGTCTCCTGGTATTAAAGCTTGCCAACTGCATTTAATGGCAGTGCACGTACAGTGCTTCCTAGTATATTTCAGTAAAAAAAAAAAGATATTAAAACTTGCTTCTGGTTATTACATGTTAGAGCAAGGGTAATGCTGGCCCTATGGAAATCGATAGCAAAGCCATTACCAGCTTCAATAGAACCAGAATTTCACTTTGCAAATCTGCTTCAGTTCTGTGGTACACAAACCATAGAGCTTCAGACAAATACAGTATTTGGAGATGTGAATTTCTGGTCCTTAAAGCCAGCATCTGGAACAGACATTGAAGGGTTTGTCCAGTTGTGCAAACAAGCTTTTACGGAAGTGATTAAAGCAAATTTAAATGAGGGTTATTTTCTTTCTTTGTCCATATCTTTCTCACACATACAATATGTTAGAAATAAAACATCTAATTTGTGTTTGGCTTTTGTTGGTAGGAAGCTTGTGTCGTGTTAATTGGATGATGTGTTATTTTCAGGCAGCAAAAGACTATAGTGTGTTGAAAATGAGAGGAGACCCTGCATTTCCAGTGGGTCATAGAGACGTTCATTGCAGCCATGGTCTCTGAGCAGTTCTGTGCTGTCTGCACTTCATAGAAAGGCAGCTAAAGCTCAGGTAGTAGCAGTGATGTTCCCAGTGTTAAAACAGGTGTGCACAAGAAAAGCAAAGCAATGACAGTCATTTCAGTTGTCATCTGACCTTGCTCTTCTTGCCAGTTAAGAATCATTTCTCTGTTCTGCCATGGGATAAGCTGCTGTGAAGGACCAAATAATTGCTGCTGTACAATGCTACTTGGCTGAGATACTTGTGGCAGTACTTTGCTGTGCTACAAACGTAGTTTTGGTTGTAGTTCAGGGTATGTAAGCAAGACACGTTCCAGTTCATTGCAGATTTGATGCCACGTGTGTCCTGCAGGCAAAGATGAACTGTAGTGAGTTGGCTTCAGATGATGTTTCATATCTAGAAGTTCAGTTCTAGCATATTTTTCTCCTATTTTGTTACATTTGTCAAAGGGTGTTTTGTCACTGAACTTATAGTTTTCTTCTCCAGACTTTCTTTGTGGATTTCTGTGGGTAAGATTGTATCATTTGGTCTCCCATTCAGTTAAGATGCAAGGATGAGACTTTTGAGCATTGCTGCTTCTAAAGACAAAGTATCTTCTTTGTATATTTGCGTTTTGTGTATTTGCAGCTGCTTGCTTGCAAGTTAAAATGCAGGGTTTTTGAAAGATTTTAAAAGCTCCCATTTCTTCTATGAAACCCGACCTAAGCTATTGAGGGAAAAATGGCTTTACCATAGGAATTTAAGATGATCTCGTCCTGTATAGTGTACAGACAATGAGAGTTATATGCACTGAAAGACTCGAAGCTAAATGTATAGTATCCATCATAAAACTGTTTAGCACTTGCAAAACAAAGGTCACCCTTTAGCCTGTGTTCTCTATGGAGCTGACTCTCGTCTCTGGAAAAGATGTGAGAAGGAAAGCAGTGTGTGTGGTTGTGCTTCATCATGCCCTGAGTCTCATAAGTAAGCCATTGTCAAATTAGAGCTGCAATTGACTTTCAAATTTGAAAATCATTTATGAAAACCTCCTGTTTCCATTTAAGCATCACTAATGAGAATGAATCCTGCCTGCTACATGATTTGCTACCAGTTCTCTTGACTAAACTGTGCATTCCCTCCACGTCAGAGTGAATGTTCTCCTCCCATAGCTCTGGTATCCGTCTGAAGATGCAAAATGAGCTTTGCTTTTGGCCTTTCTTGCTGTCATCCTCCCTAGCATGGAATATTTCTGGTAGGCATGGTGTCAGGGAGAGCTGACTGTCAAACGTGATGGGAAGAAGAGGCTTCTCTGTGGTCTTCTGAGTACTCAGCTTGAAATGTTACTTTTCATAGCAGCTTAGGGCTGTTGCTCAATCTAAAAGTCTTCAGAATGAAATGTAATAATCTGAAATTAATGGTACTGTGTGGTGTACAAATGGCTCGGCTTTAATCCTGGGATTATGGAAATGCATTCTTAAGAAAGCAACTCCAAGTTTTAAGTAACAGCTCAGAATGGCATTTTTTTCTGTGTTTGTAGATAAAGACCAGTGATTCCTTAGAAAGCATTTCGTTCAGAGCCTTATGGGGTTTTCCAACAGAGCCTCCAGTAGTTCCTTGTTTCTCACTGCTGTTACTCTGCAATGTCTGGAAGTTTTGTCCTGCTTTGGGAGTGTACTCTCAGTGGTACAGAAACAAGAGCCATGCATTTGCTTTGGAGGGCTAGCATCCAGGAAAGCCAGCCGAGGCAGACAGAGGAGCAGGAGCCAGGCAGTGAGGCACCTTGGATTTACAGGGCAGACACCAAAGAGGAGCAGCCAACAAGTACCAGCTGCACTATAGCCTCTTCCGGGCAGCAGCTGTTTGGCTCAGCCCAACACAAACAGTGGTTAGGAGGACCAGAACAAGAATGCAGAAGCGTTCCCAAGGAGGGAGGTAATGCCCATCGCATCAAGTGCGGTTTTGTTTCATTTGGAAGTCTCTGTTGTGTTGTTAGCTCTCCAAGATGTTTTAGATGATAAGTCTTCGTCACTCTGATTTTTATCTCCTTGGAGTCTCTTTGAATCCCACTGTCCTCCAAATAAAACTGAGAATAGATGCGGTGTTGAGGACATATGTGTAAGCACAGACAGCAAGTCACTTGAATATGTCTGGCGTGGACCAAGAGGCACTCTTGACTTTTGTGTGCACAGTCTTGAGTCGTTTGTCTTCTGTATGGTTGCTGGAACTTCATGAAACATATTAATGCCGTCACTGAACTTCTCTCAGCCTTATATGTCCCAGGCCTAACTAATACTTTGTTATTTTTAAACTAGTGTTTGGAAGGGCAACATACACTGTAGATAATTACAGTGAAAATAGAACGTACTGCAGAAATCATCTCCAAAACCCAAACTGGTTGCAGACAGATGTGACCAGTAATAGCATACATTTATTCAAAGTCTGCTGTATGCTTGACAGACAAAGAGTTGTGGGCAAGAAATAGAGGAAGATTGTTGGTTTTGGAAAGCCCCTGTAAAATACCCACTGTTTGTGAAATAGATGTGGAGGTAGAATAGAGAAATAGAATTAGGAAGTATGGGAGGAAGAGTGATTATAAAGTGGGAATTGTCTCACTTAGGAGGAGTGGAGAACAGGCACTTGCCAGCAATAAAGCGTGCAGGAGAGTGAGATTGTCCACAAACAAGTAAAGGGCTTTGAAGTACAGCGTGCAGTGGAAATGCATCTCTGAAGCTGTCTCTCTTCAGGAAAGAGACCAAATTTAGTAATATTTTAATAGTGCCAGGTAGTAATGCTTTTTTCTTCAATGGTAGCACTGCATTCTTTGAAACAAATTCAGCTGAGATTAATCAGAGCAGTTCCCAGAAGGGAATGACAGACTCCTGCTATGATCTGTAGCAGTATTTAATTATGGAATCAGTGCTGAGTGAGCCCTAACTAAACTCCATAGCTGCAGTAACCAACAAGGCTTTAACTTAGTGTCTGGTAAGAATGAGTTCTTGCACAAAAGAGTGACCTTCATGTTCTTTCACACAACTTCATTGACGGTATGTGCAGAAAGCACCTTGAAAATACACCTGCTTGTTTTCTTGTTTGAACTTCATGCTTTCACAGATTCAGAGTACTTCATTTTTTTTTCTTATGGTTGCTTTAAGTTTTTGTCTGGCAGCCCTACCTGGATTCTTTATAAAAATACAATGTGCATCATTCAGGTGCTCTTGGTTTCCCTAAGCAGTGTGTGTGTACACAACACAAATCCTACCTTTTAGCAGATGTTAATCATGATGATAGTCTTACATCTGAGATGATTATTTAAAGTCTTACAAACACGTTTAGAGTTAATTCTGGTCAGATGGAGTTATTTGCTTCCAGTTGGGGTTAATCCTTTTGCCAGATTTTTAGCTGGCCAACACACAAACTTATATCTGAATTAAGAGCCCAGGTGCTATTATGAGTGTGCACAGATTATCACCAACTCCCACTGGACCAAACAGAACTCCTGAGCCTTCCACGTTTTATGAAGTCAGTTACTCCTAGAGTAGGAGGCGTGATGAAATGAGCAGTGTGTGTTTGTTTTTAAACTATTCTAAAACTTAGTAACTGTCTTTAAAACTGAGATTGAAACTCAGAAGTTATTCTGTGCTTATGAGACTTGTAGCCTATCTACTGGGATGGAAAGGCAGGCTGCAGAAGTCTGCTTTGTTCTCATAAAGGGATCAGAAAAGGGATTAGAGGACTCTTTGGCACCTCAGTCTCCTTTCTGAGACTCGTAGAAAGCAGTAGGTCCTATTCTCTGAATGTTGTCTTCCCTCCCCAACCCCTTGTACAGTTGTAATTATACAAAGGCAAGGTAAATGGATAGCCAGAGGTTATATAGGAAAGACTCACCGATGTTGAGGCTCACAGTCAAGATGCTCACCGACGTTAAGGCTCGCTGTATAAACTCCACACAGGAGCAATCTCTAGAAAGAGATGCTTCCTTAGAGGTGGTCAGTCCTTAAATGGGATCTAGGAGAGAGTTTCCACAGTTAAAGGAGAACATGGTTGGGCTGATGATCAATTTTTCAAATTGAACACCAGCCCTGATAAGATCATTAAACATCTGTTTTTGAGACACCCTTATGGGTCCCAATTGAGAGGCTTGTGGAGCCAGCCTCTTAGTTTTAATTACTGGCAGAACTGCAGCCTCTTCCAATACTCAGACATTATGTTTAGTCTGCAGGCGCTCCATACATATGCAAAGGGGCCTGCTGCAAAATTAGGTACCTCATTCCTGCTGAGAATTTGACCATATCGGGGCTATCAAAGGAGTCCTCATAGACAGCCTCTCTCATTTCTAATATATTTTTGAAGATCCTCCATGGAGGACCATAACCCCACATTCAGTGGCATGTCAGTTTTATTTGGCCAGAACATACTGTCCTACAGGCAGCCATTAACCAGTCCAGTATAGAATGATTTTCTTCTGGAAATTGGGTCCCTCTGTATAATCTCTGCCTAAGGGCAGGATGAATGGTCACAGTGGCCAGTTTAGGTACTTCAGGTCCACGGACCATGACACTTTCTGACACTGATTCCCACAGGCACAGCAACCAGGTTGGTACACTTTCCCTGGGTCTTTGATGGAATCGTTGTACCTAATCCATTAACTCTGTGGCTGTGTACGGTCGGGCCATGACATGGAATTGGGTTTTGGCTGGGGGCCACTGATCGGGGGGGGACCCCCACTGGTCTATCTTGGACTTTATTTTTTATGTTATAATAGGACGGAGTCATAATGGATCTGTCCTAAGAGGTTCTTCTAAGTCCACCTTAATGATTTCATCTTGTTTAACCAGATCCATTGTTTCAGGTACCTGGTTATCATCTATCAAAACATTATGGATCTGAGCGATCGGGGGATGGTCTTTTCCCTGTTAATATACTGAGCTCTTGTTCTAGTTTCCCAATATGATCTTTTAATAACTGATTTTTACTTTCTAATGCATTTGATCTAATTTCTGCCTTATTTGAAGGGGTTAATAATGGCAATGCCACTAATCTTCTTTTCTTTGTAATCAAAAAATTATTATTAAACCTTCAAAATATTCCACCAGGTGGAATGGGGAAGAATTTCCTATGGCACGCAACAGACTCCATTGTTCAATTATAATAGTGAATTGATAATAGGGGGAACCCATAAATCCTGGGATCTGCACTGGGATCACTTTTTCTAAGGAAGTAGTGTTCTCCCCCCTGACCCATATGTGTGTATTCCATAAGGAGGACATTATGGTCACGAATCCTGCCTGGCTTGCCAAATGTATAGTTGTAATTACACAAAGGTAGATGGATAGCCAGAAGTTATGTAGGAAAGACTCACCGGTGTTGAGGCTCAGTCAGGATGCTCACCAATGTTAAGGCTTGCTGTAAAATCCCCACACAGGAGCAATCTCCAGAAAGAGATGCTGCTTTAGTGGTCAGCCCTTAAATGGGATCTAGGAGAGGTGGAGTCAAGCTCCAGCCCTCCCGGGAGCACAGCTGAATTACCTTCACCTGTACTCCTGCAGCTGACCCGTCACTTGCCTCAGGTGGTTCATCAGAGCTTCAGGCTGTGATTAACAGTTTCCCATACACCCCCACTGTGTTTTTATCCAAGCATCAGGATGGGTCTGTTCCAGATGTGTATCCACTGTAGCTAGAAGTTCTTTCAGAGAATCCTGTATGGAAACATTCTGTCTTTGTTCATAGCAAGAGGGGCACACAAGCAACTCAGTGTCTGTACCATGGGAGGTGGAAAAGGCTTGTGTTAAATCATATCTTCTCTTTTCTAAGAACAGTCGTGAGTGCTTGAACCTGGAGTTTTTGATCAGGATCAGGAGCTCAGGAGCTAGGAGTAGGTTATTGCTGAAAACAGGGTTGAAAAGAGCCATTTTGCTGTCCCTGGCAGTCTGGGGCCTATGACTTTAGCAGGGTATCTCCTTAACATTAGGAAAATACATCATGGGCTTCTCTTTGCTTTTGCTAAACCATGTGTTTGGTGTGTGCTTACCAGCTGTAACTTTCCAGCAGGCAACCAAGGTGCTGCATACAGCATAGGGAAGAATTTTCTATTCCCCTGTTCTCATACCAACATAGAGAAATGTGGATGCAAAAAGGAAAGTAAAGGTGCTGTTTGTAGAAGAATGGGCAGATGCAACACTTTCCTTTGCGTAAAATTCTAAGGTAGTTAATTGTGGCTCTAGGAGAATAATAATAATAATAAATTGTGAAGAATTACGTTTGCACACACAGAAATGAACCATTTACATTCAGGCAGAACACAGAGGTAATACTGCAGGTGCTGAAAATGGAGCATAAACCCAGCTGGGAAGACTCTGGCAGCCTTGTGACAGGGTACGTCTGTTAGAAGTGTCATGTTGGTTTATGTCTGTTTGTTGTGATAATCCAGGACAGGAGTTACCCACAGCGTGTCATTTGTCAAGAGGTTAAAACAAACATGTAAAAAGTGTGTGTGTAATTCCTTCTTGTTATCTTGCATGTGCAAGTCTGTAAGCAAGAAAGTAAGCATGCAGACTTCTTCATGGAGAACAACTCTGAATCTCAGCTGTGGCACTTTTGTCTGATTCTGTTAGAAATCGCCTTTACTTGCTTGTAGCACTTGCTCTGTTTGAAAGCATCCTGCCAAAGTCTTGATGCACCTACTTTGTCTTGTATGAAGTCACACTATTGAATTCGACCCATTGACAACAAGTTAGCGGGTGCCTTGTCTGTGCTTTCCTCCCAGCAGTGGCCTGTGCAGTTTTTCTAGGGCTGTGTGCACTCTAGGTATGCTTGTAAACACATTTCTGTGTGATCATAGAAGTGGAGGGAAATGATCTGCAGCTCGGGGACTGCCTGAAGTTCACGCTGCCTCTGTGCAGGTTCAGGGGTAGCTCTGCAGAGCCAGGAGTGGTTCAAAGGGCAAGGAGGAATGTAAGCAAAAGAGTGTGTGTCCACCAGAATGGAGCAGCATGAAGCTTTTACTGTTCTCTCTTATCCCCTCACGTTGAAGGCCTGTTTAGTTAGATGTGAAACCTTTATCACGGGTAGAAATTGTGTGGGTATGGGCCGTGAAACTCAGCCAAAGGCAACTTAGAACCTCCAGGAGCTCTCGGATCAGCAGGAAATTCAGTAGCCTGCAGGGGTGTACATCAGGTGATGCTAATCACATTTCAGATGTATCGTGTTCTCCACACTCTTCCTATTTTCTCCTACAGCTGGTGGTGCGGATAAGGAAAAAGCTGAGTAGATGATATATCTTGAATTAACTTCTGGCAGCAGTGCTGGTGGTATCCTGAACAGGGGGAAGACATAGTGATGTGGTTGGGAACACATAGAGATGTCAAATTAGCAAAATCTACATGCAATAAAGCGGTTCAATTGCGTTATGCGAAACTAGAAGCTTAAGACTCTTCAAACTTCCTTGTGTCCTGTGCTGTCTGGTATTTTCATTGGTGTGTTGGGGTGATAGAATAGAGACTATGTGTATTAAATCGGTTCATGACAAGCTGAATGGGTCTCCAGCTGCGCTTGAGGAGAGGATTGGAATGTAATGCCTTCAAGGTGCTCAGTGCTCCTCTGACACTTTGCAGGCGCTGTGGTGAGTCCATGACGCTCAGTCTTTTTGTGTAGAGTTAAAACTACTGCAGTAGTAAAAACAAAACATAAGAGGGTAGGATTCACACAGGAGCGTGGTTCAGAGCTCTGTAGCTTCAGGCCTATGCAATTAATGTTACCCACATAGTCAGATCAGGTTGTTTTGCCAGAGCACTCATCAACTCAGTACCTAGGAGTTCACTGATGTACCTACTTGTCTAAAACCATTCAGGCATCATTCCTTGAATCTTCATTCTGTGATTAGAATTCCAGTAGATCCTTTCTTTGTCCTGAAAGTCTAATGACAGAAAAGCCTCTCCTGGTTTCTCCCACCTATCCCAAACACCTACTGCTGCGTGGACTGAATTTCCTTCTGGGGGTGCCTCTCTCCTCCAGATTCCAAAGGAAGTCTATACAGTTCTGTCAGGCAGCTAAAGCTGGAAAAAATTAATCTCACCCTAAGTGGGGAGATGAAAGGCTCCTATTTGCTTGAGCCATTATGTTTTAAATGTGGTTAAGAGTTGGCAAGTACTGATAGAGGAAAACATATTGCTCTCCAGGAAGAGCAGTACCCCAGGGACTATCAGGCCTGCTCTTCTATAGCTTGATGTATTTTGAGTAGCGTGTGAGAATCTATCTCCCTACATATTTATCTTCCAAAAGCTGACCTTTCACTCTCTTTAATCTGGTGCCCATGATGTGGCTCAGCCAGTTGCTGCAGCAGGCAGGCACTTGGTCACATGCACTGTCATGAGATGTGCGAGGAGTTCAGTGCGGTGTTCCTGCACCACTTTGCACCCCCTGAATCAGTCTCTGCTTATCCTTTTTATCAGTCAGGCTTCCCACACAATCCAAGTGAACTGGTGTCACAGGAGGGAGCATTTTGCATAACAGCTGTTTTGGCTGTGAAAGTTTTGGCCCCCACAGTGCTGAATGGGGCTTGTATGAATTCCCACTGCTGCTCAAAAGTGGAGGATGCCTTTCTTTCCCTGGCTAGGTGAGCTGCTTCCAGTAATACCAGTGAGAATGTGTGTCACTGCCAGAAGGAAGAATGCTGTTGTTTCCGTAGTAGTGCGTGCTGGGGTGCATCCCTCCCTGAGCCATTTAATGTTCTCAGAAAAATAGCCTACGGAGAAGCTGAGCTGCTTTTCTGCTGTTTATGGGGGTCAGGGGACTTGCAGGAGCCAGAGGCTGGCAGAGGGAAGGCATGAGGGCTGAGAAGGGAAGAAGGAAGCCTTCCTCTTCTGGTGCCCATGAAAGGCTGAGCTGCACAGCTCCCTGTTGGCTGTGCTTAGCTGCTCTGAAGTGCGCTAATTAGGGGTGTCTGTAGGTAGACTGGGGGTGATCAGGGAACAACGCCCAACGTCAGGCATCCAGATCCTTCTTGCCACCAAGTATGAGTTAATTATTTAACTTACTTATGCCTGTAAGGGCTCTTTTCCATTGCGTTGTTTTCTTGTTTTGGTGTCAGGTTTTGCTTTTTTTGGGGGAAAAAAAAGTTAATGTTTACAGACATTTTTCCCCTTATAAAATGAAATCTGTTTCTAGAACTGATTTACGTCTTCCTCAGCAACACTAGAAATTCAAACAGAGCAGGCATTTGGCAACAGCTCTGGACTCAGAACTTAGATTTAAAAGTGAAATTCGGCTACAGACTCGAAGAGGAGGAAGCTCGTCAGGCTGGGGTAAATGTAGGTCGAGCAAACTAACAGCCAAAAAAAATGAAAGGAAACTTCATCTTCACATTCTTGATTTAACTGAAGTAATTAGTAACAGAGGCGACAGCTTCTTTGACTATATAATAGTGAATATCTCTTTAATTAGAATAAACTGTGAGTAGTTGATGAATCCACAGCCATACAGATGTCCTGGGATCCGCAGAATGAGAAACATCTTTCCAACATGCATTGGTAATGCGATCCACATTGCACAGTTTATAACACTGCCATCAAATTTCAATTCAGCCCAATGCATCTTGATATTAAAACCTCCTTGTCTCCTAACTGACATTTTAAGAAAAACAAAAGGCAGTTTGGATTTGGAGCACCAGCCCTGGCCCCTGTGCCAGACCACCGTCCAGCCATCACAGCGTAGGAGCTTCGCCTGTCCCCGGTGCCAAGACGTACAGAGACCCACCCAAGTCTGAGCTGAAGTCATTGCAGAGCTCTGGGTAAATCTAGGGGATTCAAGGAAAAATGCAGCCTTGCTGCTTGTTGTCTGATTGTGTTTCCTCCTGTATCTTTTACTAAGTTTTGTGGGTTTGAAAGTGGCGTCCCCATTGTCGGGAGTTATTTAAAGGCACGCTTTTATTCAGCTTTGCCAAAGGTGGAGAGAGTGGGAGATCTACATAAATAGGTCTATGTAACTATGTTACATCTGTGCAGGTGACTGTAGATGTATCACGTCTTCCTACCTGTGATTTAATCCTCATTTCTTGTCACTGCTGGGAGATGCTACCTCCATCTCAGTGAACAGGAATTACACTTCAGAGCTTAAGTGGTACCTTGGGATAAAAGGATTGTATCATAGTATCATAGTATTGTGCGAGTTGGAAGGGACCTTAGAGATCATCGAGTCCAACTCCCGGGATTCGAGCCCCTCTGTGTAGCAGAGCGGCACTTCTACCCCCTGCTCCACAGGGGGGGATTCAAACCCGGGCCCCCTGGTGTTGCAGACGGGAATTCTACCGCTGCGCCACCGGAGGCACACATTGTGATCTAGAGGAGACCTGCAGAGAGTTAATGGTGTCAGTTGCTCTTTCCAGAAAGGGAATTTTCAGTCCCTCTGATGTATGTCTGCGCAGACGATTTGCTTTGCCATTAGGAGAGATTTGTTGCTGCTAATTTCCTGTACATCTGCTTGCCTCTCAGAAGCAGCATCTTCCTGATGATAGGTTAGAATGAGCCTGCCACTGTCTGCTGCTGGACAGTCACAGGCAAACAGTAGCAAAGTGTGCTTTTCCAACAGGGAGAACAGAGAGGAGCACCCTGTGTTAATGAGGTTTGGGTTTTGCTGTTGGCTGGAACCTTCAACAGAGCTGAAGTTTAATTCGTAGAACTGGGATGCTTTAAGGCAACTTTAATTGCACCTATTTAATAATGATTTTGACCTAAAGCTAATTTTGGTTACTTCATTCTATCTTCTTATTAGTCTTGAAAGTCATTCCTTATTCTTGCTGTTAATGTGCATCATCACTGACTGAAATTTAAGTTGCTGTTGGCCAAATGTCATTTTATCCCTTCAAATCATATTAGAATCTATTACCTGACTGTAAAAGACATACTCTTAGAAGACACAGAAACATGCTGGAAGGTAAATCCCATGCTACGTGTTCAGCTCAGTAACGCATCTGCTGACGTGTGGGCTAAAGAACTGTTTAATCCCATTGTGGAATATGATGGACTGAGTACATGCTTTTTAGGAAAGCTGTTGCTGTTGATAGAAGATGCAAGAAGACAGGGATTTCAATCCAGGGGTAGATTTTATGCCACATGTTCTAGGATAGAACACAGTGTAATCAAATGAATTGTCTTCATTTAAAAAAGGTTAAGGCTGTAACTCAGTTATAACTCAACTGGCCAGTTGTTCCTGCTCAGGATTTTGAAGTTCACATGCTTTCCTGCATGCCTGTCTCTGTGGGCAAATTTGCTGCATAAGAAACTGCTTTCCAAGGAAATTTCTGCATGAGGAAAGGCTGTCACCAACATGCAGTGAAGTTGGCTGTGAATATCTAGTGGGTTCCAAACACCTCAAAGGATGGAGATCTCACTGCATCTCCAGACAAAGTGTTCTGGTGCTTTGCTGTCTTTTGTACTCATTAAAATGAGAAAGCAGAGCGCAGCTGCATTAGCAAATGGATTTTGAGCCCCAGGGTTATGTTGATCCAGAGTTTGGAGAAAGCCTTTACTTAAATTTCCTTTCACTCATCCAAATTTTTTTTTCATGGGAAATCTGGTCTAGAGAGAAAGAAGGTTTTGGTGTGTGTTTGTGTGTGTGTGTGTGTGTGTGTGTGGTTTTCTTTTTGCAGTCTAGACCATCTCATGATACTGGATCCAAGGAGCACATCCATAAAACCCACATTGTTTGTGAGCATTGGTTGGCTCTCTGCTTTATGTGGCAGTGCTGCAAAAGCACCACAGCGGAAATAAGGTGTTTGTTGGTAGTAACACTGCCCACTCCAGTTTGTATCACTTGAGGCTCGGTCTCCAGTTGGGCTATAATTCTGGGAATCCAGAGTTTGCCTGCAGTAGAAAGACCTGAGGTCTTGCAAACAAATATAGAATCTTTGGGTTAACATTTTGTTAGAGAAGCAAAGAATCTGGATTATATCCTCTTTGGTTTTCCTGGACCCTATTCACACGCCCTACCTAAATTACATGTTTTTGCAATTACAGATTGCAGTTGCAAAACTAATAGCCTGCAGATGTTATGCAAAAGCAGAGCTCTGCTGCAGTGAATTAGAAAAGGAGGGGAATACGTTTTATTGGTAGTAGTAATAAAACAATTAATTCCTTTTGGGTCTTACAGCTTTGTAAAATCTACACACATAACTGGCAGATTAGTCTGGAAGTTATGGATGAACTGCATTTTTCTGCTTATCCAGCCAATGAGAAGGGCACAAAATAGTGGAGAAGTGTCATTTTTAATAACTTAGGGGGGGGGGAAAATGTTCTTAAGGTGTAAGTTTGTGAGAGAGCCTTAAGAAAATGCAATGCTTATACTTAACAGGAAGAACTGTTCAGCCAATATAATCCAGGCTGTTTTCTTTGTCTTCATATACACACGTCTTTTCCAGTTTATCTCGAAGCTCAGTCTTCACAAATAACACACGAATTATCAAAGCAATTTAATTCCTTAAAAATCTTCCTATATGATTTTAACCAAAACTGTTTACTTGAGCGTAGAATTCTGTTCTTCACATCCTCTTACTTTGCGTTTAGGAATTTTTTTTTAATCAGCTGCCAAACCAAAATTACATCATAGCAAATGCATGCATTGTTCTTTACTTTTGGGTCTTGCAAAGGAGTTCTGCAGAGAAGTGTAATTGGCTGCGTTTCTGTCCAGTCTGTCCTGCGTCCTCCTTGTTCACAGGGGTTTGGGTTTTCTCTCCTATACCTTTTCTGAGGGGGGGAGGAAGGCTGGGGACACAAACCTGAAGAGTGTATTTATGGTGGAAATACAGTTCTAATGAGGTACCAGCACCTCCTTCTCTTTCACTGCCATACAACTAGTTTTGCTGTGACCATTATGTACACACAAGCTTCTGCTAACTGTGATTTCCTGTAGTGTTTCCTATTCATGAAAGAATGCTGTTTGTATCTAGTGCCTTTTATTTAGGATGTGTTGCAAGTCAGAAGTGAGATTCAAAAAGCTCAGCTAGAAACGAAGCAGGTTTGCCTGAGGTAATTACAGTATGAGAGCTTCGCAGAGGAATGGGAGGACTGAGGTCATTTGGCAGCTGGTGTCACTTTGTTAACAGGATTAAGATAGACGTTTCAGTAGGACATAAGGTCAGCTGGCCTGGCTTCTGGAAGCGTGCTTGTATTCTGATTCCTGAAGAGAGACAGAAGGTCTTTCTCAGGGGCTGCTAGTTAGATTCTGCTATATGACTAATAAATACTGAGAATTATCAGCATATTTCACTGTTATCATAAGGCTCTATAACTCCTCCTATTTGGCCTTGGAAGGTGAATAATGAGATCCTAAATCATGACAATAAATTAGTTCACTTTAATTTAATTTCTGCTTTTTAGGTTCCTTATGGTCTGTAAGGTAACATAACATAAATTTAATGCAACAGGAGAAGAGACAAAACAAAGTAGTAGTTCCTGCACTAGTGATGTTTACTGTCTTTGTAGGGAGTACTCAGTTCATAGTAGGTTTCCATATCCTCATTAGTCTCAATAATCATTTTAGTTCTTAATCCAGAAGAGGTCTTTGGCCACTGGTTCTCTTTTAGACTGTGCAAATGCTTAGCACTGTCCTTCATCAACCTGCAGCAGTACTGCTGCTGGAAGAGAATGGAAGAAACTCCTCAAAAAAGAGCCTTGTGATAAGGTGAATTTTCCATTCCTCTGAGGTCTCTGGGATTTTCACTAGGCTCTGGTTCACACTGAGATGCTTCCCAGTTGGTTTAGTTTTGCAGCCCAGGCCATATCACATCTGGCAGTAGCACAGTTGATAGCAAAAGGCACTGAGGACCTCCCTGTTAAAGAATTTCTCATGTGGGAGCTGAGCTGAATGGCCATTCTACTGTGGCGATGGTGTCCAGAAGGAGCACAGTTAGGTGTTATTTATAAAAGCTAGACTGGGAATGTCAGAAAAGTGTAATCTTACACTACAGGATTTTTTATTGACTGTGGGATTGAGTTATTTCTGGTAAAACACTTAAATAAAAAGCATATCTCATCACTTCATTGCTGTGTGCGATGTATAGGCTGTAAAAAACACCTGTGCATAGAAACACTGGGTTTGGAACAGCACTGGTGTGAGGAGGAACACTTCTGGCCAAAATAAAAGCAGAAAAAGAGGTTCTGTTCTTGCTCCTTCTGAGAGCTTTCCTGTTATGGGACAGTTTCCCTTCTCCCCAGTCTCAAAATAGCATTATAACTTAGAGAAGAGAAATAGGATTCTGTGGTTGAGAAATAGGATTCTGTGGGAGCTGAATCTTCAGTTACAAACTCTTCTTTAATGTGCAGCAAAATCAAACTGAGATGATACATGCAGCCGATTCCAAGTTTAGCATGTACTGAACTGACACTCATTCAAATTAAACTAAATGGTTATAATTAAACCAAAAACTTCAGAGCTACTGCTGTGGCCTTTCAAGGCTAATTATCAAGAGATGGTGCAAAGAGGCTCAGACCTCGTAATTCTTAGTGCAGATTTTCTGCAGCTTCCTTGCAGTAGTTGGCCCATCTTCTGCTCACTTCCATTCACATCTTTGCTTGTCGTGTATTTGCTGTGAGGATCCTTGATGAGGTGGGTGAATGCACTTGGGCTTATAAAGCCTAGTGTTGAAATAGTAATGGCAGTAAATGACACTCCAGCTCTAGAAACAGTGCAGCTCTTACAGCTTGTGATAGAATGGGTTAACGCTGTGGCTGAGAATCACGGTTTATATAGAGCTTTTAACAGTTTTCCTCTTACTCCCTTCTCTTAAGCCCATCCCCATATTTTTCTGATGCAAGGGTCGCTCTGCACCGGTAGGACAGAAGTAGTTTTGGAAACAGCCTCTGTTCCACAACAGCTGCCCTGTTTCATATCCTCCGGTAGCACAAGCAATATTGCAGGAACCGGTGGTGTTTTCAAAGGGCCATTGGTGCATCCATCCTCAGGACGCCATCTGGTTGCCATCACCCAACCAAACAATAGTGACATTATACAGCCGTTTCCTGTACAAATTTGTAAACTTCCATACACGTCCTTTTCAGTTGTTCTTCGAACTGACAGAGGAAACCAGAAACAGATATGGCAAGACGTGATTCTCATTTACACCGTGGTCCTTGTTGTGTGCTTGGCAATGCTAGAAGCTGCCATGGAAAATGAGAATCAGCCCTTAGGCCATGCTTGTGCTGCAGTAAGATCTCTTCCTTAGGGAATAGCTTCCTTTTGTGTCCAAAGCAGCGTGCTGAAGAGCAGCTGAGGTTCAGGTGCCGCTGTGTTGAGAACCAGGTTCCATCCAAAGGCCATAATGCAGCTCAGGTTCCTTGGCCTGCTTAGGAGATCAGAGTGGAAATGTTGTGTCTCTGGCAGCAGCCAGGCAGCCCAAAACAGTTACTCTGAAATTATCAGAAGGTGTGAACTCAGTGGTAGAAGAAAAGCTGGCTCATTGGGTATCCCAGCAGCCCTCCTGTCAGCTTTGGGTTTTAAAAAGCCTATCTCCTCAATGGCTTTCCCAGGGCAGCCTCTGGAGTTGATGCAACTTTTTGGGCCTCTGGAAGCACGCCTCAGTTTCACGGGCCAAAAGCATAGCTCTGAAGAAGTTCCAGTCTCATCTCATTGACCTGAGATTCCTGCAGATGTCCAGAAAAAGTAAGTTTAGAAGATGGCACCTAGGTTTTATGCACAACTTTTCTAATCAAGCACTTGCTTTGTATCTCCCTCATCCTGAAGTCATTGGGGAATTGTTGGATAGTTGATAGGTAAGTTTTTAGCTATCAGGACTTGCCAGACACTACCAGGGGTAGCACACAGTCAAACAAAAACAGTGCCTCCAGCAGCTCTGGGGAGGTGCCAGTGTGAGAGCTGGATGTGGGAAGCTCCTCAGCCATCAAGGGCAGAAGTCGTAACAGGCTCCAAGAATCACAGTTGTGAAGATTGGAGCTGGAAGAGGTCGAGGCATGGTTCCCCAGGAGACCTGTTAGTCATAAACAGATGAAAAAATGCCCAGTTACAGTATTTGTTTATTGTAAGAAAATTTCTAAAGCTGCCTGGACAGAATACCCATTGGCATGCTGAGGCGCCTGGCTCTGCTTGCCCTCTCTGCTTTGCCTGTGTCTTTGTTAGCTGCAATATTCTAGCACATTGCTTGGTTCCAAGGCAATGGTAAAGATCAAATCTCATCGGGGCAGATGGACAAGAACTGCACTCTAAGATTTTCCTATGGTATTTTAATCCAGTCTCTGGAGCTTTCATTCCCGTAAAGCAACAAATGTCCCTTGTTTTTGAAAACATTGTCCTTAGTTTGTCAGAGATGAGTCTCTAATAGAGGGCTGGGCTCATCCGAATATCTTGGCAAAGCCTTTGTGAGAAGAGATGCATCAATAGGGCCTGCAGCTTCCACCCTGTGACAGAGCACACTTGGATCTAGTCATGTTTGTTCTTTTCAGGTAGGTAAGGCTAAGATCATAGTCATCCATTCCTTGGAATATTCTAGCACAGTGGAATAGGGTTTCCATTGCCATCTGACTGTGAGGGTTACAGATACATGAGGCTCTAACCCTTAATCCCTGTTAAAGCCTTGACATTGATCTTATGGAAGAAGCCTTAAAATCTCTATTGCGGTTCCATGTGCTGCTGAGTCCAGGAGCAGATCAGCAGAGACTGAAGTAGCTAGGGAAGTGAAAACATTCAATGAGGATATTCATTCTATAGCAGCACCTAATTTCTTTAGTTTAACTTCTATAATTAACTGCAGTTGATTTATCCTAATTTTATATTGCCCTGAATGCTTTGTGGTGTCTAGGATTAATGAATGTGGTCATTATTCAGAGTTTACTAATAACTTCAGATTTTATCCACAGGAACAAACGTGTTTCTGTATCCCAACTTAGTAAATAAGGGGGAATAAATTTGTGGCTGGATTTTTAGTATCCATATCTATATTTATCTATGTGTCCGTCTCAGCTGGCTTCAATAGCACCAAACTGTAGAGATGATCAAAAGCAAAATGAGAATGCTGAAGCTTGGGACTCATTTGAAATATTGTCTTTCCAGGCCGATGTTTTTCCAGTCATTATGCCAGCACTTTCAGGTCTGCATCGTCTATTTAAATTGTCATCCCATCTAAGTGCAAATCTTGGCCCAAGCCAGAGCCATCTGTTGTTGGGTAATAGTTGTGATTTATTTTGCCTCTGGTTGACGTTCATGCTTGTGGGCCAGATGCTGACTCGTACGATTTGCTTTTATTCATTTTCAGTTTTATGCCGTGTGTTAATATCACAAACAGTATTTTAATTTTGGATATTTTGGTCTAGTGTTTAAAATTAGAGCTGAATAATGCCATCACGTTCCCCTCAGGGTTGCAGTTCAGAATACTTCAGAGCAAGATAGGAAAGGACAAAACATTTTACACGAGTCATGCATTCATGCTGTGTTCCTACATGTTTAAATTCTTCCTAATCACTAATACTACATTCATTTGCGTTGCATACAAATAATTAAGTATGACTTAAAAAAAAAAACAACAGAACTTCAGAACTGTTTGAAGCTTCATAGGCTGCTGAGAATGCTGCAGGTAGCCAAAGCTGTCGAAATATTTATGACACTCTGCATCATTGATGCAAGTTAGGACCGAGTATCAGAGGGACTTTCCTGCAAATGAAAGATGACAAGGAGATGGATGCATTTCTTTAACTCCAGGTTAAACAATAACTCATAACAGACCTTTGTAGTGAAGATGGGCTGTATCCAGGTTCCAGACAGTCTGCTCCTCTTGCACGTTGGCTCCTGCCAGCGCTTGGGGCTTACAGCTGGCTGCCTGTTGTGTGTGTCTTCTCCAGAAGAGTTGTGATACAACTCCAGCATGTGCTTGGTTGCACAAGCGTGAGTGGGAATGACTTCAGTGTCTCACTGTCTGCTGTGGAAGCAGCAGTCCTTCCCACGCTGTTCCATCTGCTCCAGGAGAACGGAGCAGCAGCAGGTGAATTGTTGCTTGGATGTACTGCTTTCCTGTGCAGTCTTAGGAAGCATTTCAGAATCTGAAAGTTAAGAGAAAGTTAATTTTAATGTCTTAAATGTCTTAACCAGCTAGCCCGAGAGCTGCATGTGATGTTTCTGAGCTCCAGTCTCATAAAGATACCATGGGAGTTTTGCAAATGGGAAAGCATGAAACGAGATAAAAGGATCAAACTTCCTGCTGCTGTTTGCCCACGTGAGATACGTAGCTGGATCTTGAAAAATAAAAGGCAGATGTTGTGTATGGGTTTAGGGAGGCAGCAAAAACCTTTTAAGGAGTTGGTCTGCTTATGTTGGACATGATGGCACCTGTTGGTTTGGTTCTTCCCAGTGGCACAGGCTGAATGTGGGATCAGTGGCATTGAGAGAGCAGTAAATGCATGGGCTGAGAAAATAAAGCTTTGAATTAATTGTCTGGGGGGCTGGAAAAGATGCTTAGCAAACAGCGGGATATTTTTTCACTTAGAGCTTGACTTAGGCATTTACACTGTATTTGTCAAGTCTATCAACATGATCCTTCGCTCTTAATTACTGAGGGAGAGAAAATACGGTTCCCTCACAGCACCCACTGCATATTAAGGTGTTATAGCAAAGCAACCCGCAGACAGAGAAAAAATAAAACAAAAATAAAAAGAAGAAAGGCTGCATTTTTCCCAGTTCTGCATCTGGAGCTACTGTAGATGCAGCTTCTACTGCTACAGCCAAGGGTTGTTTGAATGCTTTTGTTTCACTGCAGCACTCAGCCATCTCACTATGAAATAAACTGCTAAACACAGCTTTGCCATCAGCCTTCCTCAGTAAGTTTTGTCAGCAGAGCTCATAACCCTCACTGATACGGCCCTGCTGCAAGAGGCACGTGGCACGAGTTGACACAGATAGGGCAAGAAGATATTTATATAGAAAGCAGACAGCACTGCCAGTAAAGGCTCCAGTTCGGCAAAGCCCTTAACCACATGTTTAAATATCATTGAAGTCAAGCTCAATTACTTTAATCATATACATAAGTACTCTGTTGAACGAAGGCCTAATAGCAGTTTGCATCTCTTTCCACATGATCAAGGCTTTTTTATATTGTGCTGCATGAGATAGGGATTTCTTCTCGGTTACACAGCATGAGCAGCTGCTGTGACTTTTGGAAGACTCCCTCCACAACTTGAAATTGCTAAGCTGTCGTAAATAGTTTTACACAGAATGCCTGTAACACAGAATGGAAAGGAATTTTCCCAGCTCTATGCTTCTAGGGTGGATTTAACAGATCTTTTCCCCTGTTTTTTTTCAGGACCACCTGTTACTGCCAGCCACCACACATAACAAGACAAGAAGGCCAAAGATGTCTATAGTGTTGCCAGCTGTAAACATCAATGGTAAGTGCAAAACATGAAAGAGAGATCGTTACGAGAATAATTTCAAAGAGATTCATCTGACTTGTGTATGGAAACCAAACTTGGACCACATGTTGGCTATTACAGCTTTGAAATAGAAGAGTCAGATTGGTCACAGCTAAGCTGTGGTTGCCAGGGTGCCCCCTTGAGCTGGGGTGACTGGGGTGCTAGCATCTCATCCGTGCCTGTCACCCACACTGCCACAGGTGTCACCCAGACACCTCTGATGCCTTGGTCAGCAGTCTGCAGTCTCTCTCTGTAGCTCCCTCAGGACTCAATGACAATGCCATCCAGTTGTGGTGATTTATATGTAGCTGATCAGAGTTGCTGGAATGTGATCTGGCTTCTCTAGTGTACAGTGGAAATAATACAAGTATGGTATTGAATGGTTGAAATAATACAAGTATAACGTACAGTTGGAACAGCAGAAAGATAGTTGGAAATAAATAGCCAGAGGGTAACTAAGGAAAAGGACTCACCAACTCTGAGGCCTTCAAGATAGGTGCTTGCTGATGTTGAGGCTCACTGTAAGCACCCCACAGAGGAACAATCTCCAGAAAGAGATGCTGCCTTAGTGGTGGTCAGCCCTTAAATTGGATCTAGGAGAGTTGCAGTCGGACTCCACCCCTTCCGGGAGCACAGCTGGATTACCGTCACCTGTGCTCCTGCAGCTGACTCATTGCTTGTCTCAGATGGTTAATCAGAGGTTCAGGCTGTGATCAACAGTTTCCCTTACATCTGGTGTGGCATGCGTATAGCAGAAATGCTAAGGCACAGTCTGAAGCAGTGTTGAGTACCTGGTGGGAAGGCAGGGCCAGCCCAGGGTAGCTCAGGTATATGCAGTGCAGTGATAGAAGGGCTGAAGCCAGGATCCACCCCTTCCCAGACTTCATTTAAGGGTTGGCAGTGGAGGTGGGGGTTTCTCTCTAGAGATCCTACCTGAAGCCTTCCAAAGATAAGCAGTTTTTCATTAATTTCTGTACCACAGCAGCTGCATTTGGGCTTGTCCTCCTTTGCTGCAGCCAAAGACATTACCACCTGACTATTATTGCTGTTCGTTCCATCACATTATAGCGTTACACGAGTACAAAGACTGAGCGTGGAGACTGTCCTTGCCATCCCATTTGGGCTGCCTAGCAGGGCAAATTCCTTGGCCTTTCTGATTTGTTAGAATGCTGACTGCCTTCCGTCAGCTTCTCAGCTGTTTGCCACTGTGTTATACAACGCTCAGTGTGAGAGGGGACCTCTCAGTGCTGCACCGTCAGTGTTAATAACAATCATGTTCAAGGACTGCAGGACAGCAGAGCAAACAGCTTTGCACTAAGGGCATGGGCTTATTAGTGAAAGGAAATGTTCTTGATCTCCATGTTAGTCCCACATGAGAGATAGGACATGAACTGAATAAATATATCATTAATTTGGATGCCTCAAGGTTAAGGCATGTTTGGGAAAGTGTCACTGTCGCAGTCATCAGACACACTGTGAACCCTGCGACAGCACAGACTTTGCTTACTGAACATCTATACTCTGTAATGCCTTTTTAGAGCCTACACATTTTATAGTACAAGTGAATCACAAACCCAAATGTTTATGTGAGTTCAGGCGTGCTGAAAGCATTGTCCAGTGATGCGAATTGCCATAAACAAACAAACAAGCCCTTCAGGCTTCCAATATTTTAATGATCACGCTTTCCCAAGCACTACAGTAAGTGGGCTGTGATGGTATACAACCAATTATCTGAGGGGAATTTTTGTGAGATGTGTCAGAATTACTTTTGGCATTTGTCAGCCAGAAACTCCCTTTTCGTGTCCCTTACAAGAATCCTTTCTTGGCCAAGCTGAATTATCACAAGCAAATAGGCACTTTATCACTTGGAGAGCAAGCTCTTATTTCTAACTTACGGGCTATTTATTCTTAAGTATTATTGAGTCTTAAGTATCCTTCCAGTTAGCGGAGTAAACATGATTTGGAAAACACACATCAGAACCCAGTGATGGATCTTATCCTTTATCGTTAATGGAACATTGTGAAATTGTAGTTACTGGAGTTCTTTGGGATTTGGTCAGAGATGCTGAAATGGGTCAGACACAAGGATGGTGACTAAGTAAACAGTGGCATCAAACATTTCTTTCTCTGTGACACTCAGCCAGGTGCTAGGAAGAAATTCCAAGATACATAACAGGTGGTGGGTAACTTGGCTTCATTTTTAATTTGTTTGTTAGTAGAGTAGTAGTGAGGAGAATGCAAGTAGAATGGCCTCTGATTTGAAACTTTTTCAGAGCTTCTTCACTTGCTTTCTTCTACAGGATCTTCATTTTATCTTTGCACCGGAGTTTAACCATTGCTCTTTTCAAATATGAAACAGCTTAAGTTCATTCAGTAAAGAGCATTTTGAACTACTTGGACAGTAGTTCTTTTACCAGAAGGACTGTCATCCTTTTCTAATTTGGCTTTGAATGCTGGAGTGCCCTCTGATTCTCCTACAGACTCTTCCCATGACTGGTTTGAGCAGTTCCCACTGAAAGCAACAGGGAAAGTGCAAATACGAACAGAGGCTGGGAAATAACATGAATTGTCGGTCACTGTCTTCTGTGACTGTGCATGGAGGTTAGTGACATGGCTCTTTTCACCAGTGTACAATCAGAGTCTACAGTTTGTTCTTCTCAGAGAGAAAAGGGGATACAAACCTGGTGACACTAGTGCTTTTCAGCTAATGGCAAGTCCCAACAGAAACCTTTGTAGTAGGAGAGTGCATATGTGTGTGTTCAGTACGATGGAAGCTGGAGTATTTAAGAGAATACTGTACAAAGCAATAACAGTAAGATATTCCCCTTAGAGGCAAGAAGTTGATAAAAGCTATTCAGTAGTTGCATGTTAAAAGAGTGAAAATGGCCATTACCTTTTGTGCCTCTCCTGTGTGCTTCGTCTCTTGTGCCTCTCCTGTGTGCTTCATCTCTTGTTCAGCCCAGATTGTCCCATACATGCAGCCAGCAAAGTCTCCACTGATGAGGGCTTCTGTGCAGGTGCCTGAAAAAGTGCAAACTCTGTTTAAGTATTAAGGTGTTCAAAAAACCCAGTTTTTAAACAAAACAAAAATCAGTGTTGGTACATGTTAATCCCACCCCTCTTAGCAATTCCTTTCTCCCCACCCTGTTCCAGCCCCCTTTCCAAGCTCGCTGGGCCATTCCTGCAGTTCACAGCCAGTACGTGCCAATCAGCTCCTCCATTTCAGCCTCCACAGACACCCTCACTGCCTCTCACCCTGGTCCCACTCCCCTCTTGGCTGCTGTCACTCAGCTCTCCCCTCAGGCTCCTGCAGCCAACTGTGTCCACATCTTTACCTGCCTCTACCCAGCTACAAAGCCCCAGCTAGCACTCGATTGATCTGTCTAGTGGGACCTAGGGACCCCAGGGCTGGTAAGCCTGGAGGGGAAAAAAGCAGAGTTGCATAGTCCTAGTCCTGCTGTACGTGGTTCTGGGGACACCACTGGTATGCCTGTGCTGAGAAGTTATTCCAAGAAATATCTCGCACTTTCTCATGGGAATGAAAGCCAACAGCAATTTACAGTTAAACTTAAGCTTTTGTTTTTAAGCAAGTCATGTTTGTTATGCTGGATTGCAACTATTATTTTAGAAATCTAACTATGCACTTGAGACCAGTTAAGTCTCCAGTAGATTTCATTCCTAGATTTGCTTTTATTGTAACTCAGAGTCCTGTTGGCTCATTGCACCAGTTCCAAACTGACATATAGGCGGTGCCTTTCATTTCAGTTTAAATGAAAACATCTGCCATTAGCCATGTATTTACTTAACTGCTGTAAAAAATGCAGCGGGTTATAACATCAGTCTGTGGATCAAAATAATCTATAGAGTACAGCACAGCTAAGCCACTCTTCCTACCCCAAGCAGGGACCTTTAGTCTCTGTGGGATGTCTGCAGCTCTGCAGTGCAGCGCACACCACCAGTAGTCCTCTCTGTGCGGTGTACAAAAGTGAGAACATATGTACAGCCATACGTTGTAGGAGATGATAGCATGCAAAGCTTAGCCAATGAAGATACTTTCTTTAGTGCATTTCTCCTTAGGAAAGCGCCAGTGCTTCGTGTCTTGGAAGAAGCGAAATTACAGAGTCTTTGGCCTTTCTGCCAGTTACAAATGCAGTGGTGTTAGTGCCAGTTGCCCATGTGGAAACAACCAGCTGGATACTAAGCTTCAGATTTCCTGTGTGTTTCATAAGGACTAATGTACAATCTTCAGATAGACATGATTTGACGTTCTTGCTGATATGGAGGTGAAGGGCTGTACATCCTCTTAGTGGAACCCCCAGACATCCTGTATGCCAAACTAATTTCCTTTTGCATTAATCTCTCCCCTTTCCTTTGCTCATAGTATGTAAATGTGTAAGTCAGGACCAGAGGCTGTTTACAGGGAAGCTGATTCATGCAGATCAGTTCATCTGCCAGTATGTGGAATAAGTCACTGGAAAAGGTTACTGAGTTCTGAGCTGCCACTGATCCCAGAGAGAGCTGCTGCAAGGAGAGCATAGACAGTAAAGGATGCTGAGCAGCAGGGGTTTCATTTGCATAGCAATAAGCAAGTGCACATCCAGCCAACAGCTAAGTCTGAAGTTCCTCACCTTGTTTTCTGAGAACTGACAGCTGTGACAGAAAGAGTTTTGAATTCTCTACAAATATTCTGGATAGGTTCTTAGTCTTAACATCACACACAATGGGACTTGTTTTCAGCCTGCCTTTGAGATACTTGTCTGCTTGCCCTCTATGTGTCCCTGGGTAGACTTCTCTCAGGAATTGCTTTTTGTGATGAAACACAGCACCCAAAGAGGCTCTTAGCAGGAAAAAAGTACTGAGTGGGATGGGGAGTTTTGTGAAGTCCATGTGCATTGTTGTGTTGGCCATCTTCTGATCACAGCCACTTCCTCAGCCTTCCTTTCTGGCAATTCTCATCCTTCAAAAGTACTCTGAAATAATCCACATTTCAATTCTAATGATCAATAGCAAATCTAACAGTAAGGCTTTTGGATCAAAACCAGGGGGACTTTGCCATCAAGCAGCATGAATGTTTGCATGCAACAGATGTCCAAGGCGATTAGCAAACTCTGAGAAGTTTGTAAAGCAAACAGAAGCCACCCAGGCTGAGAAGGAAGATAAAAACTGAATCTCTTTGGGAAGTGATGGTGTGCTATAAGTTCCCATGTCTTGGGGTTAAATAAATAGTCTTCAACATCCTTTGCCTTGGGGTCAAGTGAACAAAAGATGCCATTTCCGTCTTTCAGAGTAAGAAACAGAATTCCTGGTTACTCATCAAATGAAGAAGGTCTAAAACGATTCAGTGGTGAGCAGCTGACTCTCCTGAAGGTTGCTGCTCAGCAAACGCTCTGTCTTCAGGTGTTGTTGGTTCACTCTCTGTGCTTAGAAGCCAGATCTTTGTTCCTGTATCTTCCTCTCGAAGCTGCTCTGCTTGGCCCCAGACTCTCATGCCACTCTCATAGGGTTG
Source organism: Excalfactoria chinensis (assembly GCF_039878825.1). Classification (NCBI taxonomy): domain Eukaryota; kingdom Metazoa; phylum Chordata; class Aves; order Galliformes; family Phasianidae; genus Excalfactoria; species Excalfactoria chinensis. The sequence goes on from NC_092832.1 coordinate 8,541,757, forward strand.
ATTGCTGGTGTAACAGACGTCCTTCACCCCTTGTGCTCATGTTGAGTTCTGATCTAGAGGTTAGGACTGACACCTTGCCGAGGAATTTTAACTACAGGTTTTAGTCATATTGGAGAATGTTGCTGTTCTCTTTTCAGAGTGATGTACTCTAATGTTTCCTCTCTGCAAAACTGATCATTGCCTGAATTCAAATTGAAGAAGTTTCTGACAACCTTTGAGGGATGCTGTGCTTCCCACCGCTCTTCTGTTAATACATGTTGTCCTTGACAGGAAAAAGATGATTAAATTATTCATTGGATTATGACAGAAATGGCTCAAGTATTCTGCACTCAAAAGCAGTGGAATCTGTGTCACTTGAGTTCATGTTTGTTTAGTTAGACAGGAAACGATCAAGAAATGAAATCATAAAGACTTATTCCCCGGTGACTTTTCATAATGGTCTGTTTACCTAAATTGCTAAATAAGCAACCTATTTTTATGTATTCATAAGAACAGGAAGATGATTTCAGAAGATCCTCTGTGTCTTTTTGCCGCTTCGTTGTTATGAAAATCTCTTGGGTTTCATGTGATGTAGCAGGCCAAAGCCCCAGCACGACTGGTCTTCTCTGTATAGACAGGATAAACGCTGCAGATGGCATTTTCTTGGGAACACGCTGTCCGAGAAGGGGTAGGGAATGAGTCATAAATTAATTGGACTTCACATCTAGTATGTCAAATGCCTGTGTAGGGTTATTACACCAGATTGCTTTTCCATATGAAAGACAAGCTATATAAAATCCCTGATGTAGAAGCAAAAGGAAACCCATGATGCTAGCTGCCAGTATGGATGCTGCATGCCAGAACCGAGTGCATGTGGCTGACTGCAGAGAGCCTGCCCTCTCCATGTCCATCACTCCTGGAGCTGACACTGCCATGCAGGTATGCTCTCCCACCAGGCTGCAGAGCGAGCTGCAAAGCAATGAGAACGTTTCAGTCCTGAAGTGAGGTGGTGTTCACCATCCCAGCTGTACCAAACCGTGTTTGTGCAGCACGTCGTAATTCTAGCCTTCAGCCCAGCTGATCTGCTTTGATACGTTTTCAAGTGTTGTAAATTTAAGATTACATAATTCCTCTTAGTGTTAAATTAGACGTGGCAAATACAGTTTTATGTTTGTGATACATAGGCCAGCTTTGATTACTGGTAGCTCTTTATTTCTGCTGTGATCTGAATCGTAATTATCTGTAATGAGCTCACCCTGTAAAAACATGAAGAGAAAAAACAAACCTGCAAAGAACTGGTAGAGGAGGTTCACATTTATGAGTTCTGTCTTGAGGACATCACTGGAGTAAACCTAGAGATTAGGAAAAGCACAGCAGTCCAAGACAGTCTTTTTTCTGTGTTTTGATTGCAGTCTCTAAGGAGACTGCAGCCAGCGGGGCTGGGCTGCCATGATGCTGCCCTGCTGCCCACTCCCAAGCCCGGCTTTCCATAGGGGGACTCTTCCTCACTCGCTCCATAGGGCACACCTTACCTGTGCCTCCTCCCAGCTGAGCCTCTGTAACAATCGGACGGTAGGGTTGCTGTAGGAAAGCATTTGGGAAACTCATCCTGAGATCTTCAATTTCAGTCATCCCTCAGCACGTTGTTCCACCATCTGCCTCTGTCCTGTCCCTTGTTCCTCAGTAGTCCATGTGGAGAGGTGGTGGCGTGTCCCTGCACAGCAGCAGTACGCTCTGGGTGGCTGTGGATGGAGAAATAACCAGCAGTCTGAGCTGCCCCTCACTGTGCAAAAGAGACAACTCTGGTTCAAGGCAGCGCTCCTATCTTGAAGCCATAAATCTCCTCTTGCTGTAGCAGGGAGGCAGAGGCCTTTGAAAGTGACTTATCATTTTTATTAGCGTGCCTCATTCACATAGGCACTCTGCAGCGTGTGTGAGTGATTAATTTGTTTTAATTAACTGGCAAATGTATTGCATCAGAGAAGCTCACATGGAGGAAAGCGCTTGCCACATGCAGACAAAAGCTTGCACGGAGGCTGCGTGAAAAATATTCTTCTTCGAGCAAGGACTGATCACAGTTTCTAAATAAATGAGGTAATTTTATGTATCCAAGTGAGACAGGTGGAAATTTCAGCTCACTACCTGGATACCATCCAACCTATAAAGACATTTGAGCTGTAAGTGAGTACAGGCTCTCACCAGCCTCCGCTCTTAAATCAGTGAGACACGTTAACATTGGGCTACAAGTGATAGTGGGTGATAGAGAAGGTCCACACCAGTAAAAATGTGATGGCTGCCTATTGAAGAACAAGAAGTCAAATAATTCAGTTAATTTTAGTATTAACTGCCTACAAGTCAAAATGCTGAAGCACGTACTACAGTTCAACTTCAAAGTTTAAGGGCTGCATAAGGATGGGATAACATGCAAAGCAAACAGCATAGGGTAAAATGCTGGTAAATGGCATGGAGATTGATTAAAGATTAAAGGCTCCATGCAAGAGAGCCATTAAAAGGACCCTAGGAAATCCAGCAAGCTTAAATAATACATTAAAGTGGGTTCTTAGAAATAAGAACTCTCTTAAAACAATGAGAAGGAATTAGAAATAGCCAAATGAGGAAACTGGAGTGCCGTTTCTGGGAGGCTTAATATCAAAGCATAAGAAGTCAAGCCAAAAGTGATACTGAGGAACAACTTGCTTAAAGCATGAAAAGTAATAAAAATGCTTTTTTTTTTTCAGAAGAAGCCTGCCAGGGAATCTGTAGTGCTTGTAGAGGACCAAGGTGTAAAAGAGAGCTTAAAGTTGGAGTCAGTGCTGTTGAAGGAAACCTTGAAGTGTTCTTGTGTTGGTGTTAACCACATAGGATATATAAATATCAGAAGAAAGAAAAGTGACAAATGGGGTCAGGAGCTGTAAAAAGTCAAGTCTCACTTCAGCACATGTTGGCTGAGACTGTGAGAGCTGAGCGTGCCTGGATAGAGTGGGCCAAGAGAGCAGAGCTGCTGCGGTGGGAAGCTGTACCTTTGTGCTCCTGCTTGTTGGTGCCCACACCTCTTAGCCCTGTGCTGCCACGCTCAGAGGAAGAAATCCTCCAGCTCTGGCTCTTGAAGTGAGCCTCCACTAGAATGAATGCCTTTTTAGGCTGCTCTCCCATTACAGCTGTTTGTCTTGTAAGTGGGTACTTCTGGTCTTGCAGACCATGCAGGGAGTTTGTTTACAAGTTCTGTGCTTCCCAAGAAGCCATGGGAAGTTTCTGCCTAACGGAGTTGCTCTCTTTCCAGCCTCTTTACTTTCTTTCGCTCCCAAGAGAACTTTCAGTGTAGCAAAACTGTGCCTTGCCTTTGTTTTCTCCTTTTTATTTCAATTCTTTGTGTAAACATTGCCTCCGCTGGTTAGATTTCAAACATGGCCATAGCTCCTACAGCAAGCACGTCCACATCCAGCGCTGTCACAAATGCCTTGGTGTTTCCAAGCAATACTCTACCTGCAGGAGCTGTAAATGGTGTGCCTGCAAGGATCAGTGCTGCTGATTCTGATCTGCTCCGCTTGAGAGGGCCGTTGGCTCCTTCTCCAAACCAGCAAGAGCAAGTACAGTCAACCCAGACTGGTCCCTCTGCATTGGCTACTGATCTCTTGACCTGCAGGACCTGGCCTTTTCCAAAAATCACATCATGGTATGGGCTGAGTGCACGTTGTTCTCAGCCACAGCCAGTGGCTCCATTATTCACATAGCAGGCCACAGAGCTTGTTTCCTGCAGCTTTCTTACTTTCCCCTCATGCTATGTATATCCCCCTAGGATAGCCCAGTCCGGCACCAGTATTCCAACAATTTGGGCATGGGAAAAGGTCCTGTCTGCTTGCTGGCAGTCCACAGGTCCTTGTTGTGTGGGCTGCAATGTGCCTGGCCCTGGTGCAGGGCCTTCCCTGAGAACACAGAGACTGAGCACCATGATGGTGCCTCCTCTGTACATGCTCTTTAGGTGAGCGTGTGCTCGCTGCAGCCCTGCATTACAGCCTCAGCAATCGCTGAGGGACAGGGAGTAAAAAGCTTGCAGAGGGGAAAACAGAAACACACAGATCTCCCCTAACACTCACCAGGGACTGAGGGCATCTGAGTCCATGAGCTTGCAACTGGCTTGCTTAGAAACAGTTGCAAGCAGCAGTCTGCTTTTAAAAAGTAGTTCCTGGAGCATACTGCTTTCTCCCTTGCCTCCAGAAATCGTGCATAACAAGTAAATCTGTAAATATTTTAGAAGCCCTGCAGCCTGCTTGCAGTGAGTGTATTTTTAGTCTTTGTAGCTGTTAGAGCAACACTGTTTCATTTATCTACTTATTTGGTAGTGTGTACCAACCCTTCAGCCAGAAACGTTGTCCAGATGTGAGAGGCTGGGCCAGTCCGGGCTGCTCAGTGGAGATGGAGAGGATTGCAGCACAGATAGGGCAGGGGAGCCCCTGCTTGTGTCTGGGGATACAGAGCTGTGCAGAGCAGATGGTGCCCTCATCTTCTGTGAAGTTTGTGCTGCCCTAAATGTAATCCGTGTTTTGGGCCAGCACAGGTTGCAGTGTAAATTGTTTTGGTAGCTTGGTGCTTAATCTTTAAATCAAACTTGAGCATTGTGAGCCAGCACGAAGCAAGCAGCACCTCTAATGGCTCTTTGAAAGCTGCTGAGGTTCCTGCTGGTGTGATAATAGAGCTGCAGAAGGGCTGGAGGTGTAAATTAATGCTAACACAGACTCTGTTGGGAGCCTGATGTGGCACCGCAGACTTGTTTGTTAGAAGGAAGGGTGGAAAATACAAAGGGGGGCTGTTTGTTCTGCACAGATGCTTTTAGAAGAGGTGGTGGTTTTGATGATTCCCTGGCATTTGACATCAGTTAAATTAGTTCAGCGGATCCTGCACTATCATCTACACTATTGTACACAAGGAGGGGTTGATCTTTTAGCCTTACAGTGTATTTCTGGCTGAGATGGGTAGTTTAAATGCAGGTGGGGCAACTGATTTCCCTCCTTGCATCTTACCAAAAGTGTAGTAATTTATGTAATTTGTATCTAATCCATATCTCATCATCCCTGGAGCGGGCTGCCCAGAGAGGGTGTGGAGTGCCCTTCTCTGGAGATATTAAAGAGCCATCAGGATGCCTATCAGTGTGAGCTGCTGTAGGGAACCTGCTTTAGCTTAGGATTGGACTAGATGGCCTCCAGAGTTCCCTTCCAGTTCTGAGATTAAGCCTGTCTGGCAGTTCTGTTCCGATGTCATGTGGCTGTATGTTCTCAGTGTTGGAGAGGAGCAGTAGATCTGTATAAAAATCCAGACACTTCTACAGGACATCCTGCAGCTTATTCAGCTCAGGATTTTCCTGCACAGGTGTCTGCCTCTTCCCTCATTTGAAAGCTAATCTGCTGGCACACTGGATCACCACCTTTGTCCCTCTTCCTCCCTGGGTAAGAAGGCTGGTTTGTATCAGCCCAGGCCCCATCCCATACTGCAGCCTGTGGGGAGCACAAGCAGCGCTGGGCTCAGCTCCTGGCATGCAGGCATAGCAGGGCTTGGTGGAGCTGCACTGTATTCCTTTGGCTTGTCCACAAAACCAATGGTGGTGCTGATGGTCACGAGACCACCTAGTTTTAAAAGATCTGATGCAGGAATCACCAGGCATTAGCATTAAAAACCTGGTAAGGTTAAGACTGTTTTTCTTGAAGCTGAGCTGATTATTTCTGGGCCTGTTTTGCTGCTGGCTTATACACCGTGTTCTTCTGCAGCCCTCAAGCTGCTTCTGCCTGGCCCCATTTGTACTTGTGCCTTTCAATTCTCCTGAGCGCCGTACTTCGCTCTTGCTGTTGCTGAAGTGCATCCTGATCTTGGACAGCTTCTCTCTTTTATCGAAGCTGTACTCCAATACACTCCAAGGTGGCTGAAATCTCTCCAGCTTCCCATCTTCCAGAAACCTTATAAGTATGCTCTCTATTCATCATCCAGATCATGAAACAATTTAATGGAATCGAGCTGAGGCCGGAGCCATGTGGAATCATTTCTGAAATGCCTGCCTGTTTGACAGTGAGCTGGTCTTTCCACACACTGCGCTACTCTGACTGCATCCAGGTCACATTTGCTCATTGCTCTGCCGAGCATCACGTGCAGAGCATCAGGCCCTGTGCTGTTGGGCTGGGATGGCCAGGGCATGACCCAGCCGTGGTGGCAGGATGTCAGGGGCTGTCATGGCTTTCAGCCTGCTCCTCCATGCAGGATGCTTTGAACAGGGCAGGCCCTGCACCACAGTGTTTCAGAGCCTTGGTTTAGTTAATTGTGGTCCAGTTTTGTCATGGGGGGAGCTGAGGAAAAACCGGGAGGCTGGGTGAGAGGCAACTGAGCGTGTTCCCATGCTCTCACTGCCACCCACACAGAGCACGGTTCCTCTGCTCACATCGCTGCTCTCTGGGGGTATTATTATTCTGTGTTGTGCAATGCCAGGGAACCGACCAGTAACCCACTGTGCTGGCCGCTGCAGGCAAATGTAGGGTAATCTTACTGCCTGGGGAGCTGACGGAGGGGTTTCTCGGCTCTGGCTGCCAGCCCATCCCACCTCACCCACTTGTGGCTTTGGTGCACATTTTCTCACACAGCCAGGCTCCTGGTAAGCTGAGAGCTGTATTTCCAGCTTGGTGTGCTGCAGGAAGTCCAGCTGTTCTCATGTGCTCCCTCCAGCCCAAAGGCTTGACAAGCAAGAGACAAGAGAAATGGTGATACAGAAAGTTCCCCTGGATGGGTGTCCCCAGCATGGCCCTGCCTGGGAACATGGCACTGGGACAAGATGCTGCTCAGGGTGCTGGGGTCAGCTCGTGGTGCCAGGCACAGCTGCTCCTGGACGCAGTCACTTGGTGGCACGTTCAGAGCTTTTTCCATTTCATTTCTGCAGGTGGGAGCTTTGATTTCCCCTGCAGGCTCCCAGCCCCCTTAGAAAGGGTTTGCTCCTGCTTTTCATTACTATCCCAGACATATTTGATCTAATGGCTTCTACAGGTGGTGTAGGGTGCAAGAGGGTCCGGCCGTGGTTGTCAGCTGTCATCCAGAATCAGAGTTAATCCAGGAAAGCAGTAAGAATTAGTAATGTATATTGCATTCCTCCAGTCCATACGCTTTCCATTAGGTGCTCTTCCATCCTCCTTAGCTCAGAAAGAAAACCCTGCCGATGGCAGTCAGCATTTCCCACTCTGAAAAGCAAGGGTTGGTCGTGCCTGGAAATCTGATCTGGGCTCTCGCATTCCTGGACACACTGTCTATGCAGGATAGTCTCCCACCTTTCAGAGCAGGCAGCAGATGCTGGCCATGTGCACGGCTTGTTTGGCTGCCCAGCAGCTCCTGCACTAACAGACGTGCCCAGCCTCAGTTTGTGCACAGCAGGGCTGGAAGCTTTGGTAGCTGAACTTCCTCCCACTCCTGGTGATGTCTCTGGGCCTTTCTCAGGGACAACACGAGTCTCAGAGAGCTCAGCAGGCTCTCTGGATCATGGTCAGCAGAAGGGAAGCTGTCACTGTCTCCTTCTTAGGTCTTTCTCTCAAATGATTTTCCAAAGGCAAGTCTTTTGGTTGTGCCCATCATGGTCTGCTTGGTCAGCAACTCCACCATGTTCTGCAAGTACAGCAGCCAGGTCAGCATGCTCATGAGGCACAGTTAATTCCTTGAGAATTTGCATTTTAACTTGTTGTTTTTTTAAGTAGTAATCTGGTGAATAAATTCCTGTAGATCCTCAGTGTCATCAGGGTTACAGTGTTCTTAAACCAATAAGAGAAAGTGAAAACATTCCACTTTCTTAAGGAAGCCCTATCTTTAATCAGCCCTATGCTTTAGTGGCTCAAGAGCAACATGCCAGTAATAGACATTATACAGTGCAGATGAAGAAGTGAAAAAGAAGGCTGGTGTTAGTTTTTAGGTGTGAGTGCACATGGTGAGCCTAGGGCCCTTTGGGTGCCAGTGGCAGGATGAGGCTCTGTGCATGGACCTTCAGAAACAGAAGGGCTGCCCACACCCCACCTTGCCTTCAGCTGAAGCTCCCAGCCCAGCCCAGCCCAGCCCAGATGAAATGCCATGAAAGCACTGCTTTTTGGTGCCATTGGGTCTCTATGTTGCAGGGCTAACACTGGCTTTTGTACTTCCGCAGAGAACGTGATCAATGGGAAGGACTACGAGGTGATGATGCAAATCGACTGCGAAGTGATGGACACCAGGATCCTCCACATCAAAAGTTCATCTGTCCCTCCGTACCTCCGTGAGCAGCGCAGAAATGACACCAACACCTTCTACAGCTCGTCCTCCTCTGTCTCAGAGACACCCCACGCCCTGAGGGCCATTGTCAAGTCCCTGCAGTAACTCCAGCACAGCCCGTGCACCCAGCATGCAGCAGATCCTGCTGCCAGACTGAGCCTTGCCATTGGCAGGTCCCGGGGCTCCGGGCACATCAAGGGCAGCTTAGCCCATCCCTGTGCATGATGCTGCCAAATGACCGCATCCTGCCTAGCCCAAGGGTTGCAGAGCTCTGCTGGCCCCCTACTGGGGACAGGCCTGGGGAACTCACACAGTGTGGTGCCCAGTGCCCGAGATGCAGGCAATGCACACCTCCTCAGTCCCAGTGTCCAGCATAAGCCGGTGCTCAGCACTGGCACGGGGGGAGCACGGGCTGTCCTTGCTACTTATGCACTGTCCATAATTTAGTGGGTTTTTTTTCCTCCCTGTTAAGCTATCTCCTGAGGTCTGGTGCTGAGCACTGGGGTCCTACCCAGAGACACTGCTGCACAGGCTGTGCCCGAGGCCAAGCTTTCCCCCAGTGCCCAGATCCAAGCTGCAGGCAGTCCTGCCAGCCCTCATCCTGGCCTTGCACCCCACAGTATCCACCTCTGCCACAGTGGCTGTCCCCTCTCCTTGTCACCCCGTGTGCCTGCCCCAAACCCTTTCCCTCGCAGCCTCCCTTGCAGGGGTGCTGCAGGCTGGTGATGGTGCCATAGGACTGCCCAGCCACACAGTGAGGAGTGTTATGCCCTGCACCGCAGGGTGCTCACAGCCAAGGCACTACAAGCAGAACAACCTGCACTGCCTCCAGGTGAGACCTGAGCCACAGGGACCTGATGCACAGGGACTCCGTGCACCCCTCCACATGGGGAGCTGCTGTCAGGGTCGCCCTACAGTTGGAGCCCTGTGGTGAGACCCAGCAAGGCTGGGGATTGGCTTAAGGCTGGTGGTTTAGCTCCTCACGTGCATTGCTGAAGGTTGTAACTGCCTTTCTTTTGGGTTTGTTTTTGAGTTTGGTTTTTTTCCTTCCCTTTCTGTTTTGTTTTGTTTTTATTTAATGTTTTTCACTGCTCACAGCCTGCAGAGCGTTTGCAGGCCTATGGGGCAGGCAGCACCCTACTGGGGGAGCAGCTGAGGGGCTGGGAGCAGCAGCCGTGCGTAATGACTTCAGCATGTTGTTACGTTATTCCCCCCCTTGCACTTAACACAGAAGATGATCAGCTTCAGTTTGCCAGACTTCAGTTGGCTTTCCCTCATCGTCTGAACCACTTACTGACTGATGTTGTGTTGTGTTTTTGTTTTTTTTTTAATTATTATTATTATTATTTGTGTGCGTGTGGCTGTTAGGAAAGAAAGGTTGACCCAGCAGAAAGACAAACAGCTCGGGGGAGGCAAGGAGGAGGGTGAGGAGCAATCCACCCCGGTAAAATATGTGCCTTGCAACACTGTGGAAAAGCTTTGCCCTTTGCCACGTAGTCAGCGCCACACAGCCCCGTCCCCCCAGCGCGAGCTGCTGGGAAGCAGCCGGGCTCGGCGAGGGGCCTGGCCATGCTCCGTGCACCAGTCCTGTTTTTGTTTCCTGGCCCAGGCCCCACCTGACGGCGGGCCAGTTCACACAGCCCAGAACCTCCCCGGCTGTGCCCCAGCTGGAGGCACGCAGCCCCCCGGACGCCAGGCTCTAATGGGGCCCTTTGCTGCTGGAGATTGGCGGCACCCCTGGGTGGGTGGCAGGGCAGCGTCCTCAGGCTGGGGCTGGCACAGGGGGCTTGGGGACACGCTGCAGTCCCCGGCAGTGGCAGAGAGTACCTCTCTTCCCTTGTATCCTGTTGTGTGTCCCTAGCACTGAAGGCAATAAAGTGGTTCTCTTATTTATTACTATTATTCATTATTATTTTGCTTAATACAGTGTTACTTATACAAAAGAGTGGACGGTGAAGTGCTGTCAGGCATCACTGGCAACAAGAAGGCCAAGCACCCTTCCCAACCATCCATTTTTTGTGAGTGACCCAGACCCAAAGAAAGCCCCAAGCACTGCAAAGGTACTTGATCTTTTATTATTAACAGCAGGTAAATACAAGGTGGTGCCAGGCTGGAGGGGCAGAGGCTGGGACCTCCGGGAGGCAAATACCAAATGGGGACTATTTTGGTTAAAAAACGCACAAACAGAAGTCATCTACACATATTTACAGTGCCCCCCTCCCACTGCCAGCTCCCAGCCCGGCACCCACAGCCTTCCCCCCAAGGCCAGATGGAGCCCCCAGGGCAGGCTGCAAAGGGCAGAGTCGGGGGGAGAGGGGACAGTCCTCAGCTAAGTGCCAGCACCAGGGCTGTGCGTGTTGTACAGCAGGATCTCCCAAGCGCCCACTGACTGTCGGGTGGGAGGGTGGCCCCCAGAGGGACAGTGCACCCCTCCACCAGGATGGGTGGACACCACTGTCCTGCCAGGAGCTGGTGCCTGCAGCAGAAAGACCAGCTTTGCGCTGGGCTTGGGGCAAAGCGCTGATGGCTTTCATCTAAGAAACATCAGCAGGGTTATGTCAGGGCCACCACCTCCTCGGTGTCCCCCCAAAGGAGCAGCCCTGCTGCCACGGGCCCCGCTGCACTGCCCTCGAGCACAGAGGCAAGGTCACACCAGGGACAAAGGGGTGGTCCTGGCCTGGGGATCGATCTACAATCCACCATCTAAAGAGCCTGAGACAAAAACCCATCACGTACTCTTTGATTTGTACAAAATAATAATAATAATAATAATAACAAAAATAACAACAATAAAAGGTGCTGGTGGCCCCTCACTCGCAGTGCCCCGTGACGGGGCTCTCAGTAGGCAAAGATGACGTGGTAGGTGACCTGGTGGCCATTGTCCCAAGCGTAAAGCAGGCGGTCCTTGGGGTTATAGTCTATCTGCGTGGTGTAGGCGTACTCATTCTCAAAGAGCAGACGGGGGATGATCTGAGTGTTGGTGTGCGTGTCAAAGGCATAGGAGATGTTGGCGTTCCTCTTGTTGTAGCTGTCGACCGCATACAGGACCCCGCAGATAACGAAGCAGTTCCCATAGAAGTTCTTCCTCAGGCCCGTCCGCCACGTCGTCTCTTTCTGGGTGCTGAGGTCAGCTGCATTCAGCTTGCTCAGCACGATCACCTCCTGGTTGAAGCCCTCGTAGCTGATGGCTGGGTAAATGACCCACAGGCCGTTCTCGTCCACGGCAAAGTCCACATCTGAGTGGCCGCGCCATCGCCACGGTGTGGACTCCTCATAGGCCACATCGTGCAGCATGGCCCAGGCGGCCACGTACCGCTGCTTCAGGTCATATTTGATGATGTTGCGGGTGAAGGCCCGGTTGTAGTAGAAGGACCCATTGTAGACAACATGCCCCGTCCCAATCCAGCTGTAGGGGAGCTTGTAGGAGTTGCTCCAGCGCCCTGAGGGACAGAGACGCCACAATGGTGAAATCTTCCTTTTTGGGGCCTGGCCATCAGCCCTGCCTTTGGCTCCCTCCCAGCCCCCCAGTGGTGACAAACATGCTCACAGCCACCATTGGCAGCTGGGCTTGCCCCGTGCTCTGAACCCCACACAATCAATCTCACACACTGGGTTACCACCACCCAAGAGGGTTTTTCCCATCCCCGTGGCAGGGAACAAGGGTGGTTTTGGAACCAGCTGACACAGCCATGGCAGTGTGGGAACAGTGCAACCCCACCTTGCTTGAAGTTGTCGAGGTTCCTGAACTCCACCAGCGTGTTTCCGTAGTAGTAGTTGGTGACGTAGATCCGCTCCTCCTTGGCCAGAGGGTCCTTCATCCAGGCCCCCTCATTGCGCCCGTAGGTGTTCTGAGTGGTGGGCCCCGAGATGGTGGACAGCGTGTCCTTGCAGCGTCCTGTGTGTGGGCAGAGGGGATGGTGAAGCTGGAAGCAGGGCAGCCACACACTCCACTCTGCCACTCCACCCCCCTGCCCACCATTTGCACAAGGAGGGGGCTGCAGTAGGTTCCAGAGTTAACAAGTGACACTTGATGCTCTGGTAAAGCACTGCCCAGTGTCTACATTCCACATCCTACCTGTGACCAGATCCACACCACGAGCAAGAGCCAGCAGGAGGGGACGGGACCTGTGGCCACGCGTGTGCACTCACCAATGATGTTCCTGATGTCCTCCTCCTCCAGGGCCTGCTTCGGGGTGGCGGGGATGGTGGTGCTGAGTGGCGGGGGGGTGCTGGCCTGCTCCAGGGGTCCCGGGCTGCTCCCCATGCCAGGCTCAGGGCTCATCCCCACATCCCATGAGGTCTGGGTGATGGTGGTGGCCACGGCAGGGCTGGGGACGGAGCTGTTGGCCACAGGCGGGCTCTCGGTGGCCATGGGTGCCACAGTGCTGGCTGATGCTGTTGGCAGCTGTGGGGTCTCCTCCTCAGGCAGCACCATGAGCGTGGTTGCAGTCTCCATGGTAGGAGGTGGTGGGCTGGCAGTGGTGGGCTCTGGTGTTGGCCCCACGGAGGTGGCAGTGGACAAGGGCAGGGTGGTCGGTGCGGTGCTGGGGTCAATGCTGGGGGTGGGCGGCCACCCCACGGGGGATGGTTTCCTCACAGCCTCACCTGCCCGCCCGCTGGGTCGCAGCAGCTGGTCCTCGATCAGTAGATCCACAGTGTTGTCCCCACTGAACAGCTCGTCCTCTGCCAGGCACAGACACGGGTCAGCAGAGCCACAGCCATCTGCCCTGCACCTCCCCTCACTACCCCTCTGTTCTGAATCCATCTATCTGCTATTTTTCTTCCTAATTCCCAGCCAGAGAAAGGGATCTGAGATCTGGGTCCTTGCAGGGCCACACTGACCTAACCTGTTTGCTGACCCAGCCTTGCACCCAAAAGCTGTGTGCTGCTTTGTGCACTGAGTTTATTGGGACTCTACCTCACTGTGCCCCCCCCCCCCCCCCAGGCACCCTGCATGGGGAGAGGGATCCTGGCTCCCCTCTGAGCCCCGCAGCACATGACCCTGCAATGACATCAGGCACGTGTGCAGGACTTGCATACATCATCAACTCACGTTTCCTTTCTGGAGAGGCATTGATTCTGTATTTCTGGCTGTGGCAGGGACTTGTTTCCTTAGCTACCATACATTTTCCATGCAGTCACACCACCACACTGCTCCCCGTGCGCAGGTCAGAGGCCGGATGCTCTCACTGCTGTTTTCAGCAGTGATTTACCAATTGGTTCTGCTGCTGTAGATCAATACACCCTGCTTCAGCCACACTGCATGCCGGAGGGGAGCAGGACTTGATAATACAGTACCTTTCCCCTTTACTCCATGTCTCCACCTCCTACAGCTCCGGTTTTGCTGCTCCCTGGCCTCCTCTCATAAACCACATCCCAGGATTAGCAGCTCATCCATCCCTGCTCCTTGCTGCTCAGTCCTCTCATTCCACCACTCACCGGCAGCCTTACCATAACACTGTGCATCCCTGCCTGCTCCTCTTTGCACCCATGGGTCTCCCAGCACGCATCTCCATCCCTTTGCTCCCATCCCAACCTCCAGGAGCCGAAATCACTATGACAGCACTGCTGGACACCTCACAGCCCTGCATTCCCCCTCTCATTTTGCTCAGGGTGCAGGAGGCAGCCATGGGTCTGACTCACGTTGCTCCTCGATGTCATTGTCAGACTCAGAGGACTGAGCCTTGTAGTAGGTGACCCCCCGCACAATGGTGGGCTTGGAGGGAGGGCGGCTCCGCGGGCTCAGCTTCCTCTGCAGGAGCTGCTCGGGCTTCCCCTCCTCGGGAGCGAGGTGTAGCTCTGCAAGGGACTCGACAGAGTTGATCTGCTGCGAGATGGTTTCATCCTTCAGGAACCTTTCTTCATACTTGCCCTGTAAGAAACGAGAGAAGTTGTTATGGGATGGGCCCAAAGAGCCAAATTTGGACCTGCAAGGACCCATTCAGCCCCTGAGCCACCATACAGCTGTACTGAGGCTGAGCAGGGGGCCAGGAGCCCAGCACCACGGCAGCTGCAGCTCATGGCTGCGGGATTTCAGCTCATTAAAGCAAAATGGAAAGCCAGCCCGAGCATTGAAGCGGTGCCCATTTGGCTGAGGGCGGGCCCAGGATTCCTTTGGAGCCCGGCTGCAATTAACAATGAGAGGGAATATTGGGAAATGAGGTCGCTCAGGGTGACAGCAGCCCCACACTTTGCTCTGCTGGGCAGGGCAGGCTCAGCCCCAACAAGGAGCAGTGCTGTGGGTATCACAGGGGCAGGGCGTGCCAGGAGCTACTTCATCCAACTGCTCAGGATGGAGAGCAGAGAGCAGCAGGCTGCGTGCCCCAAACCCTGCTAATCCACAGCGTCCCAGGCTCCCAGCCGGCCACAATGACATCAGCCTTTCCAAGCACTTGGCCCCTCCGACCTGGAGGAGCAGGAGGGGAGGCTGGAGCAGCTGAGCCAGTGCGGCCTGGCTGTACTGGGGGACACGGGCTGTGCTGAGCAGGGAGAGCAGCCCGCTGCCAGCACTGGGGTACCCCACCAGGATGCCCAACTGATGGGTGCTGTGCAGCCCTACCTCAGGGTGCACATATGCAGCCTCCGCGTCCCGCTGCAGTGAGCTCTCGATGTCAGCCAGGCTGTTGGAGATGAGGCTGGAGCAGTTCTCCCCAACACGGTTGTGGGGCGCTGATGGGGGCTCCTCCACACTGACTCCTGCCTGCGTGGCATTCCTGGACATGCCCTGGGGAATGAGAGGGGGGACATGACCCTGGCCCGGAGCCCTGCAGCCAGGGGAATGGCAGGGCCCTGAGCTCTGTCTCCATGGGTTTGGGTGTAAGATGCCCCCTGCTCCCCACCCCCCAACACCCCAGTCCTTCGTTTTGAATCTGTCCTGCCATTAATTTCTCCTAAAATCCATTGTGACCTCCATCTGTGACCCCAGAATTGCCAGCTGAAGCAGCAGCTGCATGCTGAACACAAACCAGAGGCACTCACTCTGCAAACTGCATCCGGGAGCTCATTGCTTTGCTGACACCGTTTGGATGAAGTTCCTTGTTACAATGGAAACAATTTGTATCCCTTCTCCTCTCTGCACAAACTCTGACCCAAGCCCCATTAGCTGGCCGCCCTCAAAAGCATCAGAGAGCCTTTGCTCAGAGTTTGTGAGCCACAGTGTTAGTGTTCCATTCTCAGGCTGAGTGCAATAACACCAGGACTTCCCAGCAAGATTTCTGCTGAGCTTAAGATGCTCTCCCAGGAGCGTCCCATGAGCAACACTGGCACCCTCCTCCCTTGGTGAGGGAGGCTGCTTCCAATAGCCTTGTGTCCCTGTCGCCTATTTTGTGCCATTCCAGTGACAAAACCCAACTCGTCCAGCTGAGAGCTACCCCAGATCACTGCCCTCTGATGCTCCCCAGTGCTGCCCAGCTGCTGCGCTTGGGCCCAGCTGCCCAAATATACCCTCTGCCCCCCTGACATGGCGCCAGGCTCTCCTGTGATGCCTCAGCTGTCCAGCACCGGATCCTGGGCCGGTGCAGGCAGAAATCCGGGTGCTGAGCCAGCAACTGGGGGCTGCTCACAGCTGCTCACAGCCTGCAGCCCCGCCAGCCCTCTCCTGCTCTGTCACATCCCAATGCTCTGCCCTCCAGCAGTGGCAGAGCAGTAAGAAGAGGCACAGCAGGGGCAATACCTCCATTAGTATTTCCAAGCCCTCAGACCCTTCCAGCTAGCCAGCCTAAGGCTCAGACAAACCCTCTCCCCTTCCCTGACAGCACAGAGCTCAGTGGTAAACCCAAATAGTGTCTGGAGAGCACGCCAAGCCACAGGACGAGGGTGGGATCACAACCAAAAGCATCGATGCTTTATTAATTTTAGACCTCAAAACTCCTTTCCCCTTTTTTTGGGTCAACTCCTTGCTTGGAAACCCAGGTCCTGCAGCCCTGAGCTCCTCCCAGCTGCCTCCTCCCTGACCCCAGGCGTTGAGCACCGTGCCTTCCCGAAACACATAGCAAGTGGAATTTTGGCTTTCTAAATCATCGCCACTTGGCTGCAGCCTGCAGGACTGTGCTGCTACAGAGAGAGCACTCAGCACTCCGTCTGGCAGCCCGGGTCCCCACGGCTCAGCACTGCACCCCATGCATCACATCAACCAAGGAAAGAGCTACAGATGCTCTTTCTGACCCCCTTACCTTTTCCAGCCTCTCCACCCGGCCCACCAGCTTCGTTGTGACCGAATGTAGCTTTAGCAGGTCCAGGCCATAGAAGGCACTTTCTAGCATCTCAACAATGGAGGACAGCTGTAAGACAAAGGGAGTGCTCTATCAGATTCAGGGCTTTGCTATGAGGCACCCAGTGTGGTTTCTATAGCCAAAAGAATGCACACATCTGAACACAAGGAGTTCACTAAGAAGCAAGTTGTTTTCCCTTGTACAGACAGCCCTCAGCCCCAGCAATGGTGTGTGAGATGAGAAGCGCTGCCCGTGGCTCTGCCCAGCCCCAGGCTGCCCTGAGTGGCAACAGATGAGCCAAGGGGAGAACCACAGTGCTAATAAAAGGGAGCCTGAGATCATGCTCTGAGTTCCTGCCATCCCAGGCTTGTTTTTCCTGGAACAAGAAGAAACTTGTTAAAAGATATAAAAATACTCACAAATGCAACAGCATGCAGAGACCTCAATCAGCGCCAGCCTGGTAAGAGCTGGCTTCCCTGAAGAGCAACTTCACTCGAGGGATGCTGCATCCTGCTTTCCCCTGACAGCCCTGCTTTGGAGATGTCCTGCATGTGGGTGAGGACAGGTGACCTCATGAGACCATGAGGACAGTGATACCCCCAGCACTGTGCTCCTGCTCTGACCACAGCCTCTCCTGCTGCCCTCAGCCATGAACACACACAGCATGGCCCCATGAAGCCACTGAGCATCGTTGGTGAGTGGGAACCACTGCAAGAAGGTGACATTTTCTCCCAGCAAGTCAAATCGTTCAGCACAGCTCCATAAACACGAGAGCAATGCAGGCAGCACTGCTGGCGGCGCTCGCAGTTTCCAACCCAGCCCCTCCAGTCTCCCTGCGGAGCTGACAGCGAAGGAAAGTTTCCTTTTGTGCCAAGTAAAATGGCAGCAGCAGAGACAAGGCTGTTTTATGGCTGTGCATCCACTTTTCTGCTGAGAACTGGACCGTGACGGCTGACACAATGCACACGTGGGCTGACAGACAGACACTAAAGAAACGCACTTCCACCCGGGCTGGATGGCTTCCCCCAAGGCACAGGGGTTGTAGACCTCATCAGCTGTGTTCCAGCTCCTCCTGAGCATGCACTTGTTGTAGGCTGTACAGCCAAGACCCCCAGAATGCAAGCTACACTCACAAGCAGAGAGGCAGCGAGTCACAATTTCACTGGGACACATTGCACATGTGATGGGTTGCTCCTGGCATTGCCTGCCTCTCATTCTGGGTCCCTTCCCAGAGAAGTGCTTGGTAACTAAGCCACCTGCTTTCACAGCTCCTGATCCTCACACAGCAAAGGAAAGCCCTAGGTGTGGATCCTCGCCAGGCAGGCTGTGAGTGAGGCCAGTTCCTAGAGGAGTGCTCACGCCATGGCTGGGAAGCAGACAGAGCCAAGCTGTGCTGCACTGTGCCAGCTGCATCCTCACAGGCTCTAACAGGGCTATGCTGGTCTCAGGGCTTCACCTCAGCCCAGCTGAGCTTCCTGGAGAGCGAGGGACCGCTGGAGAGCTGCAGAGCAGTCCCTCCTTCCCCAGCATGCTGGGTTATCTGCCCATGCCTGTCATCTCCCCCCACTGTGGGGAGCTTGGACAGCGGGCTGCTCACTGCCTGCGGTCTGACAAGATGAGACACATCCCCAGCTCCAAACCAATGGGAACGAGTTATTGTGCAGGGCTGACCCCAGCCAAGATGCAGCCTCACCGGGGTGCAGCCCAGAACCAGCAGAAAGTGTCACCAGCGCTCAGCCCCCTGCCCTGGGACAGCATATAGTACAGAAGTGCCAACATCTTGAAAGGGCAAATCCTCCCTGAACAGGGCAATGTCTCTCAGAAGGAGTGAGGCAATGGGGATGGATGGTGTCTGACCACTGCAGCCACATACCTCCATCCTTCTGTCCCAGCCTCACTTCTATGTAAGTGTGCAAATCTGAGAGTAGCGGACAAATGCTTTCAAAGCAGATGAAGAAAGAGGCTTCAAAAGATCTCTTTAAAGGGACAAAGAGCAGGGAAATTTGTTTCCAGAATCCACTATGAATATTGTATGTTGGCCGTGTTTTAGGGCCATCCTCCCATGCTGTTCTCTGGCTGCAGCAGGCAGCATTTATCTGTCCAAAGTGCTCTGGGCCACACTCTTCTCCAGGGCAGGAACCTTAAGCACTATCTGTCTGCCCATCCACCCATCCGTCTATATAACCATCCCATCCATGTGTCCAGCCATCCCTCTATCCAATCATCCCATCTTTCCATCAGTCCATCCAACCATCCCATCCATACATCCAGCCATCCCACCACCTCTCCACCAATCCATCCATCTATCCAACATCCACAAAGGCTCTGACACTTGCCAGCTGGAGGCAGCAATCCCCAGAGGCTTCCCGAGCGCTCCCAAGCAGCACAACAGCTCAGCCTCCAGCCTTCCTCCTACCTTTAGGTCTCCGCTGTCCGCCTCCCGCAGCTTCTGCAGCCTGAAGTCCCCCTCGCAGGGGTTCAGCGCCGAGGGGGGGGCCACGCAGGCACACTTGCAGCCGGGCCCCGAGGTGATGGTCTCCACAGTGTAGAAGTCCTCGGCACGGAAGGAGCCCTGGTTGATGCGCTGACAGGCGCCGCGGCCCAGGGGTCTCACCAGGCACTTGCAGCGGCAGTCGGAGCCCTCGGACACCGCCTTCACCTTGTCGTAGTCACCTAACAGCTGAGCACAGCGCTGTCACGGCCCTGTGGGGATGCCCGACCCCTCCCCGCTGACTTTAAGGATTCTTTGGACATCCTGAACCATGTAGAATCCTAACGGAACAACCCTACAAGCAGCGTAACCTGGTGGTGGGACTGTGATTAGCCCCATACAATGCCAGGAATTTCCTTTACGGAGATTTGCAGACAGAGCTTCTGAAAGCCCGAGCACAAAAATAACTTTGACGGTATGTTTCCAATAGGCTCCGCGTTAGCCATTTCCGAGGGCAGATAATAGCACACGGTCGGATCGGCCAAAGCCAACAGAGCCCTCCGCCGCATCCCGGGCGGGGAAGAGCCCGCACACAAAGAGGCTGCGGCAGATCCCCACCCACGGACCCCCCCCACCTTCTACGAGCCCCCCAGGGAAGTCCCCGGGCCGGTGTTTCAAAGCAGGAACAAAGCGGAGCGAATAAACCCCTCTCGAGATGCACCCACCCCGATCATGCACGGCACCCCCAGCACAGCGCAAGGCACGCACGTCGCAGCACCCCGGGTGCACGTAGCACCCCAAGGAGCATCACCCCCTAAAAGCAACGTTCCCCCGAGCAGCACCGCCCCGAGCAGCGCGGCCCCCAAATAGCATCCTTCCAAAAAGCATCGGCCCCAAAGCAGCCCCGTACCTGCGAGAGGATGTTCTCCTGGTTGTCCGCCTCGTCCTGCAGCGGCTCTGCGGAGGGCCCAGCGGTGCCGGTGGGGACCGGCTCTGCCCGGCAGCCGGCGACCAGCGCGGCCAGGCAGAGCAGCAGCGACAGCGGCCGAGCCATGGGACGACGGGGCCGGAGCCGGGGCGGGCGCGGAGCCGCCGCTGCTCGCTCAGGTGCGGCGCGGAGGGCGCGGGCGGGGCCGGGCCGGGCCCCCGCCTCTCTCCGCCTCCTTCCCTCCCTCCTTCCCTGCCCCCAGCTCCAGGAGAAGGCGGAGTCGAAGAGGGGCCGGCCGACCCCTGGGGGGCAGGTGGACCCAGCGGATGCAGCGAACTGTGATCGATCCACGATGCTACCGGAATGCATCGAGGGTAACATCCTGAGCCTGTAATAGCCCCACCAGGGGGATGCAGTGCTGGACATGCTGCTCGCCAGCGCTGGAGAGCCGACCTCAGAACTCGAGTCTGCCCGGGCTGTAGCAGCCATGCAGCAGTGGACAAGGGAAGAGCCTGCGATGTGGTCTGTCAGGGCATCAGTAAGGCCTTGGACACAGTCCCCTGTAACATCCTTCTCTCCAAATTGGAAAGGTACAGATTTAACAAGTGGACTGTTGGATGGATGAAGAATGTGTGGTGAGATCACACCCACAGAGCAGTGGTCAATGGATGGAGATTGGTGGTGAACAGCGTCCTTCAGGGGTCAGGACTGGTCAGTACTGGTCCCAGTGCTCCTTAACATCATCATGACACTGGCACAAAAACGTGTGTAGTGTAAGGCTTTGCACTCACTGCTTTCCATGACACTTTGCACAGCTGTTACCAAGATCCAGGGGAGACCAGCTCCTCACCACGGTCCCCAAGAAGGAGCTTGGCTCCCAGCAGTGCGCATCTGCACACTGTATGTACTGCTTCAGAAATTACATAATGTACAGTAGTGCATATTGTTCAGGGTTTTTTAATCGTGTATATTAACCTGGCAAAATATTTACTTTTGAAATGACCACCCATACGCACAACAGTTATCACAACTTCAGGTGTTTATTGTAGTGCATTTGCAGAAAGTAAACGTTCAGACAAAAGGCGTTTAGTGTCCACTGTGTTGGTGCGCAGCATGCAGAATTTCATTATATGATTTCACACACACTTATGGGATTGTTGCTTAAATTGCAAGTTATCTAAAATATGCTTTCCTTTGTCTTTCTATTCTGCTCCTATAGTGAAAGGACTATAGGAAATAAGGCATCCATTGCATGGTATCACAATGAGCAAACCATATAAAATAAGTTGAAAGAACTGAACTTGTGTAAGATCTAATGTTCTAGACAGACACAGGCAGTACCGGGTCATACAGCCTGGTAGGAAACATCAGTTCCTAACCTGCGGTGAGATGTGACTCTCAGAGTCTATGTCTTTACTTTAGTCCAGGCTTATAGACAGGTACACTAAAGGAAGTTCTCTACTTAAAAATATATACTTTGAAAGTGCTCCTGCCTGACTATTCCTTTAAACATTTAAGGTCAGCACGCTGCACAGCAGAATGCTGTAAGGGGCTCTGGCTGGGGCTGGGTGTGAACCATCCACATCTCTTCACTCACCTTACCCCTCCAACTTCATTTCCAGCCTTTCATGTTCTCGCTTCTCTGAAAGGAGACTGCTATTTTCCTCACACGGTGCTTCTTATCATACAAATATTTAGTTGATGCTCAGAGCCATATCTGAATGGCTCGTACATCAATCCACTGTACTGTCACCAGAAACAAGTTCCACCAAATCTCATAGTTTTAATTTATTTTAACAAATATTACATATTTAAAACAAACAAACAAACAAACAAAAAACTGCTGAGGGTACCAGACTGCTTTAGTTCACTCATTGCATGAGAGAGAATGCCTGCAATACTGAGGACTAGCTTGATGCTCCAAGTCACTGCTATGTGACACTATTTCTTCATGTTGAAAGTTACTGCCTTCCTAATCTGCTCATGTAGTCTAGCCTAGTCTGAACACAGACAACTTGTTAATGCCCTTTGCAGTCAAGCAAATTTTAACTGAGGAAACAAATAGAACAAAGCTAAAAAACAAACAAACCTGAGCTAGAAGTGAGAGCGCCTGACCAGAAAGGCTGTAAGTGTATCACAAGCTTTTGCCACAGGTTTATACTGGTTTTGGAGAAAAGCATTTAGACTTGGGGTGTAAGATTTTCCACCAGCTCTATACTACCTACTTCCTGCAACGTGTGCTGCTTCAGAGCCTCCATGGTGTGCTCCCACAGACCATCAGATATGTTCACTAGGACCTGCGCAAGAGGGGGAAAAATGTCAGGTGCACACACCAAAATTCAATTGTACAAGAAGCCTTAAAACGCATCTGAACTATCTAATTATGTATCTGCCTGGTAAGAAACTACCACGAACCACCGTAAAACATCTTTAACATGTGAAAGATGTAGGAGGAGCCCCATATGTATTGCAGGGCCACGTGGACTATCAAAGGAACAGAAGCCATATCATTTTTACCACTTGAGATACTCGTTTCTTCCCACAGATCATTTGTTTCAAAGTAAGACTAGATGGACACAGAACTGAGCTGAAGGAGCAATGTCCACTAATTCTAGGCAACTGCAAAGTCAGCCCCTGGTCTAACTCCTAGGGACAGAATCACGCTACTTCCAGATATAATCAGTTTGGAGCACTAATGTGCATAGTGTGAGGAGCACACGTGGATCACATTTGCCACGAAAATAAAATAATAATCAGTTAGGAAATAAGACTCCAAAACCAGGTACTTCAATGCCTGCAGCTCCATTTGCATCCACAGCTTTGTGGACTGCCCAGTCGTCCTGAAGAACAAGTTGCTTGAGAGTAACCAGGTTTTCACTTTCAAATGCTTTTTTAGAGTCCTGGTCCCTGCCTCGTGTTGAGTTTCTTGTCTGACTGCACTGAGAGATGTGCACAGAAAAGGAAATATTAACATCAGCGCCCTTTACCCAGGAGCAAGAAGGCCTGCTCCACTTCATCCCACACTTTCATCCCAAGTAAGGCAATCAGTCAGACCAAGGGCTCTCAGCTCTAGGCGGTGTCGCTGCAGGCTCTGCTCTGTCCTGGCTCCAAAACATGCCCCCATCTCCTCTCCTTCACAGATATGTGACAGTTAACAACACATCATACCCAGAAAAGCCCATAGCAAGGAGACGCAAAGGTCTTGGATCTTTTTAGGAAGCTGCAAGTGTTTAAGGCTCCCGCACCAAGGGGCCCTTCTGCAAGCAAGGTGCAGAGCTGCAGCCCGCCGAGTTAAACATAAACCACATATCCTGCAACTGGTAGTCCAGAAGAAACAAAGTGTTAAATAACTGAAGCATTACACTCTCCATAGTGGACGTTAGGCAGTCACCCTCTAAGTGCTGTGACAATAATACTTTAAACTGTGTGCTATTGTAAAACCTTTGCAAGATGTTTTCTTTTAAAAGCTTCTGGCCTGCTAGCATCTACATTTGAACCCCCTGAAGAGAGTATAATTGAGAAGTGGGTAAGAGGACGCAGAATGAGTTCAGCAAGTCCCAGCTGTTGGTGCAGAAAGGATTAATATCTGCACATGACACATACAGGGTTTCCAAGTTACTGTATTTACAAAGACTGCTCCAAAAGTAATGCCTCCTGTTTTATTATGTCGGCCCACAGTGTCAGGCGGATGTCAGTAGGATGGCAGTAATGGTTGAGCCTTCCCACCAATATGTTGTTACATTTTGTTTCTGTGTGACAGATGGCAGCAGAGGAGCAGTCTGACAGAATGGCAACCAACATGGAAGCCTGTACAAAGCAAAGGTGAATTCCTCAGTGTGGAAAATATGGCACCTGTTGACATTCATTGATGCCTGCTGAATGTTTATGGGAACCAAACAGCAGATGTGAGCACAGTGAGGCAGTGGGTGGTGTGTTTTAGCAGTGGCAACAGCAACAGGCTTTTAACTCAAGCATTTCATTACAGAGCATTACAAACAGTTTCTTATTACTGCAGTGTTTTATTTTTTCCTTGTCCCCCCAAATCAGGTATGCTTCATAAACATTACACCAGGGATATTTTGTGGTGTGGTGCATTTGTGTATACATTAATGTATAATTTTTACATGGATACTTACCATTACAACAACAGAAGAGAGATACAGAACCTTCCTCTTCTAATCTGTACCTCCCAGAGTTTGGTAAGTCTTTGCACTGTGATATAAATCTCTGAAGTTCTGTCTCTGGAAAGCCATCTTGTTGGTAGTGCTAAAAATCGATATTTAGTTAAACCTTGAACAAGGCTAAAGCACAGAACAACCTAAAGCAGTACATTAAGAACATGAAGTAAGACTTGCCTCCCCAGAACACTTTTCATGTACTATTCAAGCACGAAATTAGAAGATTCAGAGAACTGTATGTGAAATTCCTACTTTTTAGTTGATAATAAGCATCCATTAGGAGAGGAAATCAGACAGGCTTATAAGAAAACCAAAGTAGGAAAGAATTAAAAATCTCTTGAAGTCACTCAATGCCCTCACAAATAGCTTTTACATTCATTCATAAAACTGGCTTGCACCACAAGCCAAAATATCAAGGGAGATGAAAGTCCGGATAGCACCAATCTTGTCTTTTTTATCCCAAACAAATGTTAAGAGTTCATGCTTACCTTGATAGTTTCATACGTATCTGTAATGAGGGCAATGAAGAGACTTAGCACCATGTAGATGAACAGACTGATGAAGGAGTAGAGGTAGATTCTACTGAATAACCAAACCAAGTAACTTTTCTGCTGCATTTTTGCAAAAGTGGCAAACATGTCATCTCCATTTATCAATGAAAAGAGGCATTCAGAAACCACATTCAGAGAATGGAACTGAAAAAGACAAGGACATCTGTTGCCACTTTATTTGGGGCCCTAGACTGTACATAACCTGAAGGAGATATATGGCTGTTGACTGGCTCCTCTGAACATATTGTACACCCAGGGCACGACAACATGCAGTACTAACCAGAAAGTACTTATGGAATGAGCAAAGTTTGTCCCCTCCTATACACAAAAGCAATCAATCCCCTCTTTTGTAAACTCTTGCTATTTGATAAGCCAGTTTCACTTTAAAATAGGATAATATCCCCAAAGTTTTAGTCTGATAATAGTGTGTTCTGAGAGATCAAAGCTGTTTCTCAAAGTACCACTCAAGACTCCCAGCATATGACTGGAAGTCACAGCAGCTTCCTCTCCTGACTCATTGCTTTCACAATGAGAGGGAAGTCTGACCACGTTGTGACAGTCAGGCTATTCAAACATTAGCATCATGTTGAAGATGAGTGATTTTTGTATTAAGGGAAGCCTTGACATGGAAACTTAGAAGACAACAGTAGTAAACTCTCATTTATTTAGAATCTATTACACTATTCACTTTGTATTTTTAATCTTGAGTATATTACCTTCACATGGTATGGCCCCAGTACAATCCATCCACAGAAACAATAGCCTAGATAGATCATAGCAGCGCAACAGCAGAACCTCATGACGTTGGGTAATGCTGCTCGCAGCGTTAGAATGAGAAGCTGCAGAAAGCAATGCCAACAGTAAGAGTTCAACCCGACATTTCTTCTTGTTGTCTTATAGCAGCAAACAGAATAAATACCAACAGCATGAAGATCTCAGGAGATCCTTACATTATACTTCTGAAAGAAACCTAGGTAGCGAATGACTCCAAGCCACACCAGCATAGTGGATGTTCCTAGCAGTATGCTACAGACGTCGTAACTTGTCAGACTCTAAAGGAAAGAAAATAAAAATAGAAAAAAAAAATCAAGTATTATAACAAATGCCAGGTTTTAAATTGCAACTCTTGTTACTGCAAAAATCTAATGAGCAACTTTGTTTTCCTTAGAAATTAGTTTGGGGCAATATGTTGTAGAGGGCAGAAATACCACCAAAGAGTAAGGGAACTTTCAAAGTGCTACTCATTCCACATGCCTTTAAAAATTACTGTTGATGAACCAGATTCTCACCATGAGATAAGTGCTATTTGATGGGCCAGCAGCACAGCTGGACTGCAGCTGCAGAGACCCCCTTTCCTCAATGCATAACTCGACAGGTCCTGCTGTGTGGCCCTGAAAACACCTCATGCTGTTCCTAGATCTGCAGACACTGCTGCTGCAATCTGCTGCAACTGCATCAGCAGATTCCCCAAACTAGCTTTGGACTTTCTCTACCACACCACAACGTACAGTGTAAACCTGATTTTAGAACTACAGAGCAAAAACAGCTCTTCCAGTATGTAGATAAAGCTTTTATTTTTATTTATTTATTTAATGTTGTAAGATGTCAGCAGAGTTCAGAGAAACACTAAGAAGGATTTGGCTGTGTAGCAAAGACCCGTGAGGTGTAGGAAGTTGTCAAGGAGAAAAATAATTAGCTTTTAATTAGTTTTAACCAGAGTTTCATGTATATGCTTTTCTTCTGTCTATACATCCTGGTCCACTTTCATCCAAGTTACTCTACATCCTGTCCCATGAACTGCAGCTCTTCTCCAAAATGCTCACAACCGGTCAAGGTAACCTGAATAAAAAGTGTTCACTACTTTCTGTGAGAGAATGGACCTCTTGTGAGTGAGCATGAATCTCTCTCTCATCTCAGCTCCTCTCTACGTTTAAGTTTACAGCTCCTAAAGTAAGATAGAGCAATGTGTGATAATCAAGCAGTCACCAGATTGATTTCAGCTCTGTCCTTTCATCACTACCGTCCACAGTCTGTTGTGTTGCAATGCTATGCTTCAAAGTCTGATATAGATTCAGTAAAAAAAAAAAAATAACAACATGATCTGAATACTACAGTGCTTTAGCGTAACATATTGCAATTTCCATTGCCCAACATTTCATATTTATTTATTTTCTGTTGTAAGTTTATTTTAGAAATTGAAGGCTTAAAATCAGGCTGTGGCTGAGCGTTCTGTACATGCTGGAAACCAGAAGCTAGGAAAGCAGCAAAGTGATGCTTAAGAAGAAAATCTCTACGCCAGTTAAACACTTATTAAACCTGGTACAGAAACTTAAATGCTAAATTAAAGAAAATAAATAAGAAAGCAAATCTAATTGGCCCTTAATTGGGCAGAGAAGTCAATACTCTTAAATGTTCAGAGATGAAATTATTTTATTCCCCTGAGACACCTGAAAGGAGTAAAGAGTATTAGAATTCTAATACACAGTCATATTTGGAAACAATACACCCGAGTTATAATTCCAGACAAGAAGACAGAGTTCCAAAAGTTTGTGCCAGTTGGAATCAAGGATAGCCATCCCAGAGACCTCAGAGATTTAAACCTAGGTGAGACAGAAGCAGTCAGCATTGCTTCCACATAGCAGTGTAAGTATCTTACCTTGGCCTGTATCTCCATTTTGAGAGTTGATCCAACAATAGTTAGGACATCACTAACCATAATGAGGATATACCAGCCATTGACAAATTCCATCTGATCATTGTAAGATACTTCTTTCTTGTAATAATATAGGAAAACGCTAACAAATTCCTGGGGGAAAGGAAGAGAAAGAAAAGTTAATTAGACTAATGCAAAACATAAAGACTTTCCAAAGGAAGAGTTATACCCACTCTTTGGAGACGAATTCCTTTGACTACTGATCGTGTGCAAAGGACCAATGAACTCAGACAGATCAGTATGACAAAAGCATCGAAGATCATCATGTAATGCGTATTCTTCTGTACTGCAGGAACAAAAACATACATGTTTTACGTGTATAATCATATACATCTCATCTTGAGAACTGAAGTATGAATCAGTTTTTGATGTTTGCTATATTTATATGAATTAAGACAAATCCTTGCATTTTTCCCAAAAAAGCTTACCTGACATTTTCAAGAGACGCATGAGTATATCTGCACTACCGATACCATTCCAGTTAGTTTAGAAAGGTTGACACCACATCAAAAATGTCATATATCAGAGTGTGAATGGGTCTTGCAAGGCTGCAGAATGGGAGGTAGAGCTTGTCTATTTTGCAAGCACTGCAACGGCCCTTTGAGACACAACATTTGTATCAAAAATAAATAAATAAATAAATAAATAATCTCAGTAATTTTACAATACATATCTTCTCTTCCAGAACAGAATTTGACTATCAGATGGCTCTTCTGTCATTAAGTTGCACTACTGCTCAGATAGCTATGACCAACACTGAGCTAGACATGAGCTCCCCATCTCTTTTGTTACTAAAAATAACATTCTTGATCAATTAAGGACAATTCTTGCAGCAAAACTACTGCTATACATCTTTCTTCTTTTATTCCGTAACATATAGCAGAATCTAGATGGGGTTAGTATGAGAATTCGATTCTTAATGCTTAAAGAGTTACTACATTTGAGAAACAAAAATTGAAGAAAATTAATGCTAAGGTTGAAAGAATGGGCAGCAACTCTCCAAAATGGGATGCCAGTATTCTAGTTGACATCACAAAAATACCAACTATCCAGAAAAAGCCCACCTTCTTCTTGTTTAGAAGTCTCTAATACGTGTACTGGTGCCAAACAAGATGGTTCTGCAACATAGTTCAGAACAGCAGCATTTGACATCGCTGCCTTTGTATTTTTCCTTGGCTTTCAAAAAACAGTACAGGGTACTTCAGGAGATGATACTGAAAACTGTAACTGAGGCAATCTACACCAGTGTCAAATATGGATTATTATAGAGGCCGGTTATCAAAACCTTATCCTACTGCACAAGTAATCGGTTAGAGGTAGCATGCCATCTGGTGTACATTTATAACACGGCACCAAACAAAGCCGGCTGATTGTTCAGCAGATTACACGCTTGCTTAAACAGTGTGTTTCACCCTCTGTGATGCACTTCGTTAAATTCACAGTATTAATTCCAGATAGGACCTTAAAAAAAATAACTCTCCTTAATATCAGCTGTTCACAAGGTAATTTCCTAATGCAGGTATAGCAAAAGAGAAAGCAACAAAATGGAAAAATAGATCTCCTCCACCAGGAAAAAATAAAAATATATGAAAAACAAGTGGAATTTAAAGTCCTGCACAGCTCCCGGTGTTCAAAGAGATTCATTAATCTACAAAGACCTCTGGCGAAATTTTGACTGGAGATTGTAGCTCCCAACAAAGGGTGCTCCTACTATCAACTATTTAAGATAGATACTCAACTATACTGCTCATCTCAGTTAGACTCAGATACACACTAAACTATGTTTAAGCAACGATCAGGAGTATTTCCAGCTATTTCACTCTAGCAGCCCTCAGCAACAGCGCTTCCTTATCTGCCTGCTGTTAAGTCCTGAAATAAGAGTGAATCAGTTTCAACTTTCCACCACTATTGCATGTCCTTCCGTTGCCTGGTGCTAGAGCAATGCTTCATGGCCTGCCATAACCAGTGAGCAGCTTAAGCTCAATAGCCAAAACCATGATGAAAACACTTCAGCGCAACAGTATCGATGGTACAAGGTTTCACAGTTGTTTAAGAACAGTTCTTCAGGAAAAAAGCAAACCAACAACCAGGATTTAGAGTGCACCTATTAGACAGTGTATGTCAGTAGTGCCTCATCTTTACATAAAAAAAGGTTAACAAACATTATGCTAGTTTAACTTGAAAATCTGAAGATATGTCACTTACTTGATCCAGAAACATGCCAGTCTTTACATTCCCTGATCTCTATGTCATTGTCTAGACTGATTTTGATTCTTCCACTGTGGGCTTTATTATCAAACACTATCTGTAGTAACAAAGAAGTAATTAAAAGTAACTGTTAAAACAAAACAAGTACTTCTTGACCTCACGGTATCAGCTGCAGAAGACACTCAAGACAAACATAAGGCACGTTTCCCAGCCATCCTGCACGCTGAGACAACGCGGGCTCCGATCCCACGTGGATATCGCCGCACACAGCCCGTCCCCTCCTTGCAGCACCGCACCGCGCCTCGCCCTCTCCCCACGCCCCGCAGCCGGCTGAGCGCCACGGGGCCCCCCCCCGTACCCAACCGGGAGAGAAGCGCGGGGCTCCCCGGGCTCGGCCCCTCGCAGCCCGGAGCGGAGGCTTTGACGCAAATACCTGAGCTGTGCTCCCGCTGCGGGCACCGCGCTCCGGCGCCCGGCGGGGTGCAGCGGCTCGGCAGCCTCCCGGCTCCCACCGCCTCCTGCAGGCACTGCCCGCGGCGCGGCGCCGCCCTGCCCGGCTTTGGTCCGGGCCGCTGCGGCGGAAGGGAAGGCCGAGTCACTCGTCCTACAATTTGCCGTGCCACATCTTTAATTAAACAAAAAAAGAGCAAAACACAACGCGATGCAACAGACCCTTCCGGCTACGGAAATGTAGTTGCAAAGGGCAGGCGGCGGGACGGGGCGCACAGTGATGTGGGAGCGCTGCGGGCTCAAAGGATGATGCTGGAGCAAACTGAGTTATCGCTGTGCACCGGACAGAGGAGCGCAGCGCCTCACCGAACCAGACGGCACCGAACTACCCACACATCCACCCACTCGACAGACCCAGCGCAGCCCCCGCCAGCTGCCGGCAGCCCCTCTCGCACCGCACGCTGGGACGCGGAGCTTTCCTGCCCCTCAACCAATAGCGACTTCCCCCCGTGGGGGCGGGCTCGAAAAGCAGCTCGCTTATTGACTGTCGGAAACGTCAATCCCGCCCCGTCCCGTTGCCATGACAACCTCACGCCGCGCAGGTAAGCGGGGCTCCATGCGGGCGCAGGGCGGGCTGTCGGGTGGCCGCGCGTTGGAAGGCTGAGCTGCAAACAAAAACCTCTGCGGATTTCTACTAAATAAGGAAACCCGCACCTGGCTCACGTAGGCACAGTTCCTTCGAGCTCTGCCCGTGCTGAGTAAGGTCCATCCACGTGCAGAGCGGATGGGGCAGTTGCCAAAACTTCATCCCAGGCTCGTTGCAGTACAAAGCTGAGGTGTGCCGTGCGCTCTTTGCGTAGGGCAAAGTAGTTAAATGAAGTGAACGCTGTACATGAACTGAGGCAGCAAATAGGTCATTAGTGAGACGGTATTTGTAGTAAGTTCCTAAATGTTTACAGGCAGAAATGTGGGCTTTAGCTGGACGGTGACACCACCGGAAGAAAAAAAAGCAGAGTGTGTTTTTAATAATGTCCTTGTAGTCCTTCTGTTAAATTGACCCCGTTTTTGTCACAGCAAATTGGAGTAAATTAGCCTTTAATTAGTAATGCACACAAACTGAAATCTAAATCATTCCGTTAAGCAAGTAATGAATCACTCCATTCGGACAGCAGCAGTTGTGTTGCTGACAGCTGATGTTCCTTCCGTCCGCAGCACCTGGCAACATCACGCCCTGGTTATACAGCCATCAGCGTCCAGATCCATTAGCCAGGGAGGAGAACATTCTGATCTTCATTTTGCTCTTTATGATATTATAAAGTTCATCATGTTACATCCAGCTACAGTTACAGCTGAGCATTTGTAATGAAAACTTGAACACAACGTGTCACTCTTTACCTGAAATAGCAGGCAGAGCATACATCAATCAGCGTGCACTCGTAATTGTTTCAATGTATGTTACTGCAAATGTTGGCTCTCTTTTAGGAGTGGTGGCAAGTGGGAGACTGCCATCCAGCCCGTGGTTTAAAACTCTCAGCAGCTGCCAACCTCCCACAGGGAGCACCTAGAGGTTGGTACCATAGTTCTGTTTAAGCAACAAAAAGTAAACCTGAACCTTTGCATGTATAGCCTATAAATGGATGTGGGCTCCATTATCTTTCAGATTCGTTTTTAGGAGTCCTGTCTTTGCTTTTGGAGGCCTTAAATGTTTCCTGACAGCTGACAATCAAGTGCCCACAGGAAGACAAGCGGGCAGGTAGGATATGTTAG
The DNA here is from genome assembly GCF_039878825.1 of Excalfactoria chinensis. Classification (NCBI taxonomy): domain Eukaryota; kingdom Metazoa; phylum Chordata; class Aves; order Galliformes; family Phasianidae; genus Excalfactoria; species Excalfactoria chinensis. Next base: position 8,573,431 of record NC_092832.1, read on the forward strand.
GGATATTGCACTTTCTAACTGTTCTGGATATATCACTTTTCCAGTCAGTGAGGTTCTTTGCACCATGCGTGGAGCCATAACGTGTCCTCACTGATTGCTGTGTTATTCATTTACAACACTTAAAATGGGGACACTTCTTGTATTAGCATTTGCCTACAGATGCACTCACCACCTCTGCCTTCATCAGCACTCCACATCTGTGCAGTACAATTGATTCTTACAGTTAAGGAAGGAAGAACCACATTAGTCTGAGACAAAATATTAATTGCTTTTATAGGAATAATATTCTTAAGTCAGTCAAAGGAGAAAGGTTGTTTTTGTTTGCAAGTTATCCTGCTAAAAATAGCCACGTGATTTATCTCAGCCCTCCCAGTGTTTCCTCTGTTCATGTGACTTAGGGTTTCGGTTACTCAGCAGAACTCATATTTTCCAAATAGGCTTTATCTCAGTGTATGAAATGGCTAAGTAAGACAATGTGACTGTAACATACAGAACATGTGCCATCCTTCAACTGACTTCTAAAACAACTGACCTCTCCTCCTAACCGCAGGCAACACTGCCTGCTTTATTCAGTGGCAGCAATGCTGGTCACAATTTTCATTTAAAACATACAAAGAGAAGGATAGGGAACACCTTAAAAAATAAAATTAAATTAAAAAAAAAATTAAAAAAAATTTTAAAAAAAGGAGAGAGAGAAAACTGGCTTTTTTTAACCTACCTGAAGTAAGACGCATGGTAAGTCCTAAGAAAAGTAGCAAACGCAAGAGGGGGTGTTTCTTTCCTATTGCTAAGGGTAATTGTAGCACAAACACTGGGATTTCCACTGTCTTTATCCCAGCTGAATATCTCTAGCTGTTCATTAGTAACAACAAACGAGTTTCAGTACTTTTCATTACACCTTGTGGACCACTGTGGCTCAGTTTAACTGGATGCTATGCGTAGCTCTTCCACATGGTGGTGCTGGGACTGTATTTACCGGTGGTGTGCCGTCCCGGTCTGTACAGTGGGGAGTCTGGGTTTTGTTTTCTTTGCAATGAAAATTTATTACACTGCTGTTCTTATCCTTATGCTGGATATTGGGAAGGAGGGAAGTAAATGAAAGAGAAGTAACTTTCTGCACAGTATAGTCTCCAGCTGTGCAATTGCTGCATGTAATTATACATTGCTTCTTTCCAAATCACTGTACAGAGCTACCACTGATAAATTAAATGCAAAAGCACAAAAATGCTTTGTGCACCTGTGTAATGATTTATACCTTAAGCAGACTGGGACAGATATGAACAGCTATAGAGTCTTCACCTACACTTCACACACTGTAGCTCATGTTCTCCAGCTTTCTTTAAGGGTAATGCATGTTCTAACTTAACCTTTCACTGTTTCTGATAATCAGCTTGTGTATTTAGTAACCCTGGACAGGTGAATTTCCAGCTGTTACATACCATATAATTTATGTTCTAAATTCTGGAGTGTTACCTGTGGATGAAAATTAGACTGTGATAATATATAAAGTTAAGGGCCAAATTTTCACTCCTGCACTGTGTATTACACTGTTTGTTTACTATTTATTGACGATATCTATTTTCTCTAGACAACCTGTAAACATGCCAAAAAATCCCAAATCTGGCAAGACCACCCCGAAAAGTCCAAAAACTTCAGCAAAGAAACAGAGAGGTGGAAAAGCGAAGCAAGCCTCTGCAGAAAAACAAAAGCAACCTGGTGCGTAAAGTATTGCAGATATGAAGAATGTCATAATCTGGTCTACCCACACTCTATTACTGAACAACACTAGTGAGCTCTGTCCATTTCTCACCTCTGCAGATAGCATGACTTCCATGCTAATTGTCCCAAGCAGGTGTGAGCAGCTAATGGTAAGGGCAGTTTTTAATGCACAGAATCTTGTAGTCTACGAGATGACAGATTCCTTATGGCTTCTCTCCAGTGTAGAGCACCTGCTCAAAATAAAAAGGAGCTTTAAATCTCCAAAATCTCAAAAAATGCTGATAGCTCCTTAAGATACAGAGGTATTTTAAAAGGCTTCTCTCATTTCTTGTGTTGAGGTTGAGCTATGTGGAATTTATTTTGTGTTTCCTCTTAGCAGTTTAGTTTTGAATGCTTATAAAAATTTTAAACATCGCTTTAATGAGGAAGGATCTGTATGTTCAGAGTTATTTTGTTAGGGAAACAAATTCTGATAGTATCTTGTTGTATTTCAGAGGAAAAGGATGAAGCTGATCTTTCTATGGTTGGTATAGGTAAGTGCTACGATGACTGGGCTGTAAAGTAGTGGCTTTTGAATATTTTAAACATTCTGAAGCTTCCACACTAATAATGCCATGCAACAAAAAGGAAAATATATATATACATATATATATAAATAGGGAAATTAGAAACCAGGTACATCTGTTGCAGTAGTGATTACAGATGGTACTATTCTGAGTAGCAGGCTGTGCAGCAGGAAAGCTGAAATAGCATCAGTCTTCAGGTAAGAAATAGCTGTCCTGTTCAGCATGGATACAACTAAACCTAACAGAGGTCATCTGCATAGCAGCCAACAGCTATTTATTCTCTAGCAAGCCTGAAAATGAAGCCTTGCATCTGGTTTGAATCTTACCAGCCTCACACCAATCTCAGCTATTAATGCTAAAATATACTCAGTGATACTCTGAACTGATGAGAAAAGCATATAAGTACAAAATCAGAAAAGCATCCTTATTTGAGATGGTGTTGAAGCCACATTTAGATTAAACACTGACTTAACATGGCACCACTTTATGCAGAAGAGATAATGTATTCAAGCACTGTTTTATTTAAAAGCCATACAGATGTGTCCTTCATTAGTCCACTAATGACATTTAACAAATGACCACCTTTCAATCAAGAGAAAATGGATCTCTCCTCATTGTAATGACACATACTCATTAAAAAAATATATTAGGTGGAATCTTTTCCAAGATAAGCCAAATGTAATATAATTTGTATTCCACATCTCCTGGAGTACCAAAAACTAAGCTGAAAGATTCAAGGACATTCTGCTAGGAAACAGTAAAGTCCCAGAGTTATTTATGTTTAAAGAACACTCTTAAGTTACTTTAGCATTTGTTTGTTTTTGTTTTTTTTCCAATTTTTCTTAGGCCACCCAGAAATCTTTCCCTTGGTTTTCACTACAAGGACCCAAGAAATTTTTAATTGCCGGGTGGATGAGGATGTCACAGAAGAAAATTGTTTCAAGCTTATTAAAAAAGATGACATCATTCAGGACCTAAAAACTAGAGCTGCTGTTTCAGATTTCCACCCTGTCAAAAACACTGTCCTCGTACGTAGCTTATTTTGTTCTCATGTCACGACTTTATATTCTCAGAGTGTATTTGCTTTTAATGCTAAGATCTGTCCTTTTTTGACTCTGTAAATACACCAGTGCTGTAATAGCCAAAGGTCACAGTCAACTCTAGACGTTTATCATGGCTCAGTGTGCACTTTCTTTTTTTAATTATCTTTAATTGAGGGATGTACTAAAAGTAACAAATGTTACCAGTTTTGATTCTGTGAACAGAGCTGCACATTTTTTACTTTCCCCGATTCTTTGCCTACTTACTGTGAATCACTGAGACATTTTTCCTGTTTAATTCTGTGTATGAAAATATTAGTTCTGTCCCACACATTCTGATTACAAAATAAAATCTATCTGTGCTGTTCAATCAACACATGATCTTAGCAGAGAAATTCATAAGATTAATCAAGATACTGATTTTGCACAACATTGTTAGTCATCGTTTTGTCAGTCATCGGCTTAGGTCTGTTTTGGATGTTATTATTTCTTTTAGTTTTCTACTAACTGTTTTAATTGAAATAGGAATACCCAGGGGAAGAACTTCTGATTGTATTTGATGCAAATTTCCAGTACGGACAGAACTTTTACCTTGTTGCTTCTGAGGAAGCTAAAGAAAACTTTCTGAAGGTATGGAAAAACACCACAGAGTTATTCTATCTGTGAACATTTCAGAATCTTGTCTCAAAAATATTTCAGGATCGCTATCATGTTCTCTAATATCTGATGTGCTTTGCAAGCCAGAACGTTTCTCTGAAGAGTAACCTGATAATGAAAAATAGATATATCACTGTAAAAATACCTTTGGCAGTGAGACAGACAATTACATTTTGTGTTCTACTTCAGAGGGCCAGCATTGCTGCATTTTTACTATAAGCGTTAATTTTCTCTTCCAACATCCATGTTTTTCATACATTTAAGAAATTATAATATATTGGTTACCTCATTTTTACATATTCTTTAAATCATACTTTATGTATTTTAGTTTTAGATAACCACAGATGTATACATTTCCCCTTGTGTACTGCATCATTAGCTGATGCCATTCTTCAACATGAGAGTCCCTCCCAGCAGAAGTGACAATTAACAGAAAGGCAAATTGCATTTCCAGACAAGGCCTACTGTAGAAAATCACTATAAATTCTCTCTATAGAGCAGCGCTTGGATTCCAAGACAACTACTGACTGTAATATAAGACTATTTTAGTATTTAGATACGTAACATTTGCTGTCAAATGGATGAAAGGGTCATAGTCCCATTGAATGCAGGGACACACTATAGCCAGATTCATTGCACTGAGACAGAAGAACGCATAAATGAAAACTGGAATTGAAATGTAAATATACGAACTAGAAACTCAGTAACAAAATTCGAAAAAACCACTATTTTCTCACTGTTTGATGTCACAGCCTCCAGAAACTGCAGAAGAAACAGGCAGTGAAGAAGAAAACGAGGAAACTCCAGAAGTCTATGTTTATAAGCAACCTGTCTCCAAACCATGGGTTTCTCTTGGCAGTGAAAAGGAAGTTGAAGAAGAATCTGTTAAAGATCGTGTGAAAAAGGTGAGAATTATCAGATCTACCTATGTCAAGTACCATAAAAACAAATTTATGTTAGGTACAAAATGAGGTCTGAAGCAGCGGCGATATGTTCGTGTGTTCACGTGAAAATCCTGCAGTTAAATGACTCAGTAAAAAGTAGTTTTTTGTTTTGTTTTGTTTTTTTGCTATTTGAAGAATCTCACATATTCAGTTGGTACAAACCTCTGTGCAACCAGCACCACCTCCTTGCCAGACCCCCCTCCACTGTTCTGCCGACTGTTTTCCATCTGCACTCAGTCTTGCATTATTCTTGACATTTGACCATTGTCCTCCTCTCCCTCTCAGTTGTCTCAGATTCCCCATCTCTGCCCTCATTCACCAGCCCTTCCTCCTGTCCTGCCATTATTCTGCACACTTCTGAAAGCTACTGAGGAATTAACACTATAGCCTACCAGTCTATAGGCAGAGGAGAAAGTGTCAAGTCCTCAATTTTACTTCCTACTCCAACATAATACAAGATGACTAATTTTTCCTGAGTAAAAAACTCCCAGATTTATAACAGTGGGCTGTTGAACGAAATGGAAATACTAGTCCACAATCCTTTCCTTGGAAAGGAAATATCCTTGGAAAGGATACCTTGGGAAAAGGTATCTTGAATATGAATCCAAGACAAAGAAATACTCCTCTGCTGCCTGAAATCAAGTGCCTAACTTCCTCGGGGAGTGGAGAAGTCATATCCCTTCTCTTTTTCCAGTTGTCACTAAGGAAACTTCTCACTCAGAATGTTTATTTTTGTGGATCCTTCTTCAGGTACTTTTCCTGTGCACTGCAAGTGAGGCTGACATATTTCACCATAGAACTGCAGTCTGAAATATGGGCTGAGAAGTTAGGTCCTAGAAATCCAGCTCAGTGTTTGTTAGAGGAGACTCCCTGCAAACTTCATCTGGAGCATAAATCCACCTAGAGTCACGTGGCTTCTGTTTTTAGAACTGCCATACAGCTCACTTTAGAAAACTACATTTTTGGGGGAGTTTTGGCAAGAAGTGTCTCCTCAATCCATTAAAGGCTCAGTTTTGATATTGCCTGAATTAGATAATATAATTCTCCTATCCTGCCAGCAGTAATCCCAAATATTCCCTAAAGGTAAATTCTTTCTTTTGGAAATACAAATGTGTTATCTATTTGCTGTGTAGTTGACTTATAAAGAGTGCTTTCAGATTTCATAAACATAACCAACTCAGCACAGTTTACAGAATGGAACCTTACAAAAACTCTCTTCTCTGTTAACTTCAGAAATATTGTTTTCCAGATTAAGTACATGTTTTCTCGAGGGCACGAGCTGTTTGGTGCACCGATTACATTTACTGACAGGAATGCTTCACATGTAAAAGAGAGTTATATTGAATGCACTTCCTACCAAGACAAAACTTTCACTATTAAATTGCTTGAAAGAGATGTGGGTGTACAAATGGTTCCCAAAGTAAGAGAAGCTAGTACTCAGACAGAATGGTAAGTGTATGAAATACTTATCAGCTTATTTATTAAGCTATTAACCTGATTTCACCTAAAATTATACAAATTAACACCCTTGAACTCGCACAGTTATAAATTAAGAGAATAATATTGGAAAGTGTTTGCTTTTCTTTCACTTTTGCAAAGACATCCTAGAAAAACTGAATATAATTTGCTTTTAATTTTACACATTACACGGGCTTCTGTCTTTAAAATTTGTCTTTAAAATAAATGTATACGTACTCATATTCAAACTTATTCCACTTGGTTAGGACCTATCCAAAAAATGCAGCCACACAGTATTTTCCCAGAGAGCTGTCAAATGAAGAGAAAGAAGAGATTCTGTCATCTGAGAAGCTGAAACAATTTCTCACATCAGTGTGCTTAAGGTAAAGTTACTGCCACTACACATTTCAAAGGCTGTATGAAATAGTGTAGAATGGAAGTGTGTGAAGACAACACTAGTCTGTGTGGACTATCAGTCTGGTTAAATACGGAATAATTTTAACCTATGGACTTTCTCTTGCTTATTCTTATATTATCAAATATTACCTTGATATTTATGTCTATTAAGATGAATGTGAAATCTATATCATACTAATTTGAAGAGTGGCTTAGTGTAGCTTCAAACACTGCTCACTCAAGCAAAAAGCTAATGCAGAAAAGCAAAAGGTGCTGTCCTACAGCCCTTAGTCGCGTGACTTCTGTCACATATTAGACAATTTTACTGCACTTGATACACACAGAACTGGAGTTCAATTCTTCTCAAATTCTTTCCCATATTTTCAATGGCAAAGAATTTCCTTAAAGTGGTGATGCATCACTGAGGATTTCATTATTTTTTTTAATAGCATGACGCAATTTTTTTGTAAAACAAAACCTGTGTATTTTGTGACTCTACTGCTGGATATTCTGGATTCCTGAAAATGTTAACTTTTCTTTCACAAAACAGAATGGAAATTGCATTGCAGCAAAATGAAATTATGGATGTTTTTTCTGATGACTGGAAAGCCCTAGAAGATGACTTGAGCAGTTCTGGTGGAAAGTCAGACGTTTGTCTTAAAGCCTACCAAACATTCACAGACCTACAGTATCTCAAGGACAAAAGCATTAGCTGTGTTTGTTGGCATCCAACCATCTATGGTAATGATCGAGTTTGGATGATATGTATGATATGACAGATATGAAACATGCATCTTTATAAAGTTGACAGGATTTAAATAGTAATACTAACTTAAAAAAACAATTTATTCAGTATGTCTGTCTACATGCATAGTATAATTAGAGCCAACATCGCTGCCTTTGTAGGAAATTAATTCAACTACAAAATATTTGATTTCATGATGGATGGTCAATACCATATGCCTGTCATACGACTTTGGGTTCAATATTACACTGTTAAGGAGTAAAAGGAAATAAGTTGAGTTTCATCCTGATCTTTAGCTACTGCAATACATTGACAGAATCTCAATAGAAGTAACCTCCTCAAAGCTGATTAGCAACAACAAAAATATAAATACATGTTATCTTTTGTATTTTTTTTTTCCCCATTGGTTTCTTAGGGATAAAGAATTCACTTACCATAAGTAATTGTATGCTGAAGTTTTATATGTCTCCTAGAAAGTTTGCTTTCTCTCTCAATCAGGGATTATAGCAGAGTCAGCAACAAAGCAGCCCTCCAAAGAAGAGAAAACTAAGATACAGCAAAACTCAGTAATTATTTTCTGGAGCCTTTTTGACCCTATCCAACCTCAGGTATATAATCAAGAGTTTTACATACTCCAAATGTTCATATAAAAAGAGAAAATGTGACTGTATTTCTTAACTGTTTTTTTTTCCTTCTTCTCAGTTAATATTAGAGTGTCTTGACGACGTTTACTGCTTTCAGTTCAGCCCAAGTGATCCAAATATTATTGCTGGTGGCTGCTTCAGTGGGCAGGTATTATTTTTGTTTAAAAATAAAAGTAGATATTTCTGTCTTATCTTACAATATAAAAAAAAGGTTGAAAAGATGTACTCAGCATCTACAATCACAGTAACAAGAAATATCAGAGTCTCAGGAATGCAGAACTCAAATAACAGAATTAATCATTTCTATGAGTAGGGAAGTTTTCTCTCCGGTTTTGCAGTTGACAGAGAGTTTATAGTTCCCTGATTTTTTTCTTGTGAAATGAATTGCAGAAATTCTGCTATGTTATGACAATTCCTGAATCGAGCCATTACTTCAAGATGGTTGTTTGCAGTACATCAATAAAATACACTAAAAATCAGAATACCTCAAACTGTTCAGGCTTTTTTCTTTTTGTTGTTGCTGATGTTAAGTAATAGCCTTTCAACTTATGGCACCACATTAAAGAGGTAACGCTTTAGAAATCTTACTAAGTTCTAGTACAGAGAGTTAATTTGTTATTTTTCCCCAGAGAAAAATCATGAATTGTATTTGGGGAAAAAAAAGAAGAGTATTAATACAAAGAATGAAGAAATAATGCACTCCTTTCTCATTGTAGGTTGTACTGTGGAATATTTCTCAATATGAAGAAAAACTGCAAAATGCTAAAAGCGTTACTGTTGGAATGAAAAGGACAGTTGTTAATATGAGTAGCGTTTCCCTTCTAAATCTACTGGAGGACAATGATATGTCTGAGGTGAAGAAAGGGAAATAGAATTCAGGATGGAGGGAAAAATGGGTGAAGGTAGCCTGGCTCTTTGCAGTGAGAATCTGGGTAGGATAAGAAACCTGATGAGTCTGTGTAATAAATCTGTTATCACAGTAACATTACCACTTGATTAGTGAAGCTTAATAGCATCACTGTATTTCGTGCAGACTTCAGCTTTGATATGAATGGGCAGCAACATTTACTCAACTCTTGCAATATGAAGTTTGTCAAATATGCACAGCACTTGTTGTTCAATGCTAAAAATGATTCTAGAAATGTGTGAGAATATAAATGTCTGGAAACGATAGCTTGGAAGATAAAAGGCAGACTTCAGCGGAAGTCAGATATAGAAGGGAGAGATACAAAAGCATAGAAAGAACAAATAACTGGATGTGTGCTTCTGGAGGCATGTTGGAATTCTATTCTGAGCTTCATATCCAAAGACCTGATTCAAGGCTTTCTGTTTTCAGAAGGTTCTGTATCAGACCTCAGTGAAATTGTATAGGCTGTTCTGAAATATATGAAGAAGCATTATCAGTATATAATCTTTTTTCTTGTACAAGTTCACTATTTAATTTTGGAAATATACAAGGGTATTTCTTTTTAAACATTTCTAGCTATTGTCTATGGGTGATGAGGAGAGTGATAAAGGGCAAATTTTAGTGAGATATTGTGCATCCTCCTCCGTACACCATAGCCATGAAAAAAAGATCACAGATTTACATTGGCTGCCGGATTATTTTGAGGTGAGATTTTTTTCCCCTTTTTTACTGTTTTCCTGATCTGTTACTTCAGAAATCATTGTGAAAACACGAGATAAAATGTTAAAAAGTTGAACTATTTGCAGCAGACCTCACTATTTCTGACTTCATTTTAAAATGTTAATCAACCTGGTTCCACATCTGTTTGTTGTGCTTTACAGCTGTTCTGTATTCTCCCCCTGGTATGATTCTGTCATTACTAGAAACAAAAAATCTGTAGTGTTACTCAAAATCTAGTTCTGAATTATAATATGATTTCTGTATTTATGTTGAATTTCAGATGTTCACAAGAGAGAGCTGATATCAATTCACAAAGTGCATTTGTAAAACTCCTTAACTGTTGTTATAACTGCAAGTTCCTAAGTCCTAATTTTCAAGCCTTAAAGTGAAAGTGACTTAATTTCTGGAAGACCATTTTATGTGTTGAAACATTTACTTAAACCACGATATTCTTCCTCTCATTTTCCTCTCCCCTGTAACTGTTCTTATTTTTAGGTCAACCGAATGGGTGAGACTTTTGAAAACAGAGCTGGAATTTGTGTGCAGCTTGTAACCTGCTCCCCTGATAGGTACATGCAATATGTCATTTACGAGACGCCTTCCAACTTCCTTTGGAAGCCTTCATGAAGCATACCTCATGATACTGGTACACCTCTGGATTCCTGTCAGCCTGGCCTACAGAGCTGAGGTTCTGTACACAGAAATCAGGCACATCAAGTTCTTGACCAGTGAAGCCTTTTGCAGGGATGATATTAAGAGCTCGTTAACTGAACAGCTTCACATGTACCTTGTACACTTTGTCTATATCTTAAGTAACACTGGTCACACAAATACAGTGGCCTGGAGAGCCACACCACCACAGTTATATCTTCTATGCATGAATCACCTAGGATTATGAGAATCTCAGACAAGATTTGGCAAGGAAATGGAATGCAAAAAGTAGAAATCTATGTTTAGCTTTTATGATGGCAAAAGGTTATGCGTAGTATTTGCTAGTTAATACAAAAGGAAGTCAGTACTAGGAGAGCAAGATCTGTTAATGATACAAAGTTATTTTTCCTAATCAAAGTCAGAGAAGACTTCAATGAATGAAGTTAAAAGACTGAGGGATTGCAAATAGAAGTCTCTAAGTTTGCACTGTAATACTAGTAATGCACGTGGGAGAAATAATTTTAAACTACACACACAAGGGGGCTCCACCTTAGTAGTATGCACTCAAAAAGCGGGGTAGTCACTGTAACGTGGTTCCTGAAGAGCACGGGTACCTCTGCAACTCCTGCCTGCAAAGCAAGGAAAGATGCCCGTGATGAGCCAGCTTATTATCGCCCAGTCCAATTCTGTGAAAGTATACCCAGAGTAGCACAATGAGATTACAGGGCTGAATGCCTGATAACATAATGAATTCTAGAAGGCAGTGCTGTTTGTCTTCAGTGAAAGAAGGAAATAGGAAATTCCTATTCAGGAAATAAGCACACAGTAACAGGGAATGAGCTTTGATTTGAATTACTATGTTACCTGCTATAGTGTGTTGTCCAAATCTCTGAGCGTCTGGTAGTGACCATAGTCAGAGGCAGAATATTGACTTAGATTAGCTAGGAGAACATTTCCTATATTTCCAGGCTGCATTAACATCTGTCTGCTATTACAGTAGGTTATACTCATCAGAGTTGCATAGGGTCAAATCCAGGAGCAAATTACAGCTACCAAACCACTCCTTAACTAACTACGGAGCGCCTAGGTAATCATACTGGTCACAGATAAGAAAATTTCACCCAGGCAGCACCAGTAACTTCTCATAAGCAAACTGAATGCAATTTGCTGCCTTGGTAGAGTTATGTCTGATAAAATGATGAATATATAACCATTTACAAAAGAAGTGATAAAGTAATTATCATTTGCCTGTATTTGAGAGTTCTATTGCTACGTAAAATTCGAAGATGAAGGAGTAAGAAAATTTGTAAAATGCAAGAAAAATTGCATCTGACTTTGCAAGTAAAACAGAATAATAATATACAGTTATTTTGCAGCTTATTATTATTTTGGGATATTCGAGACACCAAAATTCCCATCCATTATTCATCTGAGAAAGAAGAAAACAGTTTCAATATGCTCCCTGATTCTTCTAATGATCCAGATGTCATCTGGAAACCTCTCATGAAGGTATTGCACACAAATATGGAACAGAAAAACCAAACCAAACTGTACGTATGGCCTGAACCCCATAGGAACTTCTTTTGCTTTCCAGCTCTTTAACTTTCCCCTAGAAGTGCAAATTTCCTGTAGATTTCTTCCTAATTATGAAACACTCCAGAGTTCCTCTGAAAGTTCTATGCAATGTATTTTGAGAAGCTAGCTTGTAAGCAGCACAGTGACTGCCTCTTAACAACTGCAGCACTGCAAAAGCAGATGCGGTAATAGCATATGTTGCTGTCGGCCTTTTCACTCTGCCTATCTCACTGTCCCAAACTGTGAAACAGTCAAAAGCAACAGAATTACCGTCAATCCAACAGTCAGTCTGATTGGAATAGGATGCATTTGCTGTTTTTGTGTGTTGTTTAGTGGTTTTTTGGTGGGGTGGGAAAGGAAGAAGGGGCTGAAGCTATAGGCGATTAAAAAAAGACCTATTGACCTGCTCTGCGCAGAATAGCTGCAGCTGGTACAGATGTTGAGAAAGCATGACCACTGGAGCTGGTTTTGTTGCTGATGTTAAGAACACAGCAGAAGTCATACAGGAAAAAGTTAACAATGAGGAACTGCAAATTTACATCACCGTACTTACAAATGAGGAAGCAAATGCTTTTTGTGGAGTATTACAAACATGCTGTAGACTGAAAACACCTCTTCCATTACAGCAGGAAGTAGAGTAGCCTCGTAGGCACAAAAGATGGAAGATCTGACAAAATAAGTTATCAGATGCATTTTTTTCTGAACAGATCAGCCTGCATGACAAGGAAGAAGAAAACAGTGTGAAATGCAGTCCCACCAAAATCATTCTACAGGAACAGCATCATCGTTACAAAACCACAGGTAATACTTCTGTTACACTCTAGTAGGAAAAAAAAGTTTTTAATAAGCTTGTATTTCAGTATGTACATACTGTAAGCTAAGCAACAAAATATCCATAGCTGCACACAGCTGGAGAAAAGCATTTCTTAAGTATACTGATATTCAAAGTGCAATATACAAATAGCAACTATGACAATACAAAAGGAGATGATCCATATCCACGGTTACTTTCTGATAGGGACATACTACCAATCCCTCTCCAAGGCTGGCATGCTGACACACCGCTGGAGACCAACCATCTGCCAGAGAGGTTGTGCACAGCAGCCTGCACCTTCCCAACAGCTGGGTCCTGCTGTCCTGACTGAGGGAACTGGCCCATTCCAGCATTCCTATCAACCATGGCACCCAGCAACAGGGCAAGATTGCCCAGGGAAGCTATTAGACTGCCAATAAAGATGCAGTCCTGCAGGCTTTCTTCATCTCTGTTCTTGAAACTCTCCTTCAGACAAAGGAATTGTTTGACTTGGTAACTTTTGGTGTATAACAAAGATGTATCTGTATTGTTTCCCAGATAAGGAGCAATCTCTGCACAAATCACAAGTGGTCAAAGAAAGCCCATATGCACAGATGAGCGTTTCTTTGAATAAAACACTGAACGTGCTAGAGGGCATCTCCAACAGCTTCTTGGTTGGAACTGAAGTAAGTTAAAATAATAGGTTACTATGAAAATGTTCATCAAAAATCACTGTAAGACTGAACAATTGAATCCAAGATTTTCCACAAATGTATGCACGTAGATGCTTTCTCTGGGTGTTAACCAAAAGGATCACTATGGACACGCTGAAATTCTCCAGCTTTAATGCATTTAGCAGTGTGCTTACAATAAAAGCCTGTATTTAATAAACTATGAATCCTTATTAGGAGTAGAGAGAAAATACTTCCAAAATATCTTGAACTTACCTATTTACCATCAGAAACCAAAGAGCACTGCCTTATTGCAAGCAGAGTCTCTTTTTAGTGTTCCCACAATCATCAGATGAAAATTACAATTTCTTTAACAACTTATTTTCATACTAAGAAATCCCAATTACTCATAGCCCCTACATTTCCCATGCATCAAAAATTCCAAAATCTTTCCAACTTATGAGTACGTGTGAAAATGAATATTTGTCTTCTAGCTGCTTTTCTTGTTTCTGCCACCCTTTCCCCAAACACTTGGGTACCCAGTTCTGCAGAAAAGGCTCCTTGTGTACATCAGGATATGGAAAGCTGTTTTGGCAATAAAAAACAGAGATGGTTGTTCAAAATTCATTATTTTTGGTCATGGGCTACAAACGTCTATTTTAATTTATCCAGAACAAATTTAATAATGGCTATTATTAAGTCACAGCTTTAAAATAAGCCGCTCTGGTGTACGCTGTCAAACTTAAATATTAACATTTACACGATCTTTCTGGCATCACAGGATGGAGAAATTATTTATTCTGACTGGGAAATGAAGGCCAAACGTGATGAGGAAAAAACAGGTAGCAAGTTCAAGTTTCTCAATACTTGTTTAAGCTGTAACCTTCTGCTAATTTTAAAGTATTTGCAACTATACAATGCATTTTTAAGGTTCTTGCTAATCTGTTCTTATAAGCCTGTCTCACTGATGACAGCTGGATTCATCAGTACATGCTCAAGGTACCATGCAGTTTATCTGTTACGGCAGAACAGCACTCTCCAGTGCAATACATTCATCACTGCGTACATATTGGCACGAAGCACAGAAGTTGTGCTTCATGGTAATTAGATTTGCAGTAATTCCAACACTTTGCAATCAAGAGAGGCTGGTATCTTGGAATAATACCCTGCATTTCCCTCTGCATATCTCCCATTGTGAAGATACCCACAGAAAACAGTAGTTACAAGCAACTGTCTTCTTTCATTCTGTTAGGTAAGAAATACACCATCCACAAAGAAGCTGTGAACACTGTGCAGAGATCTCCATTTTTTAAAGACATCATCCTCAGTGTTGGAGGCCAGAATTTTGCCATTTGGAAAGAAGGTGTTACAGTAAGTAACTGTAAAACATCTGTAAGATAATTAATAAAGATAAATTAGATAACTAGAATAACAGCCTTACAGGCTGTTTTCAGTACTGTTTGTTAATCACAAGGCTTGACAGCTTAGAAATAAAGTATAAAAAAGCTTTTCCTTTTACTTCGCATCAGAAAAGCTGTTCTAGAAACGGCTTTCTAAACTTGCAACTTGCAGAAATAACACCCAACCTTCTTATGACCAGCTTTGTAAAAGCCAGTTTCTCATCAAAGTAATTCTGCTGCAGGGCAAACTGAGGACCAAAGGCAATGTGTGCTAAGCAGATCTGAAGAACTCTTACCTAGGAAGCAATCTTTTCAATAGCTATAGATATAAAAACGTAAGAGGGCTTTGTTTTGTTATTTTTGTTAGAGTTCCTGTTCTATAGCGACCCAGATTAGCTGCACATCTCAAGGCCACAGATTTTAAACAGCAAATAGACTACCTTGAGATATCAAGGTTGTTTTTAACCCACCACACTTCTAAATACAGAAGGTGTTAATGAACCTGCCACATGTATTATTTGATAATCATTTAAATAGTGAATGTTCACCAATTGAAATCTGAAGTAGTGAATGCATTTTTCTGTTTGATCATTGCATCTTTTCCTGGTTTTCAAATATCTAACTTTATTAAGAATGGACCAATCCTCCAGTCAAACTGCACATCGCAAAGATACACGGCAGGACATTGGTCTTTAACAAGGCCAGGAGTTTTCTACATTGCCACAGATGATGGAAATATAGATATTTGGGACTTACTGAAGGAAACTCATAAGCCATCTCATATCCAGAACATCTCTAAATCAGCGATTACTTGCATCAGCCTCCATATCGCCTCACGTAAGTTGATGGTGATGACACTTCACTGTGCTTTACTTTGTGTTTGCAAAAGGGCCCACGCCTGCAAAGCTCACTGATCTTGCTGCATACTACCTTGTATAAAAGATACATTCTTCCACTAGTTTAGCTCTATGCTGTACAGAGAAGCTCATGCATCATACTCATAGTATATTAAATTTATTAGTAAGGCATAAAGTAACTGAAAACTTCTTTTTAAATTAAAGAAAAAGAATTTGAAAAAGTACAAATCTTCAAGAGAATTTCACTTGTTAAAGTAGGAGATCAGTAAAGCTTTTTACTGCAGTCAACAGTAAACACAGAAAAGCCCAACAAAACCTTTTGTAGCTCTTTGTGTTACCCATATTAAGAAACAGAATAAAGACATTTCACGTGTAAGCAGAAAGTATTATTGCTGGAGTTTAGATTTTTTTATACATTTTTGTTAATTACCTTTCAGCAAAGCAGCAGTTTGTAGCTGTCTCTGATGCTTCTGCAGTACTGCATGTTTTAGAAATCCGTCGAACATTAACTCAGCCTTCCAGCAATGAGGTTGGTAACAGTTTTCATTTATCCCTGTGACACATTGTCCTGAAATCTCCAAAACAGAAGTAGGAAAAAATATCCCGTCCAGTGGGTGCTGATGAATTTGAGACTGATAGGCCAAAGGTGGCTCACAGGAAAGCTGGCTCTGCCCGGTTCCCATAAAAGGTACCTAAAGGAAATCTAAGTGACAGCTGGCAGAATTCCACAGTTCTAACCTACCTACTTAAAAAATGCAGCAAAGAGTTCAACATTTTTGGCCTTGTGCATTGAATGACACCTGATTTCATACACAAAAATAATGTTTTGCAGTGCACAGTAACAAAAGCTCTCAGTTTCTCTTTCTTTATACCTTCTTGACCATATTAGTTTTTTTCTAGCTCCTCCCCTCCCACCACCCATAAGTTTGGAACTTCTATTTACAAATCTGAGTACCTGGTTCCAGGTTAATTAAATTACATTTTTGCCAGCTATTACTGACATTACCACTCATTCATTCTCTTTTGAAGCCGGGGCTATCTGAACAAAGGGGCCCTGAAAACAATGAAAAGAGTTTTCACTTGTCCTTATTTCCACTTGATTATCAGTTGTTTTTCCCTTCCCACCTCCCAGCCCAAGATCTTCATCTCACTGAGACAAGACTTCTGCCTGGTTTCTTATTTTTATGTCCCAAAGCTTTCTAATCTTATCCTTATTCTAAATCTGCCACATATGCATGTTTACATTCAACCCACAAAAGCAGCAGTGCAACAGCAGTTTAGTATAACCTCTCAAAAGTAAGGTAGAAGCAAACTGAGTGCAACAGCATGAGGAAAAGCATTGCTTCTGCCCAAATCACATGTGTTTTGGACCTACACAATTTAGGGCACAGAATTACTAGTCCAGAAGCAATCACTAACGCTGAAGTTAGTCATTCTAGCTGAAAAATTCACCTTAGAACACTGGGTTGTTGAAAAGGCTGGAAACTGACACTGATAAATGCATACTGTAATAGTGAACCATGGTACTTTTTGTCTTCTTTGTGCCATGGGCCAGGGTGGGCTTATTGTTCTTAGTCTGCCTACAGTATACTTCTGGTTCCTGAAGGATGACCAGTTCAGTTCATACCTTATATGTATTTGAACCCAAAATTAATTGGTTTCAATCCATATGTGTTTTTGTTTTGTTTTGTGTGTGTGTTTGTTTTTGTTGTTGTTGTTTTGTTTTGTTTGTTTT
The DNA here is from genome assembly GCF_039878825.1 of Excalfactoria chinensis. Lineage (NCBI taxonomy): Eukaryota > Metazoa > Chordata > Aves > Galliformes > Phasianidae > Excalfactoria > Excalfactoria chinensis. The sequence continues at coordinate 8,590,909 of NC_092832.1, forward strand.
TTGCTGCACATTATTTGGATGAATATATAGGGATCTCTAATCCTAAAAGAGAGGAACAGTTAATATCATTCAGATCCACAGAAATAGTTCTGAGTCTCTAGATTTGTAACAAGACTTATTACTGTGTTAACAGCAGGCCAACATACTCAGTTACTTTGAGAGAAGGGTCCAATACCTGAAAAATCACAAAAAAGACCAAGAGTTTGAAACTTAAGAGAATGGAAACAGAGATGGAGACAGAGATGGAACAAACAGTAAGTTGCATTTGGAGTTAAGTAAATTTCCTTAGATCTTTAAAATATGCTCACTTTCACTCAGCTGAATTTCACATAGAATTTTCAAGAACAGCTGGTCAGTCTGACAGTGCAATTTCCCTCTCAAGTGTAAAGAGAGGGAAGTATGTGAAACGCCAGGAAAACATAATCAAAGTATGAATGACACAATGTGACAGCAAAAGCAGCACAGAATCATAGAATAGCCTGAATTGAAAAGGACCTCAAAGCTCATCTAGTTTTAACCCCCTTGCTACAGACAGGTTCTCCAGCCACCAGACCAGGCTGCCCAGGGTCACATCCAGCCTGGCCTTGAATGCCTCCAGGGATGGGAGAAACCTGTTCCCGTGTGTCACCACCCTCTGTGTGAAAAACTTCCTCCAAATATCTAACCTAAACCTCCCCTGTCAGTTTAAAACCATTCCCCCTTCTCCTATCATTATCTACCCTCATAAACAACTTGTCCCCAACCTGTTTATGTGCTCCCTTCAAGTACTGGAAGACCACAATGAGGCCTCTCTCTTTTCCAAGCTAAACAAGCCCAGTTCCCTCAACCTCACCTCATAGGAGAGGTACTCCAGCCCTCTGATCATCATAGTGGTCCTCCTCTGGACTCATTCCAAGAGCTCTGCATCTTTCTTATGCTGAGGGCCCCAGCCCTGGACACAGGACTCCAGATGGGGCCTCACAGGAGCTGAGTAGAGGAGGACAATCACCTCCCTCTACCTGCTGACCACTCCTCTTTTAATGCAGACCAGAACACTGCTGGCCTTCTAAGTGCACACTACTGGTTTCTCATTACTAGAACCCCCAAATCCCTCTCCAGAGGGCTGCTCTCAAGGGGCTGTTCACTCAGTCTGTATAAACACCTGGGATTGCCCTTGCCCAAGTGAAACACCTTGCACATGGGCTTGTGACAGATAGGCTCATTGCAAAACAGCTTGATTTCTTGTCTCCTTCATAAGAAGATTCAGATGTGAATGAAAATGCGTTAACAAATTGATATTGAGATGTTAAACATTGAGATAATCTCAATGTTTACATAGTTTCCATCAATACAAAGACTGGCCCTGTGCTAGAGGTAATTCATGGCAGCAGAAGGAAAAAAAAAAAGTTCTTCTTTTCACTGCATTTGGCATTTTCAGCTCCCTGTGTATAAAATAGCTACTGTATTTCCTATGTACATTGACTGTGGATGGCTTGAGCAATAACAAGAAACATCAATTAATGCTATATATCAAATGTCCACAATGAAAACGCAGGCCCTGGTAGCATGTTCTTACAGAGAACAAAGTAGCTAAAGCTTAATGACTGTATACAAAAATATATACATTAACATGTATGCGTATACACACTATGCAACATAACACCAAGCTCAGATAATATCATTTCCAAAGGCATTGTGATATAACTAAAAAATAGCCAAATACAAAGGCTGCTCCAGAAGTAATGCCTCCAGCTGTACTTTGTAAGCCCACAACATCAGAGGTAGATGGTGGTGGCATGAAAGTTGAGCCTGAACCTTTCCACCAATAGCCCACATCCCTGTCTGCAACAGAAGCAGCAGTACCTGAGAAATGAACAGTTTTTAGCATTCTAGAAATAGCAAAGCACTGAAGGAATTTACCATTCTTGCACATCTTTCAAAGGAGCAGAAACTTAAACATCTGATAGAAAAAAACTAATTCATTTATGTCATGCTTCGGGACAGCAAGATGGACATGATGAGCTCTAAAGATCCTGACATATTTCTCTAATACCCACACAATTGTACCTTACAGCTCAATTCTACTTTCCAAGCTGCAGATTGAATGAAAGTTCTTAATTTTCCTGCTGTTGGGATTCATTCAGCGTCTTTCTTTCACACAGGCAGATCATTCAGTGTCTGCAGAGACTGAGATCATCACTTTACCTGAAACATCATTTTTCAACGAAACTTCAGGAAACGTGATATTCTTTAGACTGCTGCACTCCTTAGATAAAACTGCCATCAGTTGGCAGAGCCTCACATTTTTAAGGGCCATTTACTTAGAAAGCCTGAATGACAGTTTATTTCTTTATAAAATACTTTACATTTCAGTTGAGTTTGAGCCTTTTGTTTCTAACACTTCCTTTACACCATTGGATCCACTGAAATTACTCTTAGCTATGGTTACAAATAGACAGATTTGGGGTGACTGATGGTTCCTGTTCATGTGGCATTACCAAAACTCTATTTTCCTGTGCTGCAGAGTGGTAAAAAGATGGTGTATTGCAATGAGCTCAAAGATAAGAGAATGCCATCTAAATTACCTGTTTGAAGGGACTGACTCATCAAACACTAACAATGAAGATGTACAGCTTTGCCTAAATAAGACTACAACAGGAAGATTAAATGAATACTCAAACATACCAATACTTTATCATTGAAAGTGATCTTAATTAAAAAGTCAATATTTGCAAATGTTAAGTACACCGTGGCATCACAGATCACGACATTTGCTTGAAACAAGACCATATAAAACATAGAACTCCATTCAAACACCAAAGCCAACAAAACTAATAAAACCCACCATGAACCCATCACCAAGATCTCTTTAGATAGCTAGTTAAAAATGGAAAGACCTTACTCCACTTTTTTCCTCTCCATCTCTGACACATTACTCCAAACTTGAGCACATGAAAGGTGGTGAAAACACATTCACTATTAAGTTCAGTGATCTGATTGGTTTCTCTTGCTGAAATAGTTTCACATATTCGTGTGAATTCTTTTTAAATGTTGCCTTGAAGAAGTCAGATACTTGTACCCTGAAATGTTCAGCAGCAAAGGTAGGAACAAACTGCCTGCCAGCGTAACCTTTTGGTGCCATGAGATACCATGTATCAACATCCGAGACAACTGAATGCTTACCCACTGTATCCAATGTGTTCTATATTGCAATACAACTTTGTTTTTCCCCTTGTTCAGATACAATGATTTTCATCCACATTTAAGCATCCCAGAATATACCCCTGATTTTACCCCTCTCAAAATGGCTCCGGCATGTAGCAATTCTGTTTCACCAAACCCATTTAATTTAGAGCAGCAGATTCTGAATAGTTTCCATTTTAACTCTTCATTGTATATAATTTCCATTTATTTTCTTTTCTGAGAGCAGAACAACCTGATCATTCTTTCACATTATCTCATCAATAAAACTTGATAAAGCTTTATGGTTTGCAGCTGTTTGTATAGAGCTGTTAGTTTATTGTTAAAAAAGAGTTTTGCACTTCCTGCTATGTACAATTAGGAAAAAGTCTACTGCAAGATGTAATTTTGTTTAAAACTCCATTTTGAATGCTAACATTACCAATTTGGGTTGAGTGATCTTACAGAGGTACATGGAACCAAAATACTCATTTGGGGATACTGGACATATTTAGAGAACAAACTGCAACCAAAGCTGATTAAAAGCAGCCTACTCTACTGCCTCTATAGCTAGATCCTTGCAAACTGAAAACTAGATTCATATCAACACGGCTCAGGAAAACCACACACTCGTAAGTCTGTCAGGGGTATGTCACGCTGCCCTTACACATGCACAGTCCGAGATGTACGTGGACTTTTTGAGGTGGGAAAAATATTCCTCTTCTTGCACCAAACTCAGTCAGTAGACAGGCCATTCTTTCCTCATCTTTCCATGTCCTTCTATTCCCCAGAGTACTACACATGAATCTATACTATAAAAGAATTAAAGCAGGGATACAGGACTACCACTTAAACAGATAAGAGTGAGCGATACAGACATCAGCAGATTTTCCTCTTCTGGTGTCTCGAAAACTACCAGTCTCAGGCCTTCTCCCCCCAGAACAGACATAAGTCATTCATATAGACAGCATTCTTAAAAATAGTGTGTCAGAATACTGACATGTTCATACCCGATTCAAGGAAGCCTGCCCTCTGCCCCAGAATGCCTTCTGCTGGCTTATAAATATATTTGCAAAGCTGGAAAAGTTGGTCAGTGGGGGCTGAGCAAATCCTTGGGCATCAGTCGTTACACATAAATATGTGTGTATGTATCATAGCCATTACTGACTATTACCCTTTAATTTGCCTATATTAATAAATTGCTTCTAACTCTAATCCACTAGTTGTACTTGATCCCACCATCCCTGAGTCTCTCCTGCTTCCCTCAAGAAGAGAATGAGCCAACAACTGCATAGAACTAAACTAACTCCCAGACTGAACCACAACATGACAGAGAAACAAAACACCACCCCCATTACTCACAGCCCCACAGCCATAGATTATGGAATAAATCACTTTCTAAAGAAGGATAAAGCAGGGAAGGGAGAGAGAATTACTACTTCTTGATATCATGTACTATATGAAGGCTACCACAACAGATGTGCTTGCATTAAAAAAATCTCAAAAAGAAATGGAGAAACAATTTGAAAAAAAAAACAACAAGCTTTATTCACGGGGGGGAGGAAAGGAAATGCGGAACAATCAGAATTATAATCATGCATCTCAAAGAAAAAGCTGATCACAAGACAAAAAGACACTGAAAAGCACCCACTGCTTCCATACTCCTGCCTCCCGGCTCCCCGCATCACGTCTTCTTTCTTCGGTAGCTGATCCTGAAATATGAGGCACGACACCATTAGACCTGAGCAGCAGCAATTCCGCCACCTGAGGGAAGCAGGGAAACCCAACATATCACAGGAACGCGGCACACGACTGCCCAGCCAAGGGGCAAGTCCATGCATTGCCCCCCTCCCCAGTCCGTTCCAGCCAAAACTACTTAGAGCTGCTTTTCTCACCTCACTGGCACGCTGCGGAGGCTCCAGCCGGCGCTGCAGGGGATCACGGAGGCGGGCAGACTGGGCAAATGGAGCTGGGCACACACAAAGCAGTGGCTAAAGGAGTCTGCTTCCCTGCTTACAGGGGACCCTCAGTCACTGCCACCATCGCAAAGGGCCTGGGACTCAGGGGCACAGCCGCTCCCTGACTTACAGGGCAGCCCCCGTCCCTACGGCCGAGGGAGGCTCCTTCTCCCCCACTCCGGGGCCACCTTGACACGCACCCCGCTAACGGGGACGGTCACCCCACACAGGCTGCCAGCAGAGCAAAAAGGCTCACGTACCCAGACCCTGATTACAGGCGGGCCGACAACACCCCTGGAGCCACAGAGCTCAGTTTCCCCCCCAGCGGCAGGAACGACTCTCAGCCGCCAGGCAGCGGGGCGACTAGGCCAAAGGCCACGGTCAGGATCCCAGACCCAATTATTCCAGGGAGGGCGCAAGCCCAACCCCACATCTCGCAGCCCCGTGCCTCTGAAAGGCCGGGGCCGCATTCCCGCCTGAGTACAGGGGGTCTCTCAGAAAGCAGCTCACCAAGCACAGGGGACACGCACAGCCCTGCCTACAGGACGGCGCCCCACACCTCACCATCATCAAGAAGCCCCGCGGAGCACGCAGCTCCCACCAACGCCTGAGCTACAGGCGGGCCCGCCCGGCAGCAGAACATCACCACATCTTTAGCAGACATCTTTAGCAAACATCTTTAGCAACCATCTTTAGGAAGCAACCATCTTTAGCAACCATCTTTAGGAAACAACCTCGACCCACCGAGCGGGGAGGTCACACCACACAAAAGCTAAACCTCAACCTGCACCCTCTGACGGGACAGGGAGGGGTCATCCCCACCAGCTGGATGACTAAAGCAGCCGGCTGCAACGCTGCAGCCTCCCCAGCCCTGGTTACAGGGGGGGGCGGGCCGCTTGGGGGACTCAGGGCACCACAGCTTGTGACACGCACCCCGAGTACGGGGCTGTCACGCCGCCAGCAGAACAGGCGGCCGTGTAAGGACAGGCCCAAACCCTGGCTACAGGGCGGCCTCGGCCACAACGCTACCACGTGGCTCGGATCTCTACTAAGAAAAAAGGAAACGGGCAGACAGAACACTCGCAGTGCTCGTGGGACTAAGATGGGGGGCAAGAGCCCCCCTCACCTTCAGGCATGCAACCAAGTCCTCCATTCCCCCCTGGGAAGTCACAGCTAAGCTGCAGCCATCTCTGTGGGGGCCTAGAGGAAAGCACACTCGCTCACTCACTCCGCAACACAAACAGGGAAGGGGGAAACACACACACACAGACGCAACTTTCCAGAAGGGAAGGACAACGCAGCGCAGCCAACGCCTAGGAATAAACCCACACCCACGAGCAACACACAAGAGCCTGTGGCCTGTCCCAGGGCTGCACAGAGGCCACAGACCTCAACGTGCCAAGGGGCTTCTCAAGTAAGGACAAAGGCCAAATGCCGCGCCACACACCCCGAGTACAGGGCTGGCACACTGACAGGCCACCAGCAGGCAACGGCACTGCGGGGCCGGGGGAGGAGGGGCAGGGAAGAGGCACTACCCTGCTTACAGGGTGGCCTCGGGGTCCAGTGAGCTCCGTTTCCCACTCAGGTGCGGAGAGGTGGCACTCGCCCTCCTTACAGGGGACCACGCTCCCCAGGCAGCCAAAGGAGCACCAAGGCAAAAGGCCAATTACAGCAAAGACCCGAGCCCTGTTTACAGGGGAGGTCTCCCAGCATAAAGCCAGCCTGGTCACCCAAAGAGCTGGCAACATTCAATTCAAATGTGACTATAGGGAGGTGCTTTGCCCAGAACGCCTTTCTCTTTCCCCCCCGCGTTTGCAGGCTTCCGCGTCCTCTTCTTCCTCCTCTTCCCCGTCCTCTTCTTCCTCCTCTTCCCCGTCCTCTTCTTCCTCCTCTTCCCCGTCCTCTTCTTCCTCCTCTTCCCCGTCCTCTTCTTCCTCCTCTTCCCCGTCCTCTTCTTCCTCCTCGCTCCTGCCTCCCGGCTCCCCGCATCACGTCTTCTTTCTTCGGTAGCTGATCCTGAAATATGAGGCACGACACCATTAGACCTGAGCAGCAGCAATTCCGCCACCTGAGGGAAGCAGCGAAACCCAACATATCACAGGAACGTGGCACACGACTGCCCAGCCAAGGGGCAAGTCCATGCATTGCCCCCCTCCCCAGTCCGTTCCAGCCAAAACTACTTAGAGCTGCTTTTCTCACCTCACTGGCACGCTGCGGAGGCTCCAGCCGGCGCTGCAGGGGATCACGGAGGCGGGCAGACTGGGCAAATGGAGCTGGGCACACACAAAGCAGTGGCTAAAGGAGTCTGCTTCCCTGCTTACAGGGGACCCTCAGTCACTGCCACCATCGCAAAGGGCCTGGGACTCAGGGGCACAGCCGCTCCCTGACTTACAGGGCAGCCCCCGTCCCTACGGCCGAGGGAGGCTCCTTCTCCCCCACTCCGGGGCCACCTTGACACGCACCCCGCTAACGGGGACGGTCACCCCACACAGGCTGCCAGCAGAGCAAAAAGGCTCACGTACCCAGACCCTGATTACAGGCGGGCCGACAACACCCCTGGAGCCACAGAGCTCAGTTTCCCCCCCAGCGGCAGGAACGACTCTCAGCCGCCAGGCAGCGGGGCGACTAGGCCAAAGGCCACGGTCAGGATCCCAGACCCAATTATTCCAGGGAGGGCGCAAGCCCAACCCCACATCTCGCAGCCCCGTGCCTCTGAAAGGCCGGGGCCGCATTCCCGCCTGAGTACAGGGGGTCTCTCAGAAAGCAGCTCACCAAGCACAGGGGGCACGCACAGCCCTGCCTACAGGACGGCGCCCCACACCTCACCATCATCAAGAAGCCCCGCGGAGCACGCAGCTCCCACCAACGCCTGAGCTACAGGCGGGCCCGCCCGGCAGCAGAACATCACCACATCTTTAGCAGTCATCTTTAGCAAACATCTTTAGCAACCATCTTTAGGAAGCAACCATCTTTAGCAACCATCTTTAGGAAACAACCTCGACCCACCGAGCGGGGAGGTCACACCACACAAAAGCTAAACCTCAACCTGCACCCTCTGACGGGACAGGGAGGGGTCATCCCCACCAGCTGGATGACTAAAGCAGCCGGCTGCAACGCTGCAGCCTCCCCAGCCCTGGTTACAGGGGGGGGCGGGCCGCTTGGGGGACTCAGGGCACCACAGCTTGTGACACGCACCCCGAGTACGGGGCTGTCACGCCGCCAGCAGAACAGGCGGCCGTGTAAGGACAGGCCCAAACCCTGGCTACAGGGCGGCCTCGGCCACAACGCTACCACGTGGCTCGGATCTCTACTAAGAAAAAAGGAAACGGGCAGACAGAACACTCGCAGTGCTCGTGGGACTAAGATGGGGGGCAAGAGCCCCCCTCACCTTCAGGCATGCAACCAAGTCCTCCATTCCCCCCTGGGAAGTCACAGCTAAGCTGCAGCCATCTCTGTGGGGGCCTAGAGGAAAGCACACTCGCTCACTCACTCCGCAACACAAACAGGGAAGGGGGAAACACACACACACAGACGCAACTTTCCAGAAGGGAAGGACAACGCAGCGCAGCCAACGCCTAGGAATAAACCCACACCCACGAGCAACACACAAGAGCCTGTGGCCTGTCCCAGGGCTGCACAGAGGCCACAGACCTCAACGTGCCAAGGGGCTTCTCAAGTAAGGACAAAGGCCAAATGCCGCGCCACACACCCCGAGTACAGGGCTGGCACACTGACAGGCCACCAGCAGGCAACGGCACTGCGGGGCCGGGGGAGGAGGGGCAGGGAAGAGGCACTACCCTGCTTACAGGGTGGCCTCGGGGTCCAGTGAGCTCCGTTTCCCACTCAGGTGCGGAGAGGTGGCACTCGCCCTCCTTACAGGGGACCACGCTCCCCAGGCAGCCAAAGGAGCACCAAGGCAAAAGGCCAATTACAGCAAAGACCCGAGCCCTGTTTACAGGGGAGGTCTCCCAGCATAAAGCCAGCCTGGTCACCCAAAGAGCTGGCAACATTCAATTCAAATGTGACTATAGGGAGGTGCTTTGCCCAGAACGCCTTTCTCTTTCCCCCCCGCGTTTGCAGGCTTCCGCGTCCTCTTCTTCCTCCTCTTCCCCGTCCTCTTCTTCCTCCTCTTCCCCGTCCTCTTCTTCCTCCTCTTCCCCGTCCTCTTCTTCCTCCTCTTCCCCGTCCTCTTCTTCCTCCTCTTCCCCGTCCTCTTCTTCCTCCTCGCTCCTGCCTCCCGGCTCCCCGCATCACGTCTTCTTTCTTCGGTAGCTGATCCTGAAATATGAGGCACGACACCATTAGACCTGAGCAGCAGCAATTCCGCCACCTGAGGGAAGCAGCGAAACCCAACATATCACAGGAACGTGGCACACGACTGCCCAGCCAAGGGGCAAGTCCATGCATTGCCCCCCTCCCCAGTCCGTTCCAGCCAAAACTACTTAGAGCTGCTTTTCTCACCTCACTGGCACGCTGCGGAGGCTCCAGCCGGCGCTGCAGGGGATCACGGAGGCGGGCAGACTGGGCAAATGGAGCTGGGCACACACAAAGCAGTGGCTAAAGGAGTCTGCTTCCCTGCTTACAGGGGACCCTCAGTCACTGCCACCATCGCAAAGGGCCTGGGACTCAGGGGCACAGCCGCTCCCTGACTTACAGGGCAGCCCCCGTCCCTACGGCCGAGGGAGGCTCCTTCTCCCCCACTCCGGGGCCACCTTGACACGCACCCCGCTAACGGGGACGGTCACCCCACACAGGCTGCCAGCAGAGCAAAAAGGCTCACGTACCCAGACCCTGATTACAGGCGGGCCGACAACACCCCTGGAGCCACAGAGCTCAGTTTCCCCCCCAGCGGCAGGAACGACTCTCAGCCGCCAGGCAGCGGGGCGACTAGGCCAAAGGCCACGGTCAGGATCCCAGACCCAATTATTCCAGGGAGGGCGCAAGCCCAACCCCACATCTCGCAGCCCCGTGCCTCTGAAAGGCCGGGGCCGCATTCCCGCCTGAGTACAGGGGGTCTCTCAGAAAGCAGCTCACCAAGCACAGGGGGCACGCACAGCCCTGCCTACAGGACGGCGCCCCACACCTCACCATCATCAAGAAGCCCCGCGGAGCACGCAGCTCCCACCAACGCCTGAGCTACAGGCGGGCCCGCCCGGCAGCAGAACATCACCACATCTTTAGCAGTCATCTTTAGCAAACATCTTTAGCAACCATCTTTAGGAAGCAACCATCTTTAGCAACCATCTTTAGGAAACAACCTCGACCCACCGAGCGGGGAGGTCACACCACACAAAAGCTAAACCTCAACCTGCACCCTCTGACGGGACAGGGAGGGGTCATCCCCACCAGCTGGATGACTAAAGCAGCCGGCTGCAACGCTGCAGCCTCCCCAGCCCTGGTTACAGGGGGGGGCGGGCCGCTTGGGGGACTCAGGGCACCACAGCTTGTGACACGCACCCCGAGTACGGGGCTGTCACGCCGCCAGCAGAACAGGCGGCCGTGTAAGGACAGGCCCAAACCCTGGCTACAGGGCGGCCTCGGCCACAACGCTACCACGTGGCTCGGATCTCTACTAAGAAAAAAGGAAACGGGCAGACAGAACACTCGCAGTGCTCGTGGGACTAAGATGGGGGGCAAGAGCCCCCCTCACCTTCAGGCATGCAACCAAGTCCTCCATTCCCCCCTGGGAAGTCACAGCTAAGCTGCAGCCATCTCTGTGGGGGCCTAGAGGAAAGCACACTCGCTCATTCACTCCGCAACACAAACAGGGAAGGGGGAAACACACACACACAGACGCAACTTTCCAGAAGGGAAGGACAACGCAGCGCAGCCAACGCCTAGGAATAAACCCACACCCACGAGCAACACACAAGAGCCTGTGGCCTGTCCCAGGGCTGCACAGAGGCCACAGACCTCAACGTGCCAAGGGGCTTCTCAAGTAAGGACAAAGGCCAAATGCCGCGCCACACACCCCGAGTACAGGGCTGGCACACTGACAGGCCACCAGCAGGCAACGGCACTGCGGGGCCGGGGGAGGAGGGGCAGGGAAGAGGCACTACCCTGCTTACAGGGTGGCCTCGGGGTCCAGTGAGCTCCGTTTCCCACTCAGGTGCGGAGAGGTGGCACTCGCCCTCCTTACAGGGGACCACGCTCCCCAGGCAGCCAAAGGAGCACCAAGGCAAAAGGCCAATTACAGCAAAGACCCGAGCCCTGTTTACAGGGGAGGTCTCCCAGCATAAAGCCAGCCTGGTCACCCAAAGAGCTGGCAACATTCAATTCAAATGTGACTATAGGGAGGTGCTTTGCCCAGAACGCCTTTCTCTTTCCCCCCCGCGTTTGCAGGCTTCTGCGTCCTCTTCTTCCTCCTCTTCCCCGTCCTCTTCTTCCTCCTCTTCCCCGTCCTCTTCTTCCTCCTCTTCCCCGTCCTCTTCTTCCTCCTCTTCCCCGTCCTCTTCTTCCTCCTCTTCCCCGTCCTCTTCTTCCTCCTCTTCCCCGTCCTCTTCTTCCTCCTCGCTCCTGCCTCCCGGCTCCCCGCATCACGTCTTCTTTCTTCGGTAGCTGATCCTGAAATATGAGGCACGACACCATTAGACCTGAGCAGCAGCAATTCCGCCACCTGAGGGAAGCAGCGAAACCCAACATATCACAGGAACGTGGCACACGACTGCCCAGCCAAGGGGCAAGTCCATGCATTGCCCCCCTCCCCAGTCCATTCCAGCCAAAACTACTTAGAGCTGCTTTTCTCACCTCACTGGCACGCTGCGGAGGCTCCAGCCGGCGCTGCAGGGGATCACGGAGGCGGGCAGACTGGGCAAATGGAGCTGGGCACACACAAAGCAGTGGCTAAAGGAGTCTGCTTCCCTGCTTACAGGGGACCCTCAGTCACTGCCACCATCGCAAAGGGCCTGGGACTCAGGGGCACAGCCGCTCCCTGACTTACAGGGCAGCCCCCGTCCCTACGGCCGAGGGAGGCTCCTTCTCCCCCACTCCGGGGCCACCTTGACACGCACCCCGCTAACGGGGACGGTCACCCCACACAGGCTGCCAGCAGAGCAAAAAGGCTCACGTACCCAGACCCTGATTACAGGCGGGCCGACAACACCCCTGGAGCCACAGAGCTCAGTTTCCCCCCCAGCGGCAGGAACGACTCTCAGCCGCCAGGCAGCGGGGCGACTAGGCCAAAGGCCACGGTCAGGATCCCAGACCCAATTATTCCAGGGAGGGCGCAAGCCCAACCCCACATCTCGCAGCCCCGTGCCTCTGAAAGGCCGGGGCCGCATTCCCGCCTGAGTACAGGGGGTCTCTCAGAAAGCAGCTCACCAAGCACAGGGGGCACGCACAGCCCTGCCTACAGGACGGCGCCCCACACCTCACCATCATCAAGAAGCCCCGCGGAGCACGCAGCTCCCACCAACGCCTGAGCTACAGGCGGGCCCGCCCGGCAGCAGAACATCACCACATCTTTAGCAGTCATCTTTAGCAAACATCTTTAGCAACCATCTTTAGGAAGCAACCATCTTTAGCAACCATCTTTAGGAAACAACCTCGACCCACCGAGCGGGGAGGTCACACCACACAAAAGCTAAACCTCAACCTGCACCCTCTGACGGGACAGGGAGGGGTCATCCCCACCAGCTGGATGACTAAAGCAGCCGGCTGCAACGCTGCAGCCTCCCCAGCCCTGGTTACAGGGGGGGGCGGGCCGCTTGGGGGACTCAGGGCACCACAGCTTGTGACACGCACCCCGAGTACGGGGCTGTCACGCCGCCAGCAGAACAGGCGGCCGTGTAAGGACAGGCCCAAACCCTGGCTACAGGGCGGCCTCGGCCACAACGCTACCACGTGGCTCGGATCTCTACTAAGAAAAAAGGAAACGGGCAGACAGAACACTCGCAGTGCTCGTGGGACTAAGATGGGGGGCAAGAGCCCCCCTCACCTTCAGGCATGCAACCAAGTCCTCCATTCCCCCCTGGGAAGTCACAGCTAAGCTGCAGCCATCTCTGTGGGGGCCTAGAGGAAAGCACACTCGCTCACTCACTCCGCAACACAAACAGGGAAGGGGGAAACACACACACACAGACGCAACTTTCCAGAAGGGAAGGACAACGCAGCGCAGCCAACGCCTAGGAATAAACCCACACCCACGAGCAACACACAAGAGCCTGTGGCCTGTCCCAGGGCTGCACAGAGGCCACAGACCTCAACGTGCCAAGGGGCTTCTCAAGTAAGGACAAAGGCCAAATGCCGCGCCACACACCCCGAGTACAGGGCTGGCACACTGACAGGCCACCAGCAGGCAACGGCACTGCGGGGCCGGGGGAGGAGGGGCAGGGAAGAGGCACTACCCTGCTTACAGGGTGGCCTCGGGGTCCAGTGAGCTCCGTTTCCCACTCAGGTGCGGAGAGGTGGCACTCGCCCTCCTTACAGGGGACCACGCTCCCCAGGCAGCCAAAGGAGCACCAAGGCAAAAGGCCAATTACAGCAAAGACCCGAGCCCTGTTTACAGGGGAGGTCTCCCAGCATAAAGCCAGCCTGGTCACCCAAAGAGCTGGCAACATTCAATTCAAATGTGACTATAGGGAGGTGCTTTGCCCAGAACGCCTTTCTCTTTCCCCCCCGCGTTTGCAGGCTTCCGCTTCCTCTTCTTCCTCCTCTTCCCCGTCCTCTTCTTCCTCCTCTTCCCCGTCCTCTTCTTCCTCCTCTTCCCCGTCCTCTTCTTCCTCCTCTTCCCCGTCCTCTTCTTCCTCCTCTTCCCCGTCCTCTTCTTCCTCCTCTTCCCCGTCCTCTTCTTCCTCCTCTTCCCCGTCCTCTTCTTCCTCCTCTTCCCCGTCCTCTTCTTCCTCCTCGCTCCTGCCTCCCCGCATCACATCTTCTTTCTTCGGTAGCTGATCCTGAAATATGAGGCACGACACCATTAGACCTGAGCAGCAGCAATTCCGCCACCTGAGGGAAGCAGGGAAACCCAACATATCACAGGAACGCGGCACACGACTGCCCAGCCAAGGGGCAAGTCCATGCATTGCCCCCCTCCCCAGTCCGTTCCAGCCAAAACTACTTAGAGCTGCTTTTCTCACCTCACTGGCACGCTGCGGAGGCTCCAGCCGGCGCTGCAGGGGATCACGGAGGCGGGCAGACTGGGCAAATGGAGCTGGGCACACACAAAGCAGTGGCTAAAGGAGTCTGCTTCCCTGCTTACAGGGGACCCTCAGTCACTGCCACCATCGCAAAGGGCCTGGGACTCAGGGGCACAGCCGCTCCCTGACTTACAGGGCAGCCCCCGTCCCTACGGCCGAGGGAGGCTCCTTCTCCCCCACTCCGGGGCCACCTTGACACGCACCCCGCTAACGGGGACGGTCACCCCACACAGGCTGCCAGCAGAGCAAAAAGGCTCACGTACCCAGACCCTGATTACAGGCGGGCCGACAACACCCCTGGAGCCACAGAGCTCAGTTTCCCCCCCAGCGGCAGGAACGACTCTCAGCCGCCAGGCAGCGGGGCGACTAGGCCAAAGGCCACGGTCAGGATCCCAGACCCAATTATTCCAGGGAGGGCGCAAGCCCAACCCCACATCTCGCAGCCCCGTGCCTCTGAAAGGCCGGGGCCGCATTCCCGCCTGAGTACAGGGGGTCTCTCAGAAAGCAGCTCACCAAGCACAGGGGACACGCACAGCCCTGCCTACAGGACGGCGCCCCACACCTCACCATCATCAAGAAGCCCCGCGGAGCACGCAGCTCCCACCAACGCCTGAGCTACAGGCGGGCCCGCCCGGCAGCAGAACATCACCACATCTTTAGCAGTCATCTTTAGCAAACATCTTTAGCAACCATCTTTAGGAAGCAACCATCTTTAGCAACCATCTTTAGGAAACAACCTCGACCCACCGAGCGGGGAGGTCACACCACACAAAAGCTAAACCTCAACCTGCACCCTCTGACGGGACAGGGAGGGGTCATCCCCACCAGCTGGATGACTAAAGCAGCCGGCTGCAACGCTGCAGCCTCCCCAGCCCTGGTTACAGGGGGGGGCGGGCCGCTTGGGGGACTCAGGGCACCACAGCTTGTGACACGCACCCCGAGTACGGGGCTGTCACGCCGCCAGCAGAACAGGCGGCCGTGTAAGGACAGGCCCAAACCCTGGCTACAGGGCGGCCTCGGCCACAACGCTACCACGTGGCTCGGATCTCTACTAAGAAAAAAGGAAACGGGCAGACAGAACACTCGCAGTGCTCGTGGGACTAAGATGGGGGGCAAGAGCCCCCCTCACCTTCAGGCATGCAACCAAGTCCTCCATTCCCCCCTGGGAAGTCACAGCTAAGCTGCAGCCATCTCTGTGGGGGCCTAGAGGAAAGCACACTCGCTCACTCACTCCGCAACACAAACAGGGAAGGGGGAAACACACACACACAGACGCAACTTTCCAGAAGGGAAGGACAACGCAGCGCAGCCAACGCCTAGGAATAAACCCACACCCACGAGCAACACACAAGAGCCTGTGGCCTGTCCCAGGGCTGCACAGAGGCCACAGACCTCAACGTGCCAAGGGGCTTCTCAAGTAAGGACAAAGGCCAAATGCCGCGCCACACACCCCGAGTACAGGGCTGGCACACTGACAGGCCACCAGCAGGCAACGGCACTGCGGGGCCGGGGGAGGAGGGGCAGGGAAGAGGCACTACCCTGCTTACAGGGTGGCCTCGGGGTCCAGTGAGCTCCGTTTCCCACTCAGGTGCGGAGAGGTGGCACTCGCCCTCCTTACAGGGGACCACGCTCCCCAGGCAGCCAAAGGAGCACCAAGGCAAAAGGCCAATTACAGCAAAGACCCGAGCCCTGTTTACAGGGGAGGTCTCCCAGCATAAAGCCAGCCTGGTCACCCAAAGAGCTGGCAACATTCAATTCAAATGTGACTATAGGGAGGTGCTTTGCCCAGAACGCCTTTCTCTTTCCCCCCCGCGTTTGCAGGCTTCCGCTTCCTCTTCTTTCTTGCTTTTGCCTCCTGGCTCCTTGCACCACGTCTTCTTTCTCCAACAGCAGTTCCTAAAATATAAGGCATGCCATCATTGCACCCCAGTCATTTCCCTACCCAATTCATTCCAGCTGCCACTGCTTATAGCACCAGGTACCACCACTACCTTCTGAAATACATGCAAAGCTGGGCACAGTTCCCCAGCTGGCTGAGGTACAGTTCCTTAATTTAGATGAATGATTGACATACTCAATATCTAATGCCATGTATTGTGCCATGGTTGGAAACATAATTTTATGTTCAATACTTTTATTTTTGTTTTTGTTTATCTGTAGAGCAACCTACCAGTTCATTCTCTCAAAGCTTTTCCATCACATTCATTTTCTTAAATACTTCAACACTGCTGCAGAGCTTTTTCCCTCACATCCTAAATGTCTCTTTTAACTTGAGCCCTATTCCCGCAAGCCCCATGTTATAAATCGAAATAAAATCCCTAAAGATCACCACACTTATTGTTAGAAAAACAGCTTTATTATTTCTTCTTTTTGTTGTCTTGTAGCACCTTCAAGAGTGAGCCGTTGGGGCCCCGGTCCAGCAGGCCACCCCCCCACCGCAAGCCATCGGAAGCCCCCCCCACCCCCCCGCAGGCCTCGCTCCGGCCGGCCACCCCCCCACCGCAAGCCGCCGGAGGACCCGCTCTGGCCGGCCACCCCCCACCGCAAGCCGCCGGAGGACCCGCTCTGGCCGGCCACCCCCCCACCGCAAGCCGCCGGAGTCACCGCTCCGGCCGTTCGGCCACCCCCCCCCCACCGCAAGCCATCAGAAGCTCCGCTCCGGCAGGCCACCCCCCCCACCGCAAGCCGTCGTAAGCCCCCCCCCCCCCCCCCCCCCCCCCACCGCAAGCCCTGCTCTGGCCGGCCATCCCTGCGCCGCAAGCCGTCGAAGGCCCCGCTCCAGCAGGCCACCCCCCGCACCGCAAGCCGTCGGAGGCCCCGCTCCGGCAGGCTATTCCACCACCACAAGCCATCAGAAGCTTTGCTCCGGCAGGCCACCCCCCCACCGCAAGCCGTCGTAAGCCCCCCCACCCCACTGCAAGCCGCCGGAGGACCCACTCCAGCCGGCCACCCCCCCCCCCCCACCGCAAGCCCCACTCCGGCAGGCCACCGCCCCACCGCAAGCCATCGGAAGCCCACTCCACCCCACCGCAAGCCGCCGAAGGCCTCGCTCCGGCAGGCCACCCCCTTATCGCAACCCGTCGGACGCCGCGCTCCGACTGGCCGGCTGGCCACCTCCCCCCCCACCGCAAGCCGTCGGAGGCCCCGCTCGGGCAGGCTACACCCCCACCGCAAGCCGCCTGAGTCCCCGCTCTGGCAGGCCACCACCCCACCGCAAGCCATCGGAAGCCCACCGCAAGCCGCCGGAGGACCCGCTCTGGCCGGCCACCCCCCCACCGCAAGTCGTCTGTGGCCCCGCTCCGGCCGGCCATCCCTGCGCCGCAAGTTGTCGAAGGCCCCGCTCCGGCCGGCCACCCCCCCCACCGCAAGCCATCAGAAGCCCTGCCCCGGCCGGCCACCCCCCCACCGCAAGCCGTCGGAAGCCCCCGCACCCCCCCCCCTCCACCCCACCGCAAGCCGCCAGAGGTCCCGCTCCGGCTGGCCACCCCCCCCCCCCACCGCAAGCCGTCGGAGGCCCCGCTCCGGCAGGCTACTCCACCACCGCAAGCCATCAGAAGCCCTGCTCCGTCCGGCCACCCTCCCACCGCAAGCCGTCGGAAGCCCCCCCACCCTCACCTCCCCTCACCTCCCCCCCCACCTCAAGCCGCCGGAGGACCCGCTCCGGCCGGCCATCCCTGCGCCGTAAACCGTCGGAAGCCCCGCTCCGGCAGGCTACTCCCCCACCGCAAGCCGCCGAAGTCACCGCTCCGGCCGGCCACCCCCCCACCGCAAGTCGTCTGTGACCCCGCTCCGGTCGGCCATTCCTGCTCCGCAAGCCGTCGGAGACCCCGCTCCGGCAGGCCACCACCCCACCGCAAGCCATCGGAAGCCCACCGCAAGCCGCCGGAGGACCCGCTCCGGCCGGCCACCCCCCCACCGCAAGTCGTCTGTGGCTCCGCTCCGGCCGGCCACCCCCCCCCCACCGCAAGCCATCAGAAGCCTTGCCCCGGCCGGCCACCCCCCCACCGCAAGCCGTCGGAAGCCCCCCCACCCCACCGCAAGCCGCCGGAGGACCCGCTCCGGCAGGCTACTCCACCACCGCAAGCCGTCGGAAGCCCCCGCATCCCCCCCTCCACCCCACCGCAAGCCGCCAGAGGTCCCGCTCCGGCCGGCCACCCCCCCCCCACCGCAAGCCGTCGGAGGCCCCGCTCCGGCAGGCTACTCCACCACCGCAAGCCATCAGAAGCCCTGCTCCGTCCGGCCACCCTCCCACCGCAAGCCGTCGGAAGCCCCCCCACCCTCACCCGCCCTCACCTCCCCCCCCACCTCAAGCCGCCGGAGGACCCGCTCCGGCCGGCCATCCCTGCTCCGCAAGCCGTCGGAGACCCCGCTCCGGCAGGCCACCACCCCACCGCAAGCCATCGGAAGCCCCCCGACCCCCCCCCACCCCACCGCAAGCCGCCGGAGGCCTCGCTCTGGCCGGCCACCTCCTCCCCCCCATCGCTACCCGTCCGCAGTCCCCGCTCCAGTCGGACCGGCTCCCCCCCTCAGAGTCCTCTTCCGAATCGTCGCTCCCAGCACATCGTGCTTGGCATCCACATCTATTGCTCCCGGCCACCCCCCAACCCCACCATATCCCACCCGTTCCACTCCTTACCTCGTCCCAGGAGGCTGCTTGGCGTCCGCCTGCTGCCTTTCCCTCGCAGCATTCAGCTTCTTCTCAGGCTCTGAGGTAAATACCAGAAGCTCACCTTCCCGCCCATGAGCCTTATATAGGTTTCCCTGACACGCGACAGCCAATAGGAGCTCAGAACGCTGCTTTCTCTTCCCGCTCTTTTCTCTTCCCGCCTCTTTTTTCCTCACCTCAGCCTTCCCGCCCTTTCCATCTGAGGGCGGCCGGGCCGGGGTCATCTGAAGGTCACGGCAGGGGTCACCTGAAGGTCACGGCCCCTCGCTGGCCTTGCCGCCCATCTCCCCAGGGCTGAGCAGCCTCACAGGTGGCATCACCTCACCAACCACAGCTGGGCTGGGGAATTATTGCTTCACTTTGGGTCTTTCTTTTAACCCTCTCATAAACGTGTGGTGTTTCTTCCAGAGCAGCAGCTGTCCACAAGTGCAATCAAATGTATAGATATATAATTATTTAGTTTTATTTGTTATGAATTCTGCCATCGATGCCTCACATCTCTGCCCCTACAGGCAAAATCCCTTCTGAGCTCAGACATATCGTTAAGGAGAGAAAAGGGTGAAAGAAGCCGATGCCTGATGTGTGGAGGATACGATTTATTTGTGATCGCACCACGTTCTTGATTTATGGAATGGCTTGTGTTCTATCATTTATTTACACATCATGGTTGGAAATGCTCACCTGGGTGCTATGCACTGCAGTGAATGTTCGCTAAACTCATTTCGTTCTGTGCTTGGCTACATTCTTTCTCATTGTAACGGTGGTATAAAGCAGGGCTTAGAAGGATATAAAATGAGATAACTTTTGGAAGCTGTGAGGAGAAGTTCCATCTTTAGAGGATCTCTTGCCTGGTATGCAGCACAGGCAAATGGACTGGCTCAGAGAAGGACACCCAGGACCTGGGGGAACCAGCTGTGCTGCAGGTGGTGTCTAGCATGAGTGTCCAACCTTTTGTTTGCCTGGGTCACACTGTCTGAAGAGAAATTGTCTCAGGCTGCATATATATGGGTTGTCCCGAAAGTATCTTTCTATTTATTGTCACGGAAATGACAACAGATGAAACGAGTAGCCCTGTTTGACAGAGCAAATTGTCAGCTACAAGATGCTGTTTTTCAACAGACACCAACATTAGCTATGTGTTGTTGTTTTTTGTTTTTTTTTTGTTTGTTTTGTTTTGTTCTGTTTTGTTTTTCCAGCAGTGAACATGAGGCTGCAAACTGTGGCTCATCAAAATTTGCACCAGCACAGGTGGCCCATGGTCACTGCTGAAATGCACTACACACCTCTGCTCTGTGCTCACATCCATAAACATCCAGTGAGCATCCATCAAGGCCAGTGGGTGCCATTTTTACCACACAGTGGGATTCAGTGACACGCTTTTGCTTCAAATGCATTTCTGTGTCAGGTGCCCTTCCATCAGACTGCCCCACTGTTGTCATCTATCACTCCACAGCAACACATAATGGAATACTGGTTGAAGGTTCAGCCTCTGCTGCTGTACCAGAAACACTGGCCTTTTTTGTCCTGGCACATTACCTGTTTAACTCCTAGTGTTATGATGTGAAATACCAATAACAAAAGATCACAAAACCATGACAAGGGATTCACATGAAAGAGCACACAGGAGAAGGAATGATGGAAACACACCCAGGTATTGCTCAGGCTCCTGTCATCTTCACCCAGTTTAATTCCCTTTTTAGGAGTTGTAGAATTGGAAAAGGCTATAGCGAACACCTCAGCAGTTATGAAGCACCTTGAAATTAAAGCTTTAGAATACTAGTATTGCCCTTGAAAAAGTCCAAAGCTTAGCCAGGGCGTCTAAGGGAGTGCGAAATAGAATGGCTTTAGATCCATTCTTAACTGCACAAGGCCAATTCATACAGTAGCAAGTACTAGTGGTTCTGTGTATATGTACATCAGAGTGATAGAATAGAGACAGTTGCATATGTGGCACCAAACTGGAATATGTCATTTTGGCTTACTTTATACAGTGTGATGAAAACAAAATGACTTCCTGGCTTCCCCTGTTCAAATGGTTGAAGAAGTTATCTGTGGGATAGTGTGTGTGTATCCTTGCTTGTTGCATTATTGAATGTTAGAGATGTATCTCTAAATTTAAAAGGTCAACAGTGGTGAAGATTGGAATATAAACATTTTAATTCTCAAAAAGAAAACAGCAATAGGCATTAGCACATTAGTTTAAGAACCAATATATTAGGTTAGCAGAAGGAATCCATAAGTGATAGCTCTGAAACTTTCAGTGTCAGCTTTAGTGGATGAACAGTCTTGTCCCCAGGGCAAAATTGAGGAAAAACAAAGTACAATACTTCTAATGCTTATATATATTTAGCTAATAGAAAAACCTCTTTTGCATATGGACTTGAAAGCAATATGCCTAATTTTAATTACAAACTCTGAAATACAGATATGTAACCAAATAAGGGAAATGAAAACAGCTTTTCTAACTATTTGTTACCAGCAGACCCGCTAGTTAAATATCAATTACAGGATTTGTTCAATTAGAGAGGGTATTGAACATGAATGTCTAAGTGCTACAGTACAACAAATACGCTTGTTGTTCTTTTATATAGCCCCAAAACCATCAGATGCAAACCAAAACAAAGTGAGGAAATGACTGTAGTTTGTTACTTAGATGCACTCAGATTTTCAAGATACATTTCTAATGCTTTAAGCACAACAAGGTCAGGTATAAAATGTACATAAAATGTCTGTGAATACCAGAACCACATTTTGCCTACAGCACAGGTCAAGATTCAGCACATCACAGCACCATTATTTCTGTAGCAATAACACAGCAGCCTTACACCCACCTCTTGCTGGAAGTATAATAGGCAACACCTGTAAAGGTAATCTTCATCTTCCATGTCACATTCAGATTGCACAGAGGAAAACAGTCGGTATGAACAAGAAGCAACACATTACTCTGCTTTCTCCTTTTCTGACTTCATGTCAGCTACCTCAACAGCCAGATTAGCTCAGTGCTTTCAAAGGGCTTTTGACCACTAATGAGCAGGCTGGCTTGTAAAAATCACATTGCTTACACATTCATTATCATGAATATATGATCTCAGTATAGCCACTCCTCCTCTCTATTTTTTTTTTTTCTCTCAGTCTAAGATTGGCTCCATTTTTCCAAGACTGAGATAGCATGAATAAGCTGGTTATTATGCACGTCCCAAGTGTCCTTAAGCGCTCAATAAAAAACGATTATTTGAGAACTCACTGCTTGAAACAGAGACGTGTTTTTTCATTCGGTAATGCAGTTTTCTGAGTTAATGTAATCAATGAGTTTTGTTTCCCTTAAGTAAGGTATTCTTAATTGGCAAGGCTGGGCTAACATCGAGATAACTCCAGGAATGCTCCACCAGTTGATGGTTCTTAAACAGGTCACATTTTCACCTGTATTACATACTCATTATTAAGTTCCCAAATTCATTAACCCCTCCACCACCACTGACTGCCTAATAGATATAGCCTTATTTGCCAATCTTCAATGTAATCTGGAGTCCTTCTAGCACTCTGATGGTCCATTGTTAGTTCCTGGGGGCTGTTTATTTCCTCCCAATACTCCTTTTGTCCCAAAGATTGCTGTGGAATGCAAGGACAGTCAGAGAACTCTCCGTACACACACTGTTTAATCAATTATTCCTGGCAAAATTAAATAAAAAAAATTGGCCTCTCGCTGCAGTTCAAATAGAAATTGTTAAGAACCTTTCTCCTCTTTCTTAAGTAGTGACTTAGTAACAACAACATGCTCAGAAAAATTTGAACAAAGGCATAAAGAGCCCGTTCTGTTTTGCTCAGTGCAGCTTTTGGTGGCTTTAAATCACCCGGTAATTTGTAGGCACAAAGAGGTTTAAGAGGAACCCTCTGGCAACTCCGAGTGTCTCGGTGGGGTTCTATAGCCCAGGATCTCTTTGAGCACACACGCCCGCTCACAGACAGCAGGTTCTGAAGGCAAGGGATGCTTGTAAAGAATTCATCTACAAGCCACACAGTCCTATGCATCAGTGACCAATGGGCGTCATTAACAAACACATTAACTAGATGGCTTTGGGAGAAAAACAGTAGGCAAATGCTCTCACAAGTTCCCAAAACTGTTTTCATACAGGATGATGTTTATAATCATTTTTCTTTAGCTAGTTCAAAAACTGGAAGTTCACTGTTTCACTGATCAGAATATGCTACCATTCATAAAGGAGCAACAGCTCACACAAAGTGCTGTATGCTCTGCAATACGACTCTGTCCGTGTCCCAGAAAAAATCCCTTATTGCATTCAAGTAAATGTAAGTATTTTGCTCAGCTGTGAGACGGCCTGTCTCTGAACCCACTGCTTCCAGAGAACGTTGCAATATATCAGGTGCTCTCATCAGGGTCTCTTGCCTCACTCTGCACATTCACATCTCCTTTCTTTTCCTGTCTGACACGGACGTTGGCTGAGAAAATATTTCCATGAGAATGTGCAATAAAAACGTTCACAGTTCTGCAATTATGAGAAATAAAAATGAGTGCAACCCAACTTTCAGGGTTTTAAATGAAGAATGAAACTGCTGCGTAAAGGGAACTTCATCACTGAAGTCTTTAGGTAGTACCTGTGTCCCTTAACAAGAGATAATTAAAATCTCACTGAAATTCTTCCTACTGCTTTATACGATGTGTGAACTTAATTCTGAGCAACGCTGTAGAGAACTGTTTGTAAAGCTCTGCTTCAAAGGTTTAACAAACCTTTTTCTCCCCCTTCTCTGTTCGAGGGGAAAGAGAAAGTGGAGTGGAGATGGGGGCCTCTTGGAACCATGAAGGCTAGGGACATTCTTTGGAAGCATGATTCTCTACCGTTCCATTTATGTCAAATGCAAAGTGATTGGTTTGAATTAGGTACAATTGTTGAATTTATTAATGAATCCAAAAATGAAGTCAAAAGGAGAAGTGCAAAACAAACTTTAAGTTAAAGTGTAATTTAAGTCCACAATTCAGATCTAGAATCCACCTGTGTAACCTGTCAGGACCCTGAGCTGGCCCAGCTGTATTAACACAGCAATGACTCCCAGGTGCTATGATAGGAGCTCGGGGCAGCACCTGCTCCCAAAGCCTCCTAAGCTCCACTGGAGGCTGCTGGACCTGGAGTAAGGGTCTGTTCCTTTGTTCGGCTGTGGTGCTGCTGGGCTGCAAAGCAGCGTGAGGGGCTACCTTGGGTTTCTGTTTAAACAGAAACAGTTCTCTGTTTGTTACTTTGTTTTAGGCTGCAGTGAGGACAATTGAGGCAAGGATCAGATCAAACAAGTAAGCAGTTCTGCTAGCAATGGGACCACAGATGTGGTGCTTGGGAATCACTGGGGGCTCTCT
Source organism: Excalfactoria chinensis (assembly GCF_039878825.1). NCBI lineage: Eukaryota > Metazoa > Chordata > Aves > Galliformes > Phasianidae > Excalfactoria > Excalfactoria chinensis. The sequence goes on from NC_092832.1 coordinate 8,615,191, forward strand.
GCCTGCAGCAGGAGGCTGCTGAGCTCTCTCTCTCTCACCTGGAGCAACAGAAAGGAATCACACAACAACTAAAAAGAAACATTTATTTCTGAACTCTTGCACTGCTTGACAAAATAAAATCATAATTCATGTAAGAAAACAGAAAGTTCAGTAATGCCATCTTTAAGCAGTTCAGTATTTATCACTTGATGGTGAAAAAAGAGAGAAATAATTCCATACAAACAGATAAAACTGAGGATTCAGAGGAAGAAAAAAGAGGAAGGGACATTTATTGTTACACACAGAACCACTTAGAATGTTGCATGACTTCGCAAAGAATCTCTTACGTTATCTGACAAGCAGCTTTATCTGCTTTTCGGTTCAGGTCATTCAGTCAAATCCCATATGTGAACATAAGCAAACAAGCAGACCTGAAGCCAGGCATGTTCATCAGCATGATGAACATAAAGCAAACAATTATCTTTTACACACAACGTGGTGCCCAGCAGAGATGTGACAAGACCAGGAAAATCTGAAGTAGTTAAAATCCAGTTCTATTCAGAAATTATCTTCCAGTTTATCGCTGTATAAATCAAATTATAACAGTAAAAATAACCAGAGCCCAACCAGAATACATGACAGATGATCTTGCAGGTCCTTTCCAACCTTGTGATTCTTCCTCATTTCTGTCCATAAACATTAAAAAAAGCTACTGGGTGCAGTTTCTTCTGCGGCCTTCAGGAGAAGTTCTCTTGTTGGAGTGGAGTGAATGAAAAGGCTCTAACCAGCATTTCTTTTCAATGAAAGATCATTTTATACCCAAAACCCAAACTTAGAAGTGAACTGGTAAGCTTTCTTTCATTCTACCCTTTTGCTTTCAGAATCCCTTTAGAAAATTAATATAAAGGTCACTAAGCTACCAGAAGGAAGGGTGACCTTTGGTGCTGGAAATCACCGGAGGTTTCCCCATTCCTGCATGGAATGGAGTTATGGAGTGCTCATCTCAAGACATTTTAATTCTGCGGTCTTTATTTATTTACTTATTTCTAAAGGCAAATATAATGCATCTCATGCATATTTATCACCATAAGACTTAGTGGAGGATGGGTGAACTGCACTACACATCAGTATTCAAAATAAAGACAACAAAAACAAAGTTTTGTATTTTATTAAATGTGCTGAATGCTCTTCTGTCACCTTATTGGTCTCCAGCAGAAAGTTACCTCTGTGGTGAAACCAAGATCCTCAGGGTTTACTCTAATGGTAACAGTGCCAAAAAAAGGAATGGGGAACTAAATCATACTGTGCATCATTAAATATATAGACTTTCTTTGCTAAACACTTCCTTTTATTTTCCACACTCTCACTCAATGTCAAAAGGAACATTTAATGTAAAACAATTACCTTCCCATTTGTTTCACACACACACAAAGAAAAAAGGGTAAGGACCTAAAACTGAAGTAACACCATCTACATCAATCTACATCACCTGTTACTCTGCTGAGGTCAGTATTCTTTTACTCATCAGATTATCTCCAGTAACGTCTCACTGCTGACTCAAGGAACAGACAGAAGATACCCTTTTGTTTCTCCACTCCATTTTAAAATACAAGACACTCATTAAAACCTCCAGCTACATAATGAGGGATATGCGGACAGCTCTGCATTTTTGTCTCAAACCATAACCCTGCAGGAAACATTTCTGTTTACACGAACAATTCACCACAGTCAATTCTGTAAACGTGCCCTTTTACAGCATCCTAGCAACAGAGCTATTTGAAGAACTTTCAATATATATCTCCAACTCTGACATACTGCATGCTAACACACTTTCACCGACAGTGATATCACAGCTACTTCAGCCATCAAAATGTGCTTTGTGAAATACTAAGAGAAAAACAGTATCACTACAGCTCCCTTACACATACAGGTGAGCCCTCCTAAGTTTTACCTCATCTATTCAAAGTCACTAAAATTCTTGGTTCCAGCAAGGATGTAACATGGATAGTGGTATAGGACTGATAATAGTCTTTGGGAGAAAGAACACCTAAACATACTGGTTTGATTAGAGGTGTTCTGAGTCCTATATATGGAAAGATGGAATTATTATAAGGGATAATTCCAGCGTGTAAAATTAGTGAGTTCAACCACACAACACTGAAATCAAAGCTTCGTGCAAAGCTTTCTTTAACCAGCGCATTGGGTCAACCTTTCCACGTTAGAACTACATCAATTAAGTTCTCATCTTGGTACATTCCAGACTTATTTTTGTAGCTTAGTTTAACAGTTAAAGTCATTCAACCCAAGCTGTGACAACAGGAATAACCAGCTTCATGGTAATGGAATACCTACATGGGGGATTTATTGCTTCCATTGAGCTCAGTAACACTGAATGACCCAAAGCTTTAATGGGGAAAACGGTCTAAGCTGAATGCTGGATGACAACAAATACTCAGAAGAAAAACATTTCAGTGAGGAAAAACTATGTATTCTTATTGAATGCAAGCAAAAGAATAATAATAAAAATTAGTAATCCGTGGCACAGGACACAAAGAGATCTTTTCCTCACAACGTCACACAGCAGCTCTCTCACAGCTCTGAACCCACCTGCCTGCGTAACTCAGAAATCATTCTTTTTCCAAGGATGTGATATCCGTTTTCTTGGCAACTTTGGCTTTGGATCTCTCTAAAGGAAACGAATACCCCTACAGCAAGTCAGAAGAAAACTCGAGTCCCTCTGTGGATCCCAAACCCAGAAGCATTCGATTCAGGGATTCAGCTGAGCAGTGTGAAACAACTTATTTGTATCCATCTCACCGTTCTCCCGACTGAGCTTTTTCACCGCCCGTTAAACATTAATCTGCAATCTCCCGTCGTTCCAGCAGAGGGCGCTATAATTCAGCCATTTATTAAACTCTCTCCGAGGCAATTGCCGTCTCCAGCTCCTACAGGGCTCCTCAGGTTTTGTTGTTGCTCCGGGTTTGTGTTCTAATGCCAAATGTTTCAAATTAAAGCTTGTTTTGAGCCCAGGAAAGCCCGTGTCGTTTATTTCTTTTCTTAGCGCACAAACACACGGGCACGCTCTTAATGCCTGAAAATATCTCTATGGAAAATCAAGTTATAACTCCCTTTGCCACCATTTTTTTCCCTTGTCCTCAGCCATCCATTTGAATGTAAATATTACACTGTGCCTCACAACCCTAAGAAACCTTCATATTAATATGTAGCTTTTAAGAGTCGCAGAGGTATCTCTTGAAACAGATAAATGGCAACTGGGAGGAAATCAACTGAGAGTACACGATAAATGCCCTTTAATTCTTCCTGTGGTTTTGCTATTCACACACTCACCTGTGCAGGTAGATATTCACGTGCACATGAAATGAAAACTCACTTTCAAAGTGTAATGGGAAACCTGCACTGAGATCATTCACAGGAGAGCATCATTTTACAGTATGCAAGTTAATGGCTCATGAGGGATCACAAAACATTTGTAAAGGCTGTCCCAACGATAGGGCTCTGTGGTTTCATTTACTGAAGTCTGGGCACATTTAGACAGTTATGAGTTCTTAGAAAGAACACCGAATCTCTAAGACAAGAGCAGAACAGCCACCAGGCTGAGTCCCTTGTGCTGCTGACAAAGGCATGAGCTGATGTTGCAGATTGGACTGTGTTAATTACTAAAAGATTCTGGGGGCTGCTGAGCCAAAAGCACAGATCTGAACACACCGTTCACAAGTTCTGCAAATTTTTCAGGCTGAGCCACATCAGATTACAACATAATTATATTTAAGACCGGCAAATGCTTCACAAGCTGAAAACAAAATCCATAAAATAGGTTATTCCGTCACATCAGTCACAGCCGCTTGGAACAAACAGCCTCTACTAAGCACACTGCAGCTGCTGAGGGCTTGTAATTCTGTCAAAAGATAATCACTCTTGAGTGAGATTGAACTGTGTTACAGAGTAGTTTCAGCATTTACGGTGTAAATGAGTAACAGCACATTAATATTAACGTTCACCCTCCACCCCCGGAATAACTCTCTGCATGCACTGCTCTGCTTGCTGCTTGGTTCCAATGGCCAGGCCGGTGCACATAACTGAGCACGGGCTGGCAAGGGGAAATTAAATCCCTCAGTGGAGGACAGAGTAAACTCTGTGTGAGCAAATTCACTATTTCCATGGCTCACCAAACTGTTTGACAGTCACTGGCTCCTGTCAAACAAACATCCACAGCAGAAACCAAAGCAGAAAACTGACACACAGAGGATGTGCAGAGGAACTCCAGCTGACAGGCAATGGCTAGCTCCAGTGCCTTGCTTTACCTGAGTGAACCATGGCTTAAAGGCCACAAAACAGGAGAGGAGCGAGCTTCCTGCATCCCAAAACAGGCACTGCACATTGGTTTGAGGTAGTCTCAAAACACCCCTGCAGCTGCCAAGATCTCCTTGTCATGTAGTTTTACCACTTTCAAGTGCAGTTGGATGTAAGACAGGTTTGGTGCCACTGCATTAGACCTGGTTTGAAAAACAGTCTTTGTTTGTTAGCCTTTAGTCTAAAAGTTATAAAAATATACTGTACCCCTCACATTAAACTACCTGTAAATTAAAACCAAAGAAAACTCGGTAGGCCCATCCCTACCACCTGCACCACTGTTTGCAGTCAGAGCTCAAACAGGAAGGGAACACAGTTACCCCGCTAAACCAATATTTAACTAACAATCTGACTCACAGGGACAAGCAAACATCCCACCACTGACACACCACAGAGCTCCGCTCTTCGTTATCAGGCTGGGATTGCACCAAAAACCACTGCAGATCATTGTTGGCAGATTTTTTATTAACTGACAACTACATAACAAGCCAACTGTATGGCCAGGGCTTACCTGGAATGCCCCTGCCGCCTCCCCTCCCTACCATGAAAGGGAGTGGAGGTCTCAGCTCGTCCCCACTGACCCATGTAGGGACAGTCAGCACTGCCTTCCTGACACCTTGTCTGTCCCGCCCCATCACCCCATTATCAGCACATACTCAGCCCTATTCCCATTGTAGTGATGTCCAGCCTCTGGGCTGCAGCCGGGATGCCCCCTCCACCACAGCAGGAAGCACATGGACAGCCCCAAGCACTGCCTTCACCAGCCAGATTTCATTGCAAAACCCAGCCAAGTTCAGTGCATGCTACAAAGTAGCACTCTGTTTTGCAAGTTGGAAGACAGTGGGACTTCAGCTGGGTTTTCCAGATGATACGCAAAATGAGGCAGCAAAAAAGGAGGCAGAAGATCAATGCCATGAAGAAAATGGAACAGAGGCACTTCCCTCCTAATCTCTAGCATCAGATGCATGTGTTTACACATTCTGTTGTGATCTTCTATCTTCTCCAGGGTAATCCCAGAGGTTCCAATGCCCAGAGGGACTGCTTTGCACAAGCTTATAGCAGGCTGCTCCAAGGTTGATCAGGCCTGGCCGATGTTGTGGCAAAGCACAGAACATCCCACATGGCTCTGAAAGAGTCAAACAAAACGAAAGCAGTTAATTTGTTGCCTAGAATGGCATTTTAAAACCAATGCATTGTAGTTACTATCAAAAGTAATACCAAAGGTCCTCCTCCGATCTTCAATAACCATTTTTCAAGTTTTTCTAGCTAAACAGTTTTTGATGAAGACTTCTTACTTCAAAAGATGGCTCCATGGTTAAAACACCCCAAGCCTCGGATGGGAAGGGAGTTGACAGGGTTAAGATCCGGCAGCAGAAATACCAGCTGTACCTCTGACTTACCAGATTTATAGATCTATTCTGTAAACCCCCTGGATATCTGCTTCTGTTGGGAAGCTCTATATTCAGAACATCTGAACAACTGCAGCTATGCTCCCTGTCTGTACATCAGTAAGAATCCATACGCATTATATATATGGGGAAAAAGAGTTCTGAAGACCTGAAGTTTTTGTCTGGGGACGTGGGTTTCCAGAAGCTGAACCCCAGATCCATGCAGAGGATTTCCATCTTCATCCCACACAACTCCTACCCATCTCCTGCTCACTCCCGTGGGCTCCAGCCAGCTTGGGATGCTGCAGAGGAGTGAAGAAACAGCCTAGCACATTCTTCTGTTGCAGCCCCTCAGCTTTCCATAGTCAAAACTGAAGTTTTCCCCAGCTGGAAGCAGCATTCAGACAGTCCTGTTTAAACAAAGTCTGTGAGCTGGTTAGGCCATTCCTGAACCCTGAATACCTCACAGACCTACAGACACATTTCTTCTTTTCCTGGTGAAACCGTAGTTTCAATAATATATAGTAATCTTACAAACAAAAACTCTTTGCTTCTACCTAGGCCAGCAGGAGCAGCTCCCTGGTGAAAACCAGGATGCAAAGTATGTCCTACAAGTGGCCATTGCCAGAATAACAGCAAATGTTTCATTTGAATACTACCCACGCTGAAGTGGTTTTGCTTTAGTATACTGTAATTAATTAGAGAAACATTAATAACGCCCATCAGACCATTCATTTCATGTTGTAAGATTAAAATATAAAAACTTGACAGAGCAGCACATGGCTGCACCAACTTACAGCATCCTGTAGAAAAAGCATCCACCGATTCGACTGCGCTCATTTTCATCGCCGAGATCACTATAAAAGATGAAAGCTGAAGGTAATGCTTATCAAACAACTTTAACACCACCACCTTCCAACAATGCTAGCAGATTTTCACACCCATTGTTCAATACGTCTTCCCAGAAGTTAAGTGCCTGTATGGAAGGAACTCATGTGTGCAGCCAGTGCAAATGTATGGCACAATCTCACATGGCTTTAAAGAACACTAAGGGGGCTCAATCAAATTCTGTTCCTCATTCAAATTTTATTTAGAATTAAAATTTGTTTCTCTAAATGTATGCCCATTCTGTAGGTATAAAAGTTAAAAAAAAAAAACAACACCAAACCACAATGTTGATTTATCAATAGATGTTTCTGGTTAAATTTGTATTTTCATACATTATTATTACATTGCAATAACTGTTACGAGTCCTTTAACACTTAGGAAAAAATAAATTAACGGGTATGATTAAACCAATTGAAACCACGCTAAAATAATTCCTTAGAAAAGAGGGATGAAGTCTGTCCTAGTATTTAACTCCTTGCTCCTGTAAATAAATAACTTCATAAGCAATACAAGGAAGCAGGGGTTAGAGCGAAGCACTTACCCACAGTACCCATGGCCATGGCAGGGTGCCAGTGCCATCCGGATGAACGAGGAAAGTTAAGCTCTGTCCTTTCAGCTGACACAGCCGCCGTGTTGGGCACCTCAGAGCTGAACCACAATCCCACCTCACTCCCCATAACGCCTCACCCACCCGGCCCCACCGGGGGAGATCGCTTTACCTGAAAGAGTCAGAAAACCTGACTGCCTTTGTGCAGAACTTGAGATTGCATCTCCAGAGCCAGAGGGGCTCAGGCATTCCTACTGGCAGCCAGAACACACAGCTCAACTAATGCGTATGAGCTCTGCAGCCAAAAGCAGCAGCAAAACAGACAGGACCAAGTCTGAGCTTACCAGGACAAACCAGAAGTCTTCAAAACAGCTGTGGATGTCCCTGTTCATTGCAGGGGAGCTGGACTAGATGACCTTTAAAGGTCCCTTCCAACTCTAAGGATTCTGTGATCGTGTGAAAATATGAAGCGAGAACCTTCAGGACCCTCCTTTACATGAAAAAAAAACAAGAAAAATCTGAAGAATAAAACTAAAGAACGGTGTGTTCATCTCCTTACTGCACACACTGGTCACCCTGAAGGGCAGCCGCACAGATGACTGCTAGAAATCCTGGAAAGTCCTCACAACTACTAAAAGATTGGGGGGGAACTGAGGGGAGCACATGTAAACCAATGCCCTGCAACACAAGGTCATTTAGTTAACCACCCACTCTGCCTTCTCGCTGGATGTGTTTCTCTGCACAAATCCAATGCCGTGCTACACACAAGGCAGCTTCCTGCTGGATTCACCCTTTTCGAATGGGATGTTTCAGAACTCCGGAACCTCTCAAGGTAGACAGAGACATGCATGTTTGTACATAGATATATACAACAAGGTTAGAAAAATATTTAATTTTTGCTTGCTTAAATAATTGTTGAAAAGTGTTAATACATGAATACATTAATATTTGTACAATTAAAACTTCATATATAAATATTTATATATTTTATATATATATATATATATATATAAAGCACTTTTCATAGCAGCCATTGCATATATAGTATAATGAGTTTGTCTGAAGTTGCTGCTGCAAAGCAGCATTAGTTCCCTTCTGAGAGGAACTTCTGTACCAGAGCTGAGTTTCAGGAGGAAGAGCCCTGCTGTTACAAACAGCAGATGGTGTCCGTCCTGCTGTCAGATGCCGCCCACCAAAGGGCACAGCATTTTTAAGGAGAAATGTCACTACATAGAGTCACTTTGCTGTCTCTCAGCTTCTGCCCTAAACACCAGAATCAGGTCAACACGCTCTTCTACAAGGAATGCACAAACACGAGGGAATGCCTTTAAGAGGGTTCATTCACACAGCAGGCCACAGCCTTGCTGCAGCACGCAGCAGGAGGCGCCGCACAGGGCTGGGCTCAGCAGCTCATGTTCAGCTTGTTTTTGTTGAGTTCCCTTTCCAGATTTCCTATCAGGGTATCGATACTTTCCTGTAGATCCCTGAGGTTTGCCCTGTGGCTCCCAGCTGAGTCTATTGCCTGCATTGTCAGGTAGCTCTGGAATGCATGTTCCCCGGGGAGGGGCTGCGGGCGTTTCATCAGGCCATCGGCATCATCAACTCTGCTGCTGTCATCCCCACTCTCTGAGTCCTCCGAAGGGACATCGTCATAGTCTGCCTCATCCAGGCAGTCCCTGGGGCTGCAGAAATAGCCTTCCCCACAGCCGCTCCAGTCGCCCGCATAGCGGTTGCTGGAAGGGCTGTCCAGGCCGGCCGGCCTTGGCCGCAGCACCCCGCATGCATCAGTGCTGCTCAGGTTCAGCATCTGCGGTCTCTGCCGCCGCAGCCTCAGGTAACGCAGGGATGACGGATGCTCGGGAGATGCGCTGGGATGTGCAGGGTCCTGGGCAGGTGAGTAGTGAACTAGAAGAAAGGAGAATTACACCCAGTGTGGCTGAATCCACATGGCAACATGAAGGGTCTGTGACAATGCCCATGGGCAAATGGCATGCATGATGCGTGCAGACTCTCAGCCAGCACACCGTGCTACTGCTGCTTGATCAAATATCATTAGGAAAACCACTGTAAAAGCTTGGCATTGAAGAGTCGTGCCAAATCCAAACTGCAACAGAGAAATCCTCCCTCAGCAGAGATGCTCCCAGAGCACAGGTCACATTCAGGGCACGAGGTAACCACCATCCAGCTCTGGTGCAGACAAAGCAAACTACTTGACTGCAGGCAATGGCAGAAAGCAGGCACAGCAACAGAGGTTAAAACAACAAAAATACCACTGCAGAGAAACACCTGGAGAAGCTGAAGATGCACCGGAGCTGAATTCTCATGTTTCTCTTTTGCCCTGATGTCCCGCACTATTAATAGAAGCTCAATGGCATTAATTTTTCTAAGCAGCCACAACCAGAAGCACACTCCAACAGGCTTACAGCAGTTACCTGAGCTTACGGTTACACACCACGAGTTACTAACAGCCACCTCCACCGCTACCGGCTTCCTATGGTAAACAGCACATATTTTTACTGGCCTGCACCTATTAAACGTCTGAGCCGTAGAACCTCTTTATGTTTTAAACAGGCCATGCCCACCCATAATTAGCCGCAGACTTTCTATGCACAAGTGCACTGTTCAGCACCTCACCCCCTTTCCCTTGCTTCCTTACAGAGCTGCCAGCGCTTCCCCTGCCCACACCGCAGGCCCCCCCAGGGTGCTCCAGCCTTGCTTTACATTTCACACAGTAGTGCACAATAACTATCACTGCTTTTTTCCCCCCTCTCTCGCTGTAACAAAAGCCCTTCTGTTCAGACTCTGCTCCATTAAGATGAAGGGCCATGGGTTAACAATAACTTGCCAGCATTGCATGTTCTAGCCAGACAAGGACTTATTTGTTTTCAGTTGGAAAAACACGGAAATTGAAGTATTACACAACATGTTGATTATCAAGCTGCCCCAATCTACAGGAGATAAAATGAAATAGTCCATACTGCAATCTCTCCTTCAGGTTAAGATGCACTGCTCACAGCTCCGCACTTGTATTTTACCAGTAAGTTAGCTGTGCCCTGCATGCTTCTTGCAAGTTGAAGACTTCAGCCTTCTGTTCAAGGTGAGGAGGAGCTCTACTTATCTTACTCATCTCAACAGAAACACATGCTCCCATGGGCAGAGCTGCACCTACCTGCCCTTGCTTCCTACAGCAGCCATGCCATGAACTGCTCCCTGACATCCCGCTGGGCTTCTGCACAGCATGTGCTGCCCAAGCAGCTTATGGTCCTCCTCTTCTAGCCACACTTCCTACCTCTCCTGAACTGACTTGTGGGTCTGAGTGAATCTGGGAGCTTCACCCAGCTTCTCACCCAGAACACCCATGACACTGATCAGCAGCAGACAGACCACGAGACACATTCACATACTCAGAGCCCTACGCAGGTTCCTCACAAAACTTCAGAAGTATTCCTGGCTATGTAAAGCAGAGACTATGTAAGACAACCCCTGTAACAACAATACTGCATGGATTTCAATGCTTCTTTTGCAATCATAACAATCTCTTTAATGAGGCATTATGATTCTTATATGGTTTATGAACTACTAAGCTGAAAGTCTACATGCTTGCATATCTGTCCTGCACTGTGTGCTAGAGCACACGCATTTATTTATACCTCATGCCCACAAATACACAACAAATCCAGACAGCTGCTGCTTGAAATTTTTTATATTATTTTTTGTTAATTTGCCAGATCTTTGTCAACTCTTAACCAATGCTGTATTGCCTATCAGCCCCTTTGTGACCCTCCATATATCCTACATGCTCCCAGGTCTCCCACAAAAAGCAGCCAGCCTCCACTTCAAGTAAAATCACACAAATCTAACAAGAAATACAATCAGACATACTATTCCTTTAGGTTAACTGCAATTGTCTTAGTGCTGAGTATAAATAAACCACTGAGTCTCTCAGAGACCAAACAACTCATGAATCCCATGCACTGAGAATCCTGAATGGTTGAAGCAAGAAAGCAGGAAAATAAGAAGAACTAGAACTATAGTTCAGATATGGGAACATTACTGCCACTGACTCTGCCTCCTCTGATGCCTTTGCTTACATAAAGCACTTTTCCCTGAATTGCTGCCATTTGGTAAAGAAGTAATTAGAACAATAAACTTAACATTAAGCAGTGGTTTAATACAAAGAGTAGCTATATGACTGCATGATTTCTTTACATTAACAGGTGATGGCACAGTACCTCATGTTTTAAGGATCCTGGTGCTGTTCAGTTATCCTGTGAATTAATCTACACTGTCACAGTAAAAAAAGACAGCAATGGTTTGACAGTTTCCCCTGATTAGATCAGTGAAACAGTACCTGGCCACAGCTGGAGTAAATAGTGAAGAACTTCTATGTGTTTTTTGAAGTCCAGGGCACTAGCGAGCTCCTCTGAATCTGTGAAGACTCTGTTGTTGTGGTTGGTGGTCTCCTGCCTCTGGCTTAGTAACACGGGTCCAAAGCACACAGCTAAGTTCTGGCACGTCATCTTATTTACTTCGTGGTATGAAGCCACCAGCTTCAGGTGATCCAACAGCATCTTCAGGGTAGCCTGCAGAACAAACAGTTGTACATGTTTTGACGTGTTTTAAATCCACTGTGAAAATACTTCTTTATTTTCTGAAGCTGGTAATCTCCCATTACTTGACTCCATTAATACCACTCACCTTCTCAACATCTGGCAGGCAATCAAGAAGGGCTGCTGTGTGCTCAGAATCACTCAGGTCATTTTCACAACCAGTGGCTGCCATCTTCAAGGGATTTTTCACCATGGCATCCACCACCGCTTCATAGAGCTGTTTGGTTATCAGCGGAGAGGGCAGCTCTCGCAGGTAATCCTTTAGGACACCTTCAGAAGAGGTATAAGAACAGCTGCTGTTATCAAGCTTCAGGTTCACTGTTTGGAATAGGTTGTGTTGGAAGCACTAAGGCACACAGAATACACCTGTCTCGCAGGAAAATTCTCCATGCCAGTGACAAATTCAGGAGCTAAAGACAGGAGGAGACAGTAAGGGCAGCACAACACCTGAGCAGCAGCTCTCTGCACAGGACAGGTGCTGGCTACAGCCAGTGGGCGGCTCTGCTCCTGTAGTTCTGCAGCACTTGTGTCTTTGCTGCCATCCCAGCACAGGGCTCTCCCAGCTGCATTACATACTGCTGCATCTCCAAAGCTGGAGGAGAGGTGCTTTCTGTGGGACCTGGCAGCACTGCATCCCGCTTTTATGTCTTCCAAAGGTGCAAACAAATGAGAAGGAGCTGAGTGTCTGCATTCATGTAAGCTGATGCTAAAAGCTGGCTGCACTTCAATGTGAGCCAGTTTCAGTGACTATAAGAAGAAAACTCAGTAGAAGACTTCTGCTTGGCCCTGAAAAGCACACAGACATACTGCTGTGGGGCAGCACAGCCAGAACAGCCAGCACTAAAAGCTCTGAGGGAAACAAACAGCCCTTATTGTCTTCTAAAAGAATAAAGAAAAAGCATTCAGACCATAAATATCTGCCCATTCAGCTAGATTACAACTTAAGAAGTTTGCTAGGAAATGGTGCATTAAAAAACCCTTTCAAAGAGGACACTGTAATTAACAGAGCAGTCTGTCCTCAGATAAGGCACACTTATAAAGATAGAAGATTTTTTGGCACATGCTCCACACAGCTCTGGAAAACCCCACATCAGTGTAAATACTGTCATATTCTGCTATTTGATAAAGCAACAGTTCATATCAATTCTGTCTTCATAACTTAGCTGCAAACTGAGTTGCGTTGCAGAAGGCTTTTTATGAGGCTGTTTATAAAAAATACAAGGAATGGAAGCTAATGTTCCCCCTTCACAACCATATTTGCAGGCAGGAGACAAACAAAGGCTGGCTTCTTGCTGGGTAACTGGTACCACTGAGAAATGAGCAGTGCACCCAGTGCAGAGGCAGCCAGACAGGCTCTGCCCCACAAGCAGTGCAAGCCTGGCAGTAGGGTCCCGCACAGCCCCTCTGGCTGGCACACAGCCCCCCGGCACAACATGGGAACGTACTGGCAGGGGTATGAGAAACAAAACCAGTCAGCTCTACGTTTTCCTGAACACAAATTTTTCTGGGCTTCTTTGTTTGCTTTGGGGTTTTCTGTTTTTATGCAGAGCAGTTACAGAAGTGGCATATTATATTTCTGTTTAGTAACTTATTCACATTCCTCCATTCCCAACAATATTTCATCTTCTCAATTCAGAGCCCTGTATCCCACATGCATCCACAGGTGAGAAGGAGAACAATGTGGCAGCAGCAGGCACAGCACAGCACAGGCTGGGATGACTTTCCCTCTTACTTATGTAAAGCACCAACATGAAATGCTGACACTGCCATGTTTTGGGTGGGGAAGGCCGAATTCAGAATCAGCTTACAGCAGGAAAGGAGTAATAATATGTCCGAGTCAGATCAGCTCATGCTGCTGCAACAGACACAGCTGATGACTGAGAAGAATTCCTCTGACAGCACCCAGAACCACAAGACTACCACCTGCTGAAGGACCTTAGAATCATAGAACTGGAACCTTAGAATCATTAAGGCTGGAAGAGACCAACAGATCACCTAGTCCGCGCATGAGCACCACATCATTAAACCACATCCCTCAGTGCCCCTGGTTAACAGAACAGCTTGGGAGCCACTAATGCCCTTTGGGCTTCCTACATGTTTTTGCTATTCACTCTGCCAAATTAGCCCTGTTTTTTTGCAGGATGCCATACTCCCCACTGCTAAGCCACTGGCACGTTCTCCTCGCCATGACCCCTCACCCTACAAAGCAAATTGAGACAGCAAGTTGAGATTACTATCCACTTCAGTGATCTCTCATTTTTCTGGCCCACTGGGCTGTTAACAGTGTTACACGCTTTATTTAGAGATATGAATTCACACGGATGAGAACAGACATGATGCAACAACGCTGCTACTGGTCAGTTCCCAAAACCAGCAGCACACTTGGTTTTGAGCCACGAGCGCCTCTGTAAGCCTGTGCCAACCCCAGGGGCAGTTCTGAGTCAAGATTTAATCGTTAAATGCTCATTCTTTGGTCTTTGGAGAGCTGTCAAAAAGTAAAATAAAAATCTTTATAATTGTCTGGAAAAACAGCGCTCCTCGAATTTCAAAAAGGACACAAGAAAGCACTTCTCTCCAAATGTGCCAAGATTTATGCTGAGAATTCACATTCTATGGAACACATGCTTTGGCTCAGGGAAGTATGAGTCACGTGCAGCAGCCTCAGCACTGCAAGCCTAGCACGAAGTACTGGGGCAAACAGCCACTGTCCAGGCTCCCTGTACAGCAAGACTGCACTCTGTGGGCTCTTTACTCCCATGCTGAGCACAGCAGGCAACACAGCTCTTCCAGCACAAACTGCAGTGTCACCTTTATGCCCAAACCGCGCTGCCCTCAGCTAAGCAGAGAACAGCTCACCCACACCAACGTGGCTTAAAGAGATGGTAGCGTGGCATCAAAGTACACTTTTCAGATTAAGCACACTATGAACTCATGACAGAAAGCACAGTCAGACCAGCACAGCTGCCCTGCCAGGGCCTGCTGCATCCACTGAGCACTCCAGCAGATTGAGCTCAGCTTCCATCAGTAACTATAAGTTCTGAGTGCCCGATGTCCCCGGGAACATAATGCTTGTGATGCATTAAAGGTTCTTTTGTACCCAGATACAAGGAAGCCCCAACACCCTTCCTCACAATATTCCTAAAAGATTTCTGCAAATAGTTTTGCCGTAGATCATTTCTGGCAGCATGGGAGTGCAATGCCTTCATTATTATTGTGAAATTAAAGTTCAAATAGGTCAAATATTTCATTAGCCAAAAATTTACATTAACCAAGAATCTGTTTGACATCTGTCTTGCTGTTTTACAGCAGAATTGATTTACTAAAATTGAGAAAAGTTTTCAATAATAATAAATATCATCATGTTAGAAATCATCACTGCTTCTTTCATGAACCTATTTGCAAGGAGAAGAAAGACATTAAGTTAAAAGTTCATTTCTATTATTTACTTCTTCTGTTCGCCTTCTCCTAATAGAGGATGCATCACAGCAAAGTGCAACACGAGCCCAAGGTTCTGCTTCTGAGAACACTGGTGATGGTGAGCAATGATGAGCCCAACCATGAGGCCAAGGAAGCTCAGGTGAACTGATCCACTGGGTCTGTACAAAAGGTCTGGTTAACAGAGAAAACGTCACTGGGCAGTATCTTCCGACACCACCCAGAATAATTACAAAATGTACTGAACACAAATTAATTCCCAATACACTGCAGTGAAGCAATCAAATGGGATAGAACTGCTCAATGCCTCTGAATGTCACAAAGTGCTCTGGCACAGAAAATTTACAACCTGGCTGCTGTTGTTGACATTTTCCATCGCTGGATAGGAAGTAATGAAACATTCTTGTCTAATTGCCTCAAGTGATTAGTTTACCCTGCGAACCCTGAAATCAGCTCAACTGTGGTTTACATAACAAATATCAACAACAGTTACAAAACTGTTCTGCCTTTAAGTAACAAAAAAACACCTGACAACTTCTGCTGCACTGGGCACCAATGCTACCTTAGAAAGCTGGTGCAGGTGAAGAGAAGCTTTGTCAGACCTTCTGCTCCTCTGCCCCCAGCCCCTCTCCTTCACCAGGATGCTGCTGTGAAAGCTCCCGCCTTGTGCAGGTTCCCTTCCTTCACCAGGTTCTGTGTGTTAATGGAACTCTACCATCCCCCCTACCAATCACAGATACTTGGAATACACACCTCCAATGTTACCAAGCTTGTTTTTGCAGTACAGAAAAGTAGCTGATGGCTTCTAAAACAACAACAGAAAGCTACTCCAGAGCCCCACCTTTTAAAAAGTATATTATGAGCATGTCAAAATTATATATTGAAAGAGAAGTCAAATCATTACCTGTTATCACATTAATATCCGGGTACCGGCTTTCAGAGAGAGTCACCGCCTTGCTGTCCCTCTCAAACGCCTCTCGAAGCTCCTTCTTAACTGCTGCAGAGCCACACAGCCGGTACAGGCCTACAACCTATGGGCAAGAACGACAGCCCCACATCAGCTATTCCCAAAAGCAGAACACACATCATGCGTGGCCTCACTTGGGAAGTGCAGCAAGATGTTAAAACAAATGTTAAGAAAACTGTAACAACGCAACTGCTAGTATTAATTGATCACGTACGCCATCAAAAGTTACTTAAGAGACAGCTGACAGGCAAGTGACTAATGCCAAAGCTTTCCACCGCAGGGGACATCCTGAGCAGCATTCACTGAGCCATCCCAAGCCAGAAGCACACCACCAGGTAATTCAGAACCCACTCAGGACTTTGCTTTTATATAAAACTTGGGAATCAAAGAAATAAACATAATTATCTTATCTTACTCATTCAGATCACCATCATCTTTCCTAGTAATAACTGTATAACTATATAAGATAAAACTGGGCCTTAAGCAGAGATGAAGAGAAAAAGCATTTCTAAGTATATTACAGCATGTTCAAAATGGTTATTAATCATTAGTAGAAAAAGGTCGCAACACAACCAACTACCTACCAAACAAGAGATGTCATAAATCTCTTAAGGAAAAAAACCTTAACATTTTCCTACAAGAATGAGCTAGATGTAACTAACACTCCACTTGATGTTTGTAGAAAGGATTTCAAGAGAATTATGAATACTCAATTTTGATGATATCCACAAGTTGCTATTTAAAAGATGACAAGATGCCGACTTCCACATTTCAAATAACACATAAAACTTAATGTGAAGCAAGGGTTACTTCATATGCTCAAGATCATAGGAGTGACTCCAGAACACACCCAGACTGTATTACTAAGTCAATTACGTGCTTTCACACATCCCAATTTTGCACTTTTTTGTTGCCGTATTTTCCATTTTCATCACCATCATGACTGAGAGGAGCTAAATCTTACATATATTATTTTAATTCTAGTGGACGTTACAGGCAGATGCACTGAGCAGCATGTGTTTAGCCCTCAAAATGCTGTGGACTCGAACAATTGAACAGCACAAAACTTGACACAGTCTGTGCCAGCTTAGAACGTGCGCATCCAGGTTTGCAAAGAAGAGTGTTTGTCTGTCTGTACATTAACTCCTACTTAAATACATGGAAAGTCACTTGGTGGCATTTGTACTCTCTCTTTCCTAAGACCAAATAAGACCCGGTATTTGCCTAAGACAATTTAAACCAAGTTTTCTAACACTATGTCTGAAAGTCAGGCGGAGGTGACGTACCATGACAGTAGTCTGCATTCTAAGAGAAAATCAAAAGGTCAGAAAAGTGCATGGTTAAAAGTTAACAGTGTATTTTGCATTTTTTTTGTTTCTCCCTGAGCAAATGCACAAATCAGATTTCATGCTCAGAAGCACCAGGTGCACACAGACATCTCAGATCCCAATCGCCTCATTACCAGTGATGCCTTGATTACCCAAAATCACTTGCATGACTAGGTGCTAATACGCCCAAAATAAAGCACTGAAACCATGAAACACAAATACTGGAAAGAATACAACTTCTTTTTTCCACTGATTTGCATGTTAGGAGAAGCACAACGAGAATCACACAGTTATTATCAGTAATGACTTTCAACAAAGTAATTACATACACATACCATTCCTGACTGTATATTTTGATCTAGGTTATATGTAGCCACATTAATCCCATAACATCAGGAAACCATATCCAAACTGTCAGCAATTAGAAGTAGTAACAGTGGTAATAGCGATTACCTCTCGGCTTTACCTGAGCAGAAACAGGTGTAACAGAAACCAAGGGCTCACAGTCTGCAGCAGTCCTCTCACCAATTTCAAATGAACTGCCAAGGGGCAACATCTCTCCTTAGGACGGCACGTCTCTCCTAACAAATTTCTAGTCTAGCAGCTGTAACTGGGGATTTGTATCTGTAACATTTTTTTCTCCATTGGGTTACACCAACTGAAATAAGTTGCATAAAGACCAAAAGAACACACTGGGCCTTACTGCCTTTCCTAATCCTAAGTACAACTTGAAGAAAAGCAAGGAGAAGCAGTGTGAAGAAACAAATAACCTGTCTTCTCAATAGCTCTTCCTCATCTTCATGTTGTGCATCAAATGTGGGAGGGTGTACTATACTCCTTGTGCATCAGTACACTGTGTCTTTAAAGAATGATTTGTGCCTCAGGAATTAGACATTTCCAAATCCTAATCTCAGGTCTGCCTTGTTTTGGAGCTGACTCTACATGCTGGGTGCTGCAGTCCTAAAGCTACTGTAAGCAAGTGTTCTTCGTTACAAGGGAAAAGCTGGAAGCACTGATTTCACAGTCCTGTTATTCCTCCCCCAGTACAATGACTGGTGTTCACCACACGATGGGAGTAAGAAAACAAGTTAGAAACCTAAACGTTAGCAAGGGTTTTTAAGCACCCCTTTTCCACTCACCACTCCTGCTCCAGAAATATCAGTGCAAAGATCTGCAACAGAGACCCAGACACAGCAATATTAACAAAACATTAAGATATATACAGTACCTGGCAGCCCCTTTTTTCAATTTCCATTACGCATTTCTGAATTAAAAGTGGCACCATCAGGCCTGTATTTTCCTTCTCTACAACTTTTCGAGCATCTACACCGAACATCACTGGTTCCCGATCTGCATCCAGACCATCAAGAGAGTTCTCCCACTGTTCCATAAGCGACAGTTTGACATAAATAAGCCCCCTTGGTTCCAGTCTGACAGCCAGCTGATGTGTCTTCGTCACCCGAAAGAGAGTGGGAAGAGCCACAGTGCCATGACAACAAACACGGTTTTTCCGTGGGGTGGGCTCCCAGCTGAACACCACCAGCTTTAAGTGCTGAGCATTTTCAATTTCTATGTTGAACGTGTGGTCCATATCTAGAAATGTTGTCCTACATGTAAGCAGGGCTGTTCTTGCTTTGTTTACTGAGTCAACCTGTATTGCACAAAAGACATCTTTTGAGTCTATTCTTGGTGGTTTCAAGTCCTCAGCACCATAAAAGTGAATGCTCATAAGTCCAGAGATGTACTGGGAACACTTGGGTTGATCAGAAAAGTTGTAGTGCCTGAAAGCATCGATATCTATCTCAGTTTTACCACTGTTACTTGGAAGGCTCTCTTTTCCTTTCCCACACTTGGTTTCATGTCCATGTTTACCCGATTTGGATATAAGTTCAGGAGAGTCACCATCACTGAGGTAACCACCTTTGCTGGAGGATTTGGAACTCCTTGACCTTTTCTTTTTGTAGGTGTGCTGTGACGACACGCTGCTGTCGAGATGGTAACGACTTATGACGTTCCTGCTGGCAGCTGCGGATGAGTTTCCAGAAGATGGCAAAGATGCTGTATGGCTTGTATCCCGAGCGCTCCCTTTCAGTAGAGAAGGATTATCTGAGCTATTATGGCTTGAATTTCCCTTGACACTCAGCTTCCTGCTGAGTTCTGGCAGTTTTTTCATTTTCATGGAAAGCTTCCTCACAGTTCTGGGGGATTTAATTCGATCGGGGAAAGGCCAATTGATTGACCCACTTTTTTTCAAGGGACTAGGACTTGGAGGAGAAACTTCTGTTATTGGTATATCAATCTTGTGCGCATGTACAACTCCAGGCCCTTCAGGAAAAAAAAAATACATAAAGAGAATAAACAAATTGTTTTGTAACTGCAGTTCACAGTAATGAAAATAAAATACTGAACTAAAGAAAAACACCTTGATTTGTCTTAACTTGATAAATGCGGTTCATTCAGATGACTGTCCTTCACCAGTTAGAGATATTAACAAGCACCCAGAGAGTTGCGCTCTGTTGGTCTGTGCAGCCAAATTTGTCAGTTCATAGTCAGAAGCCTGATTTGTTCTGCTCTATAGAGATGAAAGAGCCAGAAACTACAGATAAACAAATGAGCTATTTCACCCACAGCATTCAGCTCTTGTCCATTTATGTTACATCCCTCTCATCCAGGCAGACACAATTGCATTCCGGGGGCACAGGTGCAAAGAAATCAGTCTCCAAAGGGAAAGCACTGAAAAATGACAAGTGCACTTCTGCCCACAATGCAGTTAGCCACAAAGATTAACACATCAGCATTGCCCTCTCAAGTCTAAAGGAAACATGCACATCCCTGGTAAAGGACACTGCTATACTACTTTGCATTTCCCCCTCTTACTCAAAAGAGCTCTGGAGAAGCGTCTCACCCCTCTTCCTTCATTTCTTTCAGTTCCCCTTTCCTGCTGCAGGGAGGAGGAGCAGGAAAGCAACAAGGATTTATTTATTCCAAAAGCTGCACTGTGCACTGCCTCAATCGTGCCAGCAATTTTCCCTCTTTCCTGGCACAGCCACCCTATGACAGGGCTTAAAGTTATACAGTTCCCAACTGACACCACTGTGGGAAGTCTTTTGGAAAACCTCTCTTCAAGGAATAAAAAAATCGTAACAGCAGGCACCCATGTTGAAGAGGAAAAGAACGAGAGAAGAAACATCTACATCCATTTGAAAGTGCAGGACAAGTAGTGAAGGGGTACAATCAGAATAGGTAGTTGTTATCAGTAAATTCTGTGCATTACTCACAGAGACATGAACCTGTAGCTCTCTTCATGCTTGAATGTTTAAGAAAAGCCAAAAATCGAGTTTCAGCTCAAGCCTTTCTTCTCACCACCAGCATGAGGCAGTAATGACTGCAGGAAAGGCAACAGATTCTCTTGAGTTGCTGCAGTGTGCAAGAGGGGAACTGAGGCCAGAACAAATAAAATTTCATGAGTACCCTCATTTAGAGCCACTTTTCTATCCACTGAGAGACTAAGAGTGTCTTTTGTACGAACAACCACTCCATTCCTTCATTCCAGGCAAGCTCTGGCAGCACTCATGCAGCCTTGCGCTCCCGGCTGAGAACCAGAGCTTCCAGCACACTCAGCCCTGCTGCTGCTGCCCCAGCTGCTCAAGGACCAGCAGGCTGTGCATGTGTTAGCAGGGGGAACCCACCCCACTGCTCACTGGGGAAAGGCAAACCCTGCTCACAGCACCTACAAGGAAGGAAAGAAGAGCTGTTTCCTCGAGGTACACAGCAAATCATTCTTTACAGCAGTTTCTTTTACAATTTTTTCTGATGCTTACTGTCTAATTCCAATCACTATTAAGTAAGTCCAAATCACTATCTGCTTACAAGAGCGCTTTTATAGCAAAGTTTCAGTCATAAAGAATAACACACGGTATCTGTTTTCCAGAGCAGCAGAGGAAAAAGCCTTTAGCCCTGCATCGCTCGGAGGAGTTCCTTGCCTGCTGTTCTGGCAGCAGCTGGCAGGAGACATGGGGTATGACAGAGCCGGACAAAGCCTCACTTGTGCTGCAGATCGCAGCATAGCCGCGCTGGCCCAGAGCACCCCATGGCAGCCTGTGCTGTGCTGGCATTCACCATCTCTTTCTGCTCAAAGTCTCGGGCATGGGCTTAGCAAAGCAGGCCATCCCATTCAACTTCCCTCCATCTCAGGAAAGCTGCAGAGGCAGTCTGACATTCTGACTTTTGCAGGTATAAGTTCTGCCTCCAGCACGAGGAGGTTTAGACAAAACACAGAGCTGACAGGAGCTGGTTGTGTGGGACCGATTCCACCAATGTCATGCCCCCACTATCACCAGTGATGAGCTGGGGTACAGACACCATTTCCAAGCGCAGACATAGTGACTGCTAACAAGCTGCAGTAGGGACCTGCAGCACAGTCACATCACATTCCACTTCCCAGCCTGCTCACCTTGCCCAGTTTCCTTTCTGTCCCACACAAGTGACATCTGACAGTTCAGAAATGCCTTAGGGAAGGCTGGCAGGAGGAGGGGAAGCATCAGAGGCACTGGGGTGCCAATGTCAGCCCAGGTAACAGGGGGGTGACGATGAGGTGCAGCTGACAATGCATTCTGCACATCTGCCTTGCACTTCCTGGCAGCATCAGCTGCACAAAGAGCAGAAGAAAGAAGCTTCTGAAGGAAGCCCTGACCCAGGGAAGGACAGCTTGCCACGGGACAAGTTGCGGACCATCCCAAGAAAGCACTGCACTGAGCCAAGTGACTTTGCACTAGGGCTGCCTCCCTGAGCTGGTTCAGGAGGATGGGTAAAGCCTACAGGTTTTATTTGTTCCACAGTATGGCTGCACATAGGACAAAGATTCTCCACAGCCACAGAGACAGGTGGCCCCTGGACATGAGGTGCTCCACAGACACCAGCTGCCCTTCCCCTCATGGTCAGGGGACATCAGGGCCTGAAACCTCACCTACACAGCTGTGCCCTACAGGAACAGCAGGCAAACTCACAGCACACAGCCAGCTAGGCACACATTGTGATCCCACGCAGTAGCATTCATGTCTAACCCTGCTTAGCATTGTCCCTCTGTGCCTGGATGCATGTGCCACTGTCAGACTGTCTGCCAACAATGCCTGCTACGTTACAGGCATATTTGATTATCCCATTCTACGCGCAACATTCCTCACTGCTTAAGGAAGGGTTTCTGAGTTACTCTAAAGCTCTTGAGAAAGCCTGTGATTCATTTTTGGGACCCCAAGATGAGATGAGTAAGTCAGAAAACATCAGTTCCTCATCCCAGAGAGCTATTAAAATACCAAACAGCCACACTCATAACTAAGGGAAATGCTGAGCTCTGACCCAACTAAAGCTGATATGTAATTTCATTTTTCCTGCCATCCTCCAGAAATACTTAATAAGTACGCTGCATCTGACACTGAAAGGATACCTCCAGAAACATGGCACAAGGGCTAATTTTTAGGCCTTTTCATTTCAGAAGGAGGAAAAAAAATACAGCTTGTACTAAGAGGTTGTAATTTTCAAAACCAAAGCTTCCCTTATGGCCTAGATTTTTTACTTCTCTATTTTTAAAAGTCAACCCAATGTATAACTTGGGATTTTTTTTTTATTTTATTTTTTATTTTTCCCAAAAAGCAACAAATCAGCACAGAAAAGCCCAAACAGCTCAAAATCATTCTCAGAGCAAATGACAGCTGAGTGAAAAAAGGCTAATGCTTTTTTCTGTGCTAGATTCCAGAAGAGATACTGATCTGGATCTTCAGCTGACACAAACAGCGCAGCTCTACTGAAGCCAAAGGGTGGTAACTTACTTCAGCTCAGTCCCACTTCATTTTCAGATAGTTCTACACCCACCCTGATAGAAAGCCTCACAGCAAAGCTGAAAACAGTGCTAGGAGAATTCATGTTATATCACATGCAAGCAACTTCAATTAAGATGCAAGGAAAGTAACCCCCCTCATCCATATTAGCAAAAAAAAAAAAGTTTCCTAAATGAGGATAGAATGTAATTATTTCTGCATAATAATTATCTAAATAAAAGGAAGGATCTTCTTTCAGCCTGCTAACAGAGAAGCCCTTTTTTAACCCCTATGAAAACCACTATGTTGACCAATTTGGTGTCTGTGTTCAATCCCACATGATGCTTCAAAGTCAAGGAATGGAGAAACTATTAAGACAGTAAAAAAACAAACAAACAAAAAACAACCCTCTAAGAACTCTGTAACAGTAGTTCTTTCCTTCCAATACGCAGCCAAACATACACAGACACTAAGTAAGCTGTGACAAACCCATCACTGCTGGGGTCACACTTTCAGGAGCAGAAGTTGCACACTACTTAGGCTACGCTGTAAGAGTCTGTCAGGCTGACCCCACACCATCATCCTCAGTGCCCCCTGCTGGGTGACCCCTTGAGAGGGGACAACGAGCATGTTTAACAGCACTCCAGGTCACCTGCCAGGCTTAAGAGCTTGCTATCTGCAAACAGGAATGAATTCCTGGCAAATATTCTAAATGTTAATGATTCCCTGTGTCACACAGACCACAGCAGGCTTCATTAGAATGCTGGCACCAGACCAAGAGCCATCAGCCCCAGTGCCAGGTGTGCCTCATTTGGACAGCTTGCACCATGTTCTCTTCCACTTGTGGTTTCTTACATGGGATAAAAAGCAGCTCCATTTCCTCAGTAAGATGATAGAAACATTATTCCATACAAAACAGAAGATCAAATAAATAACTGCTTTACTTTAGCTGCTTCAAGTCTTCAGTTGCTACAACCCCTAATCCTGGCCCCCAGCAGGTCCTTACAGTAGGTCACCAAAATGGATCAAAGACAGACCCCTGGGTAGGCCCATTGCCTTCCAAAGCTACCTGCTTTGGAGTCTGTAGCGAAAGAAGGAACTACAAAGAGGCACTATTCCTCAGTGCCTTGAGAGTGATACATCAAGCAACACATTCAGCAAGAGTACAGCCAAACAGTTGTATGAAAAATTTCCTTCAAAACTTTATAGATTGGAAAAATTGTAAATGTGATATGAAAAACATGCTCTGTGGTCCACCTAAATTTCCACCTAAATTCTTCTTCTGTAGCCCCAAGAACAGGAGCTGGTGCTATGTTTCTACATTTGCACCTCAGCAAATTTTCTTCTTACTGTCACCTCTTGTCTGCTTGACACAAACAAAATGCAGGAACAGAAGTGTATTTCCTAATTGCTGTAGTATAGGGGTGTTTTTTTTCTTCCTTTCTAAAAACCATCACAGCTAGAATTATTCAACAAGGAATTACCTGACAAATCCTATTAGCATACATGGCCCTTACAGGAGAAAGTAACCCGATTAACACTAGGAACTAGTAATGCAAGTTAAGACAACGGGAAAATCAACACCTCTGCAACCCATATAAAGAAAACACTGACAGGACATATCTAGTCACTGCTTTGTTTGGAAAGACCCTCAGCAACCAAATTCTTTTACATTTTTTCTTCATATTTCCATTGGAAAAAAAAAATCCATGTCCGCTTCCTGAGATCCAAATGAGGCAGCATTGTTCAAAGCTTAAATGGTTAAACCACTTGCACTGGCCAAAGAAGACAGCATCAAATGAAAATTGTATACATCACATATATAAATAATACGTAGAGTATATAATAATAAATGAAATGAAAATACGTCTTTTACTGGCTTCTGTAGTATCCTACTTTTTTCTGTCTTTGCTTCTCAAAATCTCTCTTAGACTCCAGTATCAACCACTATGGACACATATAAAATTACAGCAGTAATGAAGATAAGCAGACTTTTCCCCAAAGCAGTAATTGAGTATTTGTCAGGAGTTACTGCTTGACCTATATAGACATCCATTTTGCAGCAACTGTGTAATTCAAGCAAGGTTCGAGCACAAATAAAGTTAAACTGGCCGTGTTGCCCTCATGCAGTAATTGCGCATGGATGAGCTGTCATCTTAAATTTGACTGAAAATAACTGTAGAAACCTCACTTCTCCATGATAAAGCCAATTACTGAGCAGCAGGGATCCACCTCATCGCCAGTTCATCTGTTCAGTCTGGTCACTATTAAATACGTGCGAAAAAAGAGCTGCCTTTAAAGTAGCTAAATCAGCTCTGAGCACAACAAACCCAACCGGGGGAAATTCATCGCATTTTTTCCTGGTTTCATGAAAAACACTTTAAATAATAATTTTGCTTTCAGGAATAAATGTTTCTTCAGTATTAAAAAACAAACAAACAACAAAAAAAGGGTATTCTCTTTCTTGCATAAAAGGTTTCATTTTTTAAGGAGAATCGCTCATACATCAAGGGCTTAATGACTAAACTGGAGTCAAACAGCCTGCGGAACATGCTCATGGCTTTCCCAACGACCCTGCATCCTGACCTCTCCAAACTGCTCTGAGCTCCAGTGTTGAAAAAAATAACAGCACGGTATTTCAGCAATCTTGCAAGCGAACATAACGGGTCTAAGTATTTAATGCAGGCTATAAAGTGAACTATTTCTAAATTCATGTTCCCAGAATACTTTGGGACTGAAAGTACACTCAGATCGGCAGCATTTCCACAAAGAGAACAAAATGTGAGCTCCCAGAAGAGAGGACAGAGTACTTTTTCTTTTGCTATTTACAGAAGTTGCTTTGGTGCCTCTGAAAACATCTCCCATTCCCAGAAGCCATCGCTGTGCTGAGCCCAGGCAACGCAGCTTCTGGAACTTACAGATCTGGGGCCAATTTCCCAGGACTGAGTGGGAGGGGGACAGAGCTCCTCCAGAGTGCACTGCAGAATGAGAGCCTGGAAATGAGCTCTGGGGCCTCTCCGTTTTTAATTACAAACATACTGTATGCCCACACGAAGCAGATGATTACATATAGCATTCATATTGTCTTCCAAAAAGAATTTACAAAAAAATCACAGGCAGTAAGTTAAAGAAACTTCTAAAGATATGAAGTAATTTAAAGCCTGGAACCCAAGACCTGAATGAGGCACTAGCTAACAGGAAGGAAACCAAGTGGGTCCTCTCATTAATATGCTTAAGTCCACTTGGTAAAACCTTTGTTTTCAGCCAACTTGGAGCCAGACCAAACAAGGTCCGCTTGGAATTAGATTCCAAATTGGAGCTGACTCCATAGGCAGAGACAAACCACATCCGGACATGCCAGGTGAGCAAACTGACTGAAAAGTCACTGCAGCTCTACATTTAGCAGGTATCAATATCCCTGCCTGAGTCTATTTTTCCTTTTTTTTCTTTTTTTTATTTAATGAACATAACACGCACTGCTACTGGAAAAGTGCTTGATCCAGATAAAAGGAGGAGAAAGAGAAAAGAAACATAAGAAAGGCTTACTATTCTTTTAAAAGAAAGCAGAGGATAAGACATCTTTGTCTACCTAAACCCTCTTACCTGCTGAGGGGCACTTAAATGCAGGATTGTCGTCTGCTGGCAGTGCACTCTGGGGCTTGCAGGCAAACCTCTGCCGGTGCTGCTGCAGGTGCTCTCCAGGCTGTGTGGTGTCAGCAGGACCCAGCTCACCCGGCTGAGTGTCCCTTGCTCTCTCTGGGGAGCGTGGGGGAACATCGAAGGGTCCCAGTGCCTGCCCCAGGTCCCTGACAGGTAGGTTTTTGCAGCAGCCTGCAGAGCAGTCTGCAGTGACAGGGTTATGGGCAGCAGAATGGAGGACTCTCGGGACATCTGGCTCATCATCTTCAGGGATGGGGTTGTACCATATTTCTCCTTCATCATCTGCATCGTTGTCCTCACCAAAGTCAAAGGCACAGTGCTGCAGCGTGGAGGAGCCTGTGGCATTCGGAAGGGTGCTCGTAGCACCACAGCTGGGGATGGGGCCTCCCGGCCCTCCCGGGGACCTGGCAGGAGCCCCCTGCACCCTTGGTGCAGGCAGAGGGCTGGGGGACCGTGGGGTTGGGGTTACAGCCCCTGGTGTCTTCTTACATGTGC
The DNA here is from genome assembly GCF_039878825.1 of Excalfactoria chinensis. Lineage (NCBI taxonomy): Eukaryota > Metazoa > Chordata > Aves > Galliformes > Phasianidae > Excalfactoria > Excalfactoria chinensis. The sequence continues at coordinate 8,642,672 of NC_092832.1, forward strand.
TTTCTCCCTCCAGGCGGGGGGCTCGGTGGGTGCTCTGGTGCAGCCAGTTGCGCTTCTTAGAAACAGTGATGCTGTTCATCTGTGGCCGGTGCTCGGGGAGCTCACTTGCCTTCGGAGACTTGGGCTCCTTCCTGCTCCGGGGGGCTACGTATACATTTTCTATTAGATCTGCTGTTAGAAAGGGAGAGAGAAGGAGAGACAAATGCTCAGAATATCACATTGCTTTTAGCAGGGTAGATGAAGACATACAGCATCGTATCACGTTCGCCTTAGACCTCATTCGAAAGGACAAAAGACAAGGTGATGCTATCATCAAATTACACGTCAGCCTGCCAAAGAAGAACATGTGTGTAATTAATGAAAAGTCAGGCTTGTTGGGCTGTATTTTAACACCATGTAATTTAGGTAAATGGCAGTGAGAGCTGTGTAAAGGTCAGGCAGACTTAGGCAGAAACGGATCTTTTTGCTCTGGTAATTCTGTGCGTGCAGTTTGTTATCCACTGTTCTTATGATGTATTTACATTGTGCAGACTCCCTTCTGTATTATGGTATAAAACAAAGGTAGGGAATCTATCTAGCACAGAAGCCTACAGCAAAGGACTGTCCTTACTGCCATACCCTTTGCCCAGGGCAGAATTTAAGTAGAAAACAAAGGTGGGGATCTATCTAGCACAGAAGCCTCCAGCAAGGACTGTTCTTACCGCCATACCCTGTACCCAGGGCAGGAACAGCCTTTGGTTTGTGAGGACAAAAAGAAGAGAGGAGGAACCAAAAATCATGACAAGTTTTTAAATGCATCACTTACAGAAAAGAATTTCATTTAACAACAAATCAAACTCCATTCACAACTTCCAACTTGACACAACCACCACAGCAAGGCTAACCCTGTAATGGTGTTCCACAGGGGTAGGGGGGCTTCTACTCTGACCTCCCTAGAGCCTCCCTTCTCCATAGAGCTAAGAAATGGCTCCTACGCCAATACAAACACGCACCTCACTGTATCTGTATACCCACCAACATCTGTCACTCCTTAAACTGCCAGGGACTTTTGCAGGCCCTCTGCAGGGCTGCTAGCCCCCAGACCCTGAGATATGCTCAGATCTGCTGTCACTGTGAGCTCGACAGTGCTGTGCTGTGGTGCTCTCAGCACACATCTGGGCAGCCCCTCTGCTGCACGCTACCTACATGAGCCTCCCGCAGGAACAGCAGCCAGCAGCAGCTGCAGAGCACTGCAATAACCTCCTGCTTGCAGGGGCACGCCGCAGCCGCGCTCGCACACAGCTCTCAGCTCTCAGTCTCCAAATCAGCCAGCTCTGCCAAAAGCCATTGATTGCAAATGCTCACTGAATCCCATCCAAATGATACACTTGCATTTAGGTCTTCCAAGCGCAGCTCTCACAACCCAGGGCTGTGTTTGCAAGCGCTGCTTCCCCTTTATTCCAGTTTGGCCCCGATCCTGAAAGTCCTTCTGTGGGTGTTTATTTTAATAACAAACTGTTTCACATGCAAGTATCTGAGCACCCAGCAGCTCCAGGGAGAACAGCAACTCCCAAACGCCAACAGCTGTTATAGTAACCAGAAATTCAAATAAATACAAAGCTCGAGAAGATACAGGGGTGACAAATATGCTTCCTGCTCCAGAGCAGGGCTTCATTCAGCAGAACGCCATCGGCAATCAGTGCATTCCCAGAGGCAGACCCTGCACAACACAGAACGAAGCAGCGCTCCCCCCAGAAGGGTTCCGCACAGCGCTGGGGTGAACAAACAAAAGGGCAGACAAACAGGCAGGTGCTCAACCCACCTTCATCTACAAAGTGTCAAACAAATCTCTAAAGTTAAAATACAGGAACTCCACAGCACATCCAGAGCTCCAGATGCAGAGCTGCAGCTCAGCTGAGGTCAGGACAAATCCCGTGCCTATTACGTACACATATCAAACATCTCACTACAACGCCAAGCGCTGCTTCTCAAGTTATAACGCGGCAGGGAATGGCCTTCCCAGTCCCACGGCACAGCATCCAGCAGAACGCACAGCTCCATGGGCTCCCAACAGCCGCACGCTCCCTGCCCGGTCTGCACAGCCCCTGGCACACAGCGGGCTGCGCCGCGACGGGACGGCAGCGCGGCCAAAGCACGGACCGTGGGCATCAAACTGTGTAAAGAAACAGGGAGGAAACAAAAGCGAGAGAATGACAAACGGTCATGAGGTGAGGAGCAGCGAACGGCCGCGTGATGAGCGCCCGCACAGGGCAGCGGTCTGACAGCGAGCGCCTCTCATGGAAAGGGGGAACTCTGTCCTAAGAAGGATGGGCGACGTGGTGAAAGCGCGCCCGAGGACGGCCGATTCTCGACCTAGGTGGAATTAGCACAGAAGCACTACTTTAGCTCGAAACAAACGCGAATTCTTCGCAAACTCTGCAAGAAAGGCACTTCCCAAGCCCGGCGCAGCCCGCTCCCCGCACCGACCTGCGCGGCACAGCCGCCCCGTCCGCCTCGGGGCTCCCTTTTCGTTACCTGCGCTCCCCGCCGCCCAGCCGGCACCGCGCCGAGCCGCTCCGCGTACACGGCCCGGGCAGATGCGGCTCGGAGCTCGGAGAAACTCGCTCCACGACTCGGAGAAGCGCCACGCCGGCGCCTCGCGCCCTTCCTCTCCCCCTTCCGAGGGGGACCGGCCCCGCGCTCCGCTCCGCACGCGAGAGCGCCCCGTAGCCAGACGCGGCCCCCCGCTCTGCCGGGCTCTTACCCTGCGGCCCGCGGCCCCCGCCGTGCCGGTGCGCGCCGCCCGCCGCCGCCGCCCCGCGCGGGGACCTCCTGCCGCGCAGCTTGGAGAGCGTCCTGCGCAGCGGCTCGGCCATGCCTGAGCGCTCAGCGGGCGGCGGCCCCCCGGCACGGCGGGAGCTGCCCCATGGCGGCGTGCCTCCCCGCGCCCGCCTGCCGCCGCGCCGCCGCCGCGCACATACTTGGCATAGCTGCGCGGGGCGAGAGGCCGCCCCGCAGTGCGCATGCCCCCGCCGCCCCATCGCCGCTCCCCGACGGGGGGCCGGTGCCGCGCCGCCCCGGTCGCTGGGACCGCCTCGGCAGCGGTTCGAGCAGCGCTCCCGCCGCCGCACCTGGTGCGCGCCCCGAGAGCCGGCGAGGCACCGAGCAGCCCGGCAGAGCGGGCCGCGGGGGGAGCTGCCCGGCTGCCGAGGAACAGAGTTCGCCAGCACGTGCTCGCGGGTTTTGCCCCTCGGCAAATTCGGAGGGAAGGGCTGCCCCGAGCAGCTGTGGATGCCCCCAGCCGGGGAGTGCTCAAGGGCAGGCTAGGGGAAACCTAGGCAGCCTCCGTCTGGCAGCGTTGTCCTTGCCGTGGCAGGGTTTGGAGCCAGGTGAGCTTTAAGGGCCCTACCAACCCAAGCCATTCTGTAATTATGTGATTTAATGACCGTTGAAGTCAAATGCCTAAAGAAAAAACTTAGATTCATATTTCGAGTCGTGACTCCCTGAGGAGTCCCAGCAGCAGTGATTCCATCCCATACGCAGCATAGCAGAGCTCCAGAGCTCCATCCGACCTCAGTCACACAGGTCACAGAACCACAGGAGTGTGAAGGCACCTCTGGGGCTCTGACCCAGTCCTTCCCTTTGCCCATCTTCCCACTTGTCTTGCCTGTGGAAACAAAAGAAAACTCGGCATCACTGTTTTTTTCTATGCTGCCTCACACCGTATTTTCTTCGTGTTCCATATGGTTTAGATGTTTAAACATTTCCAGGATTCCTCCCTGCAGTAGGCACACAGGAACTGGCCCAAGGAAAAGCTGCCAATGGTTGGGTCTATAAGCACAGTTTGATCCGTATCTTTGAAAACTGTTTCCATTCCAAGCAGTGGTTACAAAGCACTTCTTCTTGTTGGCAGCTAGATATTTGTATTTTTTTAAATCCCTGTGCATCCTGTATTTGCCCAGTGGAGTTGGCATTGATCACACACACACACACATGAAAAAACCCTGCAGATAAAATAACATTAAGGATCTGGCTGGAACTCACTTGAGCCAGTGCAGCAGGAGTCAAAGCCCAGCTTTTGTTTCCAGCTCAGCCCATTTTGTTTGGGAGCTGCAGAGCACACAGTGCAGAACGTGATTCGCTTCAGCAGGCCCTGTACAGAATGTGAAAGTGACTTCAGTGGGATGGGAACAGAGCTTGCACCGACACGAAGAGTTCTCACTGGGACACTGACAAACATTCAGGACTGGTTAAACACAGTGAGACTATAAACAAATAGCAGGATGTGTATTTCTGTACATGAAAAAGGTTTTCAACAGGTTTTGTTTGTTTGTTTTCCATCACCAGACCAAGATTTTGCTAATCAATAAAATCTCTGAGCACTCCAGTTACTGAAAGTGTCTGCTTTCCTGACATCCAAATGGACTGAAGCAGCAGTTCCATGAAACCTTACCAGCCCCACCTGCTGCTAATGGCAGCCTGCATTATCTCCATCCTGCAGAGCAGCTGATCTGCACGTGCAGACACCACTCCGGCCATCCACATCTTTGTTACCCCCAGACCTATTCTGGATCAGCCAGATGAGGCAGCCCGTGGCTCCCAGGCTTGCCATACAGCTGTTTATCTTCTTGCAAGGACAAACCAGGACACTAATCCATTTATATTCTAGACCTGAGTAGCCTTCTAGACTAGAGGCCAGACAAAACCAAAGACGTTCATTACCAAAATGGCTCCACCATTGACTCCCTGGTCTCTGGCTCGACTTGCAGTTGGTGGTGCACTATTTAAAAGCAAATTTTAGACTTCTAGAGCAGCCAAGTGTTTGGCTCAGACCACTGACTCTCTCCTCAAGCACATCCTTGCCAAAAATCTCCTTAATACAAAAGTGCATTAAGAGGCACTGCTGTTGAGATCCCATACTCAGCACAGGTTCTGGCTGGAAGCCACCAATTGCTGGATGCTCCCAGGAAGAAAAGGTCAGCCCACCCTGTGATGCTTCTGCACCACTAACAGTCTGCTTGCCCTGCTAAGCTAAATTTAAAATTAAACAGGAGATGAATTTAAACATGATTCAAATAAGTAGTGTGATGGAAATATTTCAGTTCATAGCTGAGTTAGGCAGCTGGAGTATTCATGGCTCTCTCTTCTGCAATTTATTCAAGCAGAAATATGTCAGAAGCTCATGCTCTTTTTTGTATCCTGCACTTAGTTTTTTGAGTTAGTGTTTGTCTTTTAGGAAATGTGCACCAACCTCTCAGTGAGCTTTTCAAAGCATGTCACTGAACTTCAGCACTGTCATTACCACCTCTGCAATCTTACAGCATGAGAGTGCTACTGCAGGATGCCAGTCTCCCTGAAGATACGCTAAAAATACCAAAGTATTTTGACTAACAGGAAGCCAAGGCATCACCCACACAGTAAAAATAGTAGGTGTAATGACCATCATCACTATAGCCTTCTCCTAACATGGAGACAAAACCAGCAGATCAGTCACATTCCATGTGGGTTGAAGTGAATGTTAACACCGAAGAAGAGAATGTTGTATGATTGGACAAAAGACAAACTAACTCAAATTTATTCTTTAAATGTTAGAAGAGCCTCTTCAAAGGAACTTAAAATACCAAATAACCATTCTCTATTTTATCCTACATGCTTCTGGCCAGGATCACATTCGTAAGTCACAAGAAAGCATTTTCCTGCTGGTTCTGCCCTGGGAAGAACATAATTCTCAACAATGTGCTGTCACAAAGTCATTGTCGTCATTCGGTTTCTCACAGTATTTGTGTATTAGCCCAAATTTAGAAACTCATCTCCTAAGTAGCTAGAGCCATGAAGGTGCTGAGCTGTGACCTGGAGCAGTACCTGTTAACACTGAGCAGGAGCATAGGACAGGCAAGCAGACCCTCAGCACTGCTGGGTGCGCCTATCATAAATGCTGCTGCACAGAGTGTCCTAAAACTGCTGCACACACAACACGTATTAATTAAAAGTCCTGCAAAACTTAATAAGAAAAATATCTTGAATAGTTCACAATACAGACTGGGAGAACACACTTAATAAACATGTTCTGAGGAGAACCCCCTTTCTTGAAGTTCCTTTCTTTAATTTCTATCATTAGAAATAGTACTTGTTATTCAATCATCAGCCTCAGAACTCTGCATGTCAACTCTGAGTGAAGTGTAAAGGGTCCAAATGCTGTAAAAAGAAAAGCCAATATTTAAGAAGAGAAATGGAAAGATCCATAGATTGGAACACAGATCCTTTCAAAGAACTTGTTTGTATTTTGTTGTGCTCAAAAATCTGTAGTTATAATCTCCAGTTTTAAGCAACCTGTGCTGTTTATGTTGGCTTTCATGTTTCAAAGTAATTTTATCATTCAGAATAAAACAAAAACAACACAAAAACAAAACGCCTTTATGGATTTGCATATGTGATTGTTTCATCATAGCTACCCTGTATGCTGCAAAGCCACAAAATGAGAAAGAAAAAAAAAAGCCAGAGAAACCCTGTGGAGTTTTATATGCAAACCACTCTCTTTTGTCTCTCCACTGTGCGTGTAGCAAAGGGAGCAGAAAGAGAAGCTGGTGGTAAGAAGTGATTACAAAGAAGTCCATGCATGCGTTAGTGCTCTCAGACTGTTTGCAGAACAGAAGCACCACTTCAGTAGGGTGACTGAAAACTAGAAAAGTAGATGAACCCTGGGTTTGGTTGTTTTTTTGTTTGTTTTTTTTACTTATTTCCTTGCACCTCCTGGATTGTACCTACCAAGTGGAACTGAGCAAAACCTGTGTTTCACAGGAGAAAAATCTTTCCCTCTTTAGGCCAGCCACGATGAAGCACATGTTTTGACCTGATGGGCTTTCTTGACTTGTAAAGAGCAATCCAACAAAGATGAGTACTTGATCCCACTGGCTCAGGCAGGGAAATTCCCTCATTTGCAGGCCTGCCAGGGTTGCTGCTTACCATCTGCTGACAGCTTGCTCCCAGCTCTCCTTCAGCACAGTGATAACATGAAAGGCAGTCACACAGCAGCTTATGGGGAGGTACTGTGGCCAAGCTTCTTTTAATTCTTTGTGTCCCTTATAATGTTCATTCTTCGGCTTCACCCCTGGAAGACACAATAGTATCCGAGAAAACTGAGGTGAAAAAATACATTTATAATCTAATCTGTGCTCCCTTAATCACAAATCTTTTTTGCTCGTGTTCAGGCCGATCTAGTTTGAAGTGTCTTTACCAACAAGCCAATGAGCCATGCAGATAGGAGGTATTTCTAAACACATAAACCTAAGGTTGGTCAGCTGGCTGACTCAAAATTCATTGCAAGGCCTGAGCCATAACAGCTCATTATGGTCCTGCTCTGGACCACAAGCTCTTGCCTCCTGACACTGAAGTCATCAGCAGACATGGGCATCACACTTGGCCCAAAATCACCTCTGTGCTTGAAATCTTTGTCTATGACTGCTACCAAAAACGGTTCCTGAGATGGGAAGTGCTGACAGCCACCCTGCCCCTCATCCCAAGCAGCAGGCATCCTATGGCACGAACATATCTGAAATGCCACTTTATCTTTCTTGAGGTGGAGTGTGCATTACAGCGTGACACGTCAGCAGGCACCACCAGACTGAGGGGCAGCTGTGAGGAAACAGATTTTTTTCCAAAAGCAGCAACCAGGAGGGGAAAGCAGATGTCAGTGATTGTTCTTTGAAAAGCATTTATGGAAAAGGTGGTACGTAGTAACTGTCTAAAATCACATAGTAATTACATAGTATACTAAATCTATACTGAAAAAGCCTTGTTAAGCCTGTGGTTAAAAGGCAGTGGTCACCATCAGGCAGCAGCGCACAAGTGCATAGCAGTATAGCTTACATCTGATGGCATAATATTCTTGTAAAATGTGTTGTGTAGAGAGGGGTGCATGCGACTTCCACTTGTGGATGTGCTGTGAAGCCCACAGCATGGCCCTGTGAAGGATCTCTTCCCACCCTGCACTGCCCGTGGCAGTCCTCCAGGAGGAGGTGGCACTGGACATTGGCACACTGACTGCCGGTCCATCCTGCATGGCTCCCTCCCACATTCCAAGGACATTACCTGGGCAATAGAACAGACATTTAAATGTAATCTAATCTGTCAAATAATTTTAAAACAATTTGTTTTGAAATATTTTCTGAGTGGGAGCGGAAAGTCTCTGCATCTCAGGTAATTTCAAGTACACGGGAAGGCTTCTGTGCTTCCTGTAGCTGGCCCTCACGGTGAGGGTACTCACTGGAGGAGGTCTGTTACTGAGAAGTGTGAGCTATTGAAAATATTCAAAATATTTACATTCTTTAGTGGATAGAAGCACTACTTTATCCTAATCTTCTCTCTAATTGCTCCTGTCTCCAACCATGGCACAGCCTCACCTGGTAACCCCCACAGCTCCACAGCGCAGAACAATAGTGGCCGTTCTGACAGTGAGCAGTTACTAGATTACATCCATGCTGCAAATTAGATTGTTCCTTCTTTGATCTTCCTCCAACCTCTCTTCTTATCACAAAACCTTGTTGCCTAAACCCCGTATTCTTCTGCAGAATAAAGACCCAGCAATACGTAAAAATCCAAGAATTTAAAATTAGACTTCTGAGCTTTTTACGTTTATCTGTATGATCTGAAAATGTTTGATCTTGTTTTTTTTAATCTGTTATTGGGCAGGTTTAACTTTGCCTGTTTCCAAGCACTGGCTTTATGCTCCAAAACATCACGTGCAAGGTCATTTTCAGTGTTCTCCCAGCTTTGCCAATTTCTCCTGTTTATATAGAAAAGAAGCAAAGCTAAACAGGATATGGTAAGTGTAAAAACAGAATTTGCATGGGAGGGACAAGGACAGAGGGAAGTCTGAAACTAAAATTAACTAACTCGCTTTTTTGAAACGATGTCTCCAAGGTGACAGAAAGCCCTTTATTGTGAGGGTTCTCATTTGTCTTGAACAGTTGCCAGGGTTTTGATCTCATTTTTACTTTTGAAGACCTGAAGTTACCTCCCTTCTCCTCAAAATAAAAACCTCCAACCAAAAACAACAAAACAGATTTCAACCACGTAGAGGCTTCTATCTTCACAAACAGCAACAAAGAAAGCTCAGCTCCCTCTGCAAAGCTGCCAGTTTTAACATCATTTGGAATAGGACTCTACCCAGCACGTTCTAACCATGCATGCGGACTATCAGGTATCATGGCTGTGGTACCTGCTCAGACCCCACTATACCAGCAGCACTCCTGAGCTGCCATGGTGCTGTGTAGGCAGGGCCCTGTCTGGGCAGTGGCTGGCAGATCAGTGCCTGCAGGCTTGGAAAGGGAAACATTGGCTACACACACAGATACGCACACACTACCCGCACACCAACAACGTATTTCAGCTGCGCTGCTGGAGCACTACGTTAAGAAGTTGCCAAACTGTAGCCATTAGAGACAGGACATTGCTGCCAGGCAAGAGAGTCAGCATCGAAGTATTGACTTCTTGTGCACAGGCAGAAGCAGGAGTGACTCCAGTTGCTGCTGCTTGAGTCCTGCTTAGGCTCTGCAAGAGACTTAAATGGAGTGCACCAAGCAGAGGATGCTAATGCACCATCACTCTTCCCCCATCTGTCTACTGTCTCAGATAACATAGAATACGTCAGGTATCTCTGCTTCTGTAATGCAGGGTACTTCCCAGAAACCTCTTGACAAATTCATTGTCATTTGCCAAGTCATGCCAGCATGCAGCATTTAGGAAGCTTACCAGGAAAGGCACACAAAGCATCAAATAAAAGATGAGTGATGGATTCCTGTCTGATTCCACTTCAAAGCAAGGAGTGCTGGGTGATTTGTCTAGTGAGAACACTGAGCGTTGCCTCTGTATTTCTGTATGAAAAATACCTCCCTTCTCTGATTGGAAATAGGAGACACAAAAGGGAAGCTCCAAAGGTCAGCAGGGGTGAGCCTCCCAGTAATCACACAGCTATGATAATGCAAACCTCTGCATCTCAAGCACTTTTTAAGATGTCTGTCATGCTGGCTTATACTCTCACTGCCAGATTTGCATACAAAATGAATATTTTGGAAGCACGTTCACAAATGTTACCTGAAACAGTTTCTCTTTGCCTACCAGCAAAGAGAAACGATCAGTCTCTTCACCTTGCCCAAATGTCCTCAAGGAGAAATTCATCTTTTAAGACAACTGTATTGCAAATAAAAAGTTTTTGCAAGGTCACTAGATTCAGATGCTACAAGCTTGCCTGAGAAGAAAGGACTAGGAGAGGAAAGGGATCCATTCTTTCAAGGCATAAAAAACAACACAAATCACTTTCCATGCTCTACTGTTAGACATGTAACAAGGCTTCAGCCCCTATCACAAACCAGGTGCTCAGCGCCATAGCCCTGTCAGTGAGTTCACATTTCATTTGCTTCATATCCAGCTGGTTTTACATGGCCTGTAGTGGGATGCACACATAACTAAGCTTCAAATATGCATATAAACTGCTGCAGCAATGAATGGCCTGTCTAAGGAGAAATGCTACTAGACCAGGTACAATGGATAACAAGGATAAGTGCTTAAACTTACTCTAGTTTTCATTCTTCACCAACTCCTCTCCCCCTTCCCCCCCCCCCCCCCCCCCCCATGCTTAATGTAAGAAGCATTAACAGAGGAAAGACAAAACAAAACAAAAAACAACTAAGGCAAGGGAAAAATCTAAGTTTAGAAGGAAGCACTGGCTCATTACCAAAACATAAAGCTTGGACCCAAACTGAATACAGTTGTGATTGTCTCAGCAAGGCTTATTTTGGGCTGTGAGGCTTGTCCTGCAGATGCTGCTGCCCACACAGCTGGCTGTAGCAGCAGGAGCTTTCTGGCTGGGGTTAGTAGCACACATTTGAGGTGACACTCCCCATTGCCCTGGCAGCATGTGCTTTGGTTTTCAGAGTGCATCAGCTGCATCCTTTCTCGATGAAGCCCAAAGCAGAAGATGCACTCTAGGAGTTCCTTTAATGCATTCCAGCTGTGGCTGGCTGGTAGGGCAAAGCAGAGTTAGCCTGCAGTGTTGTTTCATATTACAGACACTCTCTTACTGTGCCAAATGACTTACTAATGTAAATGTAGCCACAGATTGAAAAGCATCCTGTAGCATGGTATCAGAAATAGAATTAAAGTGCTTATACCACATATAGCTTCCCAACAACCCTATAGTAGCATTGACTAGGAGGATCAGTAAACCTGCTTTTATTCTGCAGTAAAAACAGAAGAGCTACTTATTTAACAAATAAAACTCCTATGCAATGTAACTGTGGAAAATAAACAGCTTTTCAAGACGGAACTGACCTTCTGAGATGAATTAGCAAGTACCAGGAGAGACAGTTTCCCTACAGCTTTTATTTCTGGTCCTTAATGTTTGAGTATAATATAAACACAGCACTGATGGAAAATGCTATGGAGTTACATAGGAATTAGTTCTGTAACACAATGTGATAGCTCTTCAGGAGGATCTCTGTGGAACATTATAAAAATGTGTGGGACATTCACGGAATGAGAAGGAAAAACAGAAACCAAAGTCTGCATAACATCCCCTCTGTAAAAATGACTGCTTTGTTTGAGTTACCCCATGTTGCCTGCCAAAGGCTGAATTTCAGAGCACTCAGTGTCTCACCTGTGTCACATCCATCAGCAGACCACGTAGGCATGTGGAGCTATAGTTCAAGTGAAGCTTCCAGCCACCACAGGGTACCACCATTCAACTCCATTTCTTGTCTTGTATAAATGACAATTTCTCTTCACTCTTTCTTCAGACTTCAAGAAGAAAAAGAGTTGCTTTTAAGGGCTACTCTGTCAGTAAACTATAGGACCTATCTGCATTCAGTCCTGGCTACTTATCCAGGTTCAACAGCAATGCAGTCCTCAGCAGAAGGCTGCTCCAAGGGAACATGGATGCTATGCTTTACTAGTTTGTTTTGACCACAATAAATGCCCTCAGGAGCTGTATCTTTTGCTAGAATTCTGTCATTGGACTTAGAACCTTTATTTGACATAGGAATTACATTTTCTTTGTCTATGTTACAACTAGAGAACTGAGGAAAAACCTGAGATAAATCATGTTTGATAACTCCAAATGTCATCCTCAGCCACTTACACCTGTGCTTATTATATAGGAGTCCCCACTCTGTAAACAATACAAGGCCATAAGCCACAGAGTTACTCCAGTTTTATTCCTCCCAAAACGGAGAAGAAAGGAGTTACCTCTCTTGTTCCTCTGCACGTTTGTGTTGATTCCTACTAATTCATTAACCTACTAACTTGACAAAACTGACAGAGCTGCTGATGGTGTTTGCTGCATTGCTGTCTTCCAGAGAAGTGCTCTTTTCCAGCACAGGCTCCCATGGGGCAGGTGGGCTGGTTGGCCTCCATGTGCCAGCCTTATTTCTGCAAGTCCTATGAAAGAAGGAAAGAAAAAAATAAAATAATAATAAAAAAATCTTTAAAGAGTGATGTAAAACTTCTGCTTCCAACTCAAGTTACAAACATGCCTGTTTTTCTTTGAAAAGCAAGAAACTTATGACTGTATGGAAAAATCAAGTAAGTAGAACTTTTCAAAGCCAGCTCTGCCTCACTTTCTTACTTCCAAGTAACAAACCCTCTTTTTCTTTTTTTCTTTGTCTTTTATTTAATTATTATTATTAAAACATGGAAAAAGAGGGCAACAAAACATGAAACAGGCAGACTAGGTATGTGCAGTAATGAGGTAGTACAGCACATTAATGCAGCCATGATGTAAGCAGTTAGCAAAAGCTCCCTCTACTGGATATGTACCTACATAGAGACATAGAAAAATGCAAGATGTGAGCTTTGTTACTATGTTGGAGATCGTGGGAATTAGCTTATTTAAACTGGCATGGACATACAGCATATTTACAGCCATGTGATGGCGCACCAAGGCTCCTGTGAGAACACACTGCTTACAAGTCGCTAATGGCAAGCAAACCTCAGAGCTCATACAAAAATCTGTTCCTAGCTATCACACAGCATGCCTGCAAGCAAGCTTTTGTTTTCAGGCGTGCCAATGTTATAACTACATTAAGTTACCAGTGTTTGAAACATTTCAGACATATATACAGTTCTTAGTCATACAAGATACAATTCTATCAACTCATCAAAGCATGTCAGAAAACTTTAACAGTGGCCCACGTTCTGCTTTCCAAAAGAAAAGCTCACAATTGCTTTTGCTTTGAGTCTGCTGCTGGTTGGTTTGTTTTGAGGAGAGGATTAACATCCTCTGGTAAGTCCTGTGGTTTTGCTTCCTCTCCCCATTACTCTTTCCCAGTGTTACTCTCTGTTAATCCATATTCAGGGAGAAACTAAGCAGAGGGAAGGGAGATCAGTGTTGCTAGAAGGCAGCAAAACACAGCGCACTCATGTTGTTGCTCACAGCCACGGCAGAGCAAAGGTGTGATTAATCTTTTGAAGCTATCAAGATGAAAGCATTCTAAAGATGAAGGGCACTTCATCTTCTAAATGAAGAGTGCTGATAAAAGTATTTGATAAGGACCAAAAATGCTTATCTCTATTCACTGAATTCATTGCATTCTTCTGTCAATCCAGCCCCACAGGTCCCAGCTTCCCTGAAAATTCCAGATTTTTCATAGTGCCCTGAAGAAAATAGTTCAAAGGGACCAGCAGTAAAAACCCATTCCAATCCATGGTGCAAGTTCCCTTTCCTAGTCCAACAGATCTAAGCCCACATGTCTACCAAGGACATACATTCAGCAGACTTCAATGAATACCAGGTTGCTCCCTCTGATCTGTGATACCTCAGGGACTTAAAGGAAGAACTAGCTCACTAGAATCCCCATCGCTCTGTTATTTCCACCACTTCTTGGTTCCTCATCATAAGACTTAACTAGCACTGACAAAAGAATTCACTGTGATCAGAAGGTTCGTGTCAAGAATCATTTACTGAGGTTCCCATTTCTCACTGGAAGCTTCCTGAGCAACCAAACCACAGCATTTCTCTTGGTAATCGTCTGTATTTTGTCAACCACTTATGTAGGGAAATTCAACTTTTGTTTCAGTCTTCAAATTTTAACTAATGCACAGAACGCCTAGCTGCTCTCCACCTCTCACTGCACCACCTCTTAAGCCTGACTTTAGCTGGAAAACATTGCTGGCAGGAATGGAATTATATCCTTACTAAGGTGCCTCCCTTTGCTGAGGGGTTTTCTAAACATACCCCGTTCAGAATTTTAAGGAGTTTGTTTATCTGTGACATTAAGCTGCTACATTCTTTCAACACATTGTTTCATTCCCACATTAAACTTACACCCAAATGTCTGTGTCGGTATTTGTGTCTGTGTCGGTCGAGTGGCCTAAGCTAAAACAGAAATGGTCACAGAAACCTTTTAAGCAAAAGAAAACCCAAACTGTATCCTGCTGGTGAGCAAAAGCATTACAGCTTTTCATCCAAATTCTACCATGATTTTACAAGATTAGCAAACTGGCAAATGAGCTTCCTGTCATCAGAGAAAGAGCAGCCAGCCTCACACAGCTCCCATTTCCTCTCCTTCACTGATTGCAGATTCAAGATAAATTTCTCTTTGTGGAACACACTGCATTTCACAGGATTCAATTTCAGATTGGCAGCCTGAAGCTTATCGCAAAGCATTTGTAAATGAATCTGTCCTTCGACAGCATTAGCATGCATCATGCTTCTGCATAGGAACAAGCAGACTAACAGGGTGATGCCTTGCAGCAATCTCTCCATCAGCACTTCTCAGAGGAAGCACTGCCTGCCATGGGGGCCATTATCTGAAACAGCTGTAGTCTTATACTGACTTGAATTTTTCTCCCTCAGATCACTTTGCCATTCTTGGAAATCTATATTATATAGCTGCTGTTATGCCAGAATCTAGAGGCAGCACGTGTGTCCATTGCAAACAAATTGCCTTCTGGCCATCAGTTTTCTACTCTTGACAAATTTTTTTAGAGAATTCAGATCAAACTTGTAGGGATTTTTACTGCCTCCCCCCCCACCGCACACACACACACGCCTCCTTCCACATCATGATAATCATCACAATTGATTCATCATAAAAACAGTGCAAGTGATGAGTTAATAGCAGGCTGATTTCAAAGCCAATATTCCACATGTGTAAGCGGAGGTGTATGTTCCCTGTCACTGTCTCCTCTGGAAAGACAATCCAGGACAAACTGTTCTCTAGGCAGACATTTTTGAGCTGAGCTATCAGTTTAAGTTTAGTAAGCATTCACTCATGCATTTCCCAGATCCTGTTGCACAGTGGAGGCAATTTTTCACTATTAGCAGCCCAAACCTTGCTCTGCTCTTCATTTTCTCATCTTTTTCTCTTCAACTTCTGAAACAAACTAGAAAAGCTTCTCATTGCTCATTTCTTCACACTTACCTCACCTCCTTTTTTTTTTTTAAAACACTGCGTTGTTACCATTTTCATCCTGTTTTGGGAATCAGCAACACTCCTACTCATCCAAAAAGAGTACTGAGAAGAGCCTCTTTTTCCACTGCACGTGTTGGATGCACTCCGCAAGGTTTGCTGTGACATCCTCCCTCGAACATGGACATCTTCAAGGAACCCAAATGGCAGCTGGTAACTCTGCAACCTCACAGTGCTTTGTATCACTGATAATTCATTTGTAATTCTGACCTGGAAGCCCAACCCCAGATGAGTACTATAATTCAGTTTATCACCATTTCTTCTTAGAAGCATTGTAGGGTACCTGACTAAGACTTTACTGATCCCCACATAAATCAGTGAGCTTTCTCTCCTTCTCATCCTCTCCTGGCTACCAGCAGTGTTCTATCCAGCCCAACACAGCTGCTTCAAACAGCCTCTTTGTACCAGATACAGATGCTGTGCTTTTCTCCTTCCAGAGCCAGTACTGCTCAGTAAGTACCACACTATCAAAGCTGGTCACTAGAAACAGAACTTTCAGTGCAAGGTTTCTGGGCTGTAGCCCCACAGATTTAACTTCCAAGTGCCTCTCATTCTTCTGAATTTCAGAATCAGAATTCCCCTTTAGGACCTTAGCAGCCCCTGGGAGGTCTGCAGTTTGCTTTACAACTCACTGAGGATACAAAGTTTCTTTTAGACAATCTCAGTTACTCACAAAAAACACCCAGGTTGTTGTCTCTGAGCACAGAAAGGTCAGCCCCCTCCATGCTCTCTGCTTCTTTGTAGGCTCTGCCTGCTTCATGAGCAGCAATATTAGAACTTCCCAGGACTCAAGCATCTCTACCAATAAAACTCATCCAGCAACAGAATCAGTTCACCCATGTACCTCCACTTCAGATGGGCTTTCTCACTGCCTTATTTCAGATGTCTTAAGAAAGTTGCCTTTGCCACGTATCCTGAACAGGGATGAGAAATAGGATGCTGCCACAGTCCTTGTTTACAAGGAGGTTTCCCTAAGTCTGTAAATAATTCAATTAATCATTCTTCTCTCTGATTAGGCATGCTGCTTTTCTCCTTGGAAACTGAGTATCCCACTGCATTAGACTGCATTAGCTTCAAGACCAAGCATATTGTATAATCTGAAAACAAAGAGTGATTACCATGCTAACTTCCTGAGCTACCACCAGAAAGGCAGGGCACACAGCGTGTGGACAAAAGACTTCTTGGCCATGGCTACTGTAGGAATGCAACCTATTTCCAGAGCTGGTGACATTAACCTTCAGCTGTACCACACTTTGAGCAGCACTTCAGCAGCAGACAGGCTTACTGCTATGAGTCTTGAATAAGGCAGCCCGCTGAACCCCACACCTCATGTCAGATCCTTCCAATTTCAGCCATCTACTGCATTCTCAGCACTAGATTTCAGAAGATACAGAAAACAGATCAGAGGAAGCATTTTCATTCAGAGACACTGAATTCAAACACATCAGGAAAAACATAATTCCTTTTTCTACAAAGCTCAAACCATTTGATCTCAAATAATAGCTCATGACAAGTGCAACCTGAAGTAGATGATTGAGGCTGTATATACTCACTAATCACAAATACACATTTCTGACGTTAAAAGAATATTTTTAAAAGATCACTTTACAAAATGTGAATATTAAATATTCATATGGGTATAAAATCTACCAAATTCAAGATAGCTCAGAACAGAAGAAAAAATGTAGTACATCAACTTGCACTGACTGCTTAACCACGTAAACCCGTACCAGTAAGCAGACTTCAGTGCAGATTTCTAAGGCGGAGATGCTTCAGCTGGCAATAAACCTCTTTCCCCGAAAGCCCACTGCTACTTTTTCATATACAGACTCCAAGTTCCATGCGACAGGTTAGCACAAATGCAGTATGCACTGGCTCGAACACTGTGACAAGCTTCACTAGCATTAGCTATATTAGTAAATATAATCTGACAGTAAAGGCTCTGTCACAGCTTTATCTTAATATTTCTCATGTGCGTATCTAGTTGCTATTTTCAGGTTTTGGAAGAATACATTAAATGCTTCACTTCTTCTATCAGCTTCACGTTTCACTGACGTAGAACAAATAGTATCACAACGATTTATCTAACATTAAACACCACTTTCAGGTCAATATTCCAGTCTGCAGTTGCGTATTTATTACAATCAAAACCCTGAGGATTGTTGAGTCTTCAGAAACACAGCACCAAAATGCGTACAGCACAGAATTCATTGCTCCCACTCAACAGGCATGCAGTGCAACATCACAGTGTTTTAAAATGCGGTTTTATTCCAGTGACTATCTGCAGTCTTTACATAAATTTCAAAACAGCATTATTCAAACAAACCACAGTACGATACTTAAAGAATCTGTAGTATATGCTCCTTTATAAAAGGTTTTGACACAATGGAAAAATCAGACAAGAAAGGCTCACGCTACCAGGTTTCTTGATAAACAAAATACCATTGAATCCTGTACCCATGAGCAGAAGTCTCCATAGCAATGTTTTAAGACACCTCTTTAAATAAACAGGTTTAAATTTTGTTTAGCAGACATATATACTTTCCACCATAACACTGTCCATTAAGTTTTGTGCTTTCCAAAAGGCAAGCAAACTGCTGAAATAAAATTCCCTACCCGACAGGAGAGAGAAATTCGGTAAACACGTATTTGTTCCACATTCCAGGAGAGAAATACAAGTTCATTTAAATTCTCATTACACTAAAACCAAGTGTATGCTGCTTATACCTTCTTCCTCTTCATCTTCTCCCCAGAGTCTAGTTTCCGTTTCTTAGTGTAAGCTGGTTCATCATCTTTTTCATCATCTTTAAACAAAAGACAGAATTACTCTAAGCCAGAAACGCCATATTTTTGTGTAGAACACCATCTTCATCCCTGAACAACTGACTCAGCCACATCTGAGATGCCTGGAAAAAAGGCACACTAACTAACAGCATCCTCATTTTCAGAATGTGGATGATATGTGGTCAGAACAGAAATGTTTTGTTGTTTTAACATAGCTCAAGGAAAGGAAAGGCAAGGCTTTGTTATGGTAGACTCTGCATAGTACCTGCTCCAAAAAAGGACTGTTTTAATAGATAAGATAAAAACCTAGAAAATATGTTTTAGAAGCAGAAACTAATGTTAAAGTTAACGGGGGGGGGATTAGGAAAATTTCTTTCTCAGAAAGAGTGTTGACGTATTGGAACAGGCTGCCCATGGAGGTGGTGGAGTCACCATCTCTGGAGGCATTTGAAAAACATGGAGATATGGCATGCAGGGACATGGTTAATGGGCATAGTGGGTACGGGTCAACGGTTGAACTACAATGATCTATCTCAGTGGTCTTTCCACACTCAATGCTTCTGCAATTCTAATTAAGGCCCCATGCTACAGGACACCATGCAGGTGGGCAACAACCCGGCCGGGTGCCCGAGCAGCAGCAGCAGCTCCCCCCGCCTGCCCTACCTGACACCGTGTGCTCCTCCTCCTCCTCAGGAAGGAACCTGGCTCTGCCGGCCGGTCGCGGCGCATCGTCGCCGTTGTCCTCGTAGATGTTGGACCACTTGATGGCCATGTCGACGGCGGGGGCCGGCGGAGGCTTCTTCTCGGGCGGGCTGTACACCTCGGGCGGCGGCACGGCGTTCGTCTTCCACGCCTTGAACTCCTTGGGCGGCTGCGGGACAGAGCAGAGAAGCGGTCAGCCCCACGCGCCGGACATCAGAAGCCGGCGGGCAACCCGGGGCAGGGCAAGGAGGGGCAGAGCACGGCTGCCTCCCCGCCCTCTCCCCACGGGCCGTACCTCCTCGGGCGCCCGCAGGACGCGGCTCTCCCAGTCGATCTGCTTGTTGAGCGGGTTGTAGAGGAAGGCGGGCGGCTGGGACACCTTCCGGAACAGCTCGTCCGGCGGCGGCAGCTTCGGCCGGCTCCCCGGGCTGCTCCCCGCCGCCGCGCCGGCTCCCGCCTGCCGCTCCTCGGCCGAGGGCTCGTCGGCCTCCGAGTCAGAGCTGGAGCTGCCGTAGGCCGCGAAGTATCCCAGCGGGTCCTCTCCCTCCGCCGCCATGGCGGGGCTGCGCAACTCGCCGCCCGCACGGAAACCGGCCCCGCGCCGAGGGTTCCGCCTGCCGGCCCCGGTCTGCTCTGCGGGCAGCAAACGGCGTGCGGGAGAAAGGGATGGAAATAACTGACCTTTCTGCATTCGCACTTGAGTAGCGAGCGTTCAAACCCAGTAAGTTGGGCCTTTCTTAAAATATATTAAGAAAAAAAAAAAAGATCATCGATTAAAAGAGAATTAGACATGAAACTGAGACAACCTCCGTTTCTCTTTTTCACACCTGTGAGCTTTGCAAGAGAGAACAGAGAGAAAAGACATTGCCCTCAGCCTCCGTGCAGTACCTGGCCTCGGGCAGGTAAAGCTCCCAGCACCGCACATCCAGCTCTGGGGCACCTCCACCAGCATCAGCTTGTGGCTGCTGTCGAGCAGCACGCAGGCAGTGAGACCCTGCACCCAGCCTTGGAAAGAGTGAGGTACCTCCCAGCACTCTTACCACTATTCCTACCGTCAGGTTAGCAATACTAGCCACGAACCACAGGCAGCGTACATCAGCAGACAAGGTCTTCATTTCACGTGTGCTCTCCCTACACAGGGCTCTTCTAGGCAGTCCTACCCACACAGGTGTTTCACATTGTCACTCTTTCCACCAGAGATAACTTCTCCAAAAAGAACAAAAGCCTCTCATGCATACAAAACCAAATCCACCCACCCAGGTACTGGCACGAGCTACTCCGAGAGCCTCTCAGAACCTACGATTTTAATAAAGGCAAACAGGAAAACAAGCAAATATACAAAAGAATTTATTCAAAAAGTTGTGCTAAAAATATTTCATTAAAAAAAAAAAAAAAAAAAAAAAAAGCCCATTATAAACATTAACAAGATAATACATTCATTTAAAGTCTCAGGTTAAGAGGCTCCACTGCAGGATCACTCCCCCATGGGCAGGCCTGCTGCTCACTGTGCAGCACTGCAGGCAGCACACAATGCGTGTTCTGATGTACAAGACAGTTTCCACTGTGAGCTGAAGCCCTCTCCCCATTTACAAGAACCCAAGTCTAAGCTACCAAGGAAGTGAAAATAATGAGAAGGAAAAAAAAAAAAGTATGAGAACACATATGCGACTCTTCAAGTGTTATATGACAACCAAAGGGACACCGAGACACAAACCTTTAGGCATCCTGGGCATGTGCAACTGCAGTACAAGTTAAGGGAAGAAAGATTTGCACCTATCCTCAATTTCATGTTAGAGAACAAGATTTTACTTATATTTAGGTATTTAAATCCCAGAGTGCCATCTGTACTGATGAGTTTCACTTAGAATCATTTTCACCACCTTGAAGGTCCTCAGATGTTTACAAGAAAGACAAGGGTTTTATAAACACAAGAACAGAAGCTCACATTTTAGCAAATGTAAGCTATTCGCATACTGAATATGGACTACGATTGAACACTGCAGTTTATTTTCACCTACTCCTGAAACCTAAGCAAACATGAAATGAAAGTTTAGAGACTATACTGTGGTCCTGCAGAAGGCCTGTCTCCACAAAAGGAGAACACAACTCTGGTTTGTTACCTGGCTTTTGTCTTGAATGGAATTACACAGCTGTATGAAAACCGAAAGAATTTAAAGCCAGAGACACAAAACTTATCTTTTGACATACTGAAAGCATCACTTTGTAGTGCAGCATTACAGAACACAACTACACATTTCCAATGAAGAGTCTGTCTTTGCCTAGTAATTTTAAAGCAGTTAAAGCAGAGTAAGAGAGGAATATTGCATTATATTGTGTTAAGAAATACGAGAACCTTCCCATGATCAAATAGTTTAAATGCCTTCAATTCTAAACAATTCAAAATGTAAACGTCTCTGTGTTGAAGAGCAGGTATCTTAAGTGCAACACTTCCAAGAATCTCTCAGTTAAGGACACTTT
This sequence comes from Excalfactoria chinensis, assembly GCF_039878825.1. NCBI lineage: Eukaryota > Metazoa > Chordata > Aves > Galliformes > Phasianidae > Excalfactoria > Excalfactoria chinensis. The sequence continues at coordinate 8,664,079 of NC_092832.1, forward strand.
CTTGCTACAAGACTCCCATACAGTGGGACAAAACACACAAGCCTCAGTCCTTACCAGCATTATACAGTAACACTTCCTGACAGCCCACCAGAGTTTACAGTGGTTTACTTTCCTTTTTTAAGAATTAATGAGAATTTGTATTTAAAGTGCATCTCAAATCACAAATTTCTAAATTGTATACAATAATAACATGCCAGGGCTTGTGGATGTGCACTTGCTAGCTCAAAATCACTTTGATATTGAACACCTTTGAATTTACTGGCAGGACAAAGGAAATCCAGAAAATGAAGAGCTGCCTTGCGAATAAGCATAGCTACAGATTTAGTCCGATCTGTTTAGTTTGGTCTTTTTTTCCCCAGATGAAAATACTTTTTTGCAAATTACACACAAATATGGAGGACACATTAATTTAGCATGTGAATTTAAGCTTTTCTGCACATGAGCTTAAGCTTTTAGCTCAGGATGTTACTTTTCAACACTCAATGCTTTCCTTAACCACCCGTGCTTTTTCACTCACCACAGAAACATTAAGAAAACTACATTTGTTATTACTATTCTGTAACTGCAGCTTAAGTACCTGCACTTAAATGTTTTATCTTAAATATATTGGTTTAAAAACAAAGCAAACAACAACAAAAAAGCAGAAAACAAACAAACAAAAAAACTTTTGCTGGTGTAGGACCATAATAAACAAACAACCAAACTCTAAGAAAAACTAAATCAAGCAGCCAGAGTCACTCCATTAAAAAAAACAAAAACAAACAAAAAAACACACACACACAAAAACAAACATACAACAAAACAGACTCTATAAAAACATCAAATTGTTTCTTCTGATTACCCAAATTAACCATCTGAAAGCATTTTTTTTTTTTTACCCTTAAAAGACAAACTCAGTTTCAGTAGCCTCTGGATGAACAGACAGATGTCACTAAGTTCACTGTGGATGAAGAGAACGTGATCTTAAAGGCAAAAAGCAATTGTCACTGGAACTGGTACATGGTTCCTGCTGTTCTGACTGGAGCTCTGGAGGGAGAGGGGGTGCACCGGGGTCTCCAGGGCCCGGAAGGGTGACTGACAAAATTGCACTCTCAGCACTCCCCATCTCTGCAACAGGTAGATTCATTGAATGAAGAGAGACAGCAGACATAAATGCAGCAGTGCTATAATCTTCTTCTGGATTGTGCATCTGAGTAGATTCTTTGTCTTTTGTTTTATCAAAAAAATTGGATTCGTCAGAATATGATCTAGAAAGATTATTTGTTCCCCCATACAGTGAGGTCATACAAGTGCTGCAACTTAGACCTGGAACAAAGAGCAGAGAACAAAATCAGTTACATTAGGATGCATCCTTCAAGCTGTGCTCTGAGTTAGCATTGCTAAAACTGTCATTAAAGATCAGCCGGGTGTACTTTTAGCAGACTGTCCTCTTCATCTTACCTGTGACATTCCAGTAGTCACACCAAATTAGAAAATACAAGCAGATCATCTAGTCAACCATATGAAAGTTTCCCTCTGTATCAGCTACTAGTTAACAATGGTTCACTATAATTGAAGCTTCGCTCTAGGAACTCACTCCAGCCTCTGACCTACCTTTGGATAGAACATTCTCAATACATTCTTCAAACTAGCTTTTGAAAAGCTTCAGCTGCACGGTTCTACTTCAAAGTAGATTGCATTTGACAACTGCTACACTTAAAGCCAGACAAAAATTCAAGTCTTTCATCTCTGGAGTTAAAAATATACTTTCTTCCTTCTTATTTATTTATGGGTGTGGAAGAGGAAGTAAGGGTTTTGGTTTAGAAACTTCATACTTTCTTTTTCTACCTTCAAATAAGAGTACATACAGCTACTTAAGTTTTCTTTGTCAACAAAACTTCTGACTATACGAAGCAACAGATTAGCAGTCTAATTTTAAGTTCTGAGATGGGAGGCAAGGAGAATTCCCCCTTGTATTGTGTTCGCAGACTTATCTTCTTCTTAGACACAAAGCTTAACAAAACCAAAGCATCCTGCCAGTGCAGCAAGTAGCTTGAACAGAAATGCAAGATGGAAGATAAACACTTATTCTGAGTTCTGAATTAGAACCTTGTGGAAAGTAAAACTGAAGCGTGAAACAAACTTATTCATTAGAACAACACACACCACAGTTGCTTTCCGAGATTGTTTTCTGATTTGTTATTTACTGCACGTTCAGATAATAAAGAAGTAAAGCTTGCAATATATACCCAGGATTTTAAACAGAAAATAATGACATAATCTGTAATAAGGAACACACGACTGTGGGACTTTTGTTTCACAGCTCCTCAAAGTGAAACTTCTATCTTACAGTACATTATTACAAACTGCTCACCTTTGAGAGCTTCAAGTTTTTCATTTTTGACTTTCAACACTATGTCAGTTATCTTTTGTAACAGAAAGTTTTGTGTTCTTTCTCGCCTGATGGATTCCACCAAAGCATCCAGTCCCTTTGGGTTTTCTGCTAAGTAGTCCAACAACTTCCCAGTTTTTTTCCTACTAGAAGATCGAGAAGAGATCTCTTCTGTGTCTTCTCTAGTGAGTATTTTCTTTGAACGCAGGTAATCAAAGTGTCTCTCAGCTATAATTTTGTCACACAAGTAAGGCCGCATCCTCTCTAAAGCCTGAAAAACAAAACCAACTGACATTAGTCAATCTTTCAATTTATTTAGAAGCTACACTGAAAATCTCTGTGATTTACAGGTTAATAGAACAGTTTAAAGATGCCACCATGTTATTCAGCAGAGAATTTTCTCCATGTACCTATTTTAAAAGGAAAAAAGAAGTTTTTTTAAAGCGTTCTTGATTTTCCTGAGTAACCCAAGAAGATTTAATGCATGTTAACCAATGGAGGCAAACACTGAAAATATTTCACTAAGTCCATGTTTACCACATTTCAGAACCATCGTTAAATAAAATGAAAACAATTAGACCAATAAAACACAATAGCAACCACTCACTTTGTCTACATTGTCACATCTCTACACCATTTGCATCCAGGAGACACAGCAGTAGCATTGCCATTATCAGTGTTCTCTGTAGGTTGAGTAAACGCAGTCTCAGAGCAACAGTGTGAATATACTTACTGTTTTAAAGTTGCATTAGACAACTTGGGCACACAGGTTCACCAGCAGATTACTGGTATCCACAATACATGCCCCTCCTTCAACAGATGTACCTACTTTGAACAGACTGACTGTCTGCTTTTTGTCTGTATCCATCTGCTTTCTGTCAGCTTAAGGCTTTATACCAAACACCTGGAGCAGCCTGCACAGCCCTGACATGCGGTACCAATCCATGAGAATGAGCACAACTCTGATGACTGGCCAAAGCAAAATGGCGCTACCCCCTACAGCATAACTTCAGCTAACAAGCGTCAACTATTGCTTAACTCATTTCTATAACAGCAAAGAGAAGAGAAGGGGGGAAAAAAGATGCAAGTCTACCCCTGTGAGGGGACTGCACCCACCAAAGCCCAGCAGGCAGCCTGTTGCTACTGGGCAAGGTGAAGCAGAGCCCTGCTCTGAGAACAGAACTGCAGTGCCACTAAGTTCCTTTGGGCACCATGACTCCTCATATGGAGTCCCACCACACACAGAGCATGGTTCCCCAGGATCAAACTATCTTTTGTTACCATATTCAATTACAACACAAATACCAATTTATTGCAAAAGGTAACTGACAGGACCAACGTCACTATTTTTAATTCCCCTTTGGAAGATCACGCGCCTTCTCTTATAAGGAAGAATTTATTCACACATGTAGCAGAACATAAAGCAACCTTCGTTTACCTTGTTCATAGGGTTCATACAACTGCAAGCATCTCCAAAATAGAGATTATATTCCTCTTATTTTAATCAGTACATTAACTTCAAAACAGAACTAGCGCCTTGTTCCCAACTCTGATTTCAAGAACCAATCCACTACTCTATGGAGATGAGTCACAAATGATACCTTTTTGCTTGAAAAACAAGCTTTCATTTTACATAATACTACAGAACTGGCAGTTTCCCTTGCCAACAGTTTTCACTGTGAAGAAATACACCAGCCAGATATCTGCCAGCTGAAAGTTGCCAATGTGAAAAAAAAATCCTCCTTCCATCAAACTTTCCTCATTTAATTCAAAGAAAAAGCAATTTGAGGGCTAGAACTGGGGAAAAAAGCTTTACATACAAGTGATGAAAGAAACAATCACGGCTTTTTCCTGAAGAAAACTTCTTCCAGCTTGTTGAGATGACATTATATGAAAGCAACGTGAAAGCGACTCTTTGCTTTACTTGTGCACTGATGAGCAAGGAAGGTTTTTGGAGCAAACTGCCATAGTCAGACTGAATTCAATGTGAAACCAGAGCATAACAGTGTGGTTGGAGCCAGGTGGCTCCTTCAGGCTCGGGGCACACAGCAGCTGTAGCCGCCCCTGCTTGTATTCTGAGCCTGGTAGTGAGAGGATCCAGTTCCACATCTGGATGACGACTCCATCCAGCTTCCTGTGCTGGACAGGGTGCTGGCCTAACTGACTTGGTAAGAACAGAGAAGGGCAGTACTGTTGTATCTACCTGCTCTGCAACATGCCTCAAGCGTCCAACTGCAGCAAGCTGTGCTACAAATACCGCCTGCAACACTGATTTTTTCCACTTCTCATACCTCTTCCTACCACCACGAGGGATTGATCAACAAACTCTGACAAGAGAGTCAGTAAAATTTTCAGCATTAGAACTATAAAGCAAGTTGTTACTCAAAAGAAAAGTACTGTGTTTTGACTAACACCTTCCTGTACTGTGCCTTACACTACATGATGTGCATCAGTTCTGAATTTCCCCGACTGTCCACGTAGGTTAGCAGTTTGTAAGGAACAAAAAGAGTAAATGCAGAAGAACAGGAGCTTTAAAGAGCTGTTCCTATATCAGTGTTCTTGCATGTCTCTCTGCTTTCTTCCCAGATCTCCAACATTAGATGCCACCCTTTGTAATTTCTCCTTCAAACACGTCTACCCCAGACGTCTGTAAGAGAGCCTTTCTGAGGTGCACTGTCACATAACATACGTGGGATTTCTGATGGTGCAACTTTTCTATCTCACAGCTCATTGTGCAGGAAAGGGTGTAAAACTCCTGTGACAGTCTGGGCAGTTGCTTTAAGTCTTCTTTGATGTGACAAAACGGTACGGAGGGAGAACGTATCAGGAGCCTGGCTAAAATTTAAATATTAGTTTAAGTTTTATTACAGCTGTGCTCTCACAACAGTTAAGCCAGGTCTGCACCCTGATATCCAAGCTGCCCTGTTCACCACTGAATCTAGTTGAGAGCTGGACAAGCAGCTGTTTCTTTAGTTATGCTCACACACGCCTGCCCTGCAAGCTCTGAGCCGCGCTGTGCTGCCTGCATGAAGAAAGACCAGCAGCTGGCCTGGTCCACAGCTCATCACATGAGTGTGCCTGATCAGAGGTACCTGAACAGCTTTGGAGCAACCAAGCAAGCACATAATGCAGCAATGAACCTCCCTGACAGGAGAGTCTCTAGAGTCAGCTTTACTATATTGCATTTTGATGCTAAAATTGAAGTTCTCTCTTACTACATATCAGCCTTCCATCAAGTCCTCCAATTACTACATGGAATGCAAGATTAGAGGCTGAAGGGATACTGATGGACTCCTGGGAGAAGGAACTGTGAACTCAGTCACTAACACAGATAAATTTAAAGCAGCCCGTATGCTTGACGTGATATATAAGTAGGTCCTGCCTTCATTTTTGTGTTGCTGCTGTAACAACCGGATGCTACCTATTGCACTGGTACTCCGAGGTTCCACAGAAGCAAGCAGTAACTCGAAAAACATGCCTCACAAACTATGACAAAGCATTTCAAGGAAACGCTGCACACATCACACTGTTCAGGAACTAAGCTAAGCTCCGTCCTGAAAAAAAACACACCTACTTGCAACCACCTGCCCGATAGCGCCTTGACTACGCTGCCCTTCCACTCTACCCCGAGGCAGCCGGAGGGCAGCGGGGCTCCGTGGAAGCGCCCAGCCCTGGGGAAGGTCCGCCGGCGCGGAGCTGCGTGCCTCGGTGCCGCTCCGCCCCGTTCCGCCCTGCCCCGGCACACGCCGGGGAACTCCGCGCTGCGAGGCGCCCCCCGCCCGCTCTAACGGCGTTTCCGCTTCCCACCGCGCCGACCACCCGCCCGGCCCGGCACTCGCCTCCTTCTTCACGTCGGCCATCTCGTCTTCCGTCAACGGCCGCCCGACCGCGCTCGAGGCCGGGCCGGAGCCCTCCATCGCGGAACCCCTCCGAGCGCCCCGCTGCGGAAACCGCCCCCGGCACCACTTCCGGACTCGGGCCCCGCCCGCCGGGCCACGAGGAAGGCACGCGGCCGACCCGCCCACGGGCGCACGCGCAGTGATGCGCCGTCCCGTGTCGGGGCTGGGGGCGGTTGAGCTTCCGGGCCGTTTGGGTCGTGGAGTTACACGGGTCGTTAAGGGAGGATAACGGCAGCCCGTGACCTCCGCGTCCCTCAGTGCCACAGCGCGTCACGCTCCAGGTGCTGACTGGGATACCCGCTTTGCTCCGCTGGTTTATTAATAAACACGTTGCATAGCAAACATCCCGCCCGGAACACTTAAAGGTACAGGAATACTCGCTGCTCTGATCTCCGTAGTGTTAAAATCGCAGCCCCAGAGACCGCAAAAGAGCGCTGCAGGGCGGTTTGTGTCCCAGCAGCTGCACTGATCCTCCCTATCTATCGCATCTAAGCGTGTGCTTTGAGATCCTCTGGAGCTGCCAGCAAGGTGCTGCGGCACTGCTGAGCTGAGGCAGGTGTCCCCCGGCTCCCCACCCCCACACTTGGTCATTAACCTCTTCCAGCTCCTCTTCAGACGTAATTCTGCTGAAGACCTTGCTGTCTCTGTACAACAGTGCTGACAAAAACAGCTGCTGTGCACTCCGGAGTTAGGACATTAATAACCCCACTCAGTGAGAGGTGCAGTTCAAAGCCACACAGCACCTGAAGGGCTGGGATTCTGGATCCGTGCACCACAGTGGCCAACATGGGGCAAGCTGGAAGGAAGGAACTGTGGGCAGAAAACTCAGTAATAGAACAGATTTTGAGCAGATTTACTGCCAATAAAACTGGAATTAAGAGCCCAGCAGCCAGAAGAAGACTGCTTTCAGTAGGATACTCATTTCAGGAGGTTAGCATCAGTTCAATACTGATAAGTGAGTCTCAATGAGGAGAGAGCTAGAGAACTCTTTTTTTGAAGGGAGGTGGGAAGATTTCAGACACTGCACTGGTTTATATAACTATGTGCATACGCACGTTTAGAAGACATTTTTAAGTCAGAAAAGTTTCAGAAACTGCTTACAACATAGCACCGTTCTAAGTGCTCACACAGGGGCAACCATTGTAGCACTATTGGTTTGTGAGAAGAGGCCGCTGGGCTCTGCAGCACCACGGCTGGCTGCTGATTCCTCCCTCCCCTTCTGCCCACACTGATCAGCCTTTCCCTAGGCAGCCTCACTACAGAGCAGGGCCTCTCCCTGGGAGCTTCATGTGATATTCCACAGCTAAATTTCTCAAAGGGCATTTCTTTTTAAATAACTGTCCTATTTTGCATTTCAAGGTTTAAATATTTTATGAGGTGCTTGTTGATGTGGCAAATGGGAGCTGTACAGCTTTCGTACTATTCTCAATTATTGGCATTCAGAAACAAATCCAAGCAATCTGGTACCAACTCTCTCCTGTATACAAGTACAGAAAAATGCATCTAAATGATGTAGTTTACTACGTGAAGTAATTGCATCAAGCAGATTGTATCCGCAGCAGAGCTAGCACTGACTTATAAATAGTAATATAAACCTATAATGTCATACAAACCATTTAACCTGTGTAGGTAAATTAGTACAAAGGCTGTATTTAGATAAGCACTAACTACATCTCTACTTGTTCTCCGATCTCCAACAAGAATATTCAGCTCTGGTCTTTTTAAAGTCATATTTCTAGACAAACTAGACAACTGCAATTCTTTTGCTCCAGTACTATCATTTTAAGCTGGACTTCTTTAAAGAGCAGAAGCAACACCGAGGCATTGAACAATTGAAGCTAGGTTGCCACCAGGTGGCACTAAAGGCCTACAAGCATTTAATGCTCACTGCGCCCAGGCCTAGAGTCATTCATTATCTCTTGCTACCAGAGCCAGGTTTCCTTCTAACCTACGTAAAAGTTTTAATACTCCTGTTTATTACCGGCTTTTTCCTAGGCATGTAGCAAGCTTCCTAATAAAAAGATGGCATAAAACAGTATCAAGTTGTGCTTGCAGTTTCAGAGTAAGAGGCAAAAACTACAGGGTTCACAGTACAATCGACACTTTATTCCATTGTGATGGGGATATATAGTGTTGAAACTGCAAGAGTCAAAAAAGAGGGAAAAAAAAGTGCAAATCTCTATTAGAACAGATGATGGAATGTGTTGATGCTTTTGGCACAGAAAGTGGGAAACTATGCACTGCAACAAGATTTTAAGTTTAATGAAATGCAACACTTCTGTGTTTAGTAGTCATATTTGTGCACCGCAGAACAATACAACATAAAACAGTGACTAACGATTCACATGCAGCTCTATACAAGTTACATCATACATCCAGTTAAACCTTTTCTGAAAATACATGAGGTCCAATTATACGTTGTTCACAATCACTTGACAAATACCATTCTTGAAGCGGTCTTATCTTTTCAGTTTCCTTGTTGATAAAAACAAAAACAGAGAGTCTTAAATAGTAAGTTGTTTTCTCCAAATGGTTCCACGTGAAAGTTGGTATTTTCTGTTGAAGTAATTTGGCTCGGTCTTGATTAATAAAACTTTCAAGAAGCTGATTGAAATCAAAACCTGATTTTCCCGTACTTTATCTCCAATTTACTGTGAACAAACAGTAAAAGCAGATTCGTTGTTCTGCATTTCAAAGAATGTTTTTAAAACTCAGCTTGGTGCTACTTGTCACCTCTGCACCTACAACCTCTGGAATTGACCCAAAAATCAGAGAACAGCTTGATACAGAGGCAGCCATTTAAGACCAAAAAGGAGTACATTAGCATGGGAACGACAGAAATGGAAGGATGTGAGATTATCGTACAAGTACAGCACACATCCACATTTTCATTGCAGAGAGAGATACTGTATTCACATTTTGCTGAAGAGAGAAACCCACATATCACAGCGCTTCCTGCACTCACAGTAAAGATAATATTGATTACAGACTTTTAATGCATATTCTAGCTCTTTCATCTGATCTAAGCTAAACTGCTTGATCTAAGCTAAACTGCTTGCTCAAAATAAGAAAAACCTCTGATGAGTAAATTCAAACCCCACTGCTGAGCTATTAACCACAAGATCTTTGCTGACCTGCTATGTCATGCAGCCTGACAGTTATCATGTTATCAGATGTTTTCTGTGGGCAGTTCAGTGTCTCATCTCCTCTTTCTTTTTGGTCTGGGATTTCATTTTATTATTTACATAATCAAGGATGATGACTTACATCTGACATCTGAGAAATGTCCCAGTGACAGGATGCACAGGATACCCATTAAATACGCATGTGTTGCACCAGGAATGTCCTTGCAAATAAATTCTTTGTGTGGAGAACAGAAAAAGTAACAAACAGCAAGAAGAAGCATTTGGCATGATTTTAGTTCTCAGTACCATACTGCAAAGGCACAAACTGAAGTGCGTTAAGTGTTTTTGCTTTATTATAATGATGTAATAAAGAACAATGCAAAAAAGCAGAGAGGTAAGGGCAATTCCACTAACCAGCTTAGGTAACTTTTGGCATCAGACTAAGATTTAATTTAGAACTTATGTTGTGAGCCTATACGACAGAGACAAAGCACGTGTGATTTAGAGCAACCAAGTCCTGCCCCTAAAGTCAGAAAATTTATATACAATTTGAAATCATCACCAGGGGGAATTCAAATCCCTCAGTCACTCCCCTGCTCTTTCCATATACCAAAATGCAGCATTGAAGGCAGGGAAATCTAACTGGCAACAGGTGAAAAACCAGTCTCACCTCTCCATGCCACAGGGAAACCAAGGAAAGCCACTATCTCCCATTCTGTTGCACTCAGAGACATAAGCTATGAGCAGTGTTTGACATATTTTGTCCTAGAGAGGAGTCCTCCTTGTCACTCCCTACATATACTGACACTCGTCTTTCCAGCTCAAAGTAAAAGCAGACCCCTCAGTTTCTTCTCCCACCTGGCACCTACACAAGAAGGGAAAAAATTAGGGACAGTGTTATGGAGTGAACAACAAGGAGGCAGAAAAAAACAACTGAAGTAGGAGAACTAAGGCAGCTGGAGGAAAATTTGCTTTGTGGTTGAAAGAAAAAAGCATTCATCATGCCACAAACTAGAAACTGTAGTCTGAGGAAGAGAGTCAGAAGAAAAAACATGACAGAAATTTTGAGGCATAAATGGAATGGAGACTCCACAGCCCAGTGGTGGAACAGGACAGCTCCCACTCCTGAGTAAGATGATGGAGGAAGGCAGAGGGATGGGAATGAGGTGTAACCAGGCCCAGGAGTACAGACAGGGCAGGCTAGAGGGGTTGTGCAGGCTTCATATGACAGCACCCACAGATATGGATGATTATAAGGGTAAAGCTTGCCTTTAGATTGTCACAGTTAAATACTGCAGGGTTACTTTTTGGCACAAAATCTCTGCTGAGTATCAAGTCATTTTAAAACACAAGATACTTTATCAAATACTTAAAAAGCACCAAGGGAAGGAGAGAAAGCTTTCCCACTGCAATGTTTACATCCTTAGAGCTTGATCATGTGGGTCAGGCTGAAATGATGGTGTATGGGAATGGAGCAGTCAAAGGGAAAACCTTGGAAGGATCCTCTGGGAAAGCACACAGCCATAGAACCATTTCATTTGCTCACCTTTGTCCTCACTCATGATGCCTCTTGTCACTGCAGCATGCAGACAATGAGACAAATATCCTGGTGGCTGCCAGGATGTTTGCTCCACATTACTGCTCGGTGAGGTGAGAGATGCACTGTGGAGTACCTACGGATATACGTACTTGTGTTTCTTCCCTTATGACTGTGTGGAAAAGCACGCAGGTTTCCAAAGGATACTGAAGTACGCGCTTGGTTAGTGCTTATTTGCTGTGCTGCAGACTGACTCCCCACTCACTTCCGACTGAACCTTAGCGCCATGCCACAAGTGGTTCAGGAAAGGTGGAGGAGGTGCCTAGGAAGTCGATAACATGTTCTGACTGTTTGTCAACCTCCGGAGAGTTCCCACTGCTGCCTCTGTTTGGGAATTTCTCCATCTGTAGTTTACAAATGATTTAACAAGAAGCATGTGAATACAATGGGGTATGCTCTGCTTCACTGTGGTGAAAAAAAGTATGACTCAGTGGGTAAACATGTTGTGGAATTTGCTACAAAAAATATATTTGTTTTAACTGAATACCACAGTAAATATTCATGCAATTAAAAATTAAGATGGTCATTGTTCCAAGGAAAACCACCCCAAGGACATATTACACATGCCAATCTTTCAGGAAACAATAGCTACCCTTATTCATGAGCATAATCCAGGAATAACTGTCCTTCAACTCATTCTATCACCCTTTCCTTTTGAGTTTTGCTAGTATGTGGCCTTCAAAAGAGGAGACAACAACAAAAAGGAGGGACAAACTAAAAAAAAAAAAAAAAAAAAAAAAAAGCAAACAATGAATAATAATTTTTAAAGCCCACATTTTTTATTATTATTATTATTTTTTAGAGCTTCAACTTTACTGAAAGCATCTGAGTTTTTCATTTTTGTGGTCCAAGCGTTCCCCAGGACCTGGCCTTTAAAGAAAACTCCTCTTCTGTTCTCACCAAAGTGTAAAACGCAGCATTAGCAGCAAAACGTGACCTGAACTTGCAGGAGATGTTCTGTGTGGCTGCACTGTGATTTCTTTTCATGTAATCCAAGTTTCCCAGGCAGATACTGCCTTCAAATGCTCCTGTCAGAGGAGGCTTTTCCCAAAGCCGCTACCTTGCATCTGAAACTAACAATGCCCAGCAGCAGCTATGTGATATGGCTGAGACAGTGAGTGTAGACTACTGCCCACTGTTCCAGCTTCTCTACCACAGGAGATACCAAGTTCATGAGTCCCCTGAATTTTTTTCCATCCCCACTGAAACCTTGCATCATTAAAAGTGAAAAGAAAACAGGGGTGAAAGACTGAAGAAATAAAAGGCGTAGAACAAGGAAGAGAAAGAAAAAAGACAGGAGAAGGGAGCAGTGCAAAGACAACAGAGGTGCTTGAAGTGTTGAGAATTAGTTGGTCTTCTTAAAAATTTCACACAGGTAAGTTAGATTGCTAAAGTTAGGAGTTAGCCATTATAATTGTCTTCTGCCAGCCCACGGGACTAACACACTTCAGAGTTATGTGCCCCTCAATGAGAGCATACATCCACCTGAAATACCATCTGCAAGGACATAATAAAAATACACAAAGCAAAAAATTTGTAAACAAGGGTTAGTAGCACAGTGGTACAGTAGATTGTCAATAAAAACAATAAAAGTGTGGATACAGATTCGTCTACCTTGTGTGTAACATTATTGCCAGTTACAAGGGAGGGACGCTGTAAACTCATAATTCTGAAGTTTTGTTAATAAGCACAGAGCAACAGGTGAGTGCCCCATCTACTTTCTCCAGTTCTGTGTTGGCTATTGGGATCAGCATGTGGTCCTTCAGTTTTTCAAAAACCTGTTTAGGAAAGGAAATGGCACAGGAATTATTACTGTTGACACCTCCTTTGTTTCCCCTTTCCCTGAGTATATGGAGTGGGCACGGATTGATCAGTGGGTGCCACGCTTCTCACTGTAATTCAGGCTAACTTTTACGGTGTATGTGGCCATTTGGCTACGGTCCTCAGAGGGTTGCAAACATTAACACCGCATCAAGGGAATCGTTACTGCTTCTAGTTGGGCAGAAGCAGCACCGGGGCACAGGAGACAAACAAAATCAGTGGAGACACACACAGAGCCCAGACCTCCCACCTTTTGAAAGCTTTTGCCATCTGATATTTTACACGGCAGGATGTCACCCTTTCTGTAAAGCACTGAATTTCAGTTCCCAGCCACCTCCTGCTGATGCTGGGATGCTGGCAGTCTCCTGGCTGCCCCCAGCACATCCCTCACCTTTGCGCTCTCTGGGTACTCCTCAGGGGCTCGGTGCAGCAGGACGTGCCCTTTGCTGGGAATGTTTAAGTAGATGCAGTTTGCAGCGGCATCGTCAGGCACTGTCAGCTTGTCGTAGCGGTGGTCGCTCATCTGTTGCATGGTCTGCCGGGAGACACAAAGTACAACTATTGACCAAACACTGTAGTGGGACAAATAAATGCAAGAGTAGAGCCTTCAAAAAAGCACTAAGTACGATTGCCAAGTCAGCCAAGAGCCATTTTGCTATTAAGCAAGTAAGGCGACCTCCTTTTATCTCTGCCTTCAAGGAAGAATCCACTAACTGTACCCCAGAACAGCAGTAGAAAACCTGTCAAATGGTTCCTGCAAGTGGCAGGATTAAGCAGGCTGCCCAATGGACAGTCAGTGGGGTCTTTTACTTAAGTAGTGCACATTGAGTATGCAAACCTCCTGCTCACATGGATGGACACTAGAGGTGCTCAGCCACCTTTGAAAAAAGCAGCCATCATTCAGTACTCATCAAATGAGTATGAATTAGCACAAACAGGACAAGAATGGTTCCCAACTTGGATATCAGCCCAATCTTAACTCTTTTCAAGGACCTTGTTTCTGCTTTCCAAGCAGTCACTCTTTCACCAAGCACCTGTGCTGGGGAGTGAGATGACATGTCTGAGTTAATCCTCGTTCCCAAGGGGACAACACAATAACCTTGTCAGAACAGCAGAGCTGGTGGTTTTCAGCAGGTTGGTTTATAAATATAGGGCTCATACACAAATTTGGACCCTAGCTGGAATTTCAGAGACAGAGACTCTCAGCACATGAGAAGCCTGAGATCCCAAGTTTTGGATTAGGCTCAACTTTTTAGTAAAGATGGAAAAAGCCTGGAGACAAGAAGCCCGACTCCCCATTATATCATTCCAGCTTTATACCAGCTTCTCTGACAGAGACCTAGAATAAAGCAGAAGTGAACAAAGCCCGAAGCTTTGGCTCTGCCCAAAGCCTAAGCTAACTCAAGTGTTTCAGTTTCCCTCCTAGCTCTCCTACGTTCCCACACACGTTGCAAAGATGCAAACAGAAATAAAAGTCTTTTTTTCAGATTAGAAGTACTCACATTAACATTATGTTAAAAATAAACCACTATTCTGTTAACAAAATTCTTCACGGGAACTTACCATTCTCAGCAAAACCCCACAGATTTACATTACACAGCAGACTTTGATCTGTGGCACAGTTAAATTTATCTTCAAAGTATCAGTAATTTGTACTACTACTCATTCATAAGAAATACCATATAGAACTTAATTAAAACAACTACATCTAAAACACACTGTGAAGTACCAAAGCAGTACATACATGCATACTGCTACTGTAATTCCTTTCTAGGTCGGGATACATTGTTCATGTTGAAGTCTGAGTCATCCACATCCCATGGAGAACATGAAACTGGTAATGGAGAATACCACGCATTCTTGAGGAAGTGTTATCATTTCTTGTTCTTTCTTAAACTGTGAAGCTATCCTCAGTTCCCAAGGTCTCATCTACCTCCATAAAAGGTTGATGTCCTTTACTGAGGCACAATCCTTGCATCTTTACTTCACCGGATGTGCTTTTATTACTGTACTCCATGTGTTTGACTTCCCTGTTTATGCATTTGCTTCCGTTACGTTGCCGTGATGCATTTGTTCAAGCTCTCCTTGATGCTGCAGGCATTCAACAGCAGGTGACACGCTGGCAGAGCTGCTGCTGCTCTCCCTGGTAACAGCCTGCTGACTCGTCCCCTGCCCGCAGCTTCCCTCTCCTTCCTGACATAATCCGTTTAAATTTAGATTAAGGAATTGTTTTTATTATACCTGCACTGAAATGTATGCAGCAGTAGAAGAAAATCCACCGCCTGGATTACTCAGCTCCCAGAAAGTTGTGCTTTCTCTAGTCCTTGTTGGTAAAATAAATCCTGTACTGCAGGTTTTCTATAGAAAACAGCTCGTTCATTAGAAATGTACTGACTCACTGGATAACATTTCCATAAGAAATTACGAATGAATCCTCAAATGGAAGGGTATGGACACATCTCCCATTCATTTCATTCCATAAAACGTTTCAGTTAGGAATACTCTCAGCAAACAGAAGTGAAGACCAAATGCAAGGACCTAGCTGTGCTGCAGGAAATACAAACCAGCCTCAGGAAGCCGAGCAGATGATGGCAAGGGTGTGCTGGAAGGATTGCTTTCAAGACTAGAAAGCTAAAAAGTGGTGGCTAAATTAATTTAGAAATAAGCAAAGAGAAAAAATGAGCAAGAAACCAAGACACAGAATCATGGGAGCTTGCATCCACAGCTGCAGCAGCGTGGATGGGATCTGCTTGCTACAGTATCACAGTAAGAAAGCAGAACTGGCATTCTGACAACAGAAAATTGCTCTCTCTTCCTCACCTTTTATGATGTGAAGAAAATCAGACATGCAAGCTTTCATCTCTGCTTTAACAACGTCTGCATGTTGAAGGAAAATTTCAAAAATCAATCTGTTGAGAGTGTGCACAGGCAATAAACCCCAGACCTGCGCCACAGAGAGTCCACGAACAAAGCAGAAATGTGCAGAAATGATGCAACCAGGCTATTTTAAATACTCGTACACTTATATATTTCCGAGGCAAAAAGTCACAGAGCACATACACCTGGCCAGACAGAACTCCGGGACAGAGAAAGAGATAAAAGCAAGGCTCTTAGTTTTTATCAGACAATTCCTGCAAAGTACACATTTTTGGGAAATGAGCAGTTTGCAAAGCCTGTAGCCCTTGCACAGTGCATCTGCGGAAGGCTGGCTTTCTGCCCACATGCGTTGTATGACCAGCTATGTTAACATTCAGGCATTTCCCGCATGCCTAGTTTTCTGGGAATTTTCTTCAGCCTGGAGAGGGTAATTTTCATTGCACATTCTCTCAGCCCTTAGTCATGCTTTCCTTATGTTGAAGTCATTCGCATAGCCTAAAATGCCTTTCCTATAGTTTTTTTTTACAGTGTGTCCTCAGACAACTGAGGTAATGGATAAGCTAAATAATCCTAAATATGAAGCAGCATTATGCATGAAGGAAAAATGTGTATGTGTTCAGAGCCTATTATCTCAGTAGAGCTGAGATGACCACATGCACTTCTAAGGCAGGCCAGGCTCAGTCACATGCTCTGCCCCCTCACTGCCATCCCAGGATCTGCTCAGGTGAAGAATGCCCTGTCTCTGCTTCTTCAGTTCCTCAAGTTTGCCTCTTCATGTCTGGAGAAGTCATTGACACCGGGGAAGGAAAATATCATTGTCAGGCTGAAGAGGGGTGTTATGCCAGTCTGCCCGCGCACCGTGGCTCAATGCAGACTGCACAGCTTCCCAGCACATAGTGACAACAGCGATGGCGAGCAGGCAGAGAGGCAGACCAGAGGGCAGAGCTGGAAGAGCCACTGATCTGCTCACACATCAGACCTGTCAGAGGAACGCATCTGCCCTGCTAACCATGAGCTGCCCAAGACACACAGCCTCACTGGTGGTAAAAATACATGCTAAAGGGACACTTGCCTCACCTCAAGCAAGCAATCTAATACAGCATGCTCTATTCTATAAGTACACTTTTGAGTCTGGAATTTCCAAAAGACTAAGTTCTCCAGCCTGTTTGCAAACTGAACAACACTGACACTCAATCACACAGAAGAAATTCATTACAACATCCAACCTTAATTAAAAGAGCCCATAAAGAGTTGCCTTATAAAGCAGCAGGCCATACGGTACCCAGTGAAGACCTGTGTCCTCTGGGACACCCTAAACCCTTCAGTTGTGAAGTAATGGAAAGTCAGAAGGAGCTGAAAGTATGCAACGTCTCACAGGACCTGATACAGAGTGAGCAACTATGAGCTAAAGGAAAATGTTCAGAATCTTATACATTGACTAATTTTCCTATCTATAAGGCTGGGAGCAGCAAATGACGTCTCTGTTTCTGAATTATATTAAGGAGCAGGTTGTCAGCTGTTCTCTGGATTTCACTACCTTCTTTGCTGCAGCATTACATAGACATCCACACTCATCTGCACTTCCTGCTAATTCCCTACCTGAAGTCGTCCTCTTTGGACTATTAATATTAGCAATCATTTCCACAGCAACCCTTTGTGATATCATAAATAGAGGATGATGACTTCATGTAGGGAATAAGCAGAGGTACATGATGAATTCTTGAGAAATAAGAGACAATGTGTTTGTGCTAACTTCTGCATTACTAGAAAAGAAAGCCCTTGTACAGACAAACGGTTGGACTTGATGATCATTATGGTCTTTTCCGACCTGAGCAATTCTATGATTCTATGACAATAGCAAAAGCAGCTTTGGATGAGCCTTTCTGTTCTGCCCAGGGATACAGGATGCATTGTAAGCACATGGGAAATGTGATGTTTTCACTTAGTTGCCCATTCCAGAGGTGCTTCTGCAGCTGAACCAAGAATTCCATAGCTCATATGCAGGTAGTGCATCCCTGTTGCAATGTAGGCTAACAGCACTCTGCTTCCTAAAGCTGGCACACTGCAAAGACTAGGGTAAGCCAAGCCACAGTAAGAACAAAAGGCATTTAATCATGGAGAGGGTGCAACTCTGCCAACACTCTAACAACTTCTCGTACCCAAGTCTTTAAAAGCCCTGCTGTGATCACAGTTTTGGATATAGACCAAGGGCCTAGTTGCCCAAAAGAGATCTCCTTCTCCTTTATGCTTACAGTGCAGTTTTGGAAAGCCTTTCTTGGCCTCTGTCAAAACAGAGGAGTTGCATTTGTAATAATGTCCTCTGGGGAATACTTCAGGAGATGAATGAACAGCACTGCCCCCAACAGGAGATATTGAAACGGGGAACATCACAGATTCTCTGGGATTGCTACTGAGCTACTTGTGAGGGGACAGGATGGTTTGGGCCATAGGCAAGTTTCTAAGCTGAAAGTAGTGCCATCAGCACCATCCGAGTCCTTACTCACCAAGGAAAGCAGAGGGACATGTGCCAGCCAACAGGACTATGTGAGGGACACCGACACAGCCTTTCCAGTTCACAGCAGATTCTGCATCACCATTTTCCATGCAATCCCATAATTTGCCTTTGCTGCTGAACCCCAACCTGACTGGCTGGCTCCCACCAAGCCATGCTGGCAGCACCATGCCCACTGCCTGGCCTCTCCAGCACCACAAAACTGGAGCCCAGATATGACACTTCTGGAAAGCTCATGGCCCCATCAAGGATACAGAACCCTCCCCAAAGCATTATCTGACCAACAGCCATGGCAAGCATTCAGCTACAGAATAACTGATGGGGTTAACTGCAAGAAGGAATTAAATGTGTATAGCAGAGGGAAGCTAATGTTTCAGATGTGGAAGCAAGGCAGGCCACGGTACTTTCTGCAGTTAATTTGCCTCTCTCTTTCACCAAGTTTCCTCGAGTGCCGCTTTTCAGCTGCAGCCCAAATAAATATTCTATACTTGCCAGAGCCTGAAGAGGATTTCATGGTTAGAACGTCACTTGTGATTTATTGCCTGCTCCTAGCATGTGCTCTATAATCCTAAACTCTGTGCACTCATTTTATAGCTCACTGGCAAGGCTCTCTGTTACACACACGTCACTAAACTCATGATAAACTGCACTCTGCCATACCTGAGCACCAGATGTCATTTATTCTTTTATTTTTAAAGAACTGTATAGATACATGAGTTGCAATGGTAAGAACAATCAAGAAAAACTGCTGCCTTTAGAACAAAGAGCCCCTATTTTAAATATAAATGTTAGTCTAGCCTAGCACAACAGCTCACATGTTGGCCACCAAAACACTGCAAGACAAAACCAACATAACTACCACAGGTGCTCAAAAGCAGCTCAAATGCCTTTCGTGCTCAGCAGGATTTCCAGTGCAGAATGGCAGCCACCAAGGAGAGGCTCCCAACAGCATCTCCTACAACAGCCACACTGAGGGCTGCCCCAGGTGACTCAGAGGGAGCCCCAGGACAGCAGGGCCACACAGGCTTGGAGAAGAGGCAGACAGGCACTGCCATCACTCCCTTCACCGACCAAAAGCCAGGCAGTAGCTGTTAATTCTCAGTATCAGCACTTTATAGAGGTTGCAGTTTTATTTCCACAAGGTTGCAAGACACTGATCACTCTTTGTAATATTCTTTCATCAGAGCTACGTGAACAAATACAAAAATCACTTGGGTCAAAAAGCAAGAATTCAACTGGAGAAAGCTTCAATACACAGCACTGCCACTGCTAGCATTTCCGAGGGAGATGTATTACTTACATGTTTTCAAACAATTTCTCTGAGAACTCCAGCTCACAACATGTGAGCAAATGCAATCCCTAAGCACATGTGAACATGCTGCTCGGTCTCTGATGCACAGAAATACACTGAAAACTGGCATAATTGATATATTTTTTAAACAACAGACTGCTAGATTATCTTGTTAGCGAGCACATCCTCTTCAAAATAAATCTGCTTTCCACTGTACCTTGATTAATGGTGGTATCTACTTGACAGCTAGTTATCAGCATCATTTCATCGGTTTATCCTAAAAATATTTTTGGCTACAACAGCTACATTTATGCACTGCAACATGATTAGCCGTGCTGTGCAAAAAGCCTCAATCAGAATGATGAGTTCTCAGATTAGTGCTGGCTCAAGTTCAAATTGCAGCTCTGAGCAACCAGTATTGTACTTGAATTTTGCTCATGTTTATAAACACTATACAAGAGTAGGGTTGTCTGGATATCTGCAAACTCCATCAGGCTGCTGCTCATGAGGTATTTTGAGCCTGAGCCTGAATATCTGGGATAGTGCATATTTCACAGGGAAAGATGCAGGGCACTTTCCACCCCAGACTAAATCAATCTCACGGCATCAGGAACATCAGACCTTTTCAACCAAAGCCATTTGTCATAAATTCCTCAGGGCAGAGCAGAGGCTGGGAATGTACTCCCAGAGATTCATGCAGTGATTTCTAATGAGACAGTAACTTCCACAGCACGTTCAAGTGAACAAACAGACTTGCAGCCAATTTGAGCCACACAGGGATCCACAGGACTGTCCTCCTGTTTGAGTGGAGGCTCCCTACGCTCACATTCATTGCTCATCTGAGCAATCAGGCTGCTATCCTATTCCCTCATTGCTGTCAGGCTGCAAATCTAAGGCAGCCAGGATCACACTTTCCTCTTCTCCATAATTCAAGCAGCATCCAGCAGGGGAGATCCTGAGCAGATTTGAAACGTTGGCTTTATCTCTGCAGGGCACTAAGGCATCTTAAATCTTCAACTGTCACAAGAGAGGGAAGGAAAAACAAACAACAAGTCTCTGCTGGGCTCTGATGGAATAAATGATGCTGTTGGGAAATGTAAAGCCCTAGGATTACGCCCATGAAGAGAATTTATGAAAACTGGTAGGTAAGTATTCAAGAAAAGATCTCTGCACAGCAATAAGAATGAGAAGGTTTTCAGGCTTCCATCTTGCAGACAATTACAGATGTATTAAAGTAGCACGTATCACTAGCTTGCAGAAACCAAAGAGGTATATGTACCACAATTGCAGGATGGGTTCCAAAGCTCTTTAGGATGAAGTGATTTTAATATCAGAGCTACATGTAATTTCCATAGTAAAGATTTGTGTGGCACAGATTCAGATTGGTAGCGTTGGGCACCAATGGCATTCCTGTTCTCTAAAATAATTATCTTATAATTAGAGCAACAGACATAAGTCAGGTTGCGTAAGGTGCCTTTCAACTGAAAGGACTACAGGGGGCTTTCTCACTCCAGCTAAGCAGAGCTACTTCCACCCCTCCCCACACACAGCTGATTCTGTCCACACATTCGCGATGACTCTGCATCACTGAGGCTTCTTGCAAAACTGAAGAACAACGCACGTATTTACGTTCTTATTTAGTGGCAAAGTAATCAGTATAATCATAAGCTGAAAATGTGGGACTTACTGTTATCATCAATAAGTAAATTTTGGCTAAACCTTTTAAGGCAAGCTCTGATTAAAAAAATAAAGCTCCAATGCTTTCAGATGCACTCTGACTACCTGCCTCTCAAAACAAAGAGCACAGGATGGCAGGACCCAGTCTGTATCACAGAGACAAACTCCCTCAAGCTTCATGTCAGGTAAAGCCATGGCTGCACTTTGCTGTTTTGGTGCCACAGCATAAGTTTCTGCTGCAAAGCATCAGTGCCTGCAGCTACGCTATTGGGCAGGAGCAGAGATGCTGATCTCTCAGGTTACCTACACATATAATGAGATTCGTGGCCTCAGGCACCTCTGTGCCCACATCTCCAAAACGCTCTAAACATATGCAGTGAGCTCAGTACAAACTACAGCAGCAATGGGTACTTCCTATGAACATTCCTATGAACACTGGTAGCACATTGCTGACCTGCTGCACAGTTTGTTACTGGCTAGCAAGTCTGCCAGTAAAGAGACCCAGATTCACAACCTCAGTTCAAACAGAACTGTTTGTGAAGGGCAAAGCTCGGGCAGATAGCTCTCCCCACCTTCTTCTGGAACCACACTGCTATGACAGCCTGATGGGATCCGACAAGAAAAAGCAAACTGAAAGGATCTTGACTCTGCAGCCACCTGGTGGAGGGATGGGGAGCTCTGGCCCCCAACCCCCATGGCTGCAGTGATGGAATTATTTCATCCCGTGAAAAATGCACACATGGACCATTTGTACAACGGGGACCAAGCCACCTCCCTCCTCCTGCCATACCTTTTACATCTTCTCTGGCAATTTTAAAAGCCACATGTTCTCACAGCAACATCTGAAGTAAACACAGAACCACAGAGTGGTTTGAGTTGCAAAGGACCATGGGCTCCACATTCCTCTAGAGCAGGTGGCTCCAATGTCTCCTACTGCTCTGATGATATCTTCTTCCTCCCTCCTATCAACAAATTGTCACTTTCAAATAACAGGAGAATAAATAATAACCCTCGTATTCCATTTTATAAACTAATGTACGTAGCTTGAGCTAAATTAATATCACTGTTCTTTTACCTGACATAAACATTCTCTCTGGCTTGTACATACAAAGTACACACCAATTTCCTCTTTCATCAATCCATACATATTTAAAAATCCAACATCCTTGAGCAGAGACTAAAAACTGACCAAAGTTTCTTGTTTAAAGGTATGCTTTTACCTTGAGTGCTTTCTGTGCAGCTTCACTTGACCCAATAGCAATCAGGTTTGGTCCAGCCATGCTGCAAAAACTCTTCAGATGCAAAGAATCATGAACAGGGACTGTGGAGACAGCATAATCCTGTGTGGGAGCAGAAAATGGGTGCTATAAATATTTTTAAGCTGTCCTATTTCCTTAATTATATTGAGACGTTCCATAATTAATTGTGTTCTCTACAAATTAACAATAGCAGTGTATCCCAGAGCACAGTGTCAACTGCTTATACTGCTCATACAGTCATACCCCTCTGGACCAGCTGCCTAATCTTGTGTATTGGAGTAAAATCCAGAACACATTTCAAACAATACTATTATTGCAGCTGTGAGGCAATACGTTACAATCTGCAATTAAACAGTACGTACATAAAAACTCTCCAGGGATCAGCATTAAGAACAACGTGCTGACAGATGAGAACATTAAGAACATGTCAATATCCTTTCAGCCTCCCACTACCCAAGTTACTTTTATGCAACAATTCCACATTTCAGATCCAACTTCAGCATACTATGTCAGACGATGCTTAACCTTCTTCATTTTTTCATTAATTTCTACTTTCTTTAAAAAGAAATAGTAAGAAAAGCATTTACAAGTATGACAAGTGTTTTAGCCAGTACAGTTTTTCACTTGGCTCAGCAGAAGACAGCTTATACTTCCTGTAGCACAAATCAACCTACAAACCTTAAATGTGTCAGCCAGAATTTCTGCCCCACGTTGATTTGTCCGCTTGGAAAGGCCTACAAAAAATTCTCTGCCTAGAATGAAAAAACAAAGAATGAAACAATAACAGATTTTATTTTTTTTAGCAGCACCAGTCAAACAAACTAATTCCAAAGCCAGGCCAACTTTAGAGGCAATCTGAGGCAACCACTAATGGATAAAATTTCCTATCTTTCTCTTCTTAAGCTGAACAATAAAACTCAGTTGAGGAGTACACAACCTGCAATCCCAAGCTAACAATGTAAAGCAATTATCTTCTTCCACACAACACATCTTGCTGGAAACACAAATATCTTCCCCTCCTAATGCCCTGCAGTGCTCATGGAGTCAGACAGGAAAACAGCTGGGCTGGATTAGTGCAGCTCTGTCAGACCGCTTCCCCCCTTCCTCTGAGGTCTCCACTGGCCTCCAGGCAGCTCTGCAGGCACTCTCAGACTCCAGGGGAAATGGGCCGGCACTGGACCTGCACCACATTAGGAAGACCTTCCTCCTTAGTCTGCCGCTTCTGGGACCCTCCCTGTCCCCCTGTGACCTAAGACAAGCAGCCAGCCTGCTGTGATGCTGATCAGAGTGAACAGGCTCATTCGGCACAGGTGGGAGCAAGCGTACATGCAGCTGAAGTGAGAAAATGCCTAATGGGTTTAATGACACAAAAAACACTGTCAGTATCTTCACCCTTGAAGTCAACCATGCATAAGAGCTGTCTAGTGCATGACATCTGGCAGGCAACTCTGCCGCTTTCTCCATAAACTAAAAGGCACTTTTTGTTTTTGATTCACTGAACCAGTGACAACTGCCTGCATCAAGCTTCACAATTCCTGAAAATGAGTCTGTGTGAGCATAGCTGCTTGTAATAAGAAATACGAAACAACTGCAGGCAGCTGACTATTGAAAGCATGTTTCTTATTGGCACTTTACAAGCTAAAATAAAATCTGTATGCACAGTACTGTTCTTTGTACCGTGTGTGCTGCTGCTTCATTTATTCAGGCATTAGACAGGACATTGAGGGCTGCACTGAAAATTAATCTCTCTGCTACCTACGTGACATTTAGCAAACAAGTGATTTAACAAGCCATACGAACAACACTTTATTATGCAGACAACAGATAACATGCTGTCTTCTAGGCAGACAGAATATTTAAACAGCAAATTTACTACACTGTACCTGTAAATAAGACGTCTCCACCATCCAAGGTTGCATTTTCATCTACCATCTCTACCATGTTGAGGTTAAGACTTTCTAGTACTCTCTTCATGGCTTCAACCTATTTAAGAAAAAGTTTAAGAGCACGTTTTGCTTGTATCATTGAAAAATTTAAAATAACCTACATGAAATATGTATCTTTAATAAAAAACAAAGTTCTTTAACAAACCAATAGCCATCTTGACAGCAGAGTCCCTCATCCCTCACCCACCACAGCTCCCAGACCTCCTAGATGGGGTGCCAAGCAGCCAGGGTTGAGCCATCACCTTTGCACAGAAACCACATCCAGTGGAAGGAGAGAATGGGTCCAAAATGTATGTTAACTCCAGTTCTCCTGCATAGCAACACTCTCTCTTGAATATGCCTGTCCCTTAGATTTGAGCAGGAAAGAGCACTGCCAGAGGTGCAATGTTCTCTCCTTCTTCCACACTGAAGGCAGGTCCCTAGGCCACCTAAAGAATGCTGATGAATGCACTGAAGGCAGAACTACATGTGCTCTCTGACACCAGAAAGATTTCTTCTGATATCAAAAGACCACAAGAGAAAGCTCCCAGCAGCTGCCAAGCCAGAAGCTGCCTCAGCCCCTGCCTGCTGCCTGCACATGGCCTGTGCAGCCTCCCCAACACCTGCAGGATGCAGCAGGCATTTCAGCATCCTGCCACAGACCACCACCGCACTCTGACCTGTATAACAACTGACCACATGCCTTGGCTATTCCTGGTTACCAACACAAACAAAGAGGAAAGACTGCTTCATTCTCTCTGTAACACGCTGCTATAGGTGGTTGAGAAGTACACACAGCCATGTCCATCTGTGCCAGGCCTCCAGCCATCTGTCTGAGGCACCTACAGACCACAACACTGCAATGTGAAACACTCATGCTGCCCTAAGAGGTGACCAGGACACAGCCAGCAGGGCACCTCAGCAGAGGTAAGTGCTTACAGGGGGTAGGAAGCAGTGAGAGAATAGGAAGGTGGGCACAGTCAGTAGGGCTGGAGCGCATCCCCAGGCAGGTGCTGCACACAAAGGTACCTGCAGCTCCCTGTGCACACAGCCTTCAGCTGCACGCTGTTAGCAGACCTTCTCTTGGAGAACCAATTGAGCAAAGCACCTGGCAGATAAGGATAATGGAAGGTAAATGCTGACTTGAGGTTTCTCATTTCAGCCATACATTTTAATTACCAGATGCTGATTACAATTTAACCACCAGGCTACATCAGAGAAGCCTTGAATTGTTTCCTTATTTAATTTGCAGAGGTTGACGCAGCTGCAGCACAGATATTAAGGAAAGTTATCACATCTAGAAAGTTGTCCAGAATCACAGAAAATTGGTTTAATTTGCTCTGTGATTGTTCCAGGTTTTGAAGATATACATACATAGGATGCTTAAGATGATTTTCTCCAACAGTTGTGCTTATTTTAACTTCTGAAACAACATTAATGTTAATGGATTCACATCTATGGCTCTATGTTTTGCAGAGCTTTTAAGCAACCAGTAGAAATGCTGAGACTTAATTGGAAAGTAATGTTCAGGCAGCTGGTGACACATGCTAGGAATAAACATCTTTCAATATCCGCAGCTTGTGTGAAATAAAAAAGAAGTCTCAAGTAACTGTTTCTTCTCATTTGTTTATATTTTTCATGTTTTAGTTTTGTTTGTTTGTTTTTCGTTCTACATGCAACACCAGAATCTTCACTCAGTAGAAGCAGTACTGAAAAAAGAAGCACAAAGAAGACTGGAGGGAAAACCTGACATTATTGAAAAGACTGCTGGGGAAAGAGAATTTGTAAATATAGAATTCTGGAAAAACAAAACCAAAGCTGAACAGCCCTTCTGCCTTTGCATACAGCTGAGTCACCTGCACAGGGAAAGCACAAAGTGGCATCATCACTACCATGACATTTTTAGAGCAATGCTGCAGCCTTGAGTAGATTCTCCCATGCAGCACGTTCAGGGTAGATGTTTGCCACCAAAGACACATGACTGTCTTGAAGACCGAGCATACTGCATCACTGAGTGACTGGGTTGATGGCTACTGAAGTCCACACTAGCTGCTTGAGTTTGTATCTCGTTACTACAAAAGGGAACTGAAAGCATGGCTCCATCCTTAAGCCTTTGGGAAAGCACTCCAAAACCAGGAAGGACTGTGTCACTTTCAACACAGCTCCTACCCAAACAAAGCATTAAGATGCCATCTCTAGCTAATGAGGGACAAGTGATTGCTACCCTGCAGTTAAAAAAAGGGAAGTAGGGAACAGGTTCGATCTATCCTCCTTGCATTTCACTCTCCCAAAATAAGCAATACATGTTTTTATGAAGCAAGGACCCTTAAGGCATGTGGATTTTGTAAGGAAAGAAAGGCAAATTCACAGAGTTAGCTTTGATTTTGAACAAACAACCACCCCTTGCTTTTTTTTTTTTTTTTCCCCCAGGAGAAAAGTGAAAAAGGTGGATAGACGAAGTTCTCTGTGAAGCCACACTACCCAGGAGACAACAGTAAAATACATTCAGTATTTAGACATGAACAAACATATTCACAATGAGGAAGACTTACCATTTATTTTGTTTTTTTCAAAGCAGACAAGAAGAAAAGTCACCTTCCCTTGCTCTATCTCCCTTATTTGAAAAATAAAACCGCAGGTAGTCAGAGTTGTAGCACACAAAGAAAACACTCATCTGTATCGTTTAAGATTTCTGTATCATATTATCTCAGGTCAGCTTAAGGTTTGTAACACAATATTGGGTTTTATTGTAAATGTACCCATTAGTACATCAGTTGAGTGTTAAAGCTTGTATGCTTTGTGTAGTGATATTTTTTCTAATAAGCACATTCCTGGTGTGAGACGGGATGTGTCTAATCCATAACAAAGCTGATGGAGAGACAATGGACTTGAGCCAGCTCAGTTCTGTTTCAAGGAAAGAGGACAATAACTGCATTTGACATTTATAAGAATCTAATTTCCTCGTGCTTTACAAATGGAGCTCATTACTCTCCAGACTGCTGGTTCCACCAATTATTGTAACTGATGTGCCGGGATTTTTCCTTCTCTATATTAGTATTTGATGCACAAATGAAGGCTGTTTCCTTAATTATTTACTGGTATTCTGTGCACTAACCACATTATGAGATTCACGCAACTGACAATAAGAAGGAAACGATCTTTTCAAAGGACAGTGGAAACAAGGAAATGACTTTGCAAGAGAGGCACGAACCCAGCAATGAGCTACAAAGCATGGGCTCATTCCAGCAAGAGCACCCCAGCAGGAAAGCTGCCTGGTTAACACCTGGGCTGAGTGCTGGGACATAGGCATGGCTTTCCCAAGGCTCCAAGATGCCACTGAATGCAGAGGCACTGCTGGATTTGGGCAGAAGCTGTGCATGGTACAAAGTATTCCTTAACAACTGCAATTACCCATCTGCCTTCGTCTCTGAACCTCTGAGTTTTCAGTAAAAGGGGGAAGACGTCTACAGATCTGTTTCAAATGAAAAGATGCAGAGAGATTGAGAGAGCTTCAGATCATCCAGCAAATCAGATATTAAATTATTTTTCTAAAATAGCAGAGTTCAGCTTTAAGTGCTAACAGCTTGGTTTTCTGGAGAGCACAGCCTTCACTAAAAGGCCTCACAGCCCAAGAAACACTACTGCATTGTCTCCTGAAATTTTACATTCACCACAATTTTCTCTGGCGTGGTAAAACACAATTATTGGGTTTCAGTCTCCACTTCATTGTCTTTTAAACTATCATTTATAGCTATGCAAAGCAAATGTCAGACCCAATATATGTAGAAGTTAGATTGTGATATCTCTGAGGTGACTATTTCTGGAGCCATTAGTTCTAAGTTCATGAAGTGCCACTGTCAATATATAATGCATTTTTCAGCAAGTCTCTGAGTGAGGAATATAAATAGAGATGGACAAATCTGGGGCCAGGAAAGGGTAGACTTCAGCTCTGCAAAACCAGATACCAGTGTTGGTCACGATCCAGATCCTAGCCTGTCTGCATCTGCTCGGCTGCAAGATGAGGGAAGTCTGTCTCCTGCAGATGATAAGCATTGCCATTCTGGGCTTGCAGAGGCTTCAAAGAAAATAAAGCAGTGCTGTAATAGTTTTGAGGGGTTTTGAAAAGAAAAATTGGTCGTTTTCTTGCTTTAAGTGAGATACACACCCCTATACATAGTGTATACTGATCTCAGAAATCAGTGGGATGTGGATTATGGAAGAGTTTCCATCTCCTGCTTTCAGCTTTGGTCCCTTCTCTGCTGACACCAGAAATGGCCCTGGCTGTTGGGATATTAGCTGGGAAGCAGAGGAACAAGAAGATGCTCCAGTGCTGCTCCTCCAAGCAGTTCAAACCACAAAAGCACTACATGCAGGACAAATAACATCAGCTCTGTTCCAGCAAGCAGGCCCCAGAACAACCTGGTAAGGACACCCTGTACCTGCTGTGCCAGCTGAAGAACTGCAGTTTGCTTTGACAAGTGATTCGGGATCTCCTAGAAAGTGGAGGGCAACAAAGATGATAAAGGGCCTGGAGCAGCACCCATATGAAGAAGGGCTGAGAGGCCTGGGTTGTGTTCAGCTAGAGAAGGGAAGACTGAGAGGAGATCTGATCAATGTTTATAAATACCTGAACTGGATGAGATCAGACTATTTTCAGTGGTGTGTAGTGATAGGACAAGGAGCAATGGCCAGAAAACAGAATATAGGAAGTTCCACATAATATGAGGAAGAACTTTACAGTGGCAGAGATAGAACATGCTTCCCAGAGAGGCTGTGGAGTCTCCTTCTTTAGAGATATTCAAGACCCATCTGGACACCTACCTGTGTGACATGCTGTAGGGAAGCTGCTTTATCAGGGTACTGGACTCTGTGATGTCTAGAGGTTCCTTCCAACCCCTGCAATTCTGTGATTTCCCCTTTCCACCCACTCAGGGGCTCTGTGTGGTCCCTCTGGTTGTCTTAAGCATTTTTTCATGACAGCCATGAAAATAGGTATATGTAGATATAAAATGTAAGTGAAATGACCACAAATCCAGCAAATTTCTGCCCTTTCTCTTAAAACACTTGAAAAGTAGGGGCACCATTTCCCACAAGGCAGGAGTCAGCAAGCTGCTTACTTGCTAGAAAAAGGCTGAAATTTCAACCCATAGCAAGTAGAAATAATTTCAATCAGAAGTAAATTGTTAACAGTGAAAGAAGATTGCTTAAAAAGATGGAGATTTAAAGTCACTAGAAAATAAAAATAAATTAAAAAAAAAGGCTCACTAAGATCTGCTAGGCATAAAATCAGGTTAGTGGAAAAGTTTAAGCAGCATGAATGCATTGTCACTGAAAAACAGTGAAGATTTTGCTGGATAAAGATGATGACATGAAATTTAAGTCGTACACTGGCATGCTGAGAAAGTAACGTTCTAAATACTTTCTGCTTACAATTACAAAATGATCAATTGTTAAAGGTTGCACAGAGAAATATCTTCCACTCTGCCTGGACATGCACAGTGGGCCAAGAATGCACCTGGATAAGCCAAGCATTCATTATCTCCCAGACACTCAATATCCCATAATACCCACAGCGGCTGCCAGCTCCTTGTCCACTGTTGACCACATGCCATGTGCCCCATTTCACAGCTGAAAAGTATTTAAAATTCATGAAGCCTGTTGAAAGCTCGACTGTCACATTCTGCTCATTCCACAGGGTATGGGAAAGCCGAGCAGAAGGGACATTTCAGCTGGGGCTATTATGGCTCTTGAATAACCAATATTCTATTAAATTGCTAATAAACCCACTTGAAGATAAGTTGATCACAATCAAACCATACAGTAGCATTCCTTTCCTTTAACACCGAGTTGTCAGGTTTCACTCTGTACTGTACTACTGTTTCTGTGCCGTTTGTTCACGACTTGACACCAAGCATTCATGATGCTTACTTTGTCCCAGGCCATCTAAATGCCCTATTCTAAGGAGGCTGAAAGATCTTTGGCAAGGATAATACTCTGCTTATTTTAAGGTAGGGAGTTCTTTTTAAAGGAAAATCTACCCTAAAGAAGTAAAAAATAATTATACCTCAACCAGGACTTTTTATTTTTTTCTTTTTGGTATGTGTGTGTAACCTCTTGAAGAGGTGCTCACAGTTTGAATGCAGCAGTAAATACCGCTGGGGCTTTCTGCAGAAAAGCAGCCTCTGGGGCTCCCATGCACCCTGTCAGCTTGGGTCTTGTCTACAATTTCATTTCAGCAATCCATTTCCTCCCATCTTCACTGAATCTTAATTTTATAAAAGAAAATAAAGGACTTCTTAAGACCCTCAAAGAGTGTTTATTTTGGATTAAAACAGAATTTACTGAGATTCCTCACAGTTAATTGCCAAGATGCTGGCAAGCCTGCTACCGCCTTCTGATCTTGCTGTGAGCATATCCTTTTGCCAAGAGGACTCTAAATCTTGTAACTTTTAACACTGAAAAGCATGTCCACCTCCTTCTAGGAAGAGGATTTAGGAGTTTCATTTATATTAAGTAATGCTGCTCTGCTGAGAAGCAGCTCCCACCCAGCTCCGACCCAGCAGGGCCCGGTGGCTGTTGTTCCCATCCAGCTCTGAGTCTTCCTGCAATCAAAGGATTTCTGTTGCACGAATGGTAGAGGACTGTCATCAGGAAGATCTTTCCTACCTCATTGTCAGCTGGGGAGCTGCAGAGAACACCCAGAGGTGGCTACCAGGTCCATGCTGCCATATGCCGAAAATGGGCAGTGAGGAGAAGCAGAGTCCCAGGAGCCAGCCCAGCTGGAGGAACAGCGACCATCTTCACAGGCAAAGAAAACGTTTTTATTCACCTCACATTCTCACAGTAACTGGCCTTTCACTGAGAAACATCCCTTGTTATTTTATAACAAGGCCACGGGCAGAGATTATACTAACACAGAGCTTTCCCCCTCTCTAATACAAGGTTTCATTCATGCTTTTAGAGAAGTTGAGGACAATCTTATTTTAGCAGTACTAATGTATCTTGCAAGCGTGCCCTGTAGTGTCCAGACAAATGTAACAACTGCAGAAAATGCAAGTTCTGACCACGTTCCTTCTCTCAACTAGTTCCAGGAATGTCCTGTTGACTAGAAATAAAAGCAACATCTGAGTAGGAATACAGAAATTTGCTGATACTCTAAACAGAATCAAATCTTAGAAGACATACCAACCAGCCAGAGAAATCAAAATCAATACATCTCAGTACCAATAAGCAAACTAGAAGTCATCTACTGAACGAACTGGACATCACGGTGCAAGCAGTGACACTTCAACCTGAAAATACCCTCTAGAGGTGTTATACAATACTGACAAGCTTCAACAAATTCTTCAGCTTCAAAGGAAAATCTACAGCAAGCAAAAGTGATTACCCATTTCCGGCTGCTCTTCCTTGAGCTCAGGCTGACAGAGGTAGTGCCCCATACATGCTGCTCTTACACTGACTGCCCATTGGAGGCTTACAGCGATTGAGAGGAAACGTGCGTAAAGCAGCGAGCACTGAAACAAAGAGCACGTAAGAAAACCCAGTAGTCAGTACGTGCCCTCTGTAACAGCACATTTTTTATGAGGTAGGAACCCTCCCCCCATGCACAACTTTCCAGGGCTCCCAAAAGCCACCGCCAGCCTCGGCCACCAGCACTCTCATCACCCACTCCCACAATTGAGGGTTAACTGCACACATACAGGCAACAAAACATCCAGAACAGTGGATTTATCCATAACAGATCTCTACGTACTTGAGAAAGGGAAGTTGCCATCTGACTATTACCTACACAAACCTGAACACAGGACCTGAAACCTGGGCAGGCAGTATAGGATGAAAGCCTGCCCCACCGAGGTCAGAATACCCCCAGGACACACCTTTGCATTTTGTGTAATAACTGCAAAAATGCCAATATCAGTGATCCTGCAAGGAAGTCAACTTCCAGGGCACGAGCAGGCACTCCTTTCCCCCCCAAACAAACTCTTACCTACTTTCTCAAATCCTGAGGCCATATTCTTTAATAGTGCTAAATACCATGTTCAATTGAAAGTACAAGGAAATTTTTGCCCATTCCAAACATAAAATACTAATGGATTTTAAACAAAGGGAAACCATCATGCTCGCTTTAAATGTACAGAGACAGTGGCAAAAAAATGAAGAAAAGCAAGACAAAAGCTACATAGAGGGTACCTTTTTAAAGAATCTATTTAATAAAAGCTTTTTTAGAAATGCTTTTTATGAGATTCCTGGTCCAGTCACCTTCCTTCAGGGAGAGCAAAGCTGTCTTCTTTCATGTACATAATTCTGTTCACTTTGCACGAGATGCAGTTTCACAAACACCCCACTGCTCAGCTTTGCAAACAGTTACTTTGGGAAGGGAAATATCTTCCTATGAGTTTTTAAATACGCATTAGAAATTAGTGGTTAAGCTATGATATTACTCATTAAGAGCTACTTTAAAAGAGGAGCAGATTCAAAAAGAACAGAGCCAAACTGTACAGGGCTAATCAAATATGATGACCCACACTTCCTAATCACACCTCCTGTACCTGAAACAGCAGGTGCCTGAGGCTCACCACATCCATGCTGTCATGCTTTGCAGAATGGCTGTGATGCTGCTGATGAGTTGGGTGCCGTCACACCTCAGCTCTGCGGACAGGTCTCTTACTCAGAGCTGTGCCATGAGACTGCGTGGAGTCCAGTGCCACAGCACGACCAAGGAGGCAACAGCCAGGAGGCAACAATGCAGGAGACGGTGTCACTACTTCAGCCAGCCTGCTTGATGGCTTTTCCTTTCCTCCTGCTGTGCTACATAACCTCACCGCTATGTAGAAATAAAGGGAAAAACTGAGATGTATAAAATCATAACAAAATGGAAACGATTAGCTCACCAGCTGCTATCAAACCCTCCCGAGGTGTGGCAGTAACCTAACAGCTTGTAACAGCAGTGCTTCCAGACAAAGGCAATGCCAGAGCCCACACATACCTGCAGGACACACTGCAAATAAAAAGCAAGCTTCCTGCTGGAGCAGGGTAATTCACGGAAAAGTTAAATGAAAACCACTCCATGCCTTTCTGCCACTGAGGAACTGAAAAGCATGTTTCCTTGGTGTCTGGTTTAGGTTTCAACTACAGGGCTGGGAGCGACTCTTGCTCCAGGGGAGGATGACACTGCTGTGTTGGGCAGCTGAGCCCAAGAGGACAACCTAACCTGGGTGGAGGGAAATGATGCCTGCGCCACAGGGCAAGCAACTGGAGACTGCTGGCAGTGGCTGGTGTAAGGACGAATAAACATGACTGCAGCATCGAGCACCTAGCACAACTGCTGCCTGCCAGCATCCTGGAGATGAAGGAGCCCTTAAGCTTCCTCATTATATACCAAGAAAGGCAAAGAGTTTGAGAGTTTCACATTCACTCTTCTACACCACAGGGTTATTTCCAGGAAAAACCAGGGAGAAGCATACATCACTCAGCAGAGACTTTATTTTCTTCAGTATGAGGGACCTGGATCTGCTGCTGCTGCAACTCCACAACATAGAAGTATGGATCTGTGTGTTAAGCAGTGAAGTGGAAACTTGGAAAAACGATGATGGCTATATTCATTCTAAATGCTAGAGTATTTTTTAGGACGCATCTCTTCCTGTTTGTTGAATGCTTTTGATGCACTACCAGTGGTAAGTGCTTGAGGGGAATGGCAGGAAACCTTCTTTCTTATCCATTTTGGTTGGCAAAAAGAGCTCTAAGCATAGTTACACAACAGCGAAGAGAAAAGGCTGCAGAAATGTGTACAGTCTGCAGGGTCAGAGCATGAAGATTACGATCTTCTCTTTAGCCTGTTTATCTTGCGCTTCAGCAGCTTATCAAGTTAAAAGGAAGGTGAAGGCAGCAAGCAAGGCTGCATCACGCACCAGATGTTTTCAATACTCACTTCAGCCTAGGGGGAAAAACACAGCTTCTCTGTCAGTGACCACTCACTGCAGCAACCAGGAAGATGATGCTCCTGGAAAACCTAGTGCACATTTTGCAGATACTAATTTATAAATGCATATTATCTTGTTCAGAAGACAGATAATTCTCTATGCTCTTGCAGTTACACGTAAAGCAATGAAGCAAAATTCACTAAGCAACTGACAGATTTAATAGACCAGAAAGATGTCCTTAATAAGCAAAATCAGTTACATAATGAAGACACAGAATTAGTAATTTTCACAAGCACTATTTTCTCAAAGCTGAAATCACTATATGCCAGATCATTAAGAGGTGAATTTACAAGCTAGAAATTAGTGGTGTCCAGGTGAAGTTCCACAAAAATGTCACTAAACATCCAGAAATGCTGCATTCACATGTCAGAAAGAACACCACAGAATTACAGAATGGCTTAAGTTGGGAAGGATCTTAAGGACTACCTGGCTCCAAGCCCTACCCTGGGCAGGGATACCTCCCACTAGCCCAGGTCACCTACAGCCCCATCCATCCTGACCTTGAGTGACTCCAGGGAGGGGGCATCTGCACTTCCTCTGGGATACACCAGTGCCTCACCATGCTCATAGTGAAGAATTTGGTCCTAACATCTTATCTAAAACTCCCCTCTTTACTTTAAAACCATTACCCTTTGTCCTATCTCTACACTTCCTGAGTAAAGACTTCCTTCCCAGGCTTCTTTTAAGAAGCAATTATAACAGATAATTATATTAAGTGTAGAGAAGAAATTAAAGTTGCATACGAAAGCCAAAATAACTCCACAAAGCACATTTTAGTGCAACATATCAGAAACAAAAGGAAACTGTAAAAGCAAAAGGAGCTAGTGAAAGTCTCTGGACAACAGAATCAAGATACAGAAGGACATTTTATTCTGCTTGGTTTCTCTGTCTAAGGAACAACATGAACAGCATCAGCGATGCTAACACATTACTAGCTGGAAAGGGTGACATTTTCAATTTTCACTACAACAAAGAACAAAAGACATTCTTTTGCTCTGTATTTGGGAAAAAGCTGCTAAAGTATTCAACTGCATCATGGATAGCAGCTTACATTCCAGCTGTAACACAGAGAATGTTCAGCTGGGTGGGCAGGGAGTACTGCATGGGACTGGGGGAACCCAGCCAGCACTGTGCCTGCCATGCTATTGCTGTGTGCTGGAACTATGTCCCTGTGCATGGAGGGTGGCCAGCCAGTGCCAAGAGCTCACAGAGCAACCACAGGCAGGAGGGCATCACTTCCAAAACTTCACTCAGAGCAGGATTCTCAGGGCTCAATCTATTTTACTGACCAGCTGTAGGACAAAAAGAAGGTCTCAATGGCGCTTGCAAAGCCCTACACAAGGAAGAGAAATTCAATAAAAAGGTTTGAAAAATGAAGTATCTATAAGAGGAACAAAGAGGAGTAGCAGTGGTTGAGGCATGGTTGGCTTTCTCACTTAGAGAAGGAAGGCGATTCAGCATTGAGATAACTTGCAGCAGGCAGCCCGGCCCACAAGGGATGCTGGCCAGGGGCTGGAGCCAGGAGCCCACTGTGCAGCAGGAGCAGCCAACCCACAGCCAGATGGCTCCACTTACCGTTCAGCAAGCAGCAGGGAGGGAGCAGCCCGGTGAGGAACTGAGGTGTTCCTTCATTGATGGCAAATGATGGTGCCAATTATGTGATTTAGAGTCTGAGCATCCCAATTTCTTTTACATCTTTTTAAGTTGTTGCCACACACGTGCAGACATATGCTCAGAGA
The DNA here is from genome assembly GCF_039878825.1 of Excalfactoria chinensis. Taxonomy (NCBI): domain Eukaryota; kingdom Metazoa; phylum Chordata; class Aves; order Galliformes; family Phasianidae; genus Excalfactoria; species Excalfactoria chinensis. The sequence goes on from NC_092832.1 coordinate 8,700,152, forward strand.
AACTGACAAAGTGCTAGGTTTACTGCCGAGGGGATCAATTTTCTCTTTGTGGACAGTAAAAGGGCTCCCTGAGTTTACATGGGCAAGACAAGGTGCTTACAGACATGCCACACACCACTTACCTGGCACTTCTGCTGGCACCCAGGGACACTGCATGGTGAGACCTGGAAGCAGGAGGAGCAGCTGAACTCAGAGTTCACTCTGGAGGGGGGGGGGGCAAGGCAGCCTGGGAAACACTGACGTATTGTCTTTCCATTACTGAAAATTACACTTTGTGAAATAGCATTAGATCATTTTAAGAGGTTTATGTAAGGACACTGAAAAACAAGCCCTTTTGCAAAACTGGCTTTTTTTAAACATCTCCCTATTTCCACTCTGCATCAAGATGTTAAAATCCAATACGCGGCAAACCCAGCACTCTCCGACAGAAGAGGCCAACCTCAGCTCGAGTTAAATCTTCCAGCTGTTCCCAGCTCCTTCTCTTCTCTCCATCAGACAGGCTCGTAGCCCTGCCTTAATTACTTGTTTAGGAAGGATGTGACATGTTCCAATTTAATACATTTAGCTCTTCTTAGAGCAAATGTAGAATTAAGCCTCAGTATGCACTTGACAGATCTCTTAGCAACTAGCGTGCAATCGGCCAACAATGGATGATTCACAGTTTTAGCAAGAGTGTGCAGAACTGCCTGCCAAAAATCTGAATAAACGCACATTGCTAGACACTATGGTAAAGTGTACCCTGATCTCTTTTAAACTATTATATCATAGAGGAAAGTTAAACAGCACACATTCCAGCAGCTCATCAGAGTCTGGAAATACAATTGAACTGTAGCATCCTGATTTTATGATAACTGATACTTTTCTGCAGTTATTTTCACTTAATTAGAATAATGGTACCTTTCAAAGAGAGCCGCTAAAGTCCATCTGTTCATGTAAATAGGAACTGCCATTTCCGTTCCCATTGCTCTGAAACAGGAAGAGAAGAGCCTTGAGGACACCAATTGGGTCATTTATTCCAGGTCCTGCTGCAGGGCTGACTGACCATCCTCTCACCTCCTTAAACTGCTACACAACCCCTTGGGAGCAGCACGAGGCGGACAGGGCGTACTGAGGCATGGCTATGTTTGCTTCACTGCCCACAAAAGCATGATGAGGATCAGGCCCACTTCCTGGTAAGGACTGCTGCTGCTATAAAAGCAAGGTTATTAGCATTTCTACAGCCAGATTTCTGCCTTTGCTGTACAGTTTCACTCCATGCCTCATACCTTGCTTTGCAAGAGTTTTCCTTGTGCACTCCACCTGGGCATCATAACACAGAAAAATAGACACAAACAAAGACTTTACAAAATCCTATCAAGAGCAAACAAAACAGGAGAAGTGCTGTTAGGATTACTTCCATGCCACAAGAGCATGGAACACATTGACCCTTTCCCTTTCTGCTCCAGCCACGATCAGTGAGTGAAGAAGACATTTCTACACCAGCCCTTGGCTTGGTCTGAGTGTGACAGTCCCTCCAGACAGACTCTGGCAGCAGCCCAGCAGCCTGCTTACTACCCACCTAGGGCCCTCACGCTGTAGGCGGCTGCCTCCAGCAGACCTCTTCCAGGTAAAGCAGATGTGCTTGGCGAAATAAGTGGCTTTCTTTGGCACAAGAGAGCAGAGCGCCCAGGCTGGTTGGCAGAACTCTAGAAGGAGAGCTGTGGTCAGGGGAAGGAATGTGAGCACACTGCTCCATGCTGCCTTAACAGTGGGGTAGTTGCAGGCTTCCGCCTGTGAGGCTGACAGCCCTGCAGAGCAAGGAAAAGGCAGCAGGGGGGTGCAGCAAAGCATTAGGGAGGTGCATTAAGCATAGAAGCACCACAGCTTCTGTGCGGATGAAAATAGGGCAGATTGAAGAGAGGAGCAGGTACAAAACAGAAAGGGCTTATAATTTTTTTGCTCCGTATCAAAGTTTCCCACTGCCTCTGAGCGAGGCAACACACTATAGAAAAATCAGAGTCCAGGAGGTTTTTCCATCTGCTTCCACAGGACTGGATCGCAGGGCTAAAAAGCAACACAAGCAGTGGGGCTGCAGGAGAGCCAGGCACTACGGCCAGGAGTGGCAGTGTGTGATCTCTGCCTGCACAGCCAGCATCATCATGTGCTCAACAGTGCACAGCTGCACCTGGAAACCAAGCACTGAGTTTGCCTGGAAGCAGGTGAATCTCTGCAGGAAGGGACACAGAGGGATGTAACTTTTCAACCTAGCAGGGCTGCAGCTGGGGAAGATGCGATGAAGCATGTCACTGACATGAGACCCCGTACTGCAGGAGGCAGCAGATCAGGACCGGTGCACTCTGCTCAGACCGTACAAAGGCAGTGGGTGATGGTACCATGAACCCACACCTTCCCCCAGATTTTCTACAGCTGTTGGAGCACTGCAAAGCCCGGACTGAGCTTGCATTCTTGCATGTTGTGATAATCAGCTGGGGTTCGGAAAATCCTTCGAAAAATCTAATGTCCTGGCAACTCTGCAAGGCTTCTGAAAAAATAACAGTTTAACATCTGGAACAAAAACACTCCAAGGAAGTCCAAGAGCAACACAGTGCAGAACATTTTCCCCCCATAGCTATGGCTGTACAGCACTTCCTTGTCCCCAGCTCGCTGAAACTGGAATGTTTGCAGCAAGATGCTGAAACATTTCATTGGAAGCCATGCAGGAAGGTGGAAAGATAAAGAGCTATTCATGTACTTGAACATTTTTTAATTTTCTGAGCTTTGTTTATTTTTCTTCCTGTCCCATGAATTTCCTCAGTCATTTAATGCATCTTAATCTTCATCAATATTTAACTCTGCAGCAGGAATACTGCATACCTTATGTTTTCCCATTTAACTTAAGAGTAGGGGGGGAGGTGCAGAATGGTCTATGAGAAGAAGAAAAACAGCCAGTTCTAAAGGAAACTGCCTTTCCTTTTTCCTCAAGATGTCCTGGAATGGAGTCAGGGAGAAGGATGAAAGAGAAAGGTGGGCAGCAAACACATGGTGCTGTTCAGAGCTCAGTGGTGTCGTGATTTAGGGCACTCTCCTTCCTGCCTTTGGGGGCCCACATTTCAACCTGGCTACACCAAGACTGGAAATCTTTCTCAGGGATGAACTCAGCCCTCAGCAGAAATTAGTGAGCAAAAGCTGTTCCCTGCAATAAGAATAATAATAAAACAGAAAATGCAGCATCATTCTCAATGAGCTAGTGGCTTTTATAAATTTTATAAGTAACTTATAACATAGTTACGTATTAAGCATATATTCATATACATACATACAAAACGCTTTCCTTTCAATTGAGGATATGCATGGTCAGCAAAACTTTGCGATCTAAGGGAAATCCCATCAATACTAGCATTTCCTGCATTAGCAACTTCACACCACCAGCAGCAAGGCAGGTCTGTCTGAAGGTGTCCCAAGCAGAGCAGAATTGTGTTAGCAGAGATGCTCTGCAGGATGCAGTACTGCACCCAAGGCACCAGCAGCAGATGAGTGATGACAATGGGACCCACGTGCTCACTGCTGCAAGCTAAAGGTAGCACAGAATATTGTACATTTGCATCCACCAGCAGTTCCAAGATCCTAAGGCCCCTGAAGAAGCTGTGTATGTCTTCAGCTCAGTCAGAGAAACCAGACAGAACTGCACTATACCTTGGACAACAGGAGTCAAATTAGATCTGAAATATACCTCATTCCAGTGCACTACTTGGAGGATTTATAACATGAGTCTCAGTACAATAAGCTTTCCTGCAAAGAGAACTCAGACTTCGTAAAGCACATGGGATTATTTCCAAGGAATGCTGCTAACATGACAGGACAGCAGAATCAGGCCTTGTAGTGCTTCCAGCTGTGAGTGCACTCAGATGCAAGCACTGGCACACAGTGCCCATGGTGCAGCTGCAGCCACCTTCAGGTCAAAGGTAGAGCCAGACAGACCCACCTAACAGTTCTCATGTACCAGTATACCACATAAACATGGAAAGGAAAGAGAGGAGCTCTGACAGAGTTCCTGGTGGAGAGTCTCAGATTGCAGGACCAAGATTTAATTACATCCCTCTTCCTGCTCACAGCGGAAATCTAGAGTGGCATCAACAAATACTGGACACATGGACAACAACTTTCAAGTGCTCTCACAGAAGTACTCAACTCCTCCTCCCCCCCACACCCCGCATGACACAGGGCTTCGTTATGCACCATGAGCACACATCTCTGCACGAAGGGAGTCTGGTCACATCTGAGAGCCAGCACCACGTAGAGTGCATCTCAGCCATAGAAGACCAAATGAGAGACACAGCTCACACTGGAGAAAGATCCACGCTCACTGCTTCATTGCTCTGCAAACAGAAAACTACCCAATGAAGCAAAAACAGAACAAAACTCAGACCAGAAATAAAGCAATTACTGACTTTCAGCAGGCTCCTAGCAGCTCCAAGCAGAGATGCTAGATTTTCTGATGGTTTATTTGTTCATTTAAGATAACCTCTTTCAATCAGAGCAAACATGATAAACAAGCACTTCAGAAAGAGTGCAAAAACACTTTTCAAATTTAGCCTGGAATGTTTTCTGGGCTCATGAGATTTGCCTCAAGACTTTATCTCCTCTCTTCCCACAAATACAAGCAAAATCCACCAAATCTATTCCCTTGTTTCAAGCAAAAGTAATAATAATAATAAAAATGTTTTAAAATAAATCAATACACAGCTCTCAATCTCTGTCATGAAACAGTAGTCAGAACTACAGCCTGGTCAGTTGGATGCTCCAGTGGCACTGCTGTGTGACATGAGGCAATCTCACAGAGATTATCCACCCTTGGGCTGACCACCACCAAGGGTCCCAGCACTAGAGTTTTTTGGGTGGTCTCTGAAAGTGTTTTCTTTAACGTAACTATGTGCAAACTGAGCCACTTTCTCCAGTGGATGTTCAGCAACAGAGTAAGTACATAAGGCATTTTATTTTTCAGCTTATTTCACTGTGACATTACATTCCATAGGAGGTAAGTAAAAGTTCCTTAATGCAATTTAATAGAAATGTCCACTCTGGACAACATTCAACAGCATCCAAACTATATCTGCTCATTTTAATCCTCCTGGATTTCTGAGAGTTTCCTCCAGCCCTGGACTGGAGGTATCTACTGCCATGGCTTGGTGCCGTCCATCCTTTCACAGAACCTTGACACCCTGTGGCAGATAAGACCAGCACTACCACCTCAGAGCTGATGTATTGCTTCACAGACCTTACCCACAGACACACCTTCCCTGTTCTGGACACCCCGAACACACAGCCCATTCTAGTCCCTTGTTATCCCTCTCATTTTCCCCCAGTATCGAACTGGGGTCTTGCCTGCCACATTTTCATTCCATATCATCCTACCCCATCTGCCATAGCTAAGCCCCCTCTTTTGGCAGCTGGCAGCCCAGGGGATACCTTTGCATTTTCACTGTTGGACTACATACAATATAATGAATCCTTAATTAAATGGGCTTGATGAGTAAAGTCATCCAAATTAGGCTTCATCAGCAAGACAAAACCCCATCTGTCTTTCCTAAAGGATATAAGGAAGCACAGTTTAAAATACCTGGAATCTAATTTTAACACAGCAGAACAAGTTAGCAAAATAAATTCATGAGGTAAGCGGGGGAATAGCTGAAAGAGGAAAAAAATAAAAATCTTTAAGATCTTAAGCAACTGGGCAAGTTTTAATCAATACAGGTTTTACAGAGACTCTGTCATATACGAGTTCTTTCAAACAATTCAACAGGCTCAGTGTAGCCAGCAGCAAGGCTGCAGCTGGTCTCACATAGGTTATCACTGTACATTCAGTGTATTAAAAGAAAAAGGTGCAAAAGCCTTAGAAAAGCACCTCCAGGAAGCTCACTGTAGCTTCATGGAAATGGAATAAATAAAGCACGCTTCCTCAGCACACCCTCAACATGCTTCTCACCTCTTCTGGATGAGAGCAATACCAGGAGCTTCTCCTGTTTAATCTGCAAGAGAGATTGCACTTGGTGCTGAATGACTCTTCACATTGACTTCAGTGGGAATAAACTACCCCGGATTTCAGGAGGAAAAAAAAAAAAAAAAGCACTAACAGAAAGTTAATGAGGTACAAACCGAGTTATGAATGGACCAAAGAAAAACTCTCCCAAAGCTACTTCCTGCCCTGCTGTGACAGAATGCATGCCTTTTAAGGCCTCCCTCTCACCCTTTTCCCTTCTTTCGGCAAGGCATTATTGTACCCCGAGACTTCCCCCATTTTTCTAATCAGTTTCCATTATGTCCTTTTCCTTTAAAGTTCCCCACTGTTACAGCTCCATCAGGAGCAATAATGCTGGAAACAGCAGCACAGACTGGATATGGCTTTTAAAACTGTCTTGAAACAGAGCCAAGGTGGAACAAGTCTGCTGAACAGGGGTTAATGCTCGGCTCCCTGCCTCCAGTGTGGGCATCTCTGCTTTTGCCCAGGCAGCTCTGCACAAGACAAAATGGAAAGTTTCAGAGTAGACTCTAGCTCAGGTTAAGGAAAAATTCCTAACCGGCAAGTTTAGGAAAGAGCGTTACAAACCAGGGGGCTGGGTTTGGCCTCCTTTAAACCATGGGGAGACCCCAAAGCACAACAAAGGCAGTCCAGCTCCAGCACAGGGAGCTTCCTTCTTGTCCTCCTTCACTAGAAGAAGGAATACAATGCAAGTTCGCTTTGTGTATTCATTCTGTTGCTTTTACATTCAACGTAAAGAAACCACTGCCTTCCCCCATGTACATACACCTTACTGTCTAATTATTTTACTCATCTTTAGATATTTCCCTTAGCTGCATCCCCATCTCACCACTTGCACTAGCAACAAGAACCAGGCCAGCCTTGGAGTTGGCTGGCAATCTCAAGAGACAGGCTCTCACAAGAATTTCCTGCTTCTGGTTCGGCCAGACATACTGCAACAACAGACACTCTCGTGGTATTTTGGCACTCCCATTCCTCCTTCAGGCCAAGACCCAGGAATGCAAGCAAAGAAAAGTTTTAATTTTTAGAATTTTAAAATAACTCAGCTCTTCTCTCTGCTGCAGTGTCTGTTGAGGTGGCTTCCACTGAGATGAGCTGAGTTGGAAGCTATGGTGCTGTATGTATCACCAGGAAATTTGCTTCCCAGAAAACACCTTGGTCAGACACCACCACAGTGGGATGTCTGGGCAGTTTAGTCCACAGACAGGACTGTTATGGAAAGAACAAATAACTCCGATTCTCCCAGCACAATGAAGTGGGTTTTCATGAGCCCTGTGGTGCATCCAATAAACACCTCAATCAAGATGAGCTAGTTGGTGAGAACTGTGTAGGTGCACCAAGCAAGACCTAGAGATCTTTCATGCACATTCCTAAAGTGCAACACACGAGGGAATGAAGAAGCCAGTTTTCAGATTTTTCAGACTCTCTGAATTACAGTGCAAGACTGCACTGCACTTGGACAAGGCTGTTTCTGTGCAACTAATGGCTCAGTAAATATTTCAAATACTTGCAGACTGTTACAGCCCACACCTGCACCTCAGGGAGCATCTTTCTAAGCATCTCTGCTGGGTCAATACAGTTCCCACCAACTGATCAGTTTCAGAAAAAGCCTTCCTGGAAATGCAGAACTCAGACCATGTAGAGATGCCCTCAGGAACATTTCCTCTCAGCATGTTATGCATCACCTTTCAGGACATCAGGACAGCTTAAGCACATGCCCATACCTCTGGCAAGAAAAAAGCCATGCTGGACATTGGAGAGGCTGCCTTTGTGAAGGGCACTCCCAGCACACTGGTGGCTTATGTTTTAGGGACTGGTTTAGAAACTGCAGCCAAAAATTCTCAATACAAGTTCCTAAAGCTGGGTTGGGCCTCTAAATCATGTTTAGGTTCAAAGCAAAGGGACCTGCCTTTCTGAGATGCTGTGCCTGGCCTTCCCATTCTGGGCTTTGGCTGGGGTCATAGAATGCTTTTCATGGCATGAACAGATATTCAGGCATGTTAAAACACTTTAAATAAAGACCATGCTGCTGATCTCATCTATGAGTTATCACCTACACTACTGCCTGTGTGGGGATGAAGGTAATGCTTGGCAGCACGCAGATGAGTTCTCCCTCTGAAGGAAAGGTGAGGTTTACAGCAGCAGCAACCCCCTCACCTGCAGTGCCTTCAGACTCTGGTGTAGTCCCCCAAAAGCTACATGACTGCATCTGTCCTCTGCTAGGTACAAAGGGACAAGCCTACAGGAAAACTGATTACAAAAGCAGACAACACACATGGGAGACACATCAGGTGCTTTATACATCAACAACAAAGAGATGGGCTTTTCCATCCCTGGAGAAACATAGAAAGCAAGACAAAAGACTAAATGTTCTTTAAAAGTATATGGTACACATGGATTAAGCTTGTCCATAAAACTCATTGCAGGATATATTAAATATTACTACACAGTATTATTATGCATGCAAGTTCTATTGCATTACTAACCACACTCACAAGCACTGCGTGCTCCAATTTAAAATCTCCTAGTGAACATCTAAGGCTAAGAAGTACTTTCAAGCTAAAACCATGTCATTTCATCAAATGCTACATTACATCAGACTTTCCACTACAGAAAAACATGACTATGAGATCAGCTTAGAGACATGGCAAGTAAGCAGACAAAGCAAGAAAGAGTTTAAGCATTTTGAGCTGATGGGAGCTACTACAGGCTTCATCTTAAGCACTGGCACCTTGCAGGAGGTAAGCCCTCCCTACTTACACACTTATGTTGCATAACAAGACAAGTCTTAATTTTTTTTAATTTTTTTTTAAAGCTCCTTGAATGTTAATATCACACATAGACAAGAAGTTGGGTTTGTTACCAGCACAGTACCTCACGTGAGACGATGTGGGTGAATTTGCTTTCAGGAATGCAAAACAGGGCACTATTTTTAGACAAGGACTTTGTATTTACACAATCTCAATGAGACCATACACACTGTTTTATTAACAGCTCTTTGTTTACATTCCATCCCTGAGCAATACAGATCCATTTCTTAAGGTGTTCTGCAAGTACTGATGGCCACTAGAAGGGCTTGCAGACATTTAAGAACTCCCATTAAGCTTCTGGTTGGGTGCAGCAATCTTGTAAAGATGGTAAGGCAAGTAGAATTAGGTTAAAATCAGAAGTCTGGTGCAGAATTACAAATAATGAATTTAGTCCTTTAAAAAAAAAAAAAATCAAAAAGAAATCAAGCATGGATAGAGCTCTCAAAAAACTGCTCAAAAGCAACTGTGCTGAGTCTCCCTTAAGTATAGAAAAATGAGAAAGATCAAGTCATGTCTAGGAAGTATCAAAGCCATAACAAGAAAGAGCAAGCCCAGAGAGGTAGAGGATGTGCTTATCCCAGATGGAAGCTGCTCACAGCTAGGGGAGCAGGACAGCCACAGGAGCACTTCCCCCAGTGGTACTGGGAACTCACTCTTAGAGCATGGATAGTAGCACTGTTCTTCTATTTTCCCTGGCATTTACTTTTGCTCCTCATCAGTCATCCTGCATAACTACAAAACAGTGTCATGGCAATCTGGACTGAAGGGAAGCTGCAGCTCCAGCTACTGGGTCAGACAAGCCCACCGCTAGCATGACTGCAGCCAATACAGACAACTCCAAAGCAGGAGATGCAGCTTGAATCCTCCCTCCCTACCCAGCAGGGTCAGGTTGCAAGCCACAAAACCCGGGGCTCATGCAGCATGTCTCTGAAGCCTGCCATGAAGGTCATGGGTTCACACCAGGTTTCTGCACAAAGGACTCACAACTGGGAAGACTTTCTGGACACGCGGCCACAGACAAATGTTTACTACCCATTGCCAGCCGCATCACTTCTAGTCCTGCTCCTGTTAAAAGCACTTCACAGTTGGCACTGGAGACACTGTGATGCACACCAGGCCTGATGGTCTGCTGTCAGAAAGGGCTTTCAGGCTGCTTGTGGCCTTATCTCAGATAACAAGACCGATGCTACTCCTGGCAGTCTGCCACTCATCAGACCCACCTGAAAATGCCTGCTGTGTGCAGATAAAAGATCAGCAGCTCTGTTTTGCAGACTTTTAGGGATTTGATTAGCTGTGAAGCAGGGGTGTAGGGGCAGAAAAGAACAGCACCTCTTCCAAAAGGCTCCTTGTGCTTTGAAAACAAACAAAAAAAAAACAACACAAAAAAACACAAAAAAACCCAAATAACTGTTTTTACCACCAGTACTGGTATTTTCAGGCTCAGTCTACACCAGGCTATTCAGGAAAGCCAGCCCTTAATCTCCACAGTCAAAACTGGCAGATTATCAATGGCCATCAGCTTCCCTGTGACAATGTCAACCTCAGGGGCTGCGAGAGGCTGCCCTTCCCACAACACCTTTCTGCCAAACCTCCTCAAGGACACACTCTTCCACAGCACTAAGCCTGGCTCTCAATACATCAAACCTCTGTATGCCAAGTATTCATTGCTAGGCCTTTCTAAGAATCATTTTGCAAAGCTTGGATGGCAATATGTTTTCACAGCTGATGTGGAAAAGCTAGAAACAACATTTCCCAATGAGAAATCTGTGTTACAAAGTGTGCTCTGTTTCTTAGGGTTAATCTGACTTGCTAGAGGGAGGAAAAAAAAATCTTTCATACTGTTGGCATAAAATATCTCTGCTTTTCTTAATAATGGAGTTGTTCCATTTTCTAGTTTCTGTGCTAGGATTGATATATGGAAGCAGAAAAAAAAAAATTAACATCTGACCTCAGAGCATCCATTTGTGGTGCTACAATGGCCCACCTATGCCACCTGACACCCTAATTAAGCCTGAATGAAGGTTTCTACAGTCTAGCAGAGCAGAAACACTGGCAAGATGTTCACAACACAGAAGAGCCTCCCCAAGTGCAGCTCTTGGACCACTCACGACCTTCAGGATCACAGTGAGTGACTCATTATGAGGCTGCTAAAGAGCTATCAGTATTACAGCTTATTCATAATACATCAGCTGCTTAAGTGGGTCACAGAGACCTGGATATCCAAGTAGCCCGACTCCAACAGCAGTCAGTGCTGGCAGCTTAAGGAAAGAATAACAAAGGAGGACAAGTATAGAGTGATTTTGTCTTGGTATAATTTTGCCTTGCTTATTGTAAGAGGCAGCGTACACATTTCCAAAGCCAGATATTGCATCTGGATCAAAGTGCTGAACAGCTATTGAAGGATCTCTTTTGTAAACTTGCACCCAGCTGCACTTTTGGACCCCACAACATCCTGGCAATGAAACTGACAGCTCAGTTGTGCACTGCATGACAAAATACTTCCTTCTGCTGGAGCCTGCTGCCTGGGTATTTCTCTGAATGTCATCAAGTCCTGTACTATCATTCCCATTTCATTTTTGCTGTACCATTTGCAATACAAAGCTCTTCTATTTCTCCCCTCCTCTTGCCTAAAATAGATTTTCCAGACAAAGGCATTTATTTAATTAGCCTTACCTTCGCACAACCCTGAACTGCATCAAGATCTTCTTGCCCCCATATCACCCATACCTTTTCTGCTTACGCTGTTTTTCCAAGATAGGCAGCTAGAATTTCAAACAGCATTCCAGGTCCAGGTGAATAATTAATCTAAAATCCATTTAAAAATAAAACAACAAGACTTTGAGTAATACTGCATGTATACACTTTTTAAAAAGGCTTTGGCAGTGCTCATCTAAGAAGGAATGTTCCAGCAGTACCCTGTAGTCAAGGAAATCTGGAAGAGTAGTTCTCCAATTCATATCTTTCTCCATCAGAAATTAGTACTTTGTACTTGCCTCCCAACAACACTGCTCACTTCAGCTCTGCCTACCACACTTTGTGAGCATAGGCACTAGTATTTGCATTAGAGACTTAAAGAGCCAGGAACTAGCATTAAACCTCAAGGAAGCCTAGAAGCTAGCAGCAGCCACAGATTCACTTCTCTGTGCAATCATCACTGGAAGAACATGAAATGCATGCCTGAGAGCCATCATCCTTACCATTTCAGTCACAGAGATATCTCTTGTTCAGACAGCTGGGTAGGTGAAACTCTCCAAATCACTTGAATTATCTGGAAAATGATATCCTGTAGGACTACTAAATGTCTCTCACCTTTACAAACAGGCAAATGTTTAGCAGTAAATTCCAGACTATAAAGTACACTTAAATGAAACAACAAAACAGCTTGCTATTTCTGGACATGCCAAAGCCTGGCTCCATCTATAAACCATTGACTTTTCCAGTTAACTGATCACATGGGTTTGCATGGAGATGACCACCTCCATAACTTCTGGACTGCAACACAAAGGACACCAACCACACAGCAGCGAAGAGAAGGAGGTATACATAGGACTCCTGGTCAGGGAGATCAGTCTGTTAGGCATGGGAGGAAAAAAAGACAGCTCTCATGTTACACTTCTTTCCAGAGGAGAAAAGACAAATCCAGAAAAATATCACAACACTGCTATTAACAACCAGTGTGGGTCAGGTCTTGTTTCAGCTCACTATGGTGGCCATCTGGGGCTGAGCTGAGAAAGAGGATTTGATCTTGCCAGAGAACTTCAGCTGGCATTCAGAGACAGATGTAAAGAGCCAGCTCCTTTACTATTAACACATGCAACCCTTCCAGAAACAAATTATCACAATTATTTTTTGAAGACAGTGCCAAGCATTGACTTTTACTGAAGTGAAAATGAATTCTGCAAGTCTCAATCAAGCTATTTTTGATGTATGTGTCTGTTTTTGCTGTTGACTCAAGGTAACAAAAGTAAAAGAACAGCTAACTTGTTTGTGATCAGTTGCCTTGGATGAACACAAGACCCGAGTTGGGTACATATCAGCCATAAAACACCACATTTGTTTTATTTGTTTTCTTTAAAGGAAATACTAATACTACTACAAAAGAAGTAGCAAGAAAAGACGTCACCTGGTGCTGTGGTCTTATCCTCACCCCAGAATCAAGGCTGACCAGTGCTCAGTGCTGGCCAGATCACAGACCAACAGACCGAAGCTTTCTCACAGCATAGAACTTGACTAAATAGAGATGTGCCTCTGTACATAAATACAACACTTAACCAATTAATGATCAGAAGTTGCCAGCCATAATAATCACTCATAATAGGAGCACACACTCTGCAGGCACTAACACATGCAAACCTTCCAAAAGCAATTACTGTAACACAGAAATTGCTGTGCTCTGGGATAGCTTCTGGGCAATGAAGATTCTTGCTTTGTACAGGTGACTCATGTTTTACATCAGACATCTAAAAACCCAGTCTGTATTTCTGATCCAGCACTACTCACCAGGAGACTTATGACAAAGACAACAAATCCTCTGAAAACTGAACAACACAGGAGAACTGACAACATGCCCTTAGACTAATTTGTACCACTAAGCTCACTGGATACTCCATATGAGTGGAATAGCAAGTGCAAGCCACATCTGCAGCCAAGATTGAGTGCCACACCAAGTGTCCAGAATCAGTTAAATAAAAAAATAAAAAAGCAATAATGGAACAGTAATAATATCTGTAGAAATTAAGATGTGCTTATTTCAATTAAAAATGTCAGTGTTTAGACCAGTCGTGCTCACTGATGTGCTGTGTGCTCCAGGGAGCTCACCAAGAAGGACAACTGGAAGCACTGAGTTGTTTGTTTTTCAAAAGGGCAGCTCAATTTGTTATTCCCAAAATCCCACTTGACCAAACCAGAGCTTCTTACCTTTGCCACATGGATGCTGCTACATCAGCAGTAAGTATATTTTGCAATTGGCCAAAAGTTTCTATACTTTATCAAAATGACAGGCATCTACCTGAATTGCAGGCCAGGCACTTCACACATTACCAGCAAACAGGAACTGAATTTGCAAAAGGCAGATCATGAGAGGCAGACATGGAGATCTGCACTCTTTCCTGTGTGTGTGTCCTGGCACAGTGCTACTGGGGTAGCCCAGGAAGCCCGGCCAGGGAACTCACTCTAAGTAGCACAGCATCTCAGCAGACAGCAGCAGAGCCCCTGTGCAGCAGCTCCCCTACACGCTTCATCACTCTCAGGAGGCGCTGGCACATCCTCCCAAGAGTAAGAGAGCACTGCAGCTTCCATATGAATGCCCTCCTTTGCAGGGTGTGTGGGATGCTGTGGGACTGCAGGGAGAACAAGACTGAAAAACACATCAAGCAGCTTACACTGGGGATAGCATGAACCTGCCTTTAAACCCCCAAAGCAGAACTCCAGTGGTGACTGTGGTTAAACTAGTTTTTATGATGCTTTAAGTGAAGTGGTTGCCAAAGAGAAAGATTTAGCTTCAATTTGACAGTCTGGTCAGAATTCTCTTGGGGAAGCAGCGAGGTAGCTCCAAGCCATCTGTCTAAGTCAGAACAGCAGAAAAGGCGCTTTTCATTCTTCTAAGGAAATGCTTAAGGTTATTCGGAACCTTTAAGCACTTAGCATTCGCACTGAACCATGAGCTCACCAAGGACTATTTATCACAGCCAGAGGAGCAGTGATTAAGAAAGGTACAAAAGCTGACATCAGGCTTGCAAAATAATAATAGGTGTCCAGAGGAGATTAAAAACAGGCACTTAAAGGCCAAATTATTTTGAATCTTTTGGTCAGCACTTTAGTTATTGCTGAGATGTAGCAATTTAATAACGAAGTCTAAATGCTGCCTCTGTTAGAAAAGCATGAAAGTCAAGTTACTCCTAGACCATCCTGCGAGACTGTTTTACCGTTCTATAGATAGAAACCAATTATAATGAATACGGTCCAGTTATATTGATTTGACTAGAAGCTGCTTCCTAATATTTTCATTAAATCTGTGATCACAGTAGCAAAATTGAATATGAAAGAATGTAGTTCTTGGCATGGATCATTTGCCCAGTGTCAGCCCTATTAATATAGGGTCAGAGCTACATCAGCAGTGAACTCTGTGACCAAGGCAGAATCTTCCCAAACCATAAGGCAATGCTCCAACCACAAAGCAGATGGAAGGGTAGGGCCACAGAAACATTTCAACCTTGTTTTGAAGTAGACTGCTTAAAGAGGCTGAAATACTCCTATCACACATCTACTGCGACTTCAATTATATATGCCCCTGACATTGGTCTATCCAATACCATCAAAATATTTGGCTTTCCCCTCCCCTCCCCCCCCCCCCAACTTGCTTCAAGTACTATTAAAGAGGAGCTTTTAATATTGATTAAGACAAAACTTCTCTACTGGTTACTTTTCAATTAAGGTACATGCTAACACCAAGATACTGACATGAAAGCTAATAAAACATCCTGAAGAAAGCACTGATATAAATTCTGATGCAAGCCACATGGTTGCTTTCCATGCATCATGACAAGCAGCAGAAAGCTGCACCGGCCCCAGCACACCTGTCCAAGTGACATATTCTTTGAGGAAGATCATTACACTTGGTCCTATCAATTATTTACTCTCAACATTCTCCATACAATATCTCTACAGAAAACTAAAACCTAGGTATCCAGCAAAACCTACATTTGACTGGGACTTCTCCATTTGTTTTCAGTACACCTAAAAATAGCTGTGACAACCAAAGACAGCATCTCTTACACTTTCACTGTGGTTTTGAAGTTAGAATGAGAATGTGGTGAAAAGAAGAGGCCATAAGACCATGTGCAAAATAGGAAAGATATTCAAGTAAAAACAGTCTGAAGAGAAGGATGCTGAACACCATTTCTAATTTTCTTTTGGCATCTTTCACATAAGGTTTCTAATAACGTTTACTCTCCACCTGGCTTAAGCACCAAGCAATGGCAGAGAGGCACTCCTGAGGTGCCAACCAAACTTTCCAGGCAGAACACCAAAGTTAATCAGTAACATCACAGGTTAGGTACAATAAAAGCATGCAAAGGGGTCAGAGCAAATGAACAAGACCTCCAGCATATGTTATGATAATTCACAGAACTATGAATTATTTAAATATTTTGTTTACCTCTTTCCTTTCTAGTGATCAGAAAGCACTAATCCTCCATGGAAGTAAGACAGGCCTTTGCCAGTTGCGCAGAGAAATGCTGCTTTAAATGATTAGTCAGCAGATACAGGTTCTCATGCACTAGCACGTATTATAAAATAAATCCCCCGTAGCCTAATTAAGTTCAGGAGCTAGCAGAGCCTTGAATCCACTTCTCCTGAGCTAAGCTTTTCTATTAACAATTATTCTACAGAGGAGATGCCTATCATTTAGCAACAGCAATGTAATCTCACCTGCCCGAGTGATACGTAACTCCTTACCCCTGACAGCTTTTTCTACCTGGCTGCTTCTCTGCAGGCTTCCTGTTTTCTTAGAGGCCTCAGCCACCTGGGCTGAGAACCACTCCTGCCAGCACCAGCATTCAAGCTCCAGGACCAAAGCCCTGCCACTCAGCAGGCTGACATAGGAAGAACCCAGAGATGCTCAAGGGGCAACCAGGAGGCTCTTCCAATGCTTGCTGAGACGACAGCACTTGATAAACATATTCAACTGCTACTCATACTGTTCTCCCTCCTCCCATGCTACAGCAGTGCTGCTTCACAGGTCATCCCCAGAGAGTATTCTGAGGAAAAAAAAAAAGAGGCTCTTGGGTGAGCATTTCCCTTCTTGACCACCAATGGAGGAATTGCTCACCACGATCATTTCTGCAGCAGCTACACTTCCTTGCCTATGCAGCGGCTGAAAAGAAGCCATGTTATTGGGGATCTATTCTGCTGAGCTTTTGGATTTCCATCTGCCTGCATAAGCACAGAAATGGTGCAAGTGTTGTTTGTGCTACCCCAAGCACATTAAGACAACTTAAACAGTAAGTGCAATGTGCTGATCAGGGATCATCTACACATCTAACTCTGGTGCATTCAGAAGGTGACACAAAGAACTTAGACCAGCAGAACAAACAATTGAGAACACACTGCCTGGACAAAAGGTGCTGGAACTTGATCACAATGTTTTCATTAGAGTTACTCAACTCAAACATCAAGCGTGTTGGTGGCTGCACACAGCTAAACAAAACACTGGCTTATCCACATTAGCCATCCATCTCTGGCCTACTTCAAGAGCTTTTATCTTTTTACTAAATCCTAAACTCCCCAGAAACTATGAATTTTAAAATAAGTTTAGAAGTTGATGGCACAGAAACATAATGCTGTGAAATAAGCCCCTGCTTCTTGCGAACAAATCATGAAATGCATGACCAACTTTTCTACTTAACAAAAAAAATACATATATATACTGGGTTGTTTCCCAGTACTCACTGAACATGACCAAGTTGAATTGAACTCTTTTTTTTTTCCTACCCTACAATAACTTGGAGCAAGAATAAACAGCCGCAGAGACTGCTTGATTTTTTTCCAAGCAGACAACCAGTGAAGAATCCAGCCGTGCTGGAGGGGTAACCTATAGTGTATCTGTAAAGCACAGAAGCTCAGTCAGAGCTATTAAAGATGCTATGGAAATTTTCCTGCTACAGACAGCGTTACAGTAATTTGATGACAAGCCTTCTTAGAAAGAAGTTTAGTCAGTGAACGAACAAGCTGCAATGGTTCTTAAATACTGCATTATGGTTTTTGGCAACATGAAATGGGTGAGGATGGAGACAGCGCGGCTCAGTTCACACATCTGGCAGGCAGCTTATCAGGAGGCATTATATGCCTGAAACAGAACTGCTCCAGCTGCATATTCAGCCAGGCTTCTGTCTTTTGGATGCACTATAAGTGTCCCCACATCCTTCATCATTGCTCTGATCAGGCTACAGAGCCTGACCTACCACATGCCTGGTGGCAAGCTGCCTGGACACAAGCCACTGAAGCAGCAGGGTAGCCTGGAGCCCATGCAGGTAAAAGAAGGGACAAGCAAGCCCTCCCTGGCTGCAGCACCAGCTGGAGCAGCTCTCCTACACTGTGGGAGGTTCAGGGCAGGAACATGTACTCAACGGACAAGCTTCATATTAACTGGGTTAAGCCAAGCATGCGTCAGCCACTCTCTTGAAGTATTCATGGGTTATGATTGTGTTACATAAAAAGAATAAGAAACTGCTCTTTGAGAAACTGGTACTGTATGTTGATTCCAACCATCCCCCTCCCCTCTGACAGCCAGTGACAGTGCAAGTGACAAGGCACTAAAGCAGCCCTATGCACACACACACACACCAGGCTGGCCAAGCCAGATGGGTTAGCAGTAGAGTCCTCCAGAAGCAGCATGAAGAAATCAGTTTCATGAGGCTGTGTCCTTACAATTCCCTATAAGTGGATCAATCACACCAGAGGCCAATCTACTCTCAAAGCAGGACCAGCTATTGGAACAGACCATGCTTCTCTGGGCTTTATTCAGTCAGCTCTTGAAAGCCTTCATAGATGGTAGCAGAGCAGCTTTTCCAGGCCCTCATTCTACTGCTTGGCAGTCCCCACTGCAAAAAAAAAAAAAGCCTTCTCACTATCCTATTAAACCTTCATGCTTCAATTTACACTCACTGTCCCATCATCCTTCCACACACAATGAAACACCATGTCTCTGTTCTTGATAACCCATGTAGATACTGGGGGGTTGCCCTTAAGCCTCCTGAACTACCTTTTCTCCAAGTAGAGCAGGTCTAGTTGCCTCAGGCTGTGCTTCA
Organism: Excalfactoria chinensis; assembly: GCF_039878825.1. Lineage (NCBI taxonomy): Eukaryota > Metazoa > Chordata > Aves > Galliformes > Phasianidae > Excalfactoria > Excalfactoria chinensis. The sequence continues at coordinate 8,718,784 of NC_092832.1, forward strand.
GCCCCTGAGCAGCTTTCCAGTGAGTGTGCTCTGTTGGTCCATCTCTTACACTAAGAAGAGGAACCAAAATGGGACACAGCCTATCAATGCTGTCTAACAAGTGCAGAGTAGAACACTTTCCTCAGCCTACTGATTCTGCTCATTGCTACAGCCTGGGATGCTGTAGGCCATCTCTACCACAGGGGCACATACTGCAGGCTCACATTCAGCCTGCTGCCCAATAGACCCACTGTATTTCTCTGCAGTCCTCAACATGTGTATCAGCCAGGCCTTCCCTCAGCAGTAGGGAAGCTCCAGATCTGCATGGCATGCTGCTGCCCGCCATCTTCTCCCCATCTCTCCATAAAGCACTGCTGTAGTTGTGCTGCTCCCTGGAGAACAAACTGTTATAAATAATTTAGTCACATGTTCAGACAAGCACTACACTGCATTGTTAGTTTTAAGAGGATGCTTGTTCAATTTTTTATTTTCTTTCCCTTTAACTCACAGAAAGCTCATGGGAATGATCGCACCATCATTCAAGAAAACTAATAAGGTTCAAATTATGCTTCAAAGCTTTTTCTTTTGATTTATGACTGTGCCTGGCCAAGTCACCCATGGAAAGAAATAAATCCGCTCCACTGTATCTAGTATAAATCTACTATGTTCAAGCTTTATTTCATATCACATCTGAAATGCTACTTCATGAAAGTAGTTAGCGCTATCAATAAGGAATCTTGTAGCAGCCCCAGCAGGGATGGGCCAAGCAAACTAAAAAAAACCCACCAAACCCAACAAAACAAACAACAAACAAGAACAGAAGCAGAATAGATTTTCTGTTACTCTCAAACTGACAATAAACTGTAATGCAATGATAAACTGTTAACATATGCATCCCCTGCAGCACAATCCTTTTAATTTTTTTGTGGATGCTGGAGGAATAACATCTAATTATGATTTAAAAGAATTTAACATATCTAGAATTACATAGTAACAAAAAAAGTCATGATCTGATCTTTAAGAAAGGAAAAAACCCACAAACTGTTTTACAACACCAATAACTACATCAGATAAAACTGATGTGTGGCTGAGCGTGTTCCTGTTAACCCCAGGAGACAGCTAATGCTACCAAGCACTCACATTCAATAGTGCTTCACTCAAGGGCCCTGCAGCCTTCTCCTTCTCTCAGGCACTACACTCTCCTCACCCCCCCTCACCTGCCCCCACCATTAATCCTGCAGCCTTGAGTTGTCTTTGTCCACTACCTCTGCTGGACCAGAACAGACAGTGACATTGAAGGGAGAAGAAAACAACTTGATTCCCTGTATACAGGTGTACCCTACACCACTTTATTCCTTGTAATATATATTTAATTTCCTTACACCACCTCAAACAACAAACAGCAAAGTTGCAGTCACTAGCCCATTCAGTTCTGCTGTCCTATCTTGTCTCTTTGTATTCCCTCTGTGTCGGCAGAATGTGAGTGGACAAAGAAATGCTGCCTCTTGCATTCTGCTGATGCTCTGGTTGCACGTGTTCCACCTCCCGCCATCTGCATAACATAACCCAGCACCCCTTACTGCCCAAAATGCTTATGGGCTGTCAAACACACCCAGGCAGAGCCAACACCACTCCACAGGGACACTTCTGAGTTAGTAGAGGGAGCAGTCAATAATAGAGAGGTTTCTCCTGTAGACTCTCACAGTAGACATCAGTGACTCACAGCAAAGGACCTGCACAAGCCCCCTTGGGCCTTGACAGCTCCTGGAAGCAGCACATGGCATGCACACTTGGCTCTAGTGCTGTTCCCTTTAAGAGCATCCAGGTGTGTTTGAAGCAGGAGATACACATGTATGCACAGGGAAGAGCACATGTGCAAGAGCTGTACAATATCTCAGACTCACTGCTGGACAAAATTCAGGTTAACTTTATTACTAGAATTACTAGGGTATTACATCAAAAAGACTCAGAGCCATACAGACCATTACACACTTCACTGTGGCCCAGGGAAGCCTCCCTTCAGCCCCAGGCATGCCAGTGGGTGGCTGTGTATCACAAAACCAAAGCAGTGGCATCCCAGGAACAAGCATGGAGACAGACAAAGAGAGTCACCCCAAAACCTGCCAGCAGGGAAGCAAGAAGTCAGCACAACAGTCCTGCAGCCTAGAAGTGGGAGAGCTGCTTGACTCTCTTCTCTGCTCCTCCAGGAAATGGATGGGTGGCACTTCACTGCCTGCCAGACCACCTTCTGGGTGGGCAGAATGCAAAGTCCTGAGCACACCCGAGCCAGGCTGAGCAGCTGCGCCCGCTCAGCACGCGGGGCCCACGCAGGGGCTGCAGGCACGCGGTCCAGCGCAGGGGAGCAGATCCCCGGGCAGGGCACGGGTGAGGCCCTCGGGCACCTGTAGCACCGCCCGCAGCCCAGCGCGCCACGAAGATGAGCTCGGGGCCGAACGGAGCGGCGGCACCGCCACACCCCCACACGGCTTCGCGGTGACCCACGCGGCCGCGAAGGGCCGAGATGAGTCACGGCTCGCACAGGGGCGGCGCGGCTCTGACCACGGCCGCGCTCCGCGCACCTGCGGGCCGAAGCGTCCGGGGGAGGGCGAGGCTGGGAGGAGCCCCGCGGTGCCGCCCCAGCAGGGACGGGCGGACCCCACCGCACCCCGGCAGGGCTCGGGCGCCCGCAGCGCACCGCGACCGCACCGTACCTCCTTCCTGCGGCTGGGCGCGCCCGGGCGGGTGAGCAGCGCCGTCTCCTCGCAGACTACGGCCGCGTCCTCCACGAAGACGCAGTCGGGGAGGCTCTCGTCGGCCGGCAGCTCCAGCACCTGCAGCCCCAGCTTGCCCCGCAGCACGCCCACGTACAGCTGATGCTCCCGCTCCGCGCGAGCGAAGTCCACCTCGGGGCCCGCCGTGCTGCGCAGCGCCTGCCGACACAGCGACTCGGGCAGAGCCCGCACCACGGCGTGCGTACAGCGCCCGAAGGCGGTGGGGCCGCCGCCCAGCCCGGCCATGACTGCGCGGGGACGCGTGAGGATCCGAGCGACCCGGCTCCGCGCGGCTGCCACCACCGCCGGCCCCGGCAGCTGATAAAGCGCCGCCCGCGGCCCGGCCGCGCCCCATTGGCTCCCCACCAGGCATATTTCCACGGGGCCGCAGCCAAGCGCGCTCCCATTGGCTGGCGGAGGCGGCCGGGCCGCGCCATTGGCCGCCCCCCGAGGGGCGCCGCTTACCTGGGCGGTGGGCGGTGGCGCCGCGACCCTCGCAGCCTTGAGCGGGCTGCGCCAGGATTCGGTCGGCGGACCTCTGGGGTTCGGTGCGAGCCGAAGCTCCGTCCCGGGCGTCGTCGCCGGGTGGGGTGCTGGGGCTGCTCCGGTTCCGCAGCGTTGGGGCTCGGGGTGCCACATGCCCGGCCCCGGCCTCACCGCATCGACGGGCGGTCATCGACTTTCGAAGGCTCCGTGTGCCTCGTGACGCCGCCTGCGCGGGTGCCTCGCTGGGGCCGGGAGGCGACGGCTGCGGGCCGTTTGCCGTAGGGACCTGGGGGTCGCTCTCCCGCTGAAGGAGCCGGCCTCAGAGCTGTAGCCACTGTGTTACGCTCGTCGGCCCATCTGCCGACACTGTGGGCAGCTCCCGGCATGTGGGAGGTGGTGGGAGAGAGTTCCAGCTGTCCCCGAAGCGGTATGTGGTCATTCTGGTTATCAGCCTGAAGGCCACGATGTATTTTTCCTTAGTATTCCCGTCAGAGGCAAAGCCCCCGCTTTGTATCAAAGTGTTCTTGCAGTTACTTGGGCGTAAGGTCATTTCTGTAACAGTATCTCCCAGTCTACCTGCACAACAATCTTCATAACCAAATTATCACATCCACAAAAGTCAGACACCTGCATCTTGACATGCTTCTATACCTGAGCCTGGTGTGGGCAATGTAGCCTTGCTGCCAGCCCCACGGTGCCCACCCACAGCAACTTGCTCCCCTGTGGCCAGTGTTTTGTCCCTAACAGCACATGCAAGATCTCCCACAAAGGAAGGCACTTCTGAATGCAATCCGGAACAAACGAGCACAGCCGATTCCAAATGACTCTACAGGACTGATTGTCAGGAGAGCTTGTCATGATCTTTCATTCCTTTAAGGCAGTGAAATTTCTACCTCTGCAGGGCAAACTAGCTAGTGGGGGCACCAGCATCTTGCTCCACCTCTGCACTGGGGACTGAGACAATAGGGATTTTCTATCACTCTCCCTACAAGAAACCCCAGGAGATTTTCCCCATGCCCCTGCCTGATTCAAGGCTACCCTGGCTGAGGGGAGCCCTCAATTGACCCTCCACAACTCTAGCTCCCCACAGAAGCAACTTTGGCTTGCCACCAGACCTCACTCTGCAGGAGATGTCCCCAGCACCAGCTCCAGTGATGCTGCCAACAATGCTGCCGCCCTCCCAAGTGCCTCAGCAATCTCTCCTCACCAGAGCAGATGGGAAGAGAGGAATATGGGCATTCTTTCCAGCCATTTTTACTGGCAGGTGTCCCCTGGTCACAGAAGAGAAGCTTAGAGAAGACTGCCCACACACGGCACTGTGTTCCCCTTCGGTGATCAGACAAAAACTGGGCAAGCTGCCTCAGCCGTGCTTCTGTGGACACAGGCACGTGTTCAGAGTTTGGGGATATAACTAATGAATGACATGAAGGAAATATCAGAGTGTGCTTCTAAAATGGCAGCTGTCTTGATGTTCATCTGCATTTCTCACACGTTCTCCATACGCCCCGTAACGGCTGCCTTTATGTAGCATGCTGAGGCGCAGTTGTTTGAATAACAGTGATTCACTGAATAATGTGCAAATATTACTCTCTTTAAACAAATGGGCAGGCAATTGAGCTGCCATCATTTTGGATGCTTGAAATTCTTGAGAAACAACTACAGATGGGATTGTACTGCTTCTGGTATATAGTATTCAGTAGCTTGAGGAGTGTAATGTGCAGTTCTTCCACAGCCACTAGAGCCTATTTTTACCCATTACAGATCTGGGATGTGGCCATTGTCAATCTTTGTTTTGTTTTTTTCTTTTGTTAGCATGACTTTTAGACAGAAGAGAAAGTGCTGCTATCTTTGTGCAGTGTGAAAACATGCTAGGGTACCTCCTTGGGATCATTTCTGCACTTATGTGACAGGACAACATGGTTTGCCCTGGAGGCACTGCCACTGACCAGGTCTCAGGTGGCCCACAGGAGCTGGCCTGGTGTCTTCTCTAGCATCTCCTGCACACCCTGCCACAGTAGACAGGGCCAGAGGAAGGGGAAATGTTGTATGGACAGAGGCATGCAGGGAACATTATGTATCTTGGAAATACACAATGTTATCTATTTAGAGCAAGGTTGCAGAAATAATTACTACAGTAAGAAACCCTGTCTAGTTTCACAAATTTATAAGAAGGAGCATTGTACATACAAATGGAGAACTATTTGCTGGTCATGATTGTTCTGTTATTTTTGTTGAATAGAGAGGCATCATGAACAATCTAGGAACAGATGCAGCCAGAGGAAAATTGTGCATATTTATAATAAGATTAACAAAATATCAGTTTGCTCAGAATTAGCATTATGCAATAAAACGTGTTCACACAGTTTTGCATGAGTTCAAAATTCATCATATACAATACTAAAAAATGGCCCAGCTTCAGCCATCTACATAGTATTTATTGTCTACCTTGCTATATATCCAGCAAGCTCCCAGTAATTTGTCCTGCTGGAGCGACTGCTGTAACAGAGCAAAGCTGACTCCCAGCAAGAAGAAAGCTGCATCGCTTATGAAATTCATACAGAATGATGGAAACAGCTCTCATATCAGAAGATACAATGCAGACCACTCAAACAATATCATAGAAAATGGTATGTGGAAGAACACTTTATACAGAAAATACAGAAAAGAATGCAAATCTATTTTATTATTATTATTTATTTTATTTTATTTTATTTTTTTTGACTGACACTACACAGACTTGTCTGCTGGCAGTGACAGTGACAAGAAAATTGCTTTGCAAAATGCATTTGCAGAGGCATATGTGAATAGTGCATTCGCTTTCAGGAGAATGCAACAGACACTGAAAGAGAAGATATGGCTTAAAATGTATGACAGAGAAGTCATCAATAAACAGAGCAAAATCCATCCATTTGACAAAATCACTGACAGCATATTGATAAGATTTTTTTTTCACAGCCGTGGTTTGAGAGCAATTTGCAGCTCAGTACAAAGCTGCTGCAAAGACTGAAGGAATAATCTGTCCTTATCCACCATGTTGAAGACAAGCATGAAACTTAGATTACTGCAATGAAGAGTAGAGAAAAAATCCCAACATCAGGGAGCGAAGAAAAGATTACTGGGAACAACAGGCAGCCCCAGCACCAGGTGTTTTAAGTCATTAAAAAAACTGTCTGTCAGGAGCAGAGGGCTGGAGGTGGGAAAGAAGGATGGATAAGGGAAGGTCGGTTCCAGTCCTGTTGTTCTGTTATCACTGTTACACCAGAAATAACTGATAATTTTAGTGAAATCAGCTTTGTAATGATGATTCTGAAGTCCCCTAATGTCTAGCAAATGCACAAGCCCCTAGTACAATTCTAGGTGAATGGTCACAGCTGGCCACTACTGCTGAACAGTCTAAGGGACAACAACAAGAAAATCTAGATCACTGCTGAACACAAAGGTATACTACAGAGCCAATTGCTCAGGCATGCTACAAGGCTACCTTGAACATCACTTCCCATTGCTTGCAGATGCAGGAACAGCACCTCTGGCCCTAATGCCTTACTGAACATGTCTCGCACCATAATGAAATGCTGCCTGAGGAATTGAAGACCATGGGCAAGAAGGCCACCAAGCACACAGCACTTCACACGGTGGTGGCTGAATCTGTACCGGGCAGATGAAGAGACACTGAATTTCACATTTTTAAAGGAGAAGAAGTTTTAGAGATTCTTCATCTCAGTACAAGACTGAGCAAGTACTCCATAGCCAAATGCTGTTATAACAGAAACAGACACTTTGCAGGAAAATCTCCCATTATGATCAATGGGTCTTTCATTTTGATAGTAAGGGCACAGGACTGAGTCTTGCTCACAGCCATAAAAGAGAAAACCTTATTTTAATCCTGCTTTAGATACATGAAAAGTGAGTCAAAGAAGTTCTCACCTAGGTAATTGACAGTAATGTCCAATTTCTGCTCTGTAATACAAAATAACACTGTGACTCTATTGAACAGTATTTTTACTAAATAAGTGGTTGGGTTTCTCATTTAGCGGAGTAAAGATCAGCAATTTAGACAATGTATCACCTCACTTAATTTTACCCTGGTGTATGAAGCAAGGACAGGCTCCAGAGCACTTTACATTTCCCAAATGCTGGACATCCCTAGCTTGGCATGTAACAGGCTGCTCTTGGGTGACTAGTTCTTTCTGGATGGTGTAAATCAGCAGTGCACCTGCCAGAACACAAAGAAAGTATTTTGGGGAGCAGCATTTTCCCTTGCCTGAGCTGAACCCAAGCTATCTCACGGAGTCTAACAAGGGTCAGATTAATCCTGTATCTAGCTGCTCCACAGTATTTGTTTTGTCTGATATGGGATAAAGAACTGGGCCTCTGCTGGCATTTTGCATATTCCAGAGAAGGAAGAATTTCCCTGAGCTTACAGCTAAGCAGTTGTTGGGAGACAATACTGTCAAAGGGTGATTCTTTACACTCAGCTTTGGCAGCATTGTTGCCATGACTTATGGCACCAAGGAGCCTGGGCAAAACTCAGAAACTCAGGGCATTCCTGGCATTTATAGTCTTCCCACATGTTTTGTTACAATCGGTTGCACTGCTACCAATAGGATCAGCTTTTGGATTTACTTGGCTGAGCAAACAGATTATTTGAGGGAGAGCTGCATGATTCTGATGATTTCTGTGCTGTGCTCATGTAACCTCACCTGCACCGTGCCTTATGTGCACCTCTGCCATTCTTCTTCTGAAGGGGAAGAATCTCTTCTTCAATACACATGCTGAAAAAAAAAATAGCCTGGGTTAGGTACTTCTGACAATCAGGACTAAAAAGTGAGACTGGTAATCTGTGGGAATTTGTGCTGAATTACAGTATCTGACATCTCTGTTACAAAAAAGAACAGCATGATTTGTTTCCCTGAAGGATACATTTCCCAGCAACACACCACGAACACTATGCTACCCACAAGAGAAAGAGGAGTCAGAGTAAGTGCTTTGTAATTTGCTTTTATTGTGGCTGACCTGGGAAAATCAGTTAGTAAGACCTTTTGCAGCTTTTGGAGAGCATTTTTAATTAAGTATGCTGTTTTATCAGCTTGGCAAGGAATTAGCAGCACTGGTAGTACAAACAGGGATGGCTCATGCAATTTGCACTTATGCCGCTGTTTTTCAATGGGTCTCAAGAATGTAAAGCTGTGGGGTGGTGCAGAGGTACTGCCCAGGCAGTGCTGCAGGTGCCCCTGTGGACAGGGAAGGACACAGAGACTCCTGGAGGTATGGGTGGGAGGTACTCTTTGGAAAGGCACAGCTCCTGAACCAAGGAGGCACTGATATGGCAAGGATGATGGATGGATGTGCTGTGTTTTCTTTCCTCCAGTCCTCCATCAAAAATATACCTTTAATCTCTAAATAATAATAATAATAATAATAAACAAAAAACAAACAAACAAACACAAACAAACAAACAAAAGACTGAAAATGTTGACTGATCCAGGTTAATATTTTCTAAAGGGCCCAGACCCTTTGCAAAGTGTCTTGAGTTGCTTTTTAATATTTATCCTAAGCCTCCATTTTCCTTTTCTAGGAAGCCAGCAGACCAGCTGGCAGCACCCTGCAGGTGTGGCAAGCTGTCCTTTCCTTTCATTGCCTGAAAAGCCCTTGTGACCTCAGCAGTGAGATGCAGTGACATTTTGGCTGTAGCATTTCTTGGTTTGTATTTCCTATTCTTTTCAGTGGCCAGCTCCCTGAGAACAAATTTTCAGACATTCTTATCACTCAAATATTTTTTAACCTTGGCTTGCAAATGCTGGGTACATTTTTGATGTTAATTTGGTCAATAACCTGCAAATGAAACTAAGAAACTGTATATTCACATGAAAAAAAAAAAAAAAAAAGTAAACTGGAATCAGCTTCTTTATTCTTGGAAAGAAAATATGGAGATATAAATATACACATGTTCACATATAGGTTATATATAGCTGTATGTACTCACACAAGTCAACAACTTTGTGGTTTCTCTTACATGCTTACAAAGGGCAAGCAGGTCTTTTGCCAGCTACTTTGGCACTAAGATCAGTGTTAGAGACAGGTTAATACATCACAGGTTGAACTAAGAAAGTAAAAGATTACCAATGAACTCTTTCTTTTAATATTTTTTTATATTTTAAGAATTTATTATTATGCTGTCCTAGGTGTCAGAGTTAAGCTATAAAACATAACAAGATGCAATGATTAGCTTCTGTATTGATGTATTCAGGCTTGGGGCAATAACTATTGCTGTAATCCATCACAGAATAGACATAAGAAAATCCTTTCTTCTTCAAAGGGAAATATTCAATAGCTCTTTGCCCCTCCATACCAAAGTAATATGTACTGCTTCCATAGGAGGCAGGTAGCAAACAAGGGAGCAACACTGGTAGGAAGGCTTAATGAGATACCAGGTGATTAACTTGTTCCATTTTAAATTATGCTGTTCCTCATTACTTAATGGGGAGGTCTGTGGATACTTCTATCTCACCAGCTGAAAAATAATGGAGAAATGAAACAGGTAAGGTGCAGTTCAGAAGGAGTATAACTACTTCCCATAATCTTTCCTGGCAAGCAGTGCCACTGCACACAGCTGGGTCTGGAGGCAGCACAGGGATCACTTCAGCAAACAAACTGACAGAGCAGCAGGAAATGAGGCAGCCTCGACACCACCTAACATTTGATTCGGAGGAAATGCTGAGCTGAAGCATATACTAAGCTTCAGTATCTGCTTTCCAAATGTCAATAACTATACTGGAACTCATCTCAGCGAATTTAGCAGTAGGAACATTTCTCCCTATGCACATCACTTGAATAGATGCAATCTGCTCACTTGTCCTGCAAGCAGAGCTTGCGCTGAAGTTCTGTAAGCAGAACACTGCTGAGTAAACTTAGTAGCATCAGTGACTTTTTCATATCACTCTTCACCTCCCTCTTCTGATTCCTTATAAACGTGTTGGAGAGCACAAAACCCAGTAGGGATTCCTGAGAAGTACATCAGCCTTCATGTCCACTGAGAAAATGTTGCTATTAGTTCCCCCTTGCAGATCATGAACCTGCCAGTGCAGCCCTATATGCTGGTTGCAAATCTGCAGAGCATGAGACTGGAGCCCACAGGCACCAGCACAGCCTTTGCAGCCTGGCTCTTAGGTGATTGCTTCCTATCTTGTACAGATGCACGAGGCTACCCCCACCTATTTGAAAATCTCTGTGCCTCTTACTGATCTTCATGGAGAGGTTTTTGCACGGTCTAAATGATCCTGCAGATCAGTACAACTCAAACTGAGACTTTGCACCTCATTCCAAACACAAAGAACAAGAAGGTGGAACAAACAGAATTACTGCTATTAAAAGACAAAAGCAATTAAACCAGCAACTTTCTGTTGATAATGTAAATCTTCTTATCCTTTAACTTGTCATCAGGAATTCTACCAAAAGAACAACTACTTTGGTTTAGCTCTATGGGAGTTTCACATCTACCCAAGCTCGTGGTCCTATGCCCAGTGACACCAGTAAAAGAGCACATTCACCTTTTCGTAGTTATGTCATAAAACTGATGATTGCCACACTTTCTTTCCCCCAGATCCTGAGGCCTTCTGATGACATGTAAAAGACCATTTGCTGTGTGCTGCAAATATTCCGTACAGATGCTTCCATACTGCAGGCATGTAAGCACTGCCAACCATGTTATTTAAAAAGGAGGCATGTTGTCTTAAGAATTGTTCTCAAGAATTCAGCTCACATACTGAGTATGCCAATAGCTTCACTGGCCCAATGCATTCAGCTCTGTTTGAAAAGTTTGTGAAATGGAGAGGACCAGTTATGGCTTTCATAACATAACTGCAAAGGCAAAATCAGCACTGAAAGCAGATAGCTCTCATATTGATTTCTCTGAAAGCAGTGACAGAAAAGCATACTTCATCTATATTGCCAGTTCTGCTCCTGACTGCTATAAATACATACAGACTGGTACTGCAAAATGCTCATGTTCAGGATCAGAGAAGCAATACCATATGGTAACAAACTCAGTAAATGGGAATGGAAGAAACTCTATTATGCATCTAAATAAAATAAAATTATTTAATGATTATGGTCACAGTTTGACAGGATGTACAGACTTAAGTTGTAACTATCTGCTCACTTTAACAGATGAATTAATGGAGGAATGAAACTGTAGAAAGCAATTTTAAACAACTTTGAATAGCAGAAGGAAAAGCAATTCTATCATTTTTTACAAGAAAAATGCATATTTTCAAAAGTTAACCAATTATTTCAGGCATTTACACTTCTGGGTTCTCTTCTTTCAAGACCTGACTGTCAAAGGCCTGGGGAAGCACCTCAGTGCTTAAAGTACCCAAAGTAGGACACACCATGCTGTGAGTCATTTCCCTGTGTCTCACTAGGAACAGCAAAGATGACAAGACAGTGTCATGTGGGGAGTATTTTGTTACAAACAGTAGAACTACTTTGTATATGAAATGAGACTATGATCCAATACTGAATAACAAAGGAGATATCAATAGCTGTTGTATTTTAACAGCTGTCTGAGGTACCAAATTACTTCTGCTGTGCATGCTGTCATCTCCTGATTAGAAAGGGAGATATATATACATGAGAGTAAAGCAGCAGTGACATCATGATTTAAAAATAATCAAACAAAATGAAATTCAAGATCTAACGAACCAACTGAAAATGCACCATTTTCTCATTTTAAAATAGGCAAGTATAGATCTAAAACTTACCTTTTGTTGTTGTTTTTAATCTCCATTATCTTGTCCACGTTTACGTCTGCTTTTCACTACAGACTATTTTAATGGTATTAGATCTTAGAGACAAACAGATATAAATCTCTGTGTCCAAGAGGGCCTGTTTCAATTTGGAAGTCATTTTCTTTCCCTACTGTGTTGAATTAAAGCATTCCTATAAGAAGACAAACAAAAAGGTGAGAGGGTAATAGTCAGTGCCTGTACTAAACCAAGTGAGGCAATTCTTTCCTGTTAAGTCAGAAAAGAGCTTTAAAGTATCAAACACTAGACAGGATTACTTTTAGATGACTACTTTTTAGACATTACTCAAACACTACTTCCATTTTAATTTATGCCATCATTTAACTTTGGCACCCTTCCTCAGTGCTTTCATATCTGGAGGCCAATTCCACCTTATCATCGCTGTCAGTGCAGAGCTGTTCTAGAAAAGTCACTCCAGATGAAAATGTGGGCAAAAGGAAAACCACTGCTAGATGTGTTTATGTTTCTTCCACCTGGTGTACAAATAATTTGCTAGAATTGGGTACATCCAACAACTTTTTCTATTGACCATGATTTCATGCAGTTCTTACTGTATAGCACACAATCCCCCTGGGGAACTATATGATGGAATTCCCTATAAATTGTATCTGCTGAGTGTGTAGCATTGTACTCATTATCAGTTCCTCAACAGAAGGAATTTCATTATTCTAACCTTTATTTTTTTTATTTCAGAAAGCCATACTCACAGCTTACTCTGCACTGACCTCCATTGTATGTGCAGTGTTGGATTAGTTGTCTAAAGCTCTTCGTACATAGTAATTCGACCTCCTACTCTCTCTTCTCCATCTTTTCCCACAACATTTCCCCTATATTTTTTGTTTTTCCCAAATTAAATTGTTTCATTTTGTGCCTTGCATATGAGTTCTCATTTCTCATGTCTCTCTTTCAAGATCATGAACTGCCCTAGCTGTGCTCCCCTGGAACAAAGAAACTGTCAACTACAGGGCAAAAATGTGGTGTTCAGCCCGTGAAATTTAGAAGTCACCCACAGAAGAGATCATGTTGACCATGGACATTTGTGTCTTCAATGGGAAATACAAAATCCACTTTGATCCAGTCCTCTGCTCAGAAGCACAACACTTATAAACAAACATGCATTGTATAAAATAAACATTGCCTTGCTCCTGCTCACAAGACAGAGAAGGATCTTCCTGTGCCTATTTTGTTTTTGAGCAATGAGCAGCAAAGAGATGCTCTATATAAGGACCTAGAAGTGTGGAGAGTCTCCCAAACAAACAGCACATTGTGCACTGACAGTACAATAAATGAGGCAGATTTTATAGCTAACTCCTTGCAATTTTGGCCACATATTCAGCTGAAGACCCACCTGTAATCTGAGGTGAAAGCAGCAATAGCTTGCACACAGCAGTGACAGAGAATGAAGATACATATCAGGCTGACGAGCTCTACGAAATAAATTGTGTACCCAGATGGAAATCAATAGCTCTCTTCATTCTCTGGCAAGCTGTGGAGCTCAGGATGGCAATTAAAGCTTACCCAGCTGCCAAGTGTCCTAATTACACACACAAGAAACCTCACATTTCTCCTTCTACCTGAAGCATCCCTTGTACCACGTTCATTAAGATCACTACAGTCAGGACTGCTGTTGTCACCAACACTGCAGTATTTTTTTTAAAAATAATCAAATAAATCCCTGTTTATACCTGGTTCCACACGTGGCCCAGTCACCACACTGGATTCTTACAGGCCTTTGGGGCATCCTCTTTCCTCTTCTACTCCATTTTCTCTGCTTTTCACCTTCCACTGAATTTTGCAGCCCACCCACTGCCCCGACCAGGTCAGTCTCCATACAGATCTGCTCTCTTGCTTCTCATTCCTCAGCCACTTGTTTCTTTTATTGCACCAAGCTTCTCAGGATCAGCTCTGGTCATCACTTCCAGCTCAGGCTCTGCACTGTGAGCTGCAGCACGGCAGCATTTATAGACAGAGTGAGGAGCAGCACAGGCTGTGGTAGCGATAAAATGGTGCACCAGCAGCCAGCCATGCGGGAAGCAGGTCATTAGATCCTGCACTGCTGAGAGCATCCAAAAATGGGCCAGGAGCTGCTTCATTCTGACATCAAGAATCTGCCTGATCCTCTTGGAAATGAGGCTCCGTCCTTTGTGTGTTTTGTCATAGCACTGTTCATAGGACCTTTATTTGCTGAGGCAGGTTTGGATTCTAATAGGAAAGAGCACATAGAGCACATTCTACTTTTCTTGTAAGGACCGATACAACACATTTCTTTATATCTTTAATTATCCTGGCACACTTTTGATGATGCACAAGTAACAGCAACTAATGGATAGCTGAACTCAAGTAGTGCAAAGAGGTTCCAGGAACATCTCCTAATTGTCCTTGACCAAAATGAGTTTTTTTGTTGTTTTTTTTTCCCCTCCAGAAGCTTTCAATAATTCAGATCTGAAACTAATGCAATTAGTGAAGCTGTGCAAAGCTCACTGAAAAGCCACTAAAAGCTCAGGACACTTACTTTATCATGATGATTATCACTTTATTGTGAATTAAGCAGGAACACCCATTAAAGACCCACAGAGCCAAAAGCAAGGACTCTAAAAGCCAAGAGCACCCCACTTAGCCCAGCAGCTCAAGACTACAATGTCCAAGACATTGTGCTGTACAAATCACCTTGTGCTTGAACAGAGTGGTTTGGTTATTGCTACTAATCCACAAAATTAGCTGAGCAGGGTTTAACTATGCTCACTGAAGAAAAAATAAGCTAGGGAGAAAAGAAAGAGTGGGAGGGAGCCAGTCATTCCCCTTGAGCCATTCCAAATGATGTAAGAAATTCTGAGGAATGGTTAAGAACAGCATTATGAACATTAAAGAGTATTAACTTGGGTTATGCCTTTTTTTGGTCCTTTTAATAGCACTTCTGTTCTCATTTATCCTCAGTCTCTGCTGCACTGCTCCAGAAGGGCAGAAAGGCCTCCCAGGCAGGTATAAAGGAATCTGCACTGCCAGACAAGCACAAAGTCTCCTTCGAGCTCATGAAAATTGTCTCCATTGTCAGAGAGAATAAATACTCAACAGTCAGAACTGGTTTTGATGCAAAAATACAGTTAAAAATCTCACTTAATATGGATGTATTTTAGCTTGAAAATAAATACTATATTTGGCCTCCTTTAATACAAATAATTAATATGCACATAAACTGTCACAAATAAAGCCTGAACAGACTTGTCCTTGAAGGAGAAAAAGACCATCTGTCCCTCATCAGCCAGGCACAAAGGGATGCCTGGCTATTTCCCAGAAGCTGCCAGTCACTGCTAGGTGTGGGATCATCTATCACAACAGGCAGTGTACTGTCTCTCACACTGCTGAATGCTGTGTAATTTGCAGCACTATGAACACGGTTTGTAATTATATTTGATAGGGCCGTAGGACATAAATTACATAGTTGTTACACTGGGCTGCTGCTGCAAATTCTTCTCTGGTGTTAGAACCTGCAGGCTTTCACTGGGGATAAGGAAGAAGAAGAGAAAAAGACATCTCAACTTCCATAGAGATATTTTTTCACCCTAAAACTCTTCTTAAAAATAATTTGTGTCAAAAGCTTTTTTAAATATTCTTACTGTTTTGCTGTTAATAGTATTATCATTTCACTTGGAGACATCCTGATAGAACTAGCAAGAGAAAAAGAAAGAACTACTTATTTATTAGGTCCAGGCCTCCACTATCTGTCTAGGTGTGGCTCAGCAAGACCAGTTCTAATTTCAGTGCTTTATAAGCACATCTGTAAGGCAATATTCTAGTTTGGAAACCAGCTCCACAAACCTAATTCCTTATAGCCCACTACTGATGTTGGGTGCAATACACGGTCATACTGACTGTCATGACAGATGCTCTCCAGGACAAACAGAAGAAAAGACCCTCCTGCAGAGAACTTAGTGCTGGAGTCCAAAGGAACAGAGCATACTCACAGCACAGAAGTACACACTGTGTGGTTCCCTGGGGCGGACTGTCATTAAGGAATTGCAGCCTGAAAATGCTGCCCTGTGAGGCCATCCTCACACGCTGATCCCAGTGAAACACTGGAGGACTGAGGATTAGCAACTATTTAATTCATTTTGGCCTGGAAAGAATTTAAGAAGAATGAAAAGCTTGAATCAAAACTTGAGTAAGCCTGAAGCTATCCTGACATGTTTGCGAACTAAATTCCCTCCCAACACTTTCCTATTATTTTAGTTCTTGGATCATCATTCTTTGCATGCTGGGACCAACAATGCCTTTTATTGTAGCCTGCCCCATTTTCATCTTGCACACAAAGGGAAATCTCCCTTGGTGAATGCCATGGGCAAATACTGCTTTCTCAAAAAGTTACATGAGAGAAGTATGTTTCATCTTTTGTTTGCATACTGTAATCTTCACCCTCACTGAGAGCAGGATGAGTCATTCATAAATATGGCCTTTGGACTTTAAAGGTCAGCTTTGCTTTTTACAACAAAAACCTGCTGCACAAAATCATCCCTGCAAACCCAAACATCAACTTGAATTAACATATCACAAATGAACCACCTTGATGTACACTCCACCCAGAGAGTGCTACCCAAGTCTACAGCAAACCACACCAAAACGGGAAAAAGTGACAGAAATAGAAGGTCTTGAAAAGGCCTATAGGAATACCTGGGCTATTTTTCACGTCTGTTGCTCAGTGCAGGAGCTTACAGAAAAGTCTGATGAGGATATGTAGACTTTTGAAACAGGAGGCTTGAGAAAGATGCAGCAATGCCCCTCATGCACAGGATCAGCTCAGAAACAGGTAGCCTGACACTGAAACGACAGGAGGCAGCTGTTAATGAGATAGTAACAGGAGACACAGCAAAAAGAAAAAGCTGTCTGCCAAGCATAATGAGATGTTCAAACTCTTCCAGGGGCTTATGGTATTTAAATGTAAATGAGCTTACTTCCCAACCCCAGATTCCAAAATTGCTTAGGAATCATTGCATTATTTTCTGTTGAGTCTTCATAACTTTTGAGCATCCAGGTGCTGGCTGTCTGACAAGGAGCCTGCATGCACGGTGCCTGCATTTGTATATGATTGCCTCATATTAAACCCATGGGTGCCTGTCCCAAAAAGAGTAGAACCTTTGCAGCTGGGTTCTGTGTGCATTGGCTTAGATGCACTCTCCTTCCTCCCTGTTACCCCACAGTGCAGCATGGACTACCACACGGATCTGTGTCCTGCTGGGCTTACTGCCAGCACGGCAGGAGCAGATCTTGGTCTGCTGCTGGTTGGCGTGGTCTGCTTCCAGAGTACAAGCTCTATCTTCACCTTTCCCCAAAGCCCCTTCACATCTCCCCATCCCCACCAGTGGTGCCACTGCCCTCTTTCCATGTGAATACACAATGATGCAGTACCTTCATCTCCTTACCTCTTCTGTCCTCCCCACATGCATCCAGTCCCTGGTAATTCTTTGTCTACAACCTTACAGAGATGTTCAGGCTCATCTGCCCTTGACTCAGCTCCTCTGATGGCCCTAAAATAATAATAATAATAAATAATAATTCAACTCAGGGATCCCTCAAAATCAGAGCTCCTCATGCTCTGTTGTCAAGTTTGGTCTTCTCAGAGTGATCCCAAACCTGGTGGGAGACATCCTAGGGCTGTCTGGCTTCAGGATCCATGTTTTGCCACCTGCAGACTTGCCCCTTGCTCTTCCTTTGCCAGTCCAGCTCTGGTTTCATTAGGCTCTAATAGTGCACTTACATACGCACTCCTGCTGCTCCTCTCAGGTTTTCCCAAGGCGATGTTTTCTCTTTCTTCTGCCATCTCTCCACAAGGAAACGTTTTGTTAACTACACTCAGCTTACTGCATCTTTTCTTTTAAATCCCTCATTAAGCTCACTCTCACCAGACAGCTCACAATGCAAACAAAGTAATGCCCAGTTATTTGCAGCAGCTTCTCAAGAAGTTATATCACATTGCAATAGAACTTCACCCTTCTCTCACATGCTTGCAGCCAGAACTGGGCTGGTGAGGGACCCAAGGAGCAGAAGGCCACTGTCCCCATCTGTCCTGCTAGCCTGGTGCATGATGACCCATCCAGAGCAGCACCCAGACCATGGCTGTCCTCCTCTGTCCCTAGTTCTGTTGGAACCCCCTTTAATTTGGTTTGTTAACAACTCTGGCCAGGAAACTTAGGCTGTCAGCAGTGAGAGAATTCCCCTGGAAGCACCCAGCAAATTTCTGGGCACCAAAGAGAAGTCCAGTTCTATTTCCAAATAGTATGGAACCAAACAGAATTTGCAGTATTTGTTTCTATTAGTTGATAAATGTTGATTCGTGGATTAGGAACTGCACCATTCTTATGCCCAGTTTATTCTACACTGCAATCAGTAATGAGTAACTTAAAAAGCCAAAGCTAAAAGGTGTCACATGAATGTCTACAGACAGAAAAAGAAACAAGAAATATCATATATTTTAAAATATTCATGCCACTGGATTTCCATTGCATACATCTAGATACTGAGATGCCTCGTGCCAATTTCTACATCCCAAAACGCACCTCAGCTATTTCTGTGGCTTCTGCATTTAAGAGCTGGTCAAAGTTTGCTTTTGTAACCTCTGTAAGTTATAAAAAAGTCCATCCCTAGTGAAATACGTATTTAATTTGTATTTAACACCACTTTGGAAACTGGTTTATGTTATATAGAAGAGTGCAAAGGCTTACAGCTGACATTTTCCTAAGGTTCAAATTGTACTACAATGAGCTAAGATCTTACTTTAGCTCGCTTATGAGGATTTCTGTTGGTAAGTAGCCATAATAGATTTTTTTATTTGTGATTAATGTTTTTGAAAGAGAAGATATCAGAGATAGCAGCACCAGAGTCTGCTTTCTACTTGGGTATCAGAGCTGTAGGGAAGGGCACAAGGCAGGGTGGAGGGAGTGCTCCACACCCACCCCAATCGCACCATGGGCAGCTCTGGGTGGAGTGGCTGTAAGACTTGTACTGCCTCCTAATGAGGAAGGAGCATTCTAAATAGGCAAAAATGAGCTAAAAGCAGATAGCAACACCTGAATGCACATAACATCTATAAATGCATGCTGTACAGGTACCAATACCGTTCATAAACACTATAAAGGCAATCTGACCCTTACTGACTCCTCTGTACTTCTGTCCAGGTAAGAAAAACTCTGATTTGGGAAATCAGCTAGTTGAACATGCATTTATCTTCATGCTCACATTGAAATCCCATGAAAGACAATAAGGCTTTCAGCACACTTGAAGGATTTCCTGCCCTGGGAAGGAAGCTTCCCTTGCCCCAGTATTTTCCATCTGTCTGAACACTGTTTATGTTAAAAGGATTCACCTTTCTCAGAAGTGTCTGATGAACGAAGGCAAGTGACAAGATGGAACAGAAATCTTATACTGGTTGGCAATTCTTCTAACGTGCAAAGCAAGAGCAGTAGCCCAAGGATGTGTCATTCCTCACAGAGGAAAACTGAGCTTAGGGAGTGTGGGTCACTTTCCTGTCACGATGCCACGCCACGGGCTGTGGGCACACCCCAGGGTGTAAATCAAGGGAGACTTCACCAGGAAGAACTTACAAGGAAGGGGAGTATAAAATAACAGGCTGAAGAGAAAATATGGGACAGGGTGGGGCGGTATGGGTGTTTTGGATGCCAGTTAGAGAAGAAGATTAGGGATGTGTACCTTCTCAAATGTTAATATCTCTGAAAGAATCTGACCTGAAAGGCAGAGTTCAGCCTTACACTAATTCATGTTCTGTATGTTGAACTGCATTTAGGGAGAAGTAAAGTCCATTTCTGCAACTGAGCTGGGGTCTTTAGTGTTTGGACAGACCTCCTAGTGGCCATCCAACTGCTGAGCGCACACAGGTACAGGAGGGGATTTTTACACTTTTTAAAGTCAGATGTCAAAAGGACACCTTTATTTCTCCAAAATGGAAGACTCCTTGTGCTGGAATAAAATAATTGAAAAACTGCTGAAACAAGAGACTAACAGTTAATCCTGCCCATAGGGTACATCTAAATTCTCCCTGGAAAGGCTACTGCATGTGGGATTACATGCAGTGGTTAACCAAATATTCAAGAGACATCAGTAATTACCATAACATCCCACCACTTACTCTGTCAAATGCACAATTTATGCAACAAGCCCACTATTTCAAAAGGAATTTGTTTACTTTAAAAATAGTTGGAAATACATTTCCAACCCACAGCTTTTCCCCCAGTACCTTCCTGTCCCCACCTCAAAAATGCCAGGAAAGCTCAGAGGTGTTTTGGACAAGTACCTCTCTGGGTCAGCTTTCTCTCAGCACCATGGCTTGCAGGGCACATGGCTGCTTTGCTTCCCATTCATGCAGCAGAAGCACTGAGGCTGCTCCACTCCTGGTCACTCCTTCTCACTGCAGCACACGTCTCAATGACAGCCATTGGCTCCAACACTGCATCAGAGCACTGGAGAGGGTCACAAAGAAACTGGCTGAAAAGAGGCTGACCTTTACATTGCATTTCCTAAATGCTAAGATTTAGCAAAAATGCACCTCTGTAAATAGGAGGATGGCAAGGACTTAGGGGTGAGTGCCACAGGCTGAGATGCACAGGGATGAAGGGCAAGCTCACACTGCTCTCAGCTGCACTGCTCCTGCTTCAAAGCCAGCTGTAGCCACGACCCCAGTGAGCATCCTCTTCATCACTGCTCCAGGCCGGGCTGAGTCAGGACCCTAAAAATATAGCGGCTCCACTCCAGACCTGCTGCTTGATCTCCAGCCATAATGTGCTGAGCAGCCAGCCCAGCAGCCTGCCTGGGCTTGTCTTAGCTCCGTCATTTCAAGGATGTGTCAAACTTAATCCAGAGCTCGCTCTTTAAACCTGATATACTCATGTTTTGGTTGTTTGCTCCTCTCTCACCTACACCCTGGGAACACCAGATGCCACGAGGGACAGGGGATCAGGGGCTGCCTCGCACCACCACCCCTTCCCACAGCTTTGCTTCACACCCCATGGCTCACAGCTGAGCCTGCCTTCACACAGGCTCACTGCTGAGCCTTACAAGGTTATTATTTAAAAAATCATCTTGCAAAGGTCCCAGAACTGAAAGCTACACTTTGCTCATATTTTTCTTCCCTTAGCTGCAGGCACGCCAAAAGGCTATCATCTTCCTTTCCGGCTGAAATAGAAATTCAGTAACACATACTTTGGGAGCTCTGTCACTGAAGTAATCATTTAATAGTGACAAATAAGCCAGAGAATAAAACAAACAGATGGAAAACGGTCATCCCTATCCATGGACACCTGCTCTGAGATGCAGTCTGAGATGATCTATATGCACTTCAGAGACACAATGACTTTACCACATGTCTGAGAGTATCTGCTCAGATCTTGGAACAAGTTACAGGAAAGGCATAATTGGTATCAAAAATGGCACAAAATTAGCAGTCTAAAATGTACCTAGTGGTAGTTGAAAATAACAAATTATCTCATTCACAAAAAAGCTCATGAATTGTGAAACAAAATAAAGATAAAAATACTGTTTAAGAAAACCAGCACAAACCATCCCAAGGCTGAGTCACACATCATAGCTTCACCACTTGAAGCTACACCAGAAGCTTCGAGGGCTTTTCCATACATGGATTACTGAACCAGTCTTTACTGAAAAGAGTCTGAGTTTAGAAAACCAACACACTCAGCACCTCCAAAATACAGACAAACCCGACTGTGTGATAAGCAAGGTGTTATGTGCCAGTGTTAAACCAGTAACTGCTCCCATGTGTCAATACACAGCAAAAAAAAAAAAACAAAACAAAACAAACAAACAAACAAAAAAACCCAAACCAACCAACCAAACAAAAAAAACCCTTTGGAAGATGACCCTATACATGTGTTCCCTGAGCAAAATGAGCTTCATTAGAGTTTTTGTTTTAAGAAGTAGGGAAATGATGCAAAGACCTTGGGGTTAAGACAGAGTATTCTTAAGTAATAACAGTGTGGCATCACACTATGAAGTTGCTATCTCGCAAAGCTTCATCCCTCAAAGGGCAATGTATTTTAAGACTGGGATTGTTACTCTGTATTTGTAGGAAGACCAGATTTAGTTTACCACAAGCTGAAAAGATACACAATTTTCTTCCTCTCCTTTAACCCTCTCTTCCTAGGTTTAATGGGAAACACTGCTAGTCCTAAATATACTTTCATTACCTTGTCCTTTTGAGTACACATAAACATGCCAGAATAGCCCACTAGAATAACCTCCCTCAAGTTAAAAAAAAAAAAAAAAAAAGAAAAGAAAAAAAAAGAAAAAAAAAAAAAAAAGAAAAGAAAACCCAACTACGTAGATGACATAATACAACAGTTAACTTGTTAAGACATGAACACTTTTACATCAACATAAAGGATGTGAGTTGAGCAGAGAATCTTTTCTTTCCAACAACATGCCTGGAAAGCTTAACACTAAGAAAGAAACAGAAGCAGACATGAGCATGGAGAGAGAACTGAAAGCAAATGGGCTGAATTTTGACAGCGATCACATAAAATAAGTGTGAGCACACAGAATATGTATAAAAGCCTTATTCCATGCTTTAACATCAATTATAAACCGTCATTCCAAAAATAACTTTCCCAGCAAAAACAAAAAACACCACCACCACCATATCCACAGGAAGAACAGAAGACTGTTATATAAAGGGAATCAGGGTCAAAAAAGAAGGTCCAAGAACAGTGATCTATTCACAAATCCTGAATTACTTCACCTCTTTCATGGAAAAATACAGGGCAAGAGTAGGCTTTCTTGCTTTATGTGGTTACAACTAAAAATACATCTTCTGCTGACCCACAGATATTTACTGATGCCAGGCAGATTAAAGGGACATTCTTGCCAGCCTCTCCCTCCTTCTTTTGATAACAGGTATATGTCCATGACACTTGGCCAGAGTGTGGTCCAAAAATGACTTTGGGAATCTTACAAGCAACAGTGGCTATTTTTACAATCCACTTGCCTAGATCTGTGGGATTTTCCCCGTTAGATAATTGCTATTTTAAGATGAACTTGTCAGCCAACACAAGCCAGACAGATGAGAACCAAACTTTGTACTGTTTGTATCACCATCTTGAGTCAGTAATTGGTAATGCTGTAAAACAACTGATTTTAGGCATCTGAGAGATGTAAGAAAACTTTGGCCAGAACAGCATCATGAGCAAGCTCTCCCTCCCAAGTGGAAAAGTGTTCTGTGTGCCTAGGATTCTGCCCACTACTATTCAGCAGGGAAAAACTAAAGAACTCAATATCTGGATTCAGACAACATTGCTTCTAACCCACAGCACTGCTGCAGGTCACCAGGAGCTTTGTGGGACAGCACATACCTTGCAGGATGCTTTCACCTGGCCTTGCTGGAGGGACTCCCTGGGCACGTGGATGCTGCTCATGGTGAGGCGATTGGGGATGGAGATTTCCAACCAACATCCCTGTTGCTGGTGGCAATTACTGCAGCCTTGAGCAATGCAGATTGTGAAAGAGTTCGGCTGTATGGGGGAAAAAAAATAATATTTTTCTTCCTCCACAGAAAGGGATGGATTCAGCGTGTGCCAGACTCGTGTTTTTTTTGGAGGCTTTTTTGACAGCTCGCAGCCCATTGTTTATAAAACGGCACCCTGAATCTTCTGCCTCCTATTTTCTTTGACTGGAATACTTTTATTTGACAAGACGAATGTGATGGCAAACAAACAAATAAATAAAACAGGACTTCTGCGGAAACAAAGATTATGATTTCCCACACAGATTAGACACCAGTATTTCTAATGAATTAAAGCATTTGCATACAATTCTGCTCTTATGCACTCTCAATGAACTCAGAGCCTCTTCAGCATGCCAAGTGATTACAAACAGGTTGTGATCACTGATCACCTCACTGTTCTTTTTCTACCCCTTCTGAGAGAGATGCTACATATCCATTTCCATTTGGCTTCTGACCTTCGTTTCTCCCAACTGGAACAAATCTGCTCCAGAGGACACACATGCCCTCCTGCCAACCGGGAAGTTCCAGGGATGAGGCAGCTGACCCATGGTGGCTGTGGGACCAATGCTATGCTGCAGGGCCCCATCCTGCAGCTGGGAAGGGGACGTGTCAGTGACACGCTGAACACAAGGTGTCTTTGGCTGGACCCTGGAGCATGCCAGGATGGGACCTCCCAGGAGTTGTTAATGGCTTGAATAATTTAGAGCTGTCCTAGCACTGCTCTAAATCATGCTGGGACTGCTTAACTCTCACTGCTGCACAGTTGTAGCTATTGACAGCCTCCTCCACTGAGCCCCATCCAATACTCTCACCTTCCCCAGATCAGCTCTCTCCAGTGAAACCATTTTAATTTCTACTGGCGGAAGTAAACAAGAAATTCCAAGTGTGGTTTGCGACAGCCGAGAGCAGAGCACTGCGAGCCCCTGCCAAGGAGAAGCGGTTACCTAACACTGCGCCGCTGCTGCAGCACTGCTTCCTTCACCTCCACTAGTCCCCATTTGCCAAAAATAAAAGAAATAAAATCAAACCCTAAAATCCTTACATGAACCATACAACCTACCATGCAGGGGTTCAAATGTCTGAAGCCTTTCTCAGCTAATAGCTTTGCTATGGAAGAATATTGGCTTTATGTATCAAAGGGTTCAAGTATTTCTGAGCATTGCAGAAGGAATACAAGCAACACGCAGAGGGTGATAGGGCTGTGACACTCATTTGGCATCTTTAGACAGTACTTTTTTCTCTGAAAGATAAGATGCATATATATATATATATATATATATGTAAAATCATTGAATTATATATATATATAAAATTCAATGATTTTAAACTTAAGTTTCTTCAGAGACTTTTTCTTCAGGTAGAAAGAAGATCATTGTTTACACAACGTATGGGGTCTACAGCCTTTCTGGTTTGTTTGTATTTTCAAGTAAGCTACAGTTGTAAATAAGACTTCTGATGACTAAAATGGAGACAGATCAATTTGTAAGGCTTTTCCAGGCTGTTTATGAACATCTGAGAAAGGCTGCTTCACTTTTTCCTCTGCACAGGCAAGTTTCCTTTGCCTCTGTGTACAGCAACAGAGGAGAGAAAAACACAGGGAAGATGCTGGAAAATGTGATAGTAAAACAACCAGCACTCACAGGTGGGCTCCAATGAGGTTAATCCCTCCCTAATTGTTTTATTTTTAATGGACCAGACTTCACAGAGAAGTGCTGCCTTCCTTCCTGCTCAAGAAGGAGCCCACTTACAGGGAAGGAGAAGGGCAGCTGGGGAGGGAGCACGGCAGGACTGAGCTGGCATTTTATCCCGTCCCTCCCAGCTCTGCCGACTCATTCCCGTCACTGTCTGACAACTGCCTGCTGCCCTGCTCACACTCAGCGCCTGTGCCCCAGGACACCCCTGTCCCTGGGGACCCTGCATGCGTGGATGCAGCTGGCATCACTGAGGAGTAGCTCCATTTCCTGCTAAGATCACTTGAACATCGTTTGGAGCACTGCATTTGGAAAGCTCTGTGTTATAGTGCTGGTGCACTGCATGGGGCACAAATCCCTGTGGGATCCAATGCATGGCTGCGGCCCACACTCACCAAAGGCTGCCAGGATCGGGCCATGTCCTCACAGCCAGGTTGCAGGGCCCAGCTAACCCAATGCAGCATGGAGAAACAAGGGCTATTCAATGGCTTTAAAAGGAGAAATTATTTTGCTGCCAGACCATCTCCAGCTTCTAGAGCTCCCTACACCACCCTGCCTAGGCACTATGTTTAAAAGATCCTCTCTACCTCGTTCTCTCTGAGGGGGATGTGAACAGCAAGCCAGAACAGCTGGAACAGCCCTGCTATAAACCCATGCTTTCCTAGTCAGTACAGTCTCTCACAAAAACAAAACAAAACAAACAAAAAAACAAAAACAAAAAACCCCACCAAAACAACAACAAAAAACAACAACAACAACAACAAAAACAAACCAAAAACAAACAAACAAAAAAAAAACAAAAAACAAAAAACAAAACCCTGAAAATAAAAAAAGTAAATCTGGATGGACTGGGCAGCATGGGATGGGAGCTGGATGGCACACAGAGGGCATCTTTCTACTGCCAGACCTTTCTGGTCAGGGGTGACTCCTGGGAGACACCCGCCTGGTTTCTGTTAGACCAAAGCAAATGCTTGAAAGCCCTGACAGAGCAGCAAGCAACTTCTGTCAGTAGAAACACTCAAGAAACCCAGTTTCCTATGGACTCATGTTTTGTGGTGGGGATTTCTAATGCTTCAAGTGCACAAGAGCTGCAAGAAGCACCTCTGAGGCAGGACCTCACCTCCTCTCCATCTTGGGCTCTCTGGCAGCCAGGACAAGCTGTGCTCGGGAAGCAGGCTCTGTCTGAAATGGATCTGATGGACTCAAAAGCTATAGAGGGAACTAGCAGGCCAATGTGACTGTAAAGAAATCCACAATTTAATGAGGAAATATTAAAAGCAGGTATATTTTGCATATGTATTTACCCTCAGTGAGAACTGTCATGTAGCACTGGCTAGGAAACACACATGAACTTTGCTGACCTGCACGTGGATCGAGTGCCACAGATGGACCACATGGGTCATAAACTTCATGCACACCTTCTGTGAGTTTTCCACACAGATACAGGGCAGAACACATGGAACACATCAATAGTAAAAATGAGAGGCTGCCCAGCCTCCTGAGGTCCTTTCCAACCAGAGTTATACCCTGACCAATTATTGCCCCTGTGCCTTGATTTTCCAAGTGTAACATGCAGAGGAATACACAGATCGCATTCCCTACTCACAACAGTTTCAAGAGAATGTGTGCACTGAAACTTTACAGCACCAGTGACTGAAGAGGTTTAAATATAACTACCTGCTTAAGACAGTAAGAATAGATTCCTGTCACATGAACAAGTGCAAAATCAGCTAGGAGCCTGCTGTCTGTAGGACAGGATTTCACTCTGCTGAGAATTCAAACTTGGGTGCTGGTTTGGGGCTGAGCTGTGTGGAACCAGGTGAGACCCGATAGATTATGTCCCCTGCTGCACAAGGAGCCCTGTCCGCATTCACAGCTTCACCCATGTATCCAGCACCTTCTCTCCTTGAATGATAATCTGCTTCTCAAAACATTTGCCTTCCTAAAACTAACCTTAAAAATGAGAACAGGAGAAGCATAGCTTCAAATTGCTGTTTAAATAGAACTGAGTTACTAAAAAGCACAGAAAAGGGGGGAAAAAAACAAAACAAAACAAAACAAAAACCACCACACATTAAAAGTCATGCTGTAGACGAAAGCTTCTGGAGTAGATGAGACTGACAGGCAGAAAGAGTCTTCCAGATACGCTCAGAGAAAGTTGGCTGCCATTTCCACCAACAGCAGAATGTCACTCAGCATCTGTACCTCTGCACTGGAAGTCAGCTTTTAGATGGGAGAAGTTATTCTGCTGTACATCCTTGTCTGTGCCACAGTGACAGTGCTGCTAACAATTTATTTTGTTCATTTAGGAGACATCTACTTATCTCAATTACTTAACAATGTGTAAAATTACAAACATACTCAACTACAATATGTTCCTCTTGCGTAAACCTCTCCTCTTGGCCACATACATAATGAAAACCCTGTTGAGTCAGTAATAAAATCCAGAAAGCTTTCAAGTCTCAGAACTGAATGTTCAAATTTTGTAGCTCACTTCCTTTTCTAACCAGACAGCAGGGCTGCCAAGAGAATTTCTGGGCGTTCAGCCCCTTTGGATATACATATGCATACATACACACACACAAATATATATATATAGCACTTTACCAGGGCTGGCAGAGAGCAGGCACTAATTGTTTTTAAGCCAGTTAAGAACAAATCCATTTTAAAAAGGAGTCATAATACTACTTGTTTTCATCCAATG
This sequence comes from Excalfactoria chinensis, assembly GCF_039878825.1. Lineage (NCBI taxonomy): Eukaryota > Metazoa > Chordata > Aves > Galliformes > Phasianidae > Excalfactoria > Excalfactoria chinensis. Next base: position 8,746,737 of record NC_092832.1, read on the forward strand.
GAACAGACAACTCAGACCCGGACAGGGAAAACGATCAGCTCCAGCTCTGTCAATAAATAAATATTTGTGTTTCATTCCAGCAGAGGAAAAATGCAGTACGGATTTTAGGAACCAACCTCAAAAATTCATGTGTTGAAATACCACCTTTCTGTACGTGAAGGGGACAGTTGCCCTTGCAAATGTCAGGTTTGCACAAATACCTGCATGATACGCATGCAAAGGCTGGGCACACGATCTAGAGTACCACATTTTTTGGAGGTTAAGCCTCATTCCTACAAAGAGAAGAGCATCCTCATCCTGCACCAAAGCCAAACTGTAAAGAGTAAACTTGGCCCATCACAACTAGGAAGAGTTCAATAGCTAAATATGAGAGCTTTAAGATCGTATTACGCAGCACACTTCTGATTCCTGCCTGAAAGTCTACATAGCTTCTAAATCTTTTGCACTATTTATAACAACAACCACCACAACTGCATTTATTTCCCTTCAGGAGCACTGTCTGTTTTTGCATTTATACTGCAAGCAACATATTAAAAAGAAAACAAAATACGTTTAACATCTGTCAATGCAATACAAGAGCAGGCAGCAGCCACGTGAAGGGAAGGACAGACATTCAGAGTTTCAAATGGCATGGAAATGCAAAACTAAGTTCACGTCTGAGAGTTTTCCCACACTTCAGCTAAGTACATTACCAACAGCCATCGCTGCGCCGCTTGCTGCAATCTTACGGGAGCGTGATGACACACGGCATGATGCAGCCCACCCCAATGTACACAGGCTCTGCAGCTAAAGATGTACGTGCATATACTGGCACGTGCTAGAATAGAACAACTAAACAGTCTTAAACAGCTGTGAGACTGACAAATAAATTGGCAAACACAGACTGAGGAATTAGACCCCATGGCTCTTCAACTGACAACAGAAGTGAGGTTGTCCTAACCTACTCCACACACCCAAATGGAAGATCTGAGCACTGCTTTCATGATCAAATCTTTCCACTACCAGCGGAGAGTGAGTCAGAATAGGACACAGATACTGTTTACTAAAAAGCTCTTGGAACAAGAGAGAGGAAAAGGGAAATACAAAGGAGAGGCTAAAGATGAATTCCAAAAAAACAATACAAGAAAAATAAAACAGGGACAAACAGAGAGAGAGAAAAAGGTGGAGACAAAAATACTGAAGCAAACGCAGAAAGGGAGAAACAAACTTGATGAACCCAGACAGAAAAAGCTGGGAGCATGAGGAACTTGGCCTGGGACACCAGGGGGGTGGGAAGAAGGGTTATGTAGGGGTATAAGAGTAGGGGTATGAGAGATGCCAGTTCCTCATGTTGTGTGCCGTTGATGTGCACATGTCCTTTTTTTAAAGCAAATGCATAGCCAAGATGACCGTGATACCATCGGGACACCAGCAGCACTGTTGAGACAGGCAGCTTGCACTGGCAGAGGGTTTAAAGCAGAGCAGCCTGTGAGCAGGGAGAACTGCTGTGATCAGTTAGAACATGGGACTGGAGACACACCACTCCCAGCATGCCACCCCTCCCCCAGTGGGTCTTTACCCTGCATGCTGTGGCAGCTCCACACCTGTGAATAAGCATCCACACTGCTCGTGCTCATAGCCCAGGTATCCAAGTGTGTCCTGGTCTTTAGCACACACGGTTGACATCCCTGTGAACCAGAAAACAATATTTATCTCCTCTCTGTACAGATGGGGCATTCAGCAGGGAAGAATGACTGCCCAGGACCACAGTGGCAGGCTGCGCAAACCCAGAGCCTGAACCCGCCTCTTCCAAGTCTGTGGCCAGAACTGCAACTGCTATTGAGAACCAAGAAAATTCCAAAAATGCAAATGAGCCATCTTGAAAGTTTTATAAGTGAAACTCCTGCTGTAGGCATGAATGAAGGAAGCACAGGCTCCAGCAGGCAAATTCTTTGCCACCCCATCTCCTGAGTCCCAGAAATCCTGTTGATCTGGGCTAATAAATTTGCCCAAGTCCTAGACATTCTCTTGGCCCTCATCCCAAGTTCACATAAGAAGCTATTTCATAGGCAAGGTTCTTATTTACAGTTATTCAACTCTCATAATATTTTATCTGAGGTGGCATTTTTAACACTCCCCTCCCCAATACTGGATGAACTGTCTCTTTCTTTGCTTTATAGATTTGTAACTAGTCTAGTTAAAATCCCCACAAATACCTGGATGTTTCTGTGCTCCACATTGAGAGAGCAGGCTGGCTGAGGAAAAAACACATTAGCATGAAAATGATGGTGACACCCAGACTGAAGCTGACCATTTTTTTAATTTTTTTTTAAAATTTTTTTTTAATTTATTTTATTATTATTATTATTATTTTTTTTTTTTTTTTTTTTTTTTTTTTTTTTTAAGTCTATTGTTGTTATTCCAGGAGCTGACTGCATATCTGCTGTGTAGGCTCCTAAACTTGTGGTGCTCAGGCACGGGTACCCTGCCATAAAATCTGGAGTCACAGGTTCTTGCTAGGTTGCACAGAGGGGTTAATGTACTGTTCTCCATTCCCTACAGATCCAGGATGGATTCTTTGTTTTCCTGTAGACCCTCGTGCCACACTAATAGCAAAAGGGGAGGTTGTAAAATGGAATGGGGCACTGGGGAACAGCCACAGCAGAGCAGGGTGCCTCAGGCCAGGGCTGCTCGGGAATCAATGGATCTCAGTATGGGTCTAGGACTGCTGTTTTTATTGAATTGAAGCTCACAACTAATGCACAATAAAGAGGTGCAAGTAGGCCATACTGAAATGTGGCCTCAGACTCAGTCTGCAAAGAAAGAGCTGCATTATTCCACCACTTCTCCTGGACGTGCAGCACCACAGTACTGCAGCCATAACACCAGGGCTCTGCACATGATTCCTGCTCTTGGCACCCAGTTTTGTGCTGCTCGCAGCGCACCATCACAGTCTGTGGCTGCTCCAGGTGCAGGGTACAGTTAGTCAGCCACAGATGAGAACAATCCACTTCAAGTAGCTGTTCACTGGGCCTACCTGCCCCTGATCTTTCCTGTTCTGGATTGTAAAAGCATCTAGCAGCTTCTTCCTTGGCTGTGATTCCTTTAGGCTATCACACTCAGGATTCCCCACCCTGTATCATCCTCCATTCATCACCTGGCTCTCTCCTGCTCTGAAGCTCAAATGTGGCAGCAAATCTCCAGGTTTGCCCTGCTCAGCCTTGGGCTATTTCCTGCCCTTGCTGCCTGCCAGGTAGCTGCCTATCCTCCTTACAAGGGCTTCCTCAGCCTCACTTTGTTAGAGCTGGTGCGAGGAAAGGCACCAAGCTGCCCCCAGCCAGGCACCTCACCCCCTTTTAAAAGTCACCTTAATCTTCTTTGGCAAGAGTTAAAAACTGGCCAGCTGCTTAACCAAGCTATCAAAATAAACTGGCTTTGTAGCCCAAGACATTTCAGAGAAACATAGCCATCCATTTCTTCAGAGCTCTCCAGAAACTTGCATGTCAGCTGTTTAATTAACATCATTAACTTTGATCAGATAAACCAGATTTAATGTCAATATAACTGAGACCAAAAGCTCTGGTAAGACTCCAGTCAAGACAAAAGCTTTACAAAACCCCTTTGGACTGGCATTGTTTTCCTTACTGTCCTGGCCAGCAACTCCTGTGTGTTAGGAACTCGCATCCCACCAAATGGATGGAATTTGCTTTCTCTGCTGTATTTGTTTTTCTCTCCTTTGAGAACACAGCCCCGGGCAACGTTCTGACTCTTGGGTTTGGTTCTGAACACAGTTCCCATCCTGATACAAACCAAAGGCACCTCGTGTGCATGTGCATGCACACTCACCACCAGCAGCACAGGGACACAGCTTCAGAGCACTTCTTCCTCATCCTCCATTGGCCCTCCATCAGGAGCATTTCAATGCCAACGCTGTTCTCCTTCAGCCAGAACTCCATCCTGATCGTCTCCCTCACCAGCTAGGTAAGCGAGGGAAACCTTCTTACCCCACATCCTCACCAACCACAATCTCATCCTCTATTTTTGAAATATTTAAGGCCTGAAATGTAGAATTTGGGGTTTTACACCAGCTAATATTAATAGAAACATTCTCAGGATTTTTTTCCCCCCCCAATGTAAATGGAACACTTTTTTTATTTTTTATTTTTTCTACAACATCTCCCTGTGGTGCTCACAGCCAAACACTGCAGCATTGTGCCAGCCTGGGGAGCTCACTATAAACAGATCTGTCTAACTTCTCTGTCAGGCCCCATGAGCTCGGCATGAACCAGGAAAAGTAAACGTGTACATTAAATATTTACTGTTTATGGTGCGTAGAATCTAAAAGTGCCTTTAGCAGCACAAGGCAGGCATACTTTCAATCACTGATTTTTATTTTGACATGGCACTGTCAAGAAAAATTGTATGGGTACATCCTGAAAGCCCACTCCTTCCCACCAGAGGCTCTCCTCTCACATCATTTGGTTATTACATGTTCCTCACATAAAAGACCTATGCTACCTGCCACTCCCCCCCCCCCCCCCCCCCCCCCCCCCCCAGATAATCTCATTAAAAATTGGGTCTATGGGCATTTTTAGATTCAGACCTCAGTTACACAGGATGATAAGACAGTGATAAGTATGTAGGTTGCTGAGTACAAAATGACGCAGAAGAGTACAGGAGACACATAGACCTGTTAGAGTGGGAACAGAGGAGGATCCCAGAAACAATCCATGGATGGAACACCTCACCTGAAAGGACAGACTGAGAGCTGGGGCTGTTTAGCCCTGAGAAGAGAAGGCTCCTCTAGGGAGAACTGAGAGCAGCCTTTCAGTATCTAAAAGGAGGGCTGCAAGAAAGAAGGGCACAGATTATTTATCATGATCTGTTGTGATCCAGAGCAAGGAGAAATGGTTTCAAATGAAAAGAGGGGAGACCTAGATTGGACAAAGGTTTTTTTCCAGTAAGGGTGGTGAGGCACTGGCACAGGTTGCCCAGAGAGGAGATGGAAATCCCACTCCTGGAGACTTTCAAGGCCAGGCTGAGTGGGGCCCTGAGCACCTGACTGATCTGTGGGTGTCCCTGCACAGTGCAGGGGAGCTGGACAAGACCACATTTAGGGGTCCCTTCCAGCTCAAACTATTCTATGATTCTACAAAAAACAACAATGAACAAACATCCCCAAAAGTAAATAGCTGCCCACCAGCACGATCTTTTAAAATATGTATTTTAAATGAATAACATAAGAGCTAGCTTTGAATATTTGCTCCATGCAAAAGGGTTTCTGCTTTCATCTCAACACTGACACTCAGAGTCATAATTTCTGTACAACAACAGGAAAAGAAATGTTAACACAATCATAAAAAAGTCTCCATGCTGAAGCAGTCTGCTGATAGCCCTGCTAACCTTGCCCTTCCTGAGGACACTGGTCTGTGGGAAAACAGTGGGCAGCAGACATCAACGTGCTTCCTGGCTGACTCAAAGAGATCTTCCCTCCCAGTAGGTCTGCATTCACTGGTGGGCTCCTTTGTCCTGAATCTCCACGTGGACCTGGAGCAACGCATGCAGCCTTTCACTGGGCAGCCTACCAGGTCTCACCCACCAGCTCTATTTTAATCTCTGGCAGTGATAAACTGAGGAAGAGATTCCATTCAAGTCATTTGTTCTTCACTCTTCAAGAAAAATCCCCCAATCGGTTCAATAGAGCAAGATGCACCCTTAAGATTTGGTATGCTATTCAAGGCTGGAGATGGTTTAGCACTTCTCCTTAATTGCAGGCACGTAAGACTGGGATGGGCAGCTATTTGCACATTCTTGGATCATAACTCTGTCTCCAGAAACATTCTCAAAACACATACACGATCTGCTGGCTGCCTCCAAGTCCTCCCTATCTGCAAGGATGACATCGTGTCTACTTATTTGTCTGCTATTGACTTTCACTACACTATTGCTGACCAGAAGTGAGGGGCACACACCAGAGAACTGTGCAAAAAGCAGATCTCCAGCAGGGCAGCCCTGGCCTGGTTTCCTTGTATCAGTTAGCTCACGCGTGTCATAAAACAAACATGCACTGCAGAGGAAAAGAACACAACTAGCTGCCACTGAACGTTGGTAGGTGAAGGGTAAGAGCCCAGATAGAACAGAGGCAAACAAGAAGACAGCAAACAAAATCACAGATCCACTGTGTTTTAGTAAGCTTGTGTGTGTAACAGAGGATGAGTAATGACAGTGGACAAAGCCAACAGGCACCTCAGGGGATTCTGCACTGTTCTGAGATTGATGCCATGGCACTTTCAGCAGGTAACCCAAAAATCAGAATTCACCATGTGGCAAAACATCTTCGGTATCTTGAAAGCTCAGGCCCTTCCTTCTATTTGTACTCAAAGAAAAAGAACTGCTTTTTAAACAAACAAACAAAAAAGCATGCCTACAAAACCATGTTCTTAAAAGCAAAAGCCACATAAGCCCTCTGAATGCCTATCTATCAGTGACAAGAAAATGTGTTTCTGAATCATTAGCAGAGGAGAGGAAGAGAAAGCACCAAAACAAAGGTAGAAGGTTCTGATAGTATCAATATCACCTGACTTGAAGGGAATGGAACCTTGATGACAACTGTAGCAAAACACAACACCCATTGGGGAAGAATGATTTGCCACATATTTTAAGTGTAGAAATGTAAAAACAAACCTGAATGTAGTGAAGAGCAGACATCCTGGGCTGCAAAGCACCACAACACAGAGAGAAGCAGAAGGCAACTGTCTCTAAGGTGTAGCTATGAGGTGCACTGAGGCAGGCCACAGCTGAAAACCATTATGGACCACAGCCCACAAGTGGTCTTTGATCAAGAATTGCTCAGGCACAGTTCTATTGATTGCAATCAGGTTAACCCTGCTCCAGTAACCCCTTGTGATCATGACCAATTTTCCTTTGAGCTTGCTCATTTCATTTTAATAAAGCTGTCAGTTTACAAGCAGTACTGCTCCACAGGAAAATCCTGCACACTGAGGGCCAAAGCTAGTAGTTGTGAAAAACTTTCTATTGAGGTCATATGGGATCCATGTCCAAGACTTCAGCTGGTGCTGGGAAAGAAGCTGTGTGCAGTCCTGATACCTCAGCTTCCTTCTGCAATAATGACAACACGCAGCTGCATAAAGAATTTTTGTAAGATGCGTTAAGAGAGATTTCAACTTATATTTCAAATAGAATCACTGTATAAAGAAGATAGACGTGATGTGGAAGTCCATGTGCATCCAGGTGCTGGCCAGGACCACCTGGCTTTCATTACTTATTTACATGGCAAAGAGAGCTTAGGCCAAAGTTTGTAACAGTCTTTTCATTGAAAACTTCAGACACAGAGAAGTGCCCAATGCACATACTGTCTTCTGAGTATATCCTGGTGTCAAAGTACATGCACATGAGAGCAGGTTAAAGTACCTTAGTAATCTACCTGCCTTGCTGAGGAAACCGAATGCCTTCCCAGAGCAGCCACTAATGTAGCACTACAGTAAATTGAATGCCATCTCCTTGAGCGGCAGCAAGAAAGATCTTTGGGCTTTGTGAACAAGCTGCAGGAGCTAAGTAGAAGATGTTAACTACTTTCTGCATCCAGCTCTGGGTAAGAAGCCATGAAGCACATGCTGCCAGTGACCTGCAGGGATGGTTCTTGAAGAAGCAATGAGAACAGATGAATAATATTGCAAATTTCACTTGTCTGGGTTCCCTGCAGGGTCAGCAGGCTCACAAGTTCCCTTTCCACATTCACAGAAGAGAAACCTTCACAACTCCTTGACAGCAGCCAGAGGTAAATCAGCGTGACTACAGAGCAAAGTGTCTCTCAGTACACAGATGCTGTGAAGCACAAACCCACAAACATTAGAAACCACAGGCAAAGCACATACTAGACAAAAGCTGACAGGTATGAGCACAGCTACAGGGGGAGGGCAGTGGGGAAAAGGAAGAAAACAAATAGGAAATACCATATTCAAAGAATTCAGCATAACCTGAACAAATCAAAGCAAGGGAAAAAAAAAAAGTCTGAACCCACTTGGATGTGAGCTGCTGAAGCCTTCTGGCTATTCTGCTGCTATGTTGCCATGCTTAATTTGCCCCGCTGGATTTGCACCTCCTGTGAGTCACTGAGAGGAGCCATTGACTCTGGAAGAACTGATTTAGTGCAGCAGGAACCGGCGGCCTGGCAGGAGCTGCGGGAGAGGCCCAAGCAAAGGTAGGTAAACATTAGGAGAGGAAAGGTTGTTGGGAAAAAGCCTGGAACAGGGAAAAGGAGAAGAAAGAGGAGGAGAGCTGGAAGAAACACTCAGTAAAGGACAGGCAAAGGAAAGAAAGAAAGGGTAAGAGGAAATTAGAGACAGTACAGAAGCAAGGGCTGGATGGTGTTTTTGGTAAGAACCTTCCCAGAATTCATGTGACTGTGAAGTTCTGATGTTCTCTACCTCAGACTGGAGGCCTGCTGCCACCAGGCACGCTGGTGCTTGGAGGGCTGTCTGTTCCATGCAGTGCCTGCACTGCTTCACAGTCCCTGCACACAGCTGTGGAATGATAACCTTGACTGGAGGAAGATAAACTATGTTTTTCATCTGGGTTTCTTCTTGATTTGTCTCTTCAGAAACTTCTTTCCCTGGAGAAATAAAGGCCAGTGGAAATGACAGTATATACCCGGTAAATCTGCAAGATCTTGTGCATTAACCATTTGCTCCAAACTCCTGCTTAACCAAGCTCTCAGCCAACCTCACCTTACCAACAGCTGCCTGCAGCACACAAGGTGGGAGACAGTAAGGTTCTCTTCATTACATAAAGCTGGGAATACTTCCTAGTTCCTTTAGGAAAGCAAAGGTCTGAAACTTGATGTTATGCTGAACAAACCCTATGTTTCCTATGCTCCCAGCCTTCTCCTGTCTCCTGATGTACACCTGCAGACACAGTCACAGCCTGGGATGTAAAATCCAGGTTACATTTTGTGACAGGGAGCTGCGTGCAATGGAAGTGTATGAAAGGTTCACAGTCAAACCCAAAGGCAGGGATGCTCTGCCCATCTCACATGTTGTCAGCTGCTTGAAATTCAGTACAGGTTTATCAAAAGGCACTTCAAAGCTTTCCAAGTGACCTTTTTTTGAGCAAATGCAGGTTCATTTACAGTTTCCCATCAGAGTTATGTTCATGTGGTAAGACACGAAACCAACTGAGAAAAGCACCATTCATTGGCTTTCCTGTGGCATTTGCTGAATGTTGTGAAAGCCACAGATCAAAGCAGAATGCTTGATGCACGTCCTTAAATTAGATGTAATTAAATAGACAAGTGTTTGCATAAATCCCTGAAAAGCAAAACGGTCCAATTTAACCACACACTGGTGCAGCAGCTCTTCTCACTTTAATGTTTTCAAAGTTTTCATTAACAAAAACGCACTGAATGACAACGTTGTTCCCTCCGATCACAAAGCTGCCCTGTAGAGTCACCTTGAACAAAAAGCACCTGCGGGGTGTTCCATCTGAAAGGCAACGTTAGGCTGTTAGAATCCAATGAGCCCCAAAACGCAGCCGCAAGAGCCAGGGAAGCGCAGGCCTCCGGTGGCTCCGAGGCACGGACCGAGCCTCGCTCCTCCTCCTCGCAGCTGGAGCTGAGGGGTGGGGATGGCAGCGGGTACCACCATCACTGGCAACCGCCGCAGCTGCCGGTGGGCTCCATCCAACTTAACGAACGCGACCAGTGACTCCTGCCGCCTGCAGTGGCACCGCACGGCACTCTCAGGAGCGCGTAACTAAGGACGGGATTTCCCTCTCCAGCCGAGTCCGGAGGCGCCGCTCGCTGCGGAACCGCCGCCACTTCGGGCCTCAGGCTTTTTCCCCACGTGTGTGCGGTCGTACCGGCGGAGAGGCCGCCCTGCTCCGGGGACACGGCCGCACGTCGGGGCCGAACGGAGCGCTGCGTGCCCGCAGGCGGCCTCCATCGGGGCTCCGCCGGTCGTAGGGCCGCACCGCGTCGAGCCCCTTCTCTCGTCCCCGCGCCGTGCCGGCAGCTCGCGTCCCCCACCGACGCCAAGCCCGACGCAGCGCTCCGGGGCAACAACAGCCCGCAGAAGCGGTGGGGTCCAACGAGGCCGTCGGTGCTAAAACACAAAAGCGAACAAACGGCGCGCACCGCCCCGGTCCCGACTTACCGAGCCGGGCGCGTCCCGTCCGCCGGCGTGACGCCGTTCCCCAGCGGACAACGGCCGTGCCCGTCCCACGGGGCCGCGCCGCCAGGGGACACACAGTGCCCGCAGCCCGCCCTCCCCACCCCTCCGCTACGCGAGGCTCTCCTGCGCGCCTCCACCTCCATCCTCGAAGGCAACCGAAAAAGAAGAAAAAAAAACCCCGTAGCCCACCCCAAACCGGTGTTAGGAACGGATCTCGCTTGTAAGGAATCCCTGCGAGGGGGACTCGCGGTCACGCCGCTGGAGCGCGGATGGAGCTCCGCTTTTCGCAGTACCCGCGGCGGGGTAACGCCAGTTGGCTGCTCCGGCGTTGCGCTCCTAAATCATGATGGACAGATTGCGTGAAAAGCAGGAATTCCAGAGAATTTCCTGCCCTGGGAACGGCAGCGAGGGCTATATTTAACAGCATCTGAAGCTGTCAAGAATGCTTTGCGGTTGGATAACAGAGCAGAAAAATGTGAAAAATGCGGGCTACTGCTATACCAAATATGGAAATATTGTTACGTCTGGTGGCTGAATCCCCATCTGGAAGCACTTACGGCCACGCAGAGAAAGGGCGCCACAACAGAAGCCCAAACGCTCCTTCCCGGCCCCGGCCCCGAAACTCCACCGGGGAACCGATACCGGGAGCGCGTCCGCCCGACAGGGGCACGGGGGCACCGCGGCCAGCGGCCGTCTCCGCGGGGCCCGGCCCGCTCGGTCCCCGCACCTCCGGCCCCGGGGTCCGACCCAGCGGCGCCCCCGCGCAGCGCTCGCTCCCACCGACGCTCGCGTAACGGGACGGCGTCCGCGGCGGTCGCGGTTGGGGTCGGCAGGACTCGGAGAGATCCCCCTCCTTCCCCCTCCCCCCGAGCAGCCCCCAGCCCGGCAGAGCGGCACAGTGCCCGGCCCGGGCGGGAGCGAGGACCCCCCGCGGTAGAGCCGCCGCCAGCGGCCGCGGTGCCGGGAGACGGGGCGGGGCGGAGCGGCCGCGCCGCGCGCCAGCCGCATTCCTGGGATGCCGCGAGCGCTGGACGCGGCCGCGGCCCGGAACGCGCGACGTCAGCGCCCAGGCGCACGCGGCGGCCCCGCGACCCATAAAAGGCGGTCGCGCCCGCCGCTGCCTCAGACCGCGCCGGCCCCGCTTCGCGATCGCGTCTCGATCTGCTCTCTCTTTCCGCGCCGCCAAGACATGGGCTCCGCGGGAACTCGCCCCGCGCTGGCGGCCGCTCTGCTCTGCCTGGCCCGCCTGGTAAGTGCCGCCCTCGGGGGGCTTTATGGGATGCTTTGGGATAACGGCGCGGCGTTGCTCGGCGCTCACCGCTCCTCTCCGCTCGCCCCGCAGGCTCTCGGCTCTCCGTGCCCCGCCGTCTGCCAGTGCCCGGCCGCCGCGCCACAGTGCGCCCCGGGCGTGGGGCTGGTGCCGGACGGCTGCGGCTGCTGCAAGGTCTGCGCCAAGCAGCTGAACGAGGACTGTAGCCGGACGCAGCCCTGCGACCACACCAAGGGGCTGGAGTGCAACTTCGGCGCCAGCCCCGCCGCCACCAAGGGCATCTGCAGAGGTAAGGGCTGCCCGCAGCGCGGTGCGGAGTGCCGGAGTTTAGTAACTTTGAGTCCATGTATGGTTATGCTTTGTTGTTGGTAGCTTGGCAGAAAGGCACATGACTTCAGCAGTCTGGAATGCGATTCAGTATGTCTGGGCTCCGCTAAAAGCACATAAGGAAAAGTGATTCCTGACTAACTTATTGTTCTAGCCCCGCGTCTCCGGGGGACTGTAGGGAACTTTACCATAAACCGAATTTAACAGAGCAGCAAAATATGTGTCTTCAAACGAGCGATTCCCGGCGCTGACGCCCTCTTCTCTTTCTCTTGCTCTCTCTGCAGCACAGTCTGAGGGGAGACCGTGTGAATACAACTCCAAAATCTACCAGAACGGCGAAAGCTTCCAGCCCAACTGCAAGCACCAGTGTACGTGCATAGATGGAGCTGTGGGCTGCATCCCGCTCTGCCCGCAGGAGCTCTCTCTCCCCAACCTGGGCTGCCCCAGCCCCAGGCTGGTCAAAGTGCCCGGGCAGTGCTGCGAGGAGTGGGTCTGCGATGAGAGCAAGGATGCGCTGGAGGGCTTCTTCAGCAAGGAGCTCGGTCTGGATGCTTCTGAGGGTGAACTGACCAGGAACAATGAGCTGATTGCCATTGTGAAGGGAGGCCTGAAGATGCTACCTGGTGAGTGTGTGCTGATCTGTGTGATGGCAAAAGCTGAGGTGGGAGGGAAGCTGTGTGACTCTTCAGATTGGTGGAAAGAATCTCAGGGAGGAGGTAGATGCAGTCTAAGTTCCCCTTTTCTTTTCCAGTTTTTGGATCCGAGCCACAAAGCCGAGCTTTTGAGAATCCCAAATGCATTGTGCAAACAACTTCCTGGTCCCAGTGCTCAAAGACGTGTGGGACCGGCATCTCCACCAGAGTCACCAATGACAATCCTGACTGCAAGCTCATCAAAGAGACCAGGATATGCGAAGTGAGGCCATGTGGCCAGCCCAGCTATGCCTCCCTAAAGGTAAATACAAACACATCTTTTGCTCCTCTTCTTTCCAAACTGGTTCAAGTAAGGGTAAAGGCAGGACAAGGATCTCCCACTAATGATATTATTGCCTTTTCTTTACAGAAGGGAAAAAAATGTACCAAGACTAAGAAGTCTTCATCCCCCGTAAGGTTTACTTATGCTGGATGCTCCAGTGTGAAGAAGTACCGCCCCAAGTACTGTGGGTCTTGCGTGGATGGCAGGTGCTGTACTCCGCTGCAGACCAGGACTGTCAAGATCCGGTTCCGCTGCGATGATGGAGAAACCTTCACCAAGAGTGTCATGATGATCCAGTCCTGCCGCTGCAACTACAACTGTCCGCATGCAAACGAAGCTTATCCCTTCTACAGACTGGTCAATGACATCCACAAATTTAGGGACTAAGTAGTATTTAGGGGGGATGTTAAACAGAATTCTGAAGTAACCAGCCATGGAGGAAGGACCTCTGATGGAAGTGGTGCCTTGCCCATTTGAGGGCGATCTGAGATATTACAAGAGTGCACTGTGCAACTGGACACTAACGCAACAGAGATTTAAGCATACTTAAAGCTTCATAGTATTGGAGCAACTTTACTGCTTCTTTTTGGAGCACCTTTATCTTATACTGTTTTCTGTTTGTAAGTGATCCGATGTTTTGTTCCGGTTATGAAAACTTTTCCTCTCCTGTTTGGTTTAACACTATGCTTCTCCCATCCCCTCCACCTTCTCCCCTACTTTCCCAACCAAATTGGAAGTTACATTCCTTCCTGAGGTGGGCACTTGTGGGGTGTTCACAGTGGCAGCTATTATGTACCAACTGTAGTTTAATGGCAAACAGAAATCAGTTGTTTTAAAGCTGAGTATTTTATTTATCAAATTGTAGCTCCTTTGTTTTCTTTTTTGTTTTTAACCCCTTCCGACCCCTGTAATACTGGAATAAGTTGTAAATGATTTTAATTTTATATTCAATGAATTAAAAGAATTTATTTATGGAATTAATCATTTAATAAAGAAATATTTACCTAACTATTCTAAGTAGAGCATCTTAAAAGACAACAGGCTTCAGCTCCTTTCCCGGACCACTTTGAACAGTCTGGAAACCAAGACAGGCTCCAGCCCAGGCACAGCAATGAATGAGTAAGCTGAGTCTTTGGCTAAGCGGCATTTTGAAGCGGTATATGCAATCTGTCACCCAGTGCACTAGAAAGTGTATACAGAGAAAGCTTCCTGGCACTGAAAGCAAACGTTTGGAAGAGAGACTGAAATGTTAATTAGTCCGTCAGATTATTCAAACTGTCCTGGAATTTGCAACATAAGGCACTTCATTAGAATGCAGTATGTGCGTGGTGATGCTGAGCACTGGGGTGGAAGCGGTGGGCAGGTCTCACATTTTTGGTGGCTGCTTTCTACAAATTAATGGAGTTCTGTGGAAGAAGAATGTTTCCTACAGTCTGCAGGAGGTAGTTGGCTTTCACTAAATTCAAATTAAATGAGCTTGAAGCAACGACTTTTGTTAATCCTAATAACCCAGTGATGAAAAGTAAACATACTGTTAACAGGAGAAGAATGTGAGGAATTTCAAGTACTTTTCCAATAGAGTAAAAGGCAAAGCAGCCAATCTTCTCCCTTCTTCACCTCCCCTTCCCATTTATTAAATATGTAACTACACTTCAGGGATGTGGATGGCATTTAGTGAACCAAGGGAGTCCTAAGATAGCTAGCTGGCGTGCATTAAGAAAATGACATTTAAAAATGATCTACAGCAGGAACTGAGAAAGCAGCGTGAACTGTTTGTGCTGTGCTGGCTCGTGTAAAGCTGTACTACAGATAAGACTGAAAGGAAACCTGCAGCACCATTTTTTCCTCCTCATCACCAGTCTTCTGGCATAAGCCCTTCCTGTGGCCTTTACTAAGGAAAGTACTTCTCATATAAAGCAGCGACTGATGGTGTGGTTCTAGAATTGCGAAGCACTGCCATCCGTTGTTGTGCAGTTAAACGCATAAGTGGTTAAGAGTTCACTTCTCACTTGATTAGACATAAATATTTCAATCAAATAAATGGCCAAGTATCTCAGAAGCTCATCGCTGGCAGCTAATGCTTTGCCTGAAAAAATTACAGCCATCTCTCTTCTGCTCAGTCAAGTTTTCTCCCCGGAGGCATTCATGGCTTCAGCTGTTCTGGAATTTACCACCTGGCCACCGGTCTTAGCTGCACCTAAACCTGTCTGTACAATACTTGTTGACAGCAAGGGTGTAAAACACAGTGAAGTGCTTTTGTTTTGTTTTTTGCTAACATCTGGCACTGAACACTTCCTTACATCACCTTTTACTGAGAAATCACATTTACGCATGGGCTTACTGCATGGAGAGAGCAGAAGAGCATGCTGTTTGCAGGTACGGTGCTGCCTGCCCAGCCTGGGCCACCTCCACCTGCAGGTACACCTGTATGACACCTATCTTCAACACTATGCTATGCATACCAACAGTTTGCCTAAACACACATAGTGTATACAAGCACACATGGCCCCTCCTACTCCCATCTGGAACGCAGTTATAGGTGCTGGCCCGAGGTTTTGCAGCCTTATGTGCTGGGTTTTCCACATCCCATCAGGCAAAGAGGTACATCTGTAATCTCTGCTCAAAGTGTCCTGGTGGGAGAGTAAGGGCAGCATGAGCAGGGCATGCAGGTTTTGGAGTAGCATGTACTAAATAAAATTACCCCGTTATAAAGAGAGGAAAACAAACTACAAATCTTCCAGAGTTGGAGTTTCACACCAGCTGCTCATCAACCTTCTCTTTTCATTTGTTGCATTTCACAGCTACATGGCAAAATGACAGCCTCACAACTCCCAGTACCACATAAGGAGTCAGCGCCACCCTTTGTGTAACACCTCTGCATGTGCTTTAAAACCGTAACGTCCCTGCTGCTCCAACACTGGGCACTGCTGTGAAAATATTCATAATAAAAAGAGGAGTTCCTGCAGTTGCAAGCAGGAGGGCTTACAGGTAGGAAAAATGAGCACAGATGTTATTTTACATCTTGGTCAAAATCTAAAATATCCAAATCCTTCCTTCGTGACGATCTGCTAACAAGGCACGAGGAACATGACCAACAAACGGAAGCAGTCAGCACTCAGCAATGTAAACGCTGCTTATCACAGCTGCTCTGGCCAGCAGCCCCCGGCCAGCAACCCCGCGGAGGGAGGACGGGGTCACCTGAGGATGGAGCGTGGCACAGCGCTTTGCCGAGGCTGCTGCTGCCGCCAGAAGGAACTCCTATCGAACTGCAGCGTTAGGACTGATGGAGGTCTTCTCTTTTCAGTGCAGTCACTTACAAGGGCCTGATGGCGGTACCCGCTGTACTATCAGGGTTACATATAAAACCCTTCCTACTGACGATGGCAACACAAGGAAGCATGAGGTTTGTCTTCGCTAAGTGCTGCATCACAAGAAGCACACGAAAGGCAAGGAGCTGTCAGAAAGCAGAGCTCCCTCACTGCATGACACCCTCTCCAGCAGGACTCTGCTAGCACTCTCATGAATAAGCAGGGAGGCTGATGAGGAGCAGATGAAGGAAGAGCCAACATATCCCTGGCACAGCCAGTCAGCCACTAGCTGACCCATACTGAGCCGTGCCGCAAGAGCTGCTGTAAGCCCCACATCAGCTATCATGGAGTCCCAGCTAAGCCATGCCTACCGGGATGCTCCAGGCAGCAGGCCCACCTCCTGCTGTTTCGGGGAGCCTTGGTGAGCTGCTGGCACTGCTTAAATGTGTGGTGCCCTCAGCAAGGGACAGCTGTGCACTTGTCCCAGCTCTCTGCCTCCAGACTGTGTTCCACACAGACACGTCCTGTTTTCATCTTCACCTCTTTTCCTCTGCATTTCATACCCTGGTAGAAAACAGCACACAAAAATACAGAAATGCAGCTCGCTTTGGAGGTACCTATAAATGCATTTCAGCTCAGGAACAACTGTACTACACTGTAGCATGGTGAGATTATAGAGAAAATAGAAACCCAGCCAATAAATTTATACAGTAAACATCAATCTGTACTATCCTGTGAAGACCAAACACCAAGAAACCAAACAGTATCCAGTATGCGATGACTCTTTTTTTCCCCAGAAAAACTACAGAGCTATGAATTCTACATATACAGTCGATATTGGAGAATGTCCTAGAAGACCCCAAGGCACCATTCACAGAAGCAACCTCATGTGTCCTGAAGTACAACCACTTACCAGATGGAACACAGCAACCATCCAGAATGAAAACGTCACACAAGCTTTTGTAAGGTTTTCATTCACTGGATGAATACTTTTGTAGGTAGGGTGCACAGATTTGTGCAAATTGAGCTAGGATACAGACACCAACAACTTACCATGATGATGAAAGCAGCCATAGTTTTAGTAACAGGATTGAAGAGAATCCGTTATAAATGTCAGTCAAACAGTCAAGAGTGTGGTTCCCCAACATTTTGAGAACACGGTTTCCACATTTGATCAAATGGAGACCAGTGGATCAGCAGATTCAAAGCAGCTGATTCTCTGAAACCACTGAGTTCCCTGAGCATCTCAAACCAAACAGGTCAGATCCTAATTCTCTCACAAAATCCAACAGAATCAGACACTAAGACAGCATAGCCATAAATTCAGCAAGTTGTTAATGAGAACTTGAAGCAGGAAGATATATTTTCCTCTACAAAAGAAGATGCAACGGAGTGCATTAAAACCAATATGGAAGCCCAAACACAGCTGAAAGAAGAAGCTGTGAAAAAGGATTAACAAAGAGAGATCACAAAGCTCAGGTACAAGCGGTGGAGATTTCCCAGATACACTTACTTTGCCACCAGTTGGCTCTTTTTCCTTACTGTCTGTGCCTCAGCCTCCTTTTCCTCACTTGGGCCTTTATCTATTCCCTACAGACACTCCTGGCAAAACTGACAACTTCTGGGGTTAGGACATGATTCAGCTGAGAACCAGGAAGTGAGGAGTGGGAAGGCAATGGGCAGCTTTCACACTCATTTTTTTCTCCTTGTAACAGAAGCAGGATGACAGAAAGAAAGTAGAACACAATTTGAGAAATACTTTTGCTTTCTTCACAAGCTGGATCATGCAGCAACCAGCCTGCTCTCAGTGCAGTGACAATTTATTCTCTAAACTGAGACTTGCTCTCCCTCCTCACTTCTATTCTGTTTCTTTGTCAGATTATTTTTAACTTGTTCTGTCAGGCCACCAACAGCTGTCCTGATACAACTGATACAAAAAGTAGCCTCATGCAGAAGGACCAGACAAACAGGACTACTGCGCCAATTAAAGAAAAGCCCATCATTTCCAGCACAAGCAGGAGCCAGCAAGGACAGAAAGACTTGCCTTTGCCCCAAAGGTAGTCAAGGCGCTAGCTTATTTCCACGTTACCACTGTATTAATTTTCCTGCCCAACAGTGTACTGTACTAAGATAGGCAGGAAAATTTAGCAGTTGAGTAATCAGGCCAAGGCAGTGGAATTTTGCTTTCAAAACAACGACAACAAAATATGTTATGATGTACAGAGCCAACGAGGGCAAGAAGCACTCAGTAAAAGCATCACTGGAGCTAAACCACTGCCCAGTGGGCCACAGAGGCCAGGCAGGGCACAGCAAGGACACGCTTCTGTTATCAGACCACAGAGACAGGCAGCAAAACAACTGTCCTTGTGTTCTCCTGGTTTTACATGTCATCTGCAACTCTCCTTTCAGTTTCAGTATTTATTTTGAGTTGGTTTTGCTGTATTTCTTGTTTGTCTTCCATACATGTGACTTCCTTCAATCTCACCACAAATTTCTACCAAATAAAACCATATGCACTGCCATAGCAACACTGCAATACAAACACAGGGTAATCTTTGTTCACTGAAGTACACAGTTGTTTTTTTTCCTCTCTTATTAACAGAATCTGCATCTGCATACAGTTTAACTCAATGTCATGGCAACAACATAAACACAGATTCAAGATATTCTTTCTTCAGAGGGAGGAAGAATAAATGTTTTCAGGAAAAGTGTGTGGGATTTAAGGAAGCAGGATGAAATGTTTGTGACCAAATAGGTCTAAAGTTACATCATCACAGCTGTGCACTGCTCTTTGAAGCCTGCTTTAGTAAGGTGTTACACATTCTCAGCTCCTATGGGCGGCAACAGAGCACACCCCACCTGGCAGGCCAGGTCTAAGCCACAGCTGTCCCCACACAGCACACAGGTGGGACTCTTCCCATCAGTGTGAAAGTAAACCCAAGCATTCATCCACTGTTTTAGACTAGATAAGGCCTCCTGCCCTGTGAAAGCTCTGCTCCCAACACAAGGTGAAGCCGTGCTGCATTTCTGGGTAGCAAGGCCTGCTCAGCTCTTTGCTCCCAGCTGCCTGTCAGACCCGGTCAAGCAGCAGTTTCTGCAGCACAATCCTTTTTCCCTCTACAGAACAACTCCCAAAAGGGACATAAGTATGGTAAAACCTAGAATTTGGGTGTGTTCACTTAAAACTCAGCTTCTGCACTGACAGGAGCATGATGCTGTTTGCCCATGACAGTTCCATGACTTATGCCTCATACCCCCAGGAAGTTATACAAAAAAGGAAAAGAACCAAGTTCTCCCATACGACTGACTCAACCCTACTTCTCAGCTATTGCTATGCTCTCAGCTATGCGCTATTTTTGCTCCTTGGTTTGTGAAAGGGATGACTTCACTAAGTATATATTGTTGTTTCTTTTTTTTTAGCAGCATGTTCATTCAGTACAAGAGGCTTTACTCTGCTCTGTAAGCCAACAGCCCTTCAGTTCAGCATGCTACGAATGCTCAGGGCTTGAAACCTGAACAATCTAAATGTTAACAGTGCCATAACACCACTGCATGCAAACAGCTTGCTCTTTCTGGGACAAGCAGTTTATAGAGGAAAACAAATGAGTGAGCATAGTAGGCATAAAATCAAGCACTCAACACAAGCTCGAGCTGAATGATGAAATTAGAACATCAACACGGGGTTTCCATTCGCAGACATCATCTGTGCTGAATCAAATAGGAGTCCTGTACTGGGATCCCACAATAGTACAATTGTGATCCCATGCTTTCCAATTGGATTGAAGTCTTCCAAACAGCTTCAGCTATATGTCTTACATTTTAATTGCTTGACCAGAAATTTAAAAATATGTTTAAGATGGGCTAAGTCTCCTGGGGAGGGATTAAAGACTTCTAATTGCCTATGAAAGAATATAAGTGCATAAGCCTTGATTAAATCACTAACTGTATTACTACTATGAATTATGATTCTTGCAAGACCTGCAACTGCCATCACTAGAGCTGGGGCAAAAACCACAATTTTGAATCATTTATATATATATATTAAAAAAAAAAAAAAAAAAAAAAAAAAAAAAAAAAAAAAAAAAAAGAACAAACTAAACTGAGCCAGAATATTTGGATTCCATTTTGGCTTGCATTTGATGAATGCCTGTACCCAACATAGTGTAACTGTTGCAAAATAAAACAAAACAAAAAACCAGTGACCCAAGAATGAATGGCAAATGTGCTGTATTAACACGGCCTTTTACTCTCAGTTGAGATCTGGAAAATGGCTCACAGCTTTGTTTGACAAATGTCACTTCCAGCAACCACTCTAGGAATGGAATTTCAAAATGGATCTTTTCTAAGGTAAGAAAAGATTCACATCTAAGAGACAGCAACTTCATTTAAAAACCAATTAGGGTTGCGTTCTGATTCCCATGGGAGCTAAAACTAGATTTATATGAGAAAGCACAATGTGGGGAAACCCTCTCATTCAATCAATGAAAAGCTCCAAGAGCACTGGAAACAATGAAAATCATATCTATCACAAATCTGTGTTCCTCTGCCAAAGACTAATTACAATCACATGCAGACCAACACGAATATCTGCAGCACTCCCATTCCCCTGCATGCTCTGACTGCACAAACCACCACACTTCTACTCCAGATGAAACATTTCCTGACAAATGAACCGCGGCAGTTTTGCTGTTCTGCTCTTCTATAGGTGTTAATATGAATGGCTTCAAGAGCAGTTTAAAGTAATTTGTGGCTACCAAATGAGCATGCAGTAATCACTGATTAGGAAAAGCTTATTCACTTCCACTGAACTGAAAAGAATATGAAAGCAACACCTATAGCTAGAAACTGCAGTCCTTTAAATAGGGTTAAAAAAACAAACACTGAAACAAGATGTGGGCAGAAGCCCAACAATGATTAAAAAAGAAAACAGCGCGCAGGTGGCTACTGCCAGGAGAGGAGAAAAGCTTCCCTGTTTTATCAGAGCTTGCAAAACAAACAGAGGAAAAAGCACACAGTGTCCCTGTGAGGAGCAGCAGTACGTGCCTACCAAGGTCTGATGCTCTTTCCAAACCTCATCAGCTGAATGTTGCTGTGAACAATAATTTAATGACAATTTGTTTGCAAAGGCGTGAATAAACTTCTATGGCTCTAAACACCTCAAAAATCTCCTCCAAGTATGTCTGGCAAGGACCAGACAAGCTGGTGCTGAGGTTTGGATGCAGCCTCTGGGAGCCTAAGCCCTTCTCCACATAGCTGTCAGAGCCCCCCTGTGACCTCTGCATGACTTCACTGCTAGGTGTTGCCTTTTTATCCGTAATGTCAGTCACTGGCTTGCAACTGACAAGCCACATTCATGGGAGCTTTTGGTCAGAGCATCTAGCCTTGCACTCAGGTGGCTGCCCAGTGGGCACCTCATGCCATCACCTTTTGTCAAAGGGTGACAGTCTCGAGCAGGGGCAAAATGAAGTGGCAATGATGGCAGCAACCACCTCAGGGAGCTGCTTGCCAAGTAATCATGTTTTGCAAATTTAGTTGCTATTTCAGTATTTACACTATCCAGCTGTGGTAGGTACAGTAATTACCAGATGCACAACATCAGCCCTGATGAGCAGTCCAGTGCATCAGCACTAATGACACTCCATGTACTCATTCCTATTTTATTTTTTAAACTGAGTCTAATTTAGAAGATGAAACATGCCACTCACAAAAAAGAAGCGCAACTTGTCTCCCCTTAACACACAAGGCTGGATACAACCAAGTCTGGAAAAAAAAAAAATCTACTGTATCAGCCACCCAAAACGGCAACACAGAAGACTGAGGTCCAAATTAAAGTAAGATCACATGCAGCTCTACATGACCAAGAAATACTCTAAAAGGAAGTTAATCTAATGAAACATGAGATTTTATCAGTAAGTTGAAGTACCGTGACTCAAATCCACAGATAAACACAAATATGTGGTATTTATACTTACAGAAATCTGACACTGAGGTGTTATGATAAAAGGAAAAAAATACATATTGTTGAAACCAACTTGGAAACTTTACATTTGGGCTACTGATTTAATAGAGACACATGAACAAATGGGTGCTATGCAGTAAAATCTGTAGATTTTTTTTCCTGGAACCAGCCACTCCCAATCTCTTTATTTACATACCTAAATATGCATACTAAATCCAAAGTCAGGGAGGCAGTTTGGAAGTGCTGCCTTAAGTGAAGCAAACCAAACTGAACCTCAGAGAAATCAGTTGTGCAAAAAAGATTTAATTAAATAAGAAAATATAAAAGGCTCATCCCACCCTCTTCTCTCAAGAACTGTCATGAACTCTCCCGAATTTCTCCTTCTTCCTCAGACGAAAGAGACGAACTTCCACTATCCGAGTCCTCTGCAGATTCTCTGGCCTCTGAGGGTGCAGGACACAAAACAAACAAACAAACCATTAGTTTCAGCAGTTTCTTTTTCCAGTTCGCTCACACAGAAGCAGTGTTTTCAATATTCTTTTCCTTTTAATCAGAGTCTCCTCAAGGACAATTATTTCATAACACAGAACCATCTCAGTAAAGGATACAGCCCTGCATAGGGCTTCATTGCTGAAGGAGAAAGCAAGGTAATGTTAGGGATTCTTTTAGGTTTTAAATCTCAGTCTCTTAGTCATGCAGCTAAGTAGAATACTTATCACATACAAAACTCTTCATCTACTGAGTTCAAATTGTTCTCTTGATTTGTTTTAAATGTTGTTTTTGGGGTTGCTACATAAACGTATTACAACTGTAATGAATTATAAATCATTAGCAGTTTTGTTAGGGTTTCAGTTAAGATGAGGAACTATTGGGAAATTCTCAATGGACAATTACGATGAGGCACATATGTGCTCCTTCCTCATATTCCAGCATCCCAAAGATGGTGTCAAGCTGCATGAATCCACAAGCTAGTGGCTGGTGAGGTTAAAGCTGCACAGTAACTTGTGCTTTAGAACAGGCTGCTGCGTTCTGTTGAGATCACATCATGAAGCACTCGTTTCCCAAACTGGTCTTAAGCTGTGCTTCCTGGGAACCCTTCCTTAATGAGCACTGACTCCTGTCACCTCGCAGTGAGGTCACCAAATGCCACTGGTTGGTAGCACTCAAGCAGCACAAAAATAAACTACAGCCAAGCAGGCACGTGATTCACATGCTGCTCTCATTGATATTTTCAGCATTTGATCCAAATAGGAATTCAAAGACATTTTTGAGCATTTAATGTCAGAGGCTTCATTAGCAAACTTTACCCAAAAGGAACTGATGAAGCATAGTTACTGTCTTATTAGGATCGGTTCTACATCTGGCAAACATGGACAGTACACAGGACACAGCGTGCACCTGTACAGTCTCAATGGAATTTGTACAAGAAAATAGAAGCATTTCACCCAGAAACATCAGAGGTCACATTTTGTCTACATTAAATCTAGTGTATAATCAATTAACATCTATATGCCAGATATGTACGGAGTAATGCACAAAGATTATTTTTGCCCCTAAGTCCTGTGAAAACTTTTATAATCCCCTACTATCTTCAGCCATGACTGACCTTGTATGCTGAAATCAGAGCACCTGTATTTTTTGCTGTGAGCAAGTCAAGCATCAAAACATTGCATGAAAGAATCTGCCTCACAAAGAAGCTCGACAGACAAATCTGAACTTTGGTTTAGCCTGTATGTATAGTAAGTTTTATTTAATACAAATATAGATTGTCTGCACTCAAAAAGAACACGCTTTTTGAATCTTGATAGCATTGCCTATGAATTAAGACTGCCCAGTCTCTGCCAGCATAAAACTCTTGGCAGTTTACTCAATGTAAAATTTGAACTCTGGGTTTAAACTACCTGCAGAAACAGCAGGTAAAGCAACCAAGTTGCCGTGTTCTCCATTACTCTGTAAGGGGTCTTAACACAAAACAGGAGTATGATTATGGTGACACACTTCTACAGAAGTGGTTTTCTTGCCTACAAATAACAGCGACATAAGGCCCCCTCCCATTCTGTTGTTCTGAACATGCTTTTCCTGAAAGAATCTCAAGGACTGGAAACTTGGAAGAATTCAGTACCAGAAAATAAAGTGTTTATTTGTAATCCCTGTCTGTGCTGTATGCCTAAACACACAGCCAAGCCAGAGCAAGGACAGTGTAAAATGTTTAGCTTCCATGTATAAGATCCTAAGAAACGCTAAAGGGAAGAGGGAAAGCTTACAAATACACACAAATTATCTTTGATATTCCTGAGACCTTACTAAAATGCACAGTTTGCAACATTCTGTAGGTCACTATTTACTTCTATTCTGATTCCTTCAAAAGAACTTGTTACCACTTGACCAGAAGTATCAGGAATGTAATTGTTTTGCCGAGGCAACTTTCAAAAGTAACTGTTCTGTTGGCCTGATATAAAAGTAACATCCTCCACAAGTCAAACTCTAAGGCTTTATGAAGACAACAAAAATGGAGAAAAAGGGAAAAAAAAAAATCTTGTTCCTTTTGCCATTAGCTGTAGCATCTTCCTGTCACAATCTCCACAGCCCAACACGTGCTTGATCGTGATGGAATTTACAGAAACAGTTACCAAAACTGAATAAGAAAATTAATGTTTCCCAAAGCCCACAATAGTTGACAACATTCCCCAAATACCAGCTTTGGGGATGAGAGCTAAGTGAAGGATCCCTGCAGCAGTGGACAACCACTGTCTGCAAGATGCATCCTTGCACTGCACTGGGAGAGAGAGCTATCTGAACTTCCCAGCTATCAGCTCTCTTCCCTCAGCCTTCTGCTCTACGTTCATACAGAATCACCACGCAGCAGCAAGACCTCAAAATACAGTCACTCATTCACTACTTCTTGGTGTCTGTACCCTTACACACACAACCTCTCTGCCAGCTCTAGAAGTGATAATGGCAACCACACAGTTCAGACTGAGGTTACAAGTCAATGAGCTGTAATTCCCTCCTGACATCTAAACCTTCTGGTAGCAAGGGACCTAGACCTATAAACAATGGATAAACCAAGTCCACATGCAATCCTAAGGTGAACACTGGCAAATCAAGCTGCTCAGACAAGAATGAGAAAGAACTTAAAAACTAAAATACAAATTTCTGCTAGACCTGGACTGCCCATTAAGCTAAGTTCAAGATCAAAACTTTCCCTCAACTAAGTACTTCACAAAATAACAGTGCTTTAACCTACCCAAAAAAGCTGCTTTGCCATTACCATTTCAATGATTGTGCTATAACTGAGGATTATTTGTCCAATTTTAGGAGTTACACTGGGAAATCATCACGATTCCCTTTTCAGGAGCAGACTGACTTACAACTAATCTTCCACTGACAGCTTAACCTTTTAGAAACAACCCCACTGAAATGCTATGTACAAAATTTAGCACAAGTCTGCATTACCTTAGTGGCTAAAATTATACAAAAATGGATGAAGCACCAGTAAACAAACTTAGGACAAACACATACGATACCACTTACTGATGCAAGCCATCAACTTTAACATTTATGACAGAATATTTATAGCAGCTTTTTAATAGCAATCTCTTAGATTCCGAGGGAAATAAATACAAGACGTACAGTACATTCCTGGCATTAATAATGGGTGTATCCTTGATTATTGTTTATCCAACTAAAATATCTAAGTATAGCATAACAGGAAATAAATATATGCTTACCTTGGCCAAGAACCACCATGTCCTTCTTCAGTTTTTTCAAGACCACAAATAATGTTGGGTACTCAATTATTACTTTGTTTTTCAGATTTTCTAGGAGGCTTCTACTGGCATCCAGTTCATTGTACCTTAGAAATAACAGGAAAGTTTATTTTGGATTTTAATACTACCAAGAACGTAACGTACACTTTCTTAAAAATAAAAAATAATTTAAAAAAAGCTTTCTGGCAGTTCATAGGATTTTCAGATGTTATCATGCTCAGAAGAAATATCTTATGATTCGAATTACATATTTGGGTTTATTACCCAATCACATTCATTTTATTTTCAAACCCTTCTAGCACCTAAGTCTGAGAACAAGAGGAAAACTGAATTCAAATTGCTTTACAGGCTAAGACATTTTCAGAGTTCTTAATGAATATCTTAACCAAAATCAGATTCTAAACTGAAACTAAGACTCACTGTTCTACTTGTTTTCCCACTCAGTCACTCTTAGTATATGTTTAATACACATGTGCACTTCTCTTTTTTTCACTGCTTACTGGCTTTTGAACACTACAGGTTTCATTTATATGTTTAATATTATACCCTATGGCATTAGGAATTATCATTTAAGTATTGGAAAGACAAAATAAAAAGCATACACGGTCTACCATTAAAGCAAAGGAACACCAGAAGAGCTGGTTTTGAAGATGTAAGGCTTGCTTACCCAGAAAAGAGAGCAATGACTGCCACTGGAGCAGTCATTTCCAGCAGATGGTACAAAACCTCTGCTTGCAGCACTAGCTCTAAGAAACCCCAGCAAAGAGCTGTGCATCAATGTGTGCTACGAGAGGCACATGACTCAGCTGCACAACCCTGACCCACAAAACAGCTCCACTTCACCCTGAAGGGTGAAGCCAGTTTTAAATATCCATATTAGTAAACACGGTAAAAATTAAACCGAACACCTTCTCAGCAATTATAACCTAGAAATGTAATATTCTCTCTCATCTCTGTAAGAGGAAACCTGCACGTGGGATCTTGGGGAAAGCAAGAGCTATTTCAAAACTCTATTTACAACCTAAACCCCGTTTCTTTTACTTGATGCAACCTCAGCATCCAACAAATGCTCTGATATTGCACTACAATCTGAGTTACGCAATTCTTTCTGTAATCAGGATTATTCTATTACTATTAAGCTACTGTATCACTTAAAGCCAAAGGAAGTTCCAAACCAAAATGCACTGGGCAATAAATTTCACATAGCTGCTCTACCTTCTCTGATCATTTATCTGTTATGCAGTTGGGCTTTCTTCTGTCACTCTACCCCAAAACAAAACAAAACAAATAAAAAACAACAACAAAAAAACCTTGATCAAGAAATCTCACAGAAACCAATAATAAACAAACAAAAAAACCTGACAACACTGGATAGGTGAAGGGAATTTATCCTTCATGATTTTCAGTAATGTGTGATGAAGAACTGTAAATCAGAGGAGTCAGTAGATAAGATTACTGAAGGCCAAACAGAATTTTAGTTCTTTGGATTTCAAAGAAACGTAGTTTGAGCAGAAACTATTTCTCTCTCATATTCGACTTCAAATCATCATGAAAATATTTGGTTTCATGTCTCTCTCAACCCAAAGTAATTATGACCTGTTCTTAGTGAAACCCTTTAAAAGGGGTAACAGTCTTCTGCAGTTCTTATTGAATGAATATATCCATTACTTATGGATTAACACACATGAAAAGAAGTATATTTACTGCTTTATTTACAGTACTCTAAATGCAAAATATGGCAATACCTTCCCTTTGGCAAGAACTTCAACACATTCTTTTCTGGTTAAGCAAACATTTACCACTAAGAGGCTAAACTAATTCACATGCCACAATACACTTTCCATTATCTCATGTTTTAGACAAAACATCTTTAGTGTCCAGCTTGGCATAAGATAAAACATTTGTACTTAGAACTATTTTATGATAGTAAATTACTAAAGCATTAGATCACTAAGTCAGAGCTTTATCTTTTTTGTTCTTAAAGTATATTTTATTGGTTGACAATGACAGAGAAAAAAAATCCAAATGTTCAGTTCATAATCTGTGCTGTAAACTTTAGGGAGAATATAACAAAGAGCCTAGTGCTTCTTGTTCTCAGACTTTGTAGTTTGTTTCTATCCTACCAAGACAACAGTCTAATACACTCATTCTTTTACACACAAACATGTTAAGGTTTCCTGCTAATCCACCTGTCAGCCTCTTCCTTCACTGAGCACATTTATGATCTTGAAAGAAAAATACCTGTCACTCAATTTCAGCCAAATATAGGATGGCTCTGCTGAGCAAGACTGACTTTTCAGGTTTTCTCTGACAGACTTTATCAGAATAAAAACCTCCCCAACTTATCAAAGAAGTAAAGCATGAGCCTCTAGCCATGAGGCTGCCCTGTAATACTGCTTTTCCAGAAACCTGAACTCACCACTTCAATTTTTGCTTGTGACAAAAACTGAAAAGCGTGAATCCTCAAAAAGAAACAGAACAGCTTCTTACGAGTCACGTACCACAAGGAGCCGAACACACCAGCCCTGGTGTTAGCAAAGGGCCAAGGCCTCACCAGAGATGGGGTAGGCAAGGCTGGCACAGTGCGGTGGAGAACTTGTGTCTGACATTCTTGTTCTCACCATGTTTACCTACCTGTCCTGTACCACCAGGACTGCCCAGCCAACCCAGTATGAATCTATACCAGGCTGCAACTTGTTTCAGGCCCTTCAA
This sequence comes from Excalfactoria chinensis, assembly GCF_039878825.1. Taxonomy (NCBI): domain Eukaryota; kingdom Metazoa; phylum Chordata; class Aves; order Galliformes; family Phasianidae; genus Excalfactoria; species Excalfactoria chinensis. The sequence goes on from NC_092832.1 coordinate 8,775,224, forward strand.
GTTTAAACCTACGTGCGATGCATCACAGCCCTGAAGTATAAATTTGGAAAGAACCAAGTAATACAGAGTTTCTTTTCCTCCCTCAACTTGTGGTTACACATCCTGCAGCAGAGCATCTTTCCTATTCTGGCACTGAACACACTCTGCTGTCCCCCAATGCCTCACTCAGCTCTCCAGTTCCTGGCTCTGAGGGACTTCTCTTTACATCCTCCCTGGATCTTTGTCCCCAGTATTTACCTGCTACACACTTCCTCTGCCCCTTCCATTCACTCCCTCAGTTTCTGTGTCCTACTCCCCCCACCTAATGTACTTTCCTGAATATTTCCCTGCCTTAAGCAAGGCCTAATGCCCTTGTCACAAAATAGGAAAATGGCCTGGATTTTTTCTCCAGAAGATTCCATTTGTAAGGACCACAAAGAGACAATCTTGGCAGACAACAGCTTTTGGTTTTAGCTGGAATGAAGTAACAATAACGGCTTTTTAAAAGACAAAAATTAAACAAAAATTGCCTGCCAGCAAGCACTTTGAATGGCTACAAAAAATTCAGACAACTGAGAAAACAAGATTCAGCAATCCTACATCTGTTCCCTTAGAATCTTTAACATTTGCTCTATGCATTGCTTTGTTACCTTTACCAAATTGTTGAAGCTAACTGTGGCTCTGCACTTTTGCTGGCACCTGCAAACTTCTGCAAGGGGTAATTTTACTATCTATAGCTATTCTGCTACCTTCCAGGAACTCAAAAATTCAGCCTCCTAATCTGTCTCCCACACACAGGAATGCTATATTAGGTCACAGCATCACAACAATATCTCTCAAAGGGAGCCCTGGGCTATCACTCACTGGTGCAACTTGTCTCCACAAATTCAGACAGCAGGAAATTCCCTGCTGATCAGGTTTTCCTGAATGTCATCTACAGGAACTTTGATTTTAATAATAGAGAAAAAACTGCAATCTGGAATTAAAGATAAATTGTAACCATGTTATTTCTTTAATTTAGTCTTCTGGCTATTGGAAAGAGAGTAAAGAAGATTTTTTTTTTTAACCAGTCTAAATAATTACAAACATCAGTAAAATAGATGTTTGTATAACAGTGTTCCTAACTTTCCTGACAGAGGTATCAGCTAAAACTTTTATTCACATTTTAAACAAAGATGATTTTTCTTCCTGAGTGGAAACATCAAAATATTTCCTTTGCATAATTCAGATACAATAAATCATGTTTATCTACTTCAGGGCAAAAATCTACAATATTCTGCTAATTTATGAGAAGAAAGAGCATTCCTCCACCACTCAATGTCCCCAAGCGAAGGAGGGCAGCATTTTCTAGGTATCTGCATTTGCCTAGAAGAAAGCAAATACTGGGTACAGCTTTTAAATGCTCTCCCAAGCACTCATTGTGAAGTGCTGTAGCATAGCAAAGATAATAGCTACCAGATGGACTTTCATTCCTAAGTGGTGAATAACCTCTTTGTGTGGTTATGATTTGGTGAACATGGAAGTAGTGAAATGCACTCTTGAATTAGATATGAAAGGAAAGTTATATGGCAGAAAGTAAACATGTTGTACTGAAATAATGCAGACTTTTAATATTTAACTTTGTCACAACTCTGACATTCTAAAAATCTACAACAGTCAATTTTTGTAGTCCATATGCATGGAAAAGAAATAGAAAATTCAGCAAGAAACAGGGCAGAGTCTTTAAAAAAAAACAAAAAGAGAAACCATAAAGGATATTACTTGCTGTAATATTTCCTTTGTAACATAACTCTTAACAACAGCTGAACTATTCAGAACTATACTGAACTATACTACACAGCCCCTTTTTCAAACCAAATCACCATTATCAGCAACATCTCCATCACAGCAGAGTAACTTTTCTCTCTTTTCAGAAAAAAATGGAAAATTAAGACAAGTGGCAACCTCTTCTAACCAGCATTTGGCCCAACTGTCCTGTTGGGAAGCAACTGGAAAAGTACAGGAAGAAAAGCTGCCAGTATGCCAAGAAAGCATCTCAGACTTCATTATCTCCTCCTAACTTCACCTATATATACAGAATGCAAAAAGGCACATAGCAGAAATTGTGACACTGTTCCTTTTCATTCCTGTATTTTAACCATAGGCCATCTGTACACAAAAACCCTATTAAGACAAGCTATAACAAACCAGTCTCCTCTCTTTTCTGGGTCGTAAGAGGCCCTTATATTAGGCAAATCAAAACCCTTCTGAAAACTGAAGTATAAACAAGGAGGAAGTATTATAGAATACTCTTGTTACCAACATATATCAATATATCAGAAATTTCCTGGAAGTAAAAAAAAAAAGGAAAAAAAAAAAAAAGAAGTAATGCCTAAGAAAAGATAAGAGGGACACTAATTGTCACCCAGATTATTGGGTACAATAGTAGCTGTCCAGAAAGATTCAATGGTTTGATCATGTTCACCCTATAAAATATACAAAAGAGTTAATGGAAAGTAGAGATAAGCAACATAAAAGTATGCTGCTGTAGAAGCACAAAGACTATCCTTGTTTAAATCTCTCGAGAATGAGGCAATTGCATGAAGGAAAAAACACAGTAAAAGTTCTTCAGTGACAACCACGGAAAAATGTATCAATTGATGGCAACAACCGTAAAGCAGATAAGGCATCTGTTACAACAATTTAGTGGACAGAGCATTAAGAGAGATGTGGTTAAAGGACTCGGGATACAAAGTAATCTAAAGATTAAGTGAAGAATAAACCGTCTTGAATTTTTTAGTTAAGGGAGAAAGTACAATAAAACAAACAGGAGGAAAATATGAAGCTAACTAATGTCATTTTCTTGGATTCAGTAGAATTTAGTTCAAAGAACACAGAAACTGCGATACTGAAATTTCAAGAAAGCAAATATTTTCCCCATCTCGTAAGACATCATGACAAGAAAAAATAAAATCCAGCAGCAAGTAAGCATACTATCATTTAAGTGCATCACAGCAACTGTCCTTTACAGAAACAGAAGTTTGCCAGGGAACTGCAGATACTGCTCAAAAGCTTATGGCTTATAAATCTAAGTTGTTTATGCAGATACACTGTAAATGGGTATAATGACTAAGACAACAATGAGATAACAAACCAGCACAATGAGTCAATGACAGCCAGAAGGCCTGAAGAGAAAATGAAAATTCACGAGGTAAAGGTTATTAGAAAGAGAATGAGTTGAATACCAAAGATGAATTACTCTAGTTTCAAAAAGTGCGAAGATTTTAGTGGCATCTCTAGCATAAGCAAAAGTTGTGGGTGGTTCCCCAAAAAGGCAGGGAAATCAAGCTAAGTGACTTGTAGCATTAATAAAAAACTGGCATAATCACTGGGAAAAAGTGACTGTCACAGGCCAACTTCAATTACAGTACTTATTACACAACCTCATGAGATGATATTGTAAATAATTACAGAGGTGGGGAGTTTACCAAGGGATAACAAAGGATGCAGTGAAAAATTCTTAATAAACCAGGTTCAGAAAACGAATAGGTCAAATCTCACTTGAAAGCTTAATGGAAGTCAGCAGTGCATTAACATGATTTACAGAGATACTGGGCTGATTAGAAATAAGCCCTCATAAACTGGCAATAATTTTCTTGTTACGTTTCAGTTTGCCTAATGAACCTCTACTTCAGAAACCAGAGTTGTTACTTCTGGTATTCAAGATCCTCAAATAGCAAATTCAAAGCTTTCAAATTTCGCTCATATGAAGACTGTCTGAATATCAGTAACACTCTGGGCTAAATGGTGGATATACTTCCAGAAATCGATACTTATTAGCATGGAAATCAAAGCGCAACAAGCCTTCCATTAAGGGGTTACTAATGCTTTACAAAGAAAAGGAAAAGCTCTGAAATAAAGAAAACAAATTATTTTCTTGGCAAACAAGCAGGAAGGTCAATTCCCTCCTTGGCGGGGTCGAAACAATCAGTCCTAGCTCATTTCCGTCAGGAAGAAGAAAAAACAGAGGGATTCCCCTTTGGCAGCATCATAAGGAAATAACAAGATCTCTCCTTTCCCACTGGAGCTCAAAGAGGTTCCCCTTTACTACGCCTCTGCGAAAACACTGATGGCTAATGTGCCATTTTTCACAGTGCTGCAGCTTCCAAGTTCAGTCTATCACTTCAGCTATTCTCAAACACAAACGAATATGTATGTTTGCTTCTAAAAGTGCTTCATTCCAGCCTCCCTGTGCTGCCTGGTGATCAAAACTGAGAAACTCAGCTAGCTGCAACTCAGAGACTCACTTACCTTTTCCTTCCATGAATAGCAATTAAATAGAATCTCTAAGGCATATCTTCTGTCTACTTCTGGAAAATACTGAATAGCAACCCAAATGCATAACACTGAATTAAATCCTTCAGTACATACTACAACATGTTTCCTCCCTTCTATAACTCAATTTCAGCAACTCTCTCTTCAGGCTGAGGGGCAGCAGAGGTGTTTCCAAACTGCAGCCTTCTCTTGGTCTTCACAGCCTGTCTTCTTGCCTTTGAGTCTGCCTTACACGTGCATGCTACACAGCACACAGACTATAGTGAAAGCCATACTATCCCTATGTTGCATATTATGACCATACGCTTAAGTTCATCTCTGCTCCCCAGAAGAGATGAAGGGCTGGAGCAAACTGCAAGAACTGCTCTAGGAGCAGCCATTCCTACACGTACACTTACTTGGAGAGAGGAGAGAAAATCTGCATACACACTCGCTGAGTATGCCACTCCTATAAACCCAGTTATGATGCAGAAAAGAGGCTACTATGCAGTTTTCCTTATATTTTAGAATTTGGGGTCTGCCTACCTGCTTTGCAAGCTTGAAGGCTTTGTACATCTTTAAATCTGCCTGTGGTGCTTGCAGAACACTACTGGATGACTAGACAGGGCAAACTGCTGGGTGAAGCCAACACTAACACATTTATTGGTATCTCATCCTCCACCTCTTTACTTACTCACACATTCTTCCTCGGTAAGAGGTCTGGATCTCACTTGCTGCAACACAAACTGCAGAATTTTGGAGCTGAGACTGTGACTTCAAATAAATCTTTGTGCAACAGATGTCTCAGCCTGAGATTCTCTAGCTGGGACACTCCAAAAACCCTAATGCAATACCATTAATTATAAAACAGTTCATCCAAAATAATTCAGCGTGTGTTACAAAATACTGGATTGTTGCTTTAAAAAACAGGCACATACTGGTTCATAAAGGAATTCCTTTCAGGAAAAAAAGAAAAAAAAAAAGAAAAAAAAGAATGATTGCTCAAGATAGTAAGATGGACAAATTCTGTTTGTTCAGAATCATCCCAAAAATCTTCTCAAAGGTCAAGTAATTGTAGTCAGACATCATAAACAATTAGCTATGCATGCTACAGATTCAGATCATACATACTTTCTATAATCAGCAATGATTAGTTTTCTGCTTTCCTTTTATGTTGTGTAAGACAGGATTTGGGTTAAGAACGTAAGTAGATAGGAAGGAAAACTGACTACTTTTTACAGTAAAAGCTGCATATTCCGGAATCTCTTGCTCCTCATTGCTTTTGTCAGCAGAGAGACCAATGTTCAGAGTAAGAAGGTGCAAGTGAGAAGTGATGCTGAAATGGCTGCAGTAACAAACCTGGGAAGGCTAAAAATGACCTACAAGAAAATGGAACAAAAGTAGTTGGTAAGAAAACCACAAGTTTTATTAAAAATAAACCAAAACAAAAACCAGCATTCTGGGAAAAAGCAGCAGCAAGCAATACACAGGAGTGCTGTGTTTAAGAAACAGACTACAGACCTAAAGCTATTTCCCTTCAACAGTACGAAGTAGCCAGAGCCTGACTACAGTTGTGCAGTGAAGAATGACTATTGTAAGCTAGCTCCCTGCCTTTGAAAGGGTGGCAGAGCTGCTTTTGTGCCAGCTGCTGTGAGCCAGAGAAGAGTAATGAATTCTACTGTCAATCTTCAGCTGGCGTAGGCTAAAGCCAGCTTGGGGTCTGTTCCAACTCATGCCAAGGCCAGCAGTTCAGCCAGGGATTTGTATCCCTAATTCCTGTCTCATGTACACCACGTACTAAATAAATGGGAAGAGAAATTGTTTCTTAAGTAAGACTAAAGAGTCTTAACAAAACACCACGAAATTTTCAACACCTGCAGGAAATGCAGAGAAAAATAATGCTTGAGAAGGCCCAGCCTCAGTATGTTTGTTCTGACAGATGAATCAAGTAGCATTTTTGAAACGATTTCTAAATTTGACCAATAGTTGATCCATGTACCATGCTGGTAGCAGTAGTTTTTGTTTGTTTGTTTGTTTTTAAACAACCAAACCACGTATGAAAAGCAGAAAGCAAAATCTATAAGCTCCACTGGTTTCACATGAAGTTATTCAGAAAGTACAATGCAGAAGGAAGTGCCCTGGGAAGATCATACAAAAGAATTAACACTATCTAAGGAAAACTCTAACACTACAAATACAATCTAACAGTATTTTATGCTCATAAAATCACTGACAGAGAATCAGACACATAACAGATGTTTTTGTAAAGACAGGAAAACAAATAGTTCAATATAAATATTACATTTTAAAATATTTGTTTCCATTAATTCATATTACTCTTTGAATTCCCAGACAATAAAAGTCTGTTGGCGTACAGAGGCTAAAGCAAGAAGAACTTACTTCATCTTCCTAAATCTATTACTGTGACTACTGCGACCTACTAATGTGATCTAACCCGCAGATACTGAAAAACAATAGAGTACAAAAGAAAATTCTCTTTGAGCACAGAACTCAGTCATCCAAGGAAAGAACTCTAATTTCTGCCAGCTGATCTTGAGACAGGGAAGTGCTCCAACATTACTAACATCATCCAGGCTTCTGGGAAGCAACTGCACTGGATCAGTCGAAGCAAAATAAGCGTTCACCACCATAAAGCAATGACATTTAGTAGAGAAGAACCTCCAATACTCGTTTAGCATTTTCTTCCCTGTGGTCCACAAGAATGAAGAGGCAAACATGCCAACGTTCTCATGTTGCACCAGCCAATGTCACCACAGAAAGTAAGATGCCCCTTGATGTTGCAACTGGCACAAAAATGCTTTGGATAATTTTGGCTTTCTTAGCAGTGAAAGAAGCATGAGCTGCACCAGTACCACTGCTACAAACACCAACACTACAACTGACCTGATACACCAACATCCTGAGGTAGCTTGGCTATTTTACAACAGGAAAGCCATTCTGCACTGAGTTCCTGGAAGGATATGGTCCAGTGAAAGCAGTGGGCTTCACAAGGCTTCTAAGGCCAGACAGGCTGTTTTACAAGCACCTAAATAGTCCAGCAGTCTACCTAAAAAGACTCTCAAAATATTCTATAGTGACACATTCTGAAACAATTTGAATATACTAACAGGTAAAAAAGAATATATAAAAGTCTAATAATGACATTTAAGAAAGGACTGCTTTTTGATCCCATTAAACAAAACAAATGCGGTTAAAGACAGAACAAATGACTTCAGGAAAGATGTTACTGAATCCAGAAAGAGATCACTGAACAGTGTGTCTTAGATAAAAATATCCACAGTAAACTAAATCTGTTCTAGTTCATTCTCCCTTAAAAATAGGATGATCTTACACAATAAGGAAGAGCAAGTACCTCTCCAGCCATTAATTTAACCTATAACAAATATCAAGGATCTGTTGAATTTACAAGTTGCTTTTTTTGTTGTTGTTGTTTTGTTTTCTTTTTTTTTTGTTACACGAAGCCTAATAAGGCAAATCTCAGGAAAAGAAGAAAGTGCATTTCCCAAATCAGACTGTGTAATTTGGCAGTTGCATTTTTTCTTCCCTTAGTGGAAAAAACAATACTCTTACCGTATGAAGTCACTTTGAAGGCATCCCAAATAAAGGACTGAAGGCAGTCAGGACATTAATTTATCCTGAAGAAAGAAAAGACTACTTTATGAAAGAATGTAGACTGTAAAAACCATCCAAGAGGCAGTGGCTAAACCTTTCTTGGAATAGTTTCAACCAAGGAGAGAATGGACACCAACTAAATATTGCATAAGAGGTGATAGAGGCAAGTACCACAAATGGAAAACTAACAAACCACTCAAATGCAGATGCTTTCCAAACCAGGGTTTTAAAAAAAGAAGAGTTGTGTAACACTCGTGACTTTGAATCTTTCTTCATAAGATTCTTTATAAAGTGCAACTAAATGAGAAGACAATGAAGTGATGTGAGGGTTCTGGTGTTATTGGCTTTTAGGTGACAGGTACAGAGGAGAGGATACAATGAGTGATTATACTTTAGGTTAATCCAAACCATCATGGAGTGCTATGAACTCATACTGAAAACAATTCTTACAAGTTGGTTTTAGATTAGATAGGAGATAGAGATCAGCATAGGGAACAAGAAAGCCAAAATGTGAGCTTATCACAGATGGGAAAGTTGTCTTGCCACAACTGAAAAGCAGTTAGGGGCAAGAAAACAAGCAGCACGTTGTTTAGTTGCTATTGATAATACACAGCACTGGATTTATCCAGTTGCTTCTCAAAGTTCTGCAGAACTCCTGTGAAAAACTGGAAATATTTATATCTTTGGAGAAAGAAAAAAAAAGAAAACTCCCAAGACTTAAAGCATTCTGTGAAGGACCTTCAAAATGAAAGGACTGTTTGCAATGAAATGCAGAAAATAGCCAAAAAATGAACCGCAAACTCCTGTTTCATAAACATTCCCAGGAAATACTAAAATCCTTCTGTAAGGATACTTATCTTAAAACTAGCAGACGAGTATTTTATAACCCATAATAATCCTGCTTAGATGTTCTCTGAAACACCACTGCACTGCCTCGGTAATCCATAATCCCAACTATGAAAAATATTTTTCTCAAATGGTTCTGCTAAGCCAAAAAACAACATCCAACCAAACAGCGCACATTTTTGTTTTACAGCCTTCCCATTACCTAGAATTCATGGAGAAGTAATTTCTGGCAGGTCCAGGGGAAGTTTGGGTAACAGGCTGTTTATGTAGATTTGCATCATTAGTAGACTATACCGATCCTACTCCTCCAGCCTGCCCACGGAGTGACGAAGAGCATTTTGCCATGCTGGAACAGAGTTCAGAACTGTATGGAATGCGGTGGTAAAGGGTGAGCTAACAGAGACAATCAAGATGACACAAAGCAGCAGTCAGCAGCCACTGCTAGGAATTGAGCAGACCTGGTTCAAGCATTCCCACTGCAAATTCAGGTATTGATTTTTACCATGAGACAACGTATGCCCTAATGAATTTAACTGGGGGGAATCATAAAGTAGACAAAACCAAAGTAAATGACCTCTTAACTATAAGGCAAGTAGAGTCTAAGAGTTTAGATTCCCTCAGAGAGCCTTAGTTACAACAGCTAAGCTAGCACAAGCACACCAGAACTTGCTGGCAGAGACAAAGACTATGCCGACAAAAGATGTTTTTCTGCTGACGTGGCTGTCCTATCACTTCAAACAAATTTTGTTCTTTCCTTCAGTAGCAGAATTTCTTTTCAGCACTCTGCTTCCATGACTGGTGCACACAGCTACAGCTGGGCCTGCTCCACTGACCAGGAGGTGCATTTCTAATCCAAAAACCTTGTTATCTTCCTACAGTTCTATAATCTACAATTGCCAATTAGAGTTGCTTAAAACCAATAGAGCTGATTCTTGGAATACAGATGAAGCCCGAATGTCAGGGTATTTCATGGGCTTCTTCTAAAAAGCTTCATGAAAAAGAATCTCTCTCCACTCTCTCCATGAGCTAAGGAAGTGTTATACCCATTTATGAAGAGCAAAAAGGTTCATTAATAAAAGAAACTGATGAGCAACAGAGATTGCCCACTTTGACACTAGTTTATTTCCCAAGCCTTCTATGCAATTCACATGCCCTATTTCAAAAGATCAAGAGGTGAATTTACCTGCTATTGCAAAAACAAGTTTTTCTTCCTTTCTAAAAACCCTGAAATGTAAAAGAAACCAAACACCTATCTGAAAGGTCAAGCAAGAAGTTAACTGTTATATTATAACTGAAAAATATCCCAAAGTGTTAAAACTAAGATACTGGGGGAAAAACTAAAGAATGTGTATAAATTCCTGTATGTTAAAGATACAGACAAATACTCAGCGTCATTTTCTGAATGCTGCCATTCCAATCACACAGTAACAAGTGACATAAAGCAATAACAATCTGAATGCATTTTCAGTTTTTGCTGCATTAATTTGAGTACAAAGAAGGGAACGGAAGTTGTCCATGCTCCGGGAACCTGTCCTGAGCAGTTCTGCTAGCAAATGAACCCAAGCCTGCCAAAAACATTTTAAAATTAGAAATTGTTCTGGTTTCCCAGCATAAAGTTCTAGAAAGTCTTCTTTGCTTTGTTGCACCACTGTATACAACCTGAATGAAGTGCCTGTGCTGAATGCATGGAAAATACAGTAAAGAGAAAAAACAGAAATCTGCACCCATCCAGGTCCTTCCACACTGACCTTACCAGGGAAGTTCACAATACCAGCATTTTTCATTTCCCTTCTAAGAACACACAATTTGCTATTCTTAAAGGAAATGAAAATCAGCAGAGACATTCCACTCAAAACAACAGGTTTATAGGTGAGAACTCTGATGGCAGATGTTACAAACTGTTTCAAATAGTGATTTCTAAGAGGGAAAAAAACTAAAACCATGAGTTTATATTCTTGTGGCTTGAGTGATCACGTACGTTATTCTCATCTGAATAATACTTACTGGGAAAAGAAATGTGGCATAAACAAGGAGTTCAGTTACAACTATATCTTTTTTTTTCTCCTTAGAAATAATATATTTAGGGAAACATGCTATTTCCACTTGTTACATTTGAAGAAAAGAACGTACATTAAAAACCCTAACTAGGAATCACTGGTCAACCGCACTAAGCTACATTATAGCTGGTACACATCCTTTTCAGTAACAATGACAACAGTGTGGAATGTTCAAAATGGCATTTATACCATCAGAAATGATTTACTTAACGTTTATTTTTGAAATTCAAGATTATTGCCTGTTCAGGAAACAAAGAAAGCAATCCTTCACAGGTCAGAATTCTGGGAACCACACCCAGCAATATTGTAGCATGAAGAGTGGTGAGCCAGTAACTGAGAAAAATGTGTTACTTCAGATGCTGCCACTGGATGCTGATGAGCAAGTCATTTTTGCTGCAATACTTCAAAAAGACAGCTATCCCACTCACTCTCCTAAGGGGTTAAAATGTTCACAGAGGTGCTCAAAGAAGGGAATGGACGTCCACACTTCTGCTGGTTAACAGCTGAGTACTTTGCTGCTTAATATTCATCTAGAAGTCAGCTGAGTCACTTGCATGGATGGCTGCTGAAGCAGCTCAGATACAGACACACTTGCCATTCCACCAATCTAGCTGCAAGTGCCACAGTTCTTAAACTATACAAGTTAGTGGAATTTACAAATCACAATATTTAAGCAGATAATTCAGTGCTGACATACAAACAGACAAAGAAATAAGATCCTTGCTGCATCATTTTTAAGGTGGCTGGTAATTACACACAGAAGTTAATAAAGTTAATACACGGAATTGGGCTATTTCTCCACCATGTTTTAAAGTTTAAGAAATGTGTTCTTTCTTTCTGCTGCATTTAATTAATATGCACATAAACCAAAGAGCCGCCTTACCTGGTGGAGTTTTGCTTCCTGTTCTCTATTTTCATTAAAATTTGTACATCTGACTGAGGAGACATTGTATATATCTTTAATCTGAAAAAAACAATATGCAACAGAAATGAAGAAACTTTGATGTACATCAGACTCATCCTCCTATCATCTGTAAAAGATGAAAATCTCTTACAAGTAAACAAGCAAAAGCATTTATTTTTCCATCAAAAAAGTGCATTTTCCACATGTAAAATACCTTCTAAAAATTAGGGCTGTAATTATTGGTATGTTTTTCTAACTCCTCCAAACAAAAGGATCACTGTCACCCCCACTGGGCTGAATTACACTACGTTTCTTAGAATGAGAGTTGCTTTACTTGATCTCTATGTTATAAATCTTTGTTATCTTCACCTGGTTTAAATGTGGGGGCTATATTCCAGGATTACTTGGTTGGTGAAATTTGGGATGGTTTTCATCGCAGCAACTAAAGCTGTACAGCTGACAGAGACCTCAGCCATCCATGTTTGAAGTGCAGTGAGGCTAACCAATCTGTTCAGAACCACTCCCACCTTTTATTAACAAAAATATATGGACAAGGCAGAAAACAACTCGATACGCACCTTTGGCAAACGACAGGATCTGACTCCACTGGATCAATGTAGGGCTTAAGGATATCAGTGAGCGTTTTATCCTCTGGCACCCTTTCCCCAAAGATAAAAATCAAATACGTAAGACATGGTTCATCACGCACACAGAACTCTATTATCTGAGTCATTTAGAGAGAGCTGTACGTTTGCACGCTACTGTGGTACACCTGAATACTTCATGGGCGGATTGTAAATGTGGATCAATACAGCCCAGGTAACTGACAATTCTGTATCAATTTCAACACTAAGACTTCATTGGCATCTGCAAGGAGTAAACAGATGAGTATCTCCAGATCAAAACCCCGCAGCATAACATGTTGTCTGTACAGACCTAGAAGTAGATACTGGCATATTTCATATCTACCTCTAGACTAGGAAAAAAGGAGAGAAACGTTTGTCAATAAAAGCTGAATTTTTGGCTTTTACAAAATGCACTTGCAGGCTTTCCTACAAAGTAAACAATGAAAACATTTCATTGTATGTGCAGGTCAGCTCCAGCACACAGGCTAAGAAGGAATGGAAACCTTGCTGCACTTCTGCCCCATGAGAGCAGAACAGATTAACTGAAGGGATATTGCCACTGTAAACAAACAAGCTGCTTGTTTACTGCCAGGAAGGAGTAACAGACAAATATTTCCTTTGATTTGACAACCTCCCAAGACTTCAAAGAAGAAAGTACTGCACAACTTTAAATACCTTTCAAATTTGAATGCCCTTCTAGTTAAGACACAAGTTTTCAAGTTTACCTCATATGACAAAACAGTTAAGAATGGATCAAAATATTTTCCATTTGAATTCCAACAGAGTAATTTCTAAAAATCCATTTTTCAAACTCTACCTTTTTAAAGTGTATTCAGCATGACAGTGAGGAAATACAAGCTTCAAATGCCAGTAGAACTTCTGCTCCCTGAAAAGAAAAAGAAATGCAGATTCTTAATGCCTCACTAGTTAGCTGGTAACTACTACTTGTCTTCCCACAGCACAACCTAAATACAAGAGATGTTGGGGCAGGGAGGGAAGCTGCCTTCCAGTAGAACAGTGAAAACAGACACTGGAAAGAATAAATGTAGTACAGAACTAGCAGGAAGCTTCTCTAAGAGACAAAACTTGGATGTTACATTCCATTCTCCAGTTCGCTTGTTGGCAAACCATCCTGCCTTCTTCTGGAAACTTCTGGAGCATGGTTTCAGTGCAGTATGGCATCAGGAAAGGTAGAGCTGCCTACAGGGTGTCACTCTAGATCAGGAATCTGCTGAAGGCAACAGTGACTTCAAGCAAAGCATTTTTCCTTTTATTGCTTTAAATTCTCCCGTCCTGTTCAATGAGTGTAAAAACCTTTTTCTAAGCGAAATCTCATAAGAAAAAGAACAGTCTGAAAGGCAGGTTCATGGCTCTCCCCTCTGGTTTAGAATTTCACATTTGTAACAAACATTAAAGATTCAGAAAGCAGATGCCAGGTATCTATCTGAAGCACAGGAACTTCAACTGGTACTTTTAAATTTTCTGTTACTTTTACTACTTAAGACTCATGAATCCTTATATCTAAGATAATCAGCAACAGTTATGCAAAGATTCTGGTACTGCTACAATTAAAAATAAACACACTGTTGCTCAAACACGCTGTTTAATTTGCTTATCAGGCAGATGGAACTATCCAGCAGGATCTAACTGCCTGCAGAGACAAGCATACATGCAATCAAGTGAAAAAGTAGTAAACAAGTTAGTTGCTAAGCTCAATTAACTATCATATCAATTTTTCAATGCAGGCACTTTATAAAGCATACTTACCAAATCCATAATTATTGATTTAAGTTACGCCTAGGGGAAAGCTAAGCTTTACAGCTGAGCTACACTTCTCATAGTCTAAGTACAATCACAGGTATTATCTTTTATCTTCACCCCCCCAACAAAAAAGATGCAAGAACCCTCCAAGGAGCTAACAATTAATATATTAGAATAAACTGAACTACAGGTGGTTAAGGTCCACAAAGCAACACGTGACTCAGTAGAGCTGTATGTGCCTCGTGATTTTTGCCCTGTATCTGCTCATGCTTGTTAAAACTGAGAATGAAGGATCCCTCCTTAAATGAAGAGGTCAAGTTACAGCAGATCAGGTCTGAAGCAGGTAAGAAAATGGTACAACCAGAGGTGGACAGTAAGTGACAAAACATTATTAATTACACTGCACACACAATATGAAGCTGACAACTCGCCTTGCAGATTTTTACGCTACTTTATGCATTGCTATGACACGATCTTAAATTACTGAACTGAAAAAGAAACAACTCAAAGTCAGCAAGTATTCTCGAATTTTGAAAGGTTTTTGCAAGTTGAGTGAAACAAATTTTTCCAATTCCTCATCTTAACAACTGAAAGAAGCATCTGATGAGGCTTTTATAAACACACTATCTACTAACCTGAGCCTTTCTAGCATTTTTTCCATGTAATTCACCACTGATTTGTTTCATCAGACCATACACACCTATCTGAAGTGATCAACACGTATTGTGACATGGACTCTCTTTCTGTCAAACCTCTAAAGAGAGATCTTCAAAGTAAGGTACTGTCAGATACTTCTCCCCTGAAGCAGAAACAGCAAGGCATGACAATGATGACAGAAGCACGTATGCGGTCTGAAGGGCCATTTCTTCTAACAGACACTCCAGTGAGAAATGTTCCAGAAATACTTCTAGCTATCTGCTACCTGTTAGGATTACTCTGTGTCCACAGAAACTGTGGTCACACAGCACATTCTGATTTCACATGCAAGACCAGTTCGCTGTGGGCTCACTGAGGCAGACTCAGTTCATCACTGCAGCTGTATAATCAGCTTAAGAGGGATCTTTTCAGACTCTCACCCACCCTCCCCCTTCCAGGCACAATCTAGTCTATGGATTAGTGAACAGAAAGAGCTGGGATCAGGAAGATTGAACGTGAAATTTAAAAATATCAGAAAGTTCCACCTTGGAAAAACAGAAACGCTGATATTTTTCAGCATGCTAAAAGCTAAACCAAGGTGAATTCATCTCTCTGCAAAATATGCTTGCCTAACAGTAAATGGCAAGCAGAAAGAGGGAAAAGCTGGGTAGAAGAAGGCAAGAAAGAAAGAAGCTTAGAACTGGAATAGCCTCACACACTTTGCTGTCAAGCAAAGTATAGAAAAGCAATAATACTTTTGCACAAGTTTCCATAAGCAGAAAAAAATGGTAACAACCTCCTGGATGCCCATTATTAAAGGGAAGCATCCTTCACCATCACTGACTCCTGCCCAATAAAGAACTTGATGTCAACTCTAGATGCTATCAAAGCTGCTTCACAACAAGTTCAGATTTATGTTAGATATCCTGGCTCCAAATCTCACTGACTTCATTTTCCATTATGGCTCACTGGGGTAGTATTTCCTTCAAATGTAACTGACATGTACTATGTTCATTGTCTAAATGAAAAATGCTTAATTGAGTAAGTCATCCTGAGTTGAGAAACAGCTCACGCTGCTTGAAGCATTCCACGCCACTCGGCTGCCATGGGACGTCAATCCACAGTTTGCTTGAATACCAAAACCCTGACTATAAAGTTATCAAACAGCACAGATCTGGATGAGGCACAGCACATCCTTGATGTCAGTAAAAACAGTATCGCAGCCCATCCCTGCATTGCTTGGCTTCACAGCCTATTTTGGCTACTTCAGAAGCACAGAAACTGATCAGAGAGAAAAAGAGAAGCTAAGGACCTCATCCCCTGCATTAGATGTAGCTGCAAATGGTGTCTAGAGCTGCACAGGTTGTTCTGCCATTACTGTTCTACACTAGAGTAACTCTTTCCCTTCCACTTTTCCTAAAACTTCCAAATAATTACTTTCTGTAATCAATATAATTTTTCCTCTTTGCTTTTTCTTTTTTTTTCCAAAGACCAACACGTAAGTGATTTTTACATTCATGACAGCTGAAACAGGTTTTTATTGCTAGTACTATAAAGACAGCACTGATAAACATAACTGTTACCTCCATCTAGCTCTTGGCACAGCTAGAAAGATTTTCTTCACTGGTTCTACAGTTAATGCAGTACCCTGGAAGACATTTAAAGTACTTTGGGTGTATGCAGTATAGATGCTGGCAATTAAAGGGCAGGATCCTAGACGGATCCTAGATCTACAGAAGATTTTGGGATCTGGAGACCTGACGTACGTGCCTTAGTGGATTTTAAAAAGTGCTTTTGAACTGATATAAGAGATGAAAAGGAAACAGTGACCTTATCCTTAAACTATCCTCAAATTTCACAATACTCAGTACTCTCACCACATGCATTGAGGTTTAATTGAAACATGTGGTACTCTGTATCTACTCCTTTGGATAATGTCACCTTTCACAACTTACTTAAGCAATGAAGACTTAGTCCAAGTAAATGACTAGATTCTCTTGTGGAATCCAAACAAACATTAACAGAAGATATCATACAGAAGCGCAATGGTTTCCTTCTCCCCCTCCTACCAACTTACACATTCCGTGCCAAAATGAGTTCTGCTGTGCTTTGAACAACAGCACGCTAAAAGGGATGTCTCCATTTTGCTGGAGCTTCGTTAAGCTGATTCCTGGATTTGATGTATAAACAATAAATATTTCTACTGCAACACTTCTACTGAAAGTTCAAGTGTTTCCTAGTTACAGTAAACAAGACAATGAATGAAAAAGATGAAGAATAATTCCACTGCAACACGTGGTCTTCTGTCAAGGGACCTCCCAGCAGAAAGAGATGTCACTGACCATGTGTGCAATAAGCAAACACCATGGTCTTGAGCTGAGAGCCCTGTGTAAACCAGAGGAAGACTCCTAAAAAGCCAAACTGTAATTATCTTTAACAAATAAAACCACTGTCCACTTCTATAAACAAACAAAATGACCATCAGATCCACTATGAAAAGTAAACAACTAAAAAAAAATCTCATCTACAGAACTCAGTAACTACTCATTTTCACATGGGGATGGTCTGAAAAACTACCGACAGACTGAAATGCACCAAAGTCATGCTCTCTGCTCACTTCAGATCAGCACTTCTTTGCTTGAGAGGTCACTTCTGCAGGTTCTTGAAAGCAAGCAGAACTATGCACCAAGTGATAGCCGAATTGAAGTTTAACAGCTCCAGCACAGCAACATGATCCCCAAAACCATCCCATATAACTCCTTGGAAAATTCTTAACATGAGCAACACTTGATAAAATTCATTCTAATTATCCTTACCTAGTTCAAGACTAAAGGACCAACCTTTTAGGGTTTTCACATGTACCTCAGAGTAGTTTCCACAGCACTGATGATCATTGAACTGCCACTAATCTCAAGGCTCCATACTACATTTTATTCACATCTGTAAGATGTCCCAAGCCATACGCAAGCCAAATAAGACTTCACAAACTGGACTCAAACTCAATTTGCTAAAGAACCTCTATTATCTGCATTCTTTGAGATTACAAGTTAGTCTTATTCACATGTTACCTGGCACTGGCACATATGCTTTCATAACTCTGAATTTCGCAAACCAACGAATGGAAGCTAGGAAATGAAGAGTGGCTAACACATCTGAACAACCACAGACTTGCCCTGCAGAGCTGGCAGGGAATGACACCAGAACACATCTTGTACCTTCTCATTTCAGATGGCTCTCCTCCCTGTCTCAAACAGCCCAGCAGCTTGGCTCACATAGAGAGTACAAAGGAGACATCTGAGCAGGCACAAAGATTTCCACACACCTATGTGGAGCTGCCTCCAATCTCCATGCCCTGTAGCAACCTTTCCACAAATCCTGGCTGACACACAGCATGAGTGTGGGCTCAGGTCTACAGAACATAGATGCTGGCAACTACCAGGTATTAACCTCATAGAGAGCAACTACTAGCAGAGCTTTCCCAATTTGACTGTAGTTATGCGTCCTATCTCTAAGTCACAAGGGACAGCTGTTAAATGTCTGATAGATGCTTTCTGTTTCAATCACACCTTGGGCTATATTTCTCAGTCACCCACATACGGATTAGGCATAACATACCTACTAAAAAAAATAAATAGCTCTTAACCTATATCACTGAATTCAAGACATTTGTGCCCACTGCTACAGGAATAACAGAAGTAGTAGAAGAGAAGAAAAACCACTCCTGTACTGATCCCAGTGCATATCCTGTACCCTTGGAAAGCATTTGCAGATGGTTCCTTCCTACCCTTTTAAGAGTAGAGGACAACATAGTGTTCCTCTGCCTCAGAACAGAAGAGATGATAGATAGGAACAAATGACCGGGGGCTGCCAAGAAGCTTGGGTTGTTGTCTGTCCAAGAGGGACACCTGGTGGCTGGTCCCCAATGGGGCACCCCCCCTATCTATAGGTCACTGTTTTTAAGTCACAGAACAAGGAGAAAATTGCATAGGAAAAGCAGAACTTGCCACCAAAACTAAGAATGCAAAAAAACCCAAGATCATCTGGATCTGGCATATCTAATTACTAAGAGAAGCAAAGATGGCACTTGTCTGGGTATCAGAGAAAACTCAGAAGAGTGGATAAAGGAAAGAACACCTGAAGCCTGTCCTGATCCTTTTCCCTGCAGAAACTCCAGCATACACCAATCCTACAACGTCTGCAACAGAGGTAAATGGATGAGGAGTGACCCATCTCCTACCCCAAGGCAGCTGTTTTCAGGGACAGGAATCTTTCGTAACCATTCCATATTACTCTTCTGTCGACAACCTTTAAATATAAGTTCTCCTCTAACAACAACGCCCTGAAAAAGCCTTCACTGACATTTAACAGATGAGATACACAACAGCACTGATTCCTCCTTCTCCTCACGTTGGTAGTTTTCAAAATAAAGCCTGAATTGCACAAGTTATTAAACTGAACACAAACAGCCTAAAAAACACAAAATGCAGCAGGAAACACTAAATCTAAATAGTTATTGTAGGAAAGTTGTGCATCTAATAGATTCTGAAAGTGAGCATGCTGGTGAATTTACATTCGCACCATTATGTGTTCAGCAAAAGCAAAACATCATTGCCTGGCAGCCAGCTGGGGACTCACTTCTTATTAAAGATGGTTGAATTTTCTCTTCTTTTGGTGAATCCAATGGGCAATGTCTTCAGATTGATATTATGCCTTCGAGCTCTGTTTCTCAAGTAACTGATCTACCAAAAATAAAAAAATATACATACATGTTTTAGTCTGAACAACATTATTTGAATTATAGGAAAACTACAGAAAGAACAGCCGTGTATGGGATATTTTAAGAATACGCATGATGCCAGCAATTTATTCTTCCATGCAATTGGATGTAGCCATCAATATTACTATTGCATAAGCCCTGAGACCTCTCCAAAATCTGGGGTTGTTCACACCTACACAGTGGAGACCCCAGTCCTGAAACTCAGCCTGGGAGCACCTCAGTAGGAATTCTAAGGCAGCAAACCCATGCCCAGCAGTCACAACTGCTCACGTGAAACGTACGAATTTATTTGTTGTCGGCCGATGCACAGCCAGATCTCGAGCAGCAGCATCAGCTGCTCTTCCCACATCTTCCAGGAACCGATAATCTGGAGGGGAAAAAAAAACAACACAGAACAGAAAAAAAAACTGTAGTGTCAACTATTAGAAATGATGAGTTCTGAAAAGTACTTGGAACGTTCTTACCGCTCAGAAGGTTCAAGTCAGTAAATTCAGTCACAGAAACAAATGCAGTTTTGTCCCTGACTCCACTACAGCTCAGGGCAAGCTTGTGTTTCTTCACACACAACAGGCTGAAAGGACAAAAACACATCAGTGTCACATCTAACGGGACAGCAGGCAGAATGCAGACAAATTAATTCAGGTAACAGCTACCTGCACGAGTATTTCATGCATCGTGGGCACCGGTACTTGGCCTCCTCTTCGCCACACGTCTCACATCTGAAAGAAGCAGAAAGCAGCTCTTGTGGAAGGGGCGGCCATGCCGGGCAGGGCACCAGCTGCACGTGGCAATGGCCTGCACAGGGAAAGCCCCACTGCTGTGTCAGCCCAGCCTACCCACATGGCACTGTGGGAACATCTCCCCAGGGCCCAGCCTATGTTAAAACTCGCTGTAGAGATGCTCTGGGGAACGCAAAGCCAGGCCAGCTGCGGAGCTGGACACACAGTAAGGCTGCGTTGGTGCGTTGTCTGCAGCCAGCTCCACCCTCCAGCACAGCCACAGCTTCTCTGCAGTTAACACTTTCCACACAGTGCATTGTTATTTCTCTCGTGGTCTGAGATCCCCATTGCCACCGAACGCCACATCCTATGCCCACCACGGGACAGAAACACCATGAGAGAGTTCGGCCAGCGCCAAAGCCCACGAGCCGAGACCCCGCAGACACGAAGCAGCCCCGACAGCCATCAGCTCTCCGCCCCGCCCCGCACTTCCGCAGCCGCCTCGGAGGTGTTGCGCGGCAGCGCCCCCTGCCGGCGGGGCGAAGCACTGCGCCGCACGGACTGAGCGCCACGGGACAGCTCTCCGCACACCGCGAAATAAACCAGAAACGGCTCCGCCTCTTTGCTGCACACCCGCGCCGCGCAAGGGATGGCTGACGCCGCTCCCGGAGACCATCACTTCCCCCAGACCCATCCCGCACACGGGCGAAACGAGCCGCCCCACGCGGCCGAGGAGCGCGGGCCGCAGCCTCTCATTTCGGCGGCCCCTCTTTCCGCGGATCCCGGTGGGGCGCTCCCCGGACCGGGCCGTGACCCGCGGAGCGCCCTGCGGGCCGCGATCCCACACCCTGCCCGCGCCCGCACCTCTGCAGGGCCATCTTCCGCCCGCCGACCGCACTCTGCGGGCTCTCGCCGCCCTGCCCCGCCATGGCTGCGCCGCACCGCCCCCACGCGCTGCCCGACGCGGCCCGGTCGGGGCGGGCCCGGCCGCGGCGTTTCCTGGGCGGCGGCGCCCCCTGGCGGCTTACAGCGCTGCCTCCTGCTTGCGGAGCCCGGCGCCCTCCCGAGCGGTCGCACCTCCTCCCCTTTGCACCCCCACCGCTGGAATAACTCGCTTCTCCTGCGCTTTGGTTGCAAGCTTTTAACTGCGAAGAACAGCGGTGAAAGGAAGAGATGAAAGGGTTCTGCGCGCTGCTTCTGGCGCCGAGGCACAGTGCTGCCTGTGCGTGTCCCAGCCGTGGTGCTGTCTGCACGGCAGTTGCGTTTTTATTGTAAATGCAATAATACTTTAGGCTGCTCGTTTATAAAATTGTTTTGTTTCCTCTCACAGACTATCTAAACAACAACCATAAACGCGGGCTATGAAGAATTTCCCTAAGAAAGGTTTCCAAAAGAAAGGCCATGGGTCTGAAAAACAGCTGTGAAGCAGAGCATTTTCTAAGAGATGATGTTCTTAGAAGCTCAGTAAACCCATTTATCACAATGTCAGCTCCAAAGCCAAACTAAGAACAAGCTGTCAGAGAGTAACAACTGTAAGAATGCAAAAACAACAGAGAAAGAAACATTCTCTGAGCTTGTACCATTCCATAATCTTCATTTGCAGGTCAGATTTCCTCAACAGGGAACAAACCCAATGGTTTAACAGAAAGCACAGGGCGTGAATCTACCTTACCGTGTAGAAGTGACTACCATCACTCCTGCAATACTCCATGACTCAGCTCCCCTTGCTAAATGAAGCACGGCCACCTTTCCTCATTGCTGAGAATGAACTATACAACACAAAACAGAACAATAAAGACAAACTGGTGTGGAATCTTATTTTATTATATTTTAAGTTATGACTTCCTATGGATCGAGGCAGTTAAACAAGTTGTTTGAATGCTTCTCTGCTCCCCAGTTCATGAAATACTCAGCAGGTTTTCAATTGATAATATTTTGAGGGATATCTTTATAAAGAGTGCTTTCCTTAATGGTAAAATGCTTTCTTTTCTTTTCTTTTCTTTTCTTTTCTTTTCTTTTCTTTTCTTTTCTTTTCTTTTCTTTTCTTTTCTTTTCTTTTCTTTTCTTTTCTTTTCTTTTCTTTTCTTTTCTTTTCTTTTCTTTTCTTTTCTTTTCTTTTCTTTTCTTTTCTTTTCTTTTCTTTCACAGAAGAAGATGGTTGAACATTTTAGGTTTAATTTAAGGGAACTGAAATGATCTAATAATATTACAACATGACATGTCTAAGTGGGTGAAATGCTGATTATAACTTAACAGCGCCCTTTCGAAAGACGCGCTTTAGGAGATTTAACAAGTTACAAATATATACACAATATATCATCTTAAGATGCCTTTGTCATTCAAAAAAGTTAATTGAAAAAACTGAACACTACTGTAGGTAGCTCTTCTACCACGGGCTGTTGTTTGCAATGTCTGTAAAGCTAACTGTTTTGACTATATGCATTATATACAACGCGCTGTCTCATCTGCCATTTCCACAACAGTACGCAAAAATATCTTAAACAAGAAATCCACATAAATAATGTTCTAGTTGTAGTGAAATATGTGACCAATGGTTTAAAATAAGTAACTCTATAACAGAGACAGATCCTGATGTAACCAGCACATACAGTCTGAAAGATAAAAACGGACTCACATAATCTCTGTTAAGGCCACCAGCACCTTGCGTTACAAAGAGCACCAAGGCAACACGGACAGGGAACACGTAAGAGGTAGCGTGTCATCTGTTAAGATGTGTGTGTCCACAAAGGACTATCATAGGATTACGAGAAAAAAGATGACTTATTGTATTGTGGCATAGTTCACTTTTCAGCTATAGCTATTGCACATTTAGGAGCATTAGCCAGTATTGCTCCTTGGTATTGTATGTTTCCAGCTTTCCTCTGGGTGTTCTATTGCAGTGCTGTCATACAGGTTGTCAGGAACACCAGAGGTCCTGAAAAATTCCATGCTCAGATATTCGGTTCCTGGAAATTATGCAAGAAAGCACCAACCAGTATTAAAAAGAGATTTAAATACTTCAGGAAAATTGCTGTAGTCTTTACTTTCTTTTCTGTTTTTAAATGTCATTTCTCCTTCCTGAGGTTCTTTAACCAACAACGTTCAAAACAGTTCTTCAGTTTGAGAGCAATTTTGCCTCATTCGTTTCTCTCACATTCACTCTGCAGCAGTCCTGCACTGGTGCAAAAGAACCAGGATACAAAGGAAGCATACTCAAAGGAAGCACACCGAGCCACTTTCTATGAAGTGCTGCTGTCCTGGTTTGAGATGAGGAAGAGTATGAACTTGAACAACTGGAAGCTGGTTGGTGTCCTGAGTGTGAAAAAAGAACTGTGTCTTGTGCCAGCTGCCATCCTGAATCTGCAACACACAGAGGCAGAACATTAAATTCACACCAAAGATGAGATTCAAAACACAAAGGGAAGTTGTGCTTAAAGGGCGAGAGAAGTGTACGTAAGCATTTCTTCCAGCAGCTTGTAAAGAAACCAAGTAACTCAACAAATGCTATTTCTTCCATGTAGTATCACAGTGTTAAGAAGTACTTACTATGCATTCATCCACAAGCACCTTTGGTTCAAGTAGTGAATTGGCTTTGAACACTTGTCCATTCCAACCTCTGAAGCTAACAGATGTCTTCTGGCCTCCTGCCTCACTTAATCCCCATACCGGTGTGTTCAGGCAGTGAACTGTGATACTGTGGGTTGCTTCTGAGCTCAGTAAATGAAGAAAGTTCATCTGCACTTTTCCAATGCCAAACTCCAGCTAAGTTTGAAAAGAAATTTGCTGTTATTCTAACACACTGAATGTTCACAGCAGCGCCAAATGACATGCATAGGTGCGTGCACTGTTTACACATGGAAGTAGCAGAAAGACTCCCTCAGGATGCTGTGTGTACCTTTGTCACAGATGGTGGTGTTAAACATGTCTGACCACCCGCAGTGAAGTTGCAGAAAACCTCAATGGCATCAGAAGGACAGCCAATGTTGGGGTCAATCCAGTACTTTCCTATTAGTGCAGTATCCCAGAGAGAAAATGAAACCAAAATACAAATGTTACTAAGCAATTTACTAAAATATTCATAATTCTTGGCAAGTATTAGGTTTGTTATTATCATAGTTTCACTGGGAAATGGATGAAAGGGAACATGGAAGTCTTTCCACTTCCATAATTCTACTAACAACGGATGCTGAGCAAGTCTATTCACTGCTCAGAAAGTGAATTATGTCACAGTATTGACATTACACGCTCAAATAATTATTTTAGTTTGAACCATTAATTTGACATCCGCTAAAATATCAGCTGACTGATATCTGACTGGGGTGGTCTGTGGCACACTATTTTCTTATTAGAAATCCGGGATCTGATCCACACAAAAATCATTTCTGACCAACTATAGATATTTGGGAAACTTCCGATCACAAAATGGGATTCAGTTTGAAAATTTCTGGCCACTTCTTTACTTCTGTGTATAATCTCTGATATCTATATAATACTAGCTAGCTACATATGTTAAAATCCAGAAATTTTATCATACAGAAAAGATAAAATAAAGATAGCTGCGACAAACTGCAACAGAATATAATTATATATATATTTATATATATATATATATACACCAAAATATGGATATAGGAAGTATCACGTGGGAGCAACACGTGGAAGCCTTGATGAAAGCAGACACTTACCATCAGATACTTTGCGCTCACAGCTGAGCAAGTCCCTGCAGATGCGTGCTGGGTTATCCCGTGTGCCAAGGGGGTTCTTGATGCTGTGCAGTAAATTGCTAAGGTAGTGCAGCGTTTTGTATATCTCTGTATTGTGATCTAGTAAAGTTACTTCAGTATTCTGGTATCTCTGCCAGGGGCCATTAGCAGATGTGTTACCACAGAGAAAGAAAGACAACAGCAGTACATGCAGTAAACATCCAATGGCCATTGAAGAGCCAGAGAGAAGCGTTTATAATTCATGCGATCAGCCATATAAAACATGATGGGAATAACATATCCCAATAAAAAAAAACATTAGTGTGTTTCATTAAAATTATCAGAGCCAGTGAAGTTACAGATAGTTTAAGATCATGCAAATATATCAGTATGACATGTTGACAGAAATATTGGATATGGGAGAAAAAGAAAAAAGGAAAAAAGTTAGCGCATTTTTACAGTAAATGTAGCAGTTTCAGATTTTGAGTAGTGAAATCTATTCTTAGACTTAATCTAGAGATTATATGAAAATATGCTTGACTTCACACATGTAAGAATTTTCTTGCCATCAATGAGACCACACTCCTGCGTACAGTTAAGAATGTGTGTCAGTACTTTTTGGATCAAGTCCCAAATGTCACTATTATCTGTAGCTGAACAGTTATGGTCCCCTATTTGTGACAGCTGATACATTTTAGTCTCTGTTAATAGTGATAAAAACATAGAAATACTGCTGTTCTCCTAAATTTCATTTAAATGTTATCTTACATATCTTTGCATATTTAACTATGTTTTTCAATAATTACTTGCAGTCTGTGATTTGCTTTAAATTAAGTTTCTTCAAATAAGCCCTGCTTTGTCCACAAATACTGTTTGTAGTAGGGCTGCTCCAAAAGTAATGCCTCCTATTTTATTATGTTGGCCCATGACACCAGAGGCAGATGGTGGTATGGCAGTAGAGGTTGAACCCTCCCACCATTATCTCATAACATGTTGTTGGTGTGTGACAGATGGCAGCAGAGGGGAAGTCTGACAACATGGGGTCCGACATGGAAGTGCAGATGAAGCAAAGGGGTGTCACGGAATTCCTCCACGTGGAAAAAATGGCACCTGCTGACATTCATCACCACTTGCTGAACATTTAAGGAGATCAAACAGTGAATGTCAGCACCATGAGGCAGTGAGCGGTGTGTTTCAGCAGTGGCAACAGCAGTGTGAATGACAAGCCATGTTCTAGACAGTCAAACACAACTGTCACACCACAAAATGAAGAGCAAAATCAGCTCATCCACACAAATCAATGTGGTGCTGACCATGTTAAAAATAGCACTGAGTAGCAGAGAATTTGCTCTGTCAAATAGTATCAAACAGATCTTTGAATCTGTTGTAGTTCCCATGGAAATGAATAGGATGCATTACTTTTGGAGCAAGCTATGCATAATTGCATATCCTGTATGACAAAGTAAATATGGTGTAATACATTACCTCCATCTGCAATGCAGCATTGGATGCAATCAAAGCCTGAAAAGCAGCATTGATGTCCACCAGTTTCTGAAAACAGAAAACATATTTTAGAATATACAAAGTGAACAGAAATATTCTAAATTGCAGGAGATAAATTTTTGAGTACTGTTGTAGGAACATAAAAGATGATCATGATGTTGCCATTTTAGAAAATAATTCACAGACAACATTTATTTTTCAAACAGAATTTGCCTTTTTATCCCCAAAGAAAACAAGCTTTCACCACGACAAAACATTATTTGATTTTTATCCACATCCCCACCCCCATTTTAATGACCATACTGCTGGAAGCTGGAAAAAAATATGCTACAATAATAGTTACAGATCAGTGCCTCAACTTAATCCCTCCCAGCCATTTAATTTGTACAGCTGAGAAAAACAATCTGCACAAGTGTGAAAAGGTGTTATGCCTTTCAAGATTAGCATACAAAGAATGTTTGATCTAGTCAAGTAGGTGCAGTTTATGCCATATTCTCACATCTGACTTTTGTGGCAGAAAGGTCACAGAACTGAAAACATCACTCCTGCTGAGAAGTCTTTGTCTAGCAAAACTGCCACAGTTGCAGATTGTCGGCCAAGGAAGGAAAAGGAAACCTGAGGTGAAAAAGTTTGACTGGATCACAACTGAGCTCTGGAAATACCTGGTGATCTGTAACTGCAGGGTCTGTGCTGCTATGGATTGAAGTCGTTTTCACAAGGCACAACATAAAAATGAAATATGAAGGCTGTCCTAAATGTGGCCTTTGGAATAGGAGGCCATTCCCTTGTGTATCTTCATTCTCTACACCTCGCAAGATGTACACAGCAGACACCAGGTTTATTTATTTTTAAATGAAAGAAGCCACGCAAACAACTAGGTCTTGTGGTTGGCCCTTGTTCTCAGATTATGTACACCACTGCGGGTATAGGATGCTTCAGTTTGAGGACTGTATGTAGTCAGGTTAGTTACAGTACTTACTCTTGGTCCTGGTGGCCCAGGTGACCCCTAGAAAATAGAAGAAAACACATATTAGATGCTTTATACATTTATATAAAGCAATAGCAATGCAAAAACACAGGCCTTTTTTTTTAACGCACTTACAGGTGCCCCTGTCTGGCCCTGAGGTCCTTGGGGTCCCTGGAAGAAATGGAGATAAAATGCAACAGTTACAGTTGAACATCTCTGCTTTTGTAATTATATATTTTTTCGATCACGAAATGCCACAATACATACAGAGACATCAAGAGGTTTGTGGTACGGGCCTTGATAAAACTGTTAATAATTGTTAATATTCTTAAAGTACCATGCTCTGTGAATGTAGAATACTATCGTGAGTATTGCTGGGTTGGCTAGTTGCCAAAACTCGGTATAAAAGTCTTTCTTACCCGAAGTTTGACTACATAAAGTATCATACAGCATACCAGCATGCTGTGCATGTTGCTAATACAAATACTATGGTGGATGAATGATCATAAAATAATTGTATAAATGTTATAGGCTGTCAAAAAGAACTGACTGATAGGCTTGTCTCCACAAATATCTGCTAGGCATTTGTCAGCTCCATTTACCAGCAGTGCTACTTTTCAGGCAGAATGTATTAGGTTCATTGTTTAACAGAGATATTGCAGGCTTCCTCCATATTATGACATTACGCCCATTTTCCTGACCTTATGGACCATCATTTTAGTTTGCAAGATGATACATGGGGAGGAGAGGACAGCTGATTGACCCTAACTCATAGTGCCTACAGTTCATAGACTTAAACCTGAGTTTTGCCTTAGGGTTGCATACATACCCTTCCAAAGACAGTCTCTCTCATCTGAATGAGCCTTTCTAACCACACTGAGACAGAACGATACCTGTGTCTCTGTTAAATTCCCTTCTTCATTCCCTATATACAAAAAGCCTCTAGGAGCTGCTGTAACATAAACAATACCAATAATGGTGACAAGGAAAAGAGTAGGTGACAGTGACTTACTACAAGCAAAACAGAGGAACGAAAGGCACAGAGCAGATCTGCATTATGCATGAGTAAAACCATTTAACCTATCCGAGTTTATTCAAGCAAAGCACTCCTTAGCTACTGCTGCTTATACCGATTATTCAAGCACAATGAGCTGTTCCAGCAAAAGCACTCATGTCACCATAGTCGTGCCAGAATTAAGTTTCTGCCAAAAGAGAAATAATGTTATCTGACATGGTAATGCAGCAAATATTGTGAGGTTAGTCTAGCCAAGGAGGTATCAACTCGTAAACCACTTAACATAGCAATAAGAAGCATTCCTGCTGTGAGATTTCACAAGATCTGTGTGAGTCACTGTAAGCTACAACTGCTGACCGTGGGCTGCAGCTGACCCAGCTGGAAAAGGCTCAGATGAGAACGGATTCAATTTTACATCAATTCATGCATATTTAAGTAAAGAGGACCTCAAAGCAAATAGCAGTAATTTATTAGGGCTCCAAATTCATCTTTATTGAGAAAATAGCAGCTGCATTTCTTACTATTTCTACACATGCTCATAAGATAAAGCACATGGCAGCCACCTGGAAGTGTAGCTGATGGGATCATGATGACCTCTGCAGCTGCACAAGGTGACAAGTGCCTGCACGTCACCTGCCCTTCTCATGCCAGAGGGGTTCAGGTGCTGGATTGGTGCTGTCATGCTATTCCCAGCACTAGAGTTATCCCAACCAGAGGCTGAGCCCTATGTTTTATGAATGTTCTGTGTGAGAACTGAAACAAGCTTTTCCTGAGAATTTAGAGGTATGGTCTTCTGATGCTTAAGTAAGACAAACTTAATGGCATAATTTAATGACTAAAAGTCATTTTTTAAACTGATACATTCCAACGCTACTTATGTTTCATCCACTTGTAACTGTAGAAGGGACTCAAGTCATTTTGTAGGTGAGTGCATACTGTTATTTTATAAAGGCATTCACGATGAGTTACGGAGAATGGATTTCAAAGGATAAGTCACTTTAGCATATGCAGAAGTACAGAAAACACTTCAGGTCCTGTGGCAAGTACCTCACCTTCTCTTTTTACTCTGATTTTGATTACTGCACAGCCTGAAATTTCCTTTGAAATCCTATTCTATGAAAGAGGCATAAAATACTATTTTTATTACTCATTATTACAAAACAGATGGGAGTTGAGTTCACAGAGATGATGTCTACTTCGCTATTTTGTGGTAGACCTTGCCTGATACAAACAAACTGGATGTCACAGAGCTGGCTTCCACATTTAATCCATCAGATCAGCAGCTCAGGTGCTGTTGGACCACTGTGGGATACATTCAATGCCATGTGGATGCACAGCTGCTCACTCTGTTTGTGCTTAAAGTATCTTCGGTATGAAATGGAAGTGTGAAAGAGAATCTTAACAGACAAATTTGACAGTGTAAAGACATACTTCTTTATCTTGGTTCATGACTGGATTATGCAAACACCAGGTCAAGCAAGGCACAGTCTTCAACAGTTTGTCCCTAAGTAACCACTGCTCTCTGATGAATAGACGCCTTTGTTCTCTGGGTGTTGAGATTTAGGAATTCCAGGGAATTTTCCAGATGACTGAATACTTCACTTAATATTCTATATTCTTGGCATATGTCACAATTTTAAAACTTCAAAAGTTCTGTGATTAGAACAGATGAAAATTGTGGTGGCTTCTGTCACAGAACTGAATATTTAAAAATCCCTAGCTGCACTGTTTCAGTGATTTTAAGGGATCTTGCAAAAGTGGAATGGGACTTATCTTGATTCACTGTCACCTTGCCAATAAAATCAATCTAGGAAAAAAAAGATAAAAATTGAATGCTATTTCTTAACTGCAGTAAACTTCTTTGGGGGGGGGATGTTAAATTTCCTGAATACACTGAAGCTAAAAGGACCTATATCAATTACTTTTAAAAGTCTTTAGAATGTATCCAAACTGTATAGAGCATGTTAAAAATCCTGTAAAGATGTTATGTTCTTTCTTTCTATTACAGAGCAGAATAAGGCTGAATTACACTTTTTATGGATTAAGCTAATTGCAGAATGTTTCATTGGAATGCATGGGATTAGCTTTACAAATCCACTTCATTTACCCTTTGATCACACTAGAATTTAAGTGAGAAGATTGCAGTGTACTGAGTACAATTGCAGTTGATAACAAAAGCAGATAATAGAGCTGTTAGTTTCAGTGTGCTCTTTAATTCTTTAACCACCCTGTATGCTCGTACAGAAGTTTAAAGGGCAAAACTCTATCCTTCTTCTAACACTGATTTCACATGTATTGATAGTCATGTTTAACTCTGAAAACATGACCAGCCCCAGGGATGCCTATACTTTACATGCCTTCAGAACCTTTTGAATAAGCAAAGTAAAATGTTTATTTAAAATATGTAGTAATTATTTAAATAAGAAAAATTGGCACCCCAAAATGGTAATCTTCCCATGACTGCTTTTGCCATTTTGATGTTATTTCACTGCTTCTCAGAATGGGTAAACTGCTGCACTTGGTATAGTTCAAAATTAAGCATCCTTCTTCAGAAAAAAAAAATCTTAAAAGTGGAATTCAGGTAATAATATCTTAAGGAGCAGCACCACTAACAGAGAAGATGTTTTTTTCACTGCTTTTTGTGCATGTGTGTGCCCACATTCCCAGCTCTATGCTGTTGCAGGCATTCTTTAAATAAAAGATGAAAAACAGTTAAGATGGTTAATAGAACTGAGAGACTAGTTTCCGCTTACTCTGAGATAGGAATTGTTGCATTAGGATCAATGAGGAAAGCTTCTTGAGATAAATACATAAAAGCTTCATTCGAAACATTAATTCTTTGAGCTTTTATGATTTATTTTTCAAAAATTTAATAAAGCAGTTAGGTTGGAACCTTACGTAGGGGGATAATAAAACCAAAATCCATTAAAATGTGAAACTAAATGACCTTTGTGAGATGAGATGAAAGCCAGGGTAAGAGTAGCAGGAACAATATTACAGTGTCCAGTTACAGGATCAGGAAGCAATTGTCATATAAGCTAATGCCATACGTATCAACTACAGCTGCATTCACATTTGCTGTAAATAAGATAAACTGATGCTGGCTTTTCATGTAGTCATCATTAGTTGGTTGCTTTACTAGCTCTGACACAATTGTTAAATAAAACCATTTAATAGTGGACAAACACTAATGTACTCCTCTTACTGAAGAATGAGAGCACAGCTTGATTAGCTATCACCGCTGCCTGCTGTAACCACAGCCAGCATGCAGTACATGGACACCAGCCTCCAGCTCCTGGCTTCTCCTCTCCATACAAGAGCATGCAGGCATGGATGTGGTGCTGTACACACACCCTGCTGTGAGGCACCGGAGTGCTGACAAGAAATGGGACAGAAGATTTTGCGTTTAGATCTAACAGATGTGGGATACGTGCCTGCTAATATGACTAGGAACCATTGTTTGACACAGGCGCCTACTTGCACAAGAAGTTGAGCTTTTGACTTGTGGTCCTAGCCTTCAGGGCAGAGCTTTGCCCAGCACAACAGGGCCCTCCAGCTGGCAGAGCAGGCAGGAGTGCACTCAGCATCACACAGCAATACTTTTCACACAGCCAAGCAAATGAAAGCACAGAAGTGGTTTCAGCTTACCATTTCACCCCTTGTGCCCTTTTCACCTCTCGGTCCCTGTAAGAAAGAGAAGCTGTTAAACAAGCATGCTTTCTAACTTCTAGGACTTCAGCAAATCAGCGTGTGTGAGACTGATACAGCTCCCACAAAAATTCCACCTGTGGAAGTATTTACAGCTCTGGGGCTTTAATTTTTCTGCACTATTAGAAAAATAAATTGTTAGAAAACAGCTTGTAGTTCCTATATTTGAAAAGCTGATTGTTTTCCTCAGAGGGCAGATAAATTTTTTCTCAGTAATTTTAACTGTCAGAGTTCTCCCTCTCAGTTGGCTGTACTCTCCAATCTGATCCATCGTAGTGGGAGATGAGTGTTTCACCATCTTACAAACTGGGAGCCAAGCCTGGTACACTCTGCCTCAGAAGAAATCCATTGGTTACATATCCACTTTTATTAGTTCTTCTCTCACAGCCAGATTACATACTGTTTCTCTGTCTTCATGGCATTTTTAGCTAGTTTTTCACTTATTCTGTGTTACAT
This sequence comes from Excalfactoria chinensis, assembly GCF_039878825.1. Classification (NCBI taxonomy): domain Eukaryota; kingdom Metazoa; phylum Chordata; class Aves; order Galliformes; family Phasianidae; genus Excalfactoria; species Excalfactoria chinensis. The sequence continues at coordinate 8,807,807 of NC_092832.1, forward strand.
TCAATATGAAGTCTATTAAAAACTTTCTACATTTACATAGAACTGTTTTCCTCCTATGTGGTAGTGAAATGAAGACAGGAAGACTTAAAGTGTTGCCTTTCCCAACAGGTGGAAAGTCTAATTAGCAGAGGAATGATCCTTTCTTCTATTTTTTCACTTTTAAATAGTCATGTATATCAATTTTAGCATGGAATCACAGAATAGTAATGGCTGGAAGGGACCTCAAAAGATCATCTAGTCCAACCTCCTACTAAAGCAGATTCTCTTCATCAGGCTGCACAGGAAAGCATCCAGGTTGATTTTGAATATCTCCAGAGAAGGAGACTCCACAACCTCTCCAGGCAGCCTGTTCCAGCACTTTACCACCCTCAAAACAAAGAAGCATTTTTTATATTTCTTCATGTATGGAACTTACTATGTTCCAGTTTGTGCTCATTGCCCTTTGCTCTGCCATTGGGCATCACTGAAAAGAGTCTGGCCACATCCAGAGCCATGCTCTTTTTAATGTATCTCAGGATACCACTGGCCTCCTTGGCCCTAAGGCACACTGCTGGCTCATGGCCAACCTGTTGTCCACCAAGACAGTTCTTCTCCACAGAGCTCCTTTCCAATAGGAATATTATACACACCTGTCATTTTGAGGATTATTATTTCAACTTTTAGACATTCTCCTGACATCGCCTCCAAGATCTATGGATCAGGAATTTGGAGGTATAAAAAATCTTCTCTTTGTATCTTCCATGGGTGGGATGGGTGCCTTGGACATGGTAAGCAGAACCTGTGGATCTGCAGGCGGTTTTGTAGAACACTGCTCTGTCCCTTGCACAGGGAGGATGAGACAGGATAGAAACAGGGATGGGGGCAAAACTCCCCTGTTTTAGGGAACCTGGGGAGCACTGAGGGCCATCAGAAAGGCCAAGAAGAGTTTTCCAGAAGTGCTGCAGACTTAAGTCTGAGTAAAGACAACCAGGTGACAATTTATGTGCTGCTGTACACCTTGATCTGCTCACTGCTGCTGTAGTCATGTTCTCTCTATGCTATACTTTAGCACAATGCCATTGTAATGATTTTTCTTTTTCATCCTCTTGTTCATATCAGGTGCTGAAATTACATATATGTTAACTTTCCTGCATGGTAACAGTACTAAGATGGTCCTGGTAGTTGCTATTTGTAGATGGCAAAATAAGATAGTGGCCAGATTATTAAAAATGAAGGTAGGTAGAATAACCAGAGTATGCAAAAGCAAAGGGAAACTTACAGGCCTGCCAGTTGGACCTCTAATGCCTTCTTGACCAACAGGCCCAATATATCCCTGTAAACAAACAAACAAAAAAATTAGACAACTGAGTTTCACAATGAAGAAAATCCTTGTGACACATCCTTGTTTTAAGTTGCTCAGCACTGGTAAATATCCAAAATATCTTGGCAACATTCTTGTTCAGAATAGTGAATGCCCTTTGCTATATAAGCAACAAGGTAATTATTTTAATAATTAGTAGTAGTTACTCTAGGAAAGCCCCCACACATTCACTTATATGAGAGTTGATCCACTAAAAATAGTGGAAACTCTGACCAACCAAGACCACTTATTTATCTAGCTACAGTCACTATTATCTTGAGCCATATTACTGCCCACAAGTACTCTTGTAAGGGTACCAGTAAATACTGCTATAATGTGATTTTACCAGTATGTTTCATTTAGAGTGAACAGCTCATTTTCAGTGTTTATGTTGTATAGGAATGTTTGGAAAAAGAAAACAGCTATTAGAACAAGGTCACTAAAGCCTTTGCTCTGCATCTGGTTAACTAAACTAAAGGAGTTCTGTGATGTCAGTGGTGGCAGTGAGAGAATTTTCCAGTAGGACTTCCTGTGTTGCAGATTCCCCCTATTTGATTTGATGCAGTAAGAAGGATTCACACTCCCAGACACTGCACAATGCTTTCACAGTTTTGGTAAGGAGGGATCATGCAGAATGAGCAAATGCAGATTAGTAACCTTACAAATAAAAGAAAGGAAATAATTTTTTAAAAGACTACTTACTAATTCTCAATGCCTCTAACTACTAGGTCTAACTGTAGGCAAAGGAAGTGAGGTGAATAAATGATAGTGATAAAGAAACTTGTGTAGATAAAGTTGTACTAGTAGAGTGTCAGCAGAACCTTTTTTTTTCCTTAAAATTATGAGGTTTATGTATTTGCACCACTTTGTAATCACACCAGTGTGGCAGGACAAGCAAAAGGCTTCTAGTGGAAACACAGAATGAGCGAAAAAGGTTTGGGTAGAAAGTTCTGGTCTTTTAATACAAAAAAGAGGAGTCCTTCAGCTGGAAATGTGTGAAACCTGCAAGCCTTCCTGACAGTCTCCTTTATGGAGTGAAACACTTACAATTTGCCCTGTTGGGCCTTTTGGGCCCAGAATTCCAACTAAGCCAACATCTCCTGCAGGACCCTGAAAATACAAAGGAAAAGTTTAGTCAAACATAAACATCAGCTATCAGCTTGTTTTAAACTCTTGTATGCAGTGGAAGATAATTTCTAAGAGCTGTAACAGTGAAAATACCAAGCTCGCTGACCCAGAACATTCGTATTTGGACATGGAGTACCCAGGGCTGGCTACAGTGTTCCAACAAACTCAGACACACTCTGAACACATTATTGTTAAAGCTGATTAAATCTGTTCTTCCCTAATATTTTCACTCTGTAAATGGCTTGAGATCTAACAGAAAAGAACAAAAACATACTTTTGGACCTGGGAATCCTTGAAACCCCATCAAACCTTGATCTCCATCTTCTCCCTGTAATAGAAGCAGGCATCCTCACTTATTCCAAGCTGGTAACTCTTGGAATGGTTGTTTTGCCTCAACAGCTGTGATTACGTACATTCTGTCCTTTGGCTCCAGCCTCTCCCACTGGCCCCTGGTCACCTTGTGATCCTGGATGGCCTCTTTTACCTTGTTTTCCTGGATGACCCTGAAGTCCTTCTGCACCCTGTGAATAGGAAGAAAATGCATCTTAATGCACCTTAGGCCATTTCCTGTATGGTACCTCCCTGTGAAAGTGCTCAAGTGCACAAAGTGAAATACAGAACGAGAAGATAAGGAGTAATTTTCAAAAACAGTCCTTTGAGCATGGCATAATATAGCTGTGGAGCTCCTTGTTGTTAGACTGAAATTTCACATCAATTCACATAGAAACTGGACAAGTTCATGCTAGAGAAATTCTCTGATATACATACCTTTAGCCCGGGTGCTCCCATGGGCCCTGGCATGCCTGGCAATCCCTTTGGACCTCGAGCTCCAGGATAACCTGCCAGACCTGCTAAGCCTGGGCTTCCTTTATTACCCTTAATAAATTGAAAATAATTATTATTAGCAGAAAATTCAAACATATTTTCACTGTACGCTACAACAGGTATGGAACATGCAATCAGCTAAAGCTACTTAAAGCTTTCTGTATACATGGATACATTGATAGTACTCCAAAACATCCAGAAAGAATGATCAACAGTATCACCTGGATTTCTGTTAATTCTTCAAAAAAGCAAAAACCTGTCATACTTAGCAACATAGCTTTGGGTACTTTTACTGTGGTATAGACTGAAGATTCTGAGAAGTCAGTCAAATCAGTGCAACATAACAAGTCACTGACTGTTCAACAAAACAAAATCAAGCACTTCTTAGCCTATTGCAATGGGCTAACTTTACTTTCTAGTCAGAATATCAGAATCACAGGGGTTGGAAGGGACGTCTGACAATCACCTTGTCCAGCACCCTGCTAAAGCAGGTCCTGTAGAGTAGGTTGCATAGGAAAGTATGAGCAAACAGCCTTCTGTAATATGAGCAGATGGCATGAAAAGCAACCCTGAGCCTGCCACCAATTTATACTGCATACTAACCAGAAGAGACAAATTTGTCCAAGTTTCAGAGCATACAAGCAGTTCACAGAAGATGGATTATTGTGGAGATAGTAAATGTGCAATTTTTATTTTCCCAAATATATCACCATTACAAGGGAAAAATCACGGAATGATAGAGGCTCTGGCTGGTGCCTAAGTACATGCAGCCATGGGGTGTGATATTGTTAACCAAAGGGCTGTGATATCAGTGAGAGAGGACTGTGACCTTGCTGACCCTCATGTCTGAGTTTGGGTGCTGGCAAAGGCCAGCATGGGCTTGTGCTTGGACTCCAGTTGATCACAGCTGCGAGACTTGGAGCACTGAATGAACACCTACTTGGGTCGTGCAGTGCGGCTGCCAGCAGCAGTTCTTGCTGCCCATCCCACAGTGCCACCAGTGTTTCCCTGGCTCAAGCAGCTAGGGCTCCACAGGGTGCACTAGTAGCAGCAGAGGCAAGCGGTGTAGGGACACAGTCCTGGGACAGCCAGTGCAGATAGAGAGCCAGGATTTGCTGCTGAGGGACCAAGGGCATTGCTGTTGCCTGTCCCAGGGACAGAAAGTGACTGCAGCCTCTTTCTCTCTTTCTTTTGCAGTCTGTGACACCTTCTGACCATTGCAGTGCCAGCAAGGAGAGTAGCTTTCCAATCTCACTCTCCCACATCCACTGAAGAGGAAGGGCTGCAGCAGCCCCCTGGACTTGCTCCCACCCCACAGGAGTCAGCCATGGCAGCATCACTAGGCCAGCACCCACTGCCAGGCAAAACACAGCTCAGGAGGCTGGGAGACCAACTTCTATCTCCCGGTCTGATTCTGAGAGAAAATAAAAGCTTATTTAAAAAAAAAAAAAAAAAAAAAAAAAAGAAAAAAAAAAGAATTGGTCTGATTTCCAAGATGTCAACAGAACTGAAAAAGGTTCCTTCTGTTTAAACACCCTAACCTCAGAAAATCCTCAATGCAGAATGACATAAAGAGAGGCAATGTGAAAAGAAACTTACCTTAGGGCCTGGTTTTCCTGACGGCCCAGGCTTGCCAGGGTTCCCAGGAATGCCCTCTGGTCCAGGGTAGCCCACTGCTCCTTTCTGCCCTGCTGGCCCCAGTTTTCCCTTGAAATGAATTCAAACCGAATATAACACGGTTAGCACTCCTTACCTTAAAATAGCTAGATTTCAGTCACAGTATTTCCTAAGTCCTACAGTGACACAGGTGAGTATTCACAGAGATGGAGAGTTTGCATGTTTGCATGCCAAGCTTGGAAGATGGCTGAGTGTGTTGATTCTCAAGCTGAAGCAAGGAGAGACCTGGTAAAGTCATCTAGGCATTCCCATAAACAAAACTTACCACACCTCTTTATTTTACTAAAAAATTAATACCATACATTCTCAAATTTATGCTGTTCAAATCTGCACACCTTAAAAAAAAACACAAAAACTTCTAATCAGACAAGTTTGTGCTTGCTTGCTATACTTGCCCTGAAAAACCTCACGTTGCATTCACCAGAAGAACAAAAATTTTCTCTTTACAATCATTTCCTATTAGAATGACACATGATCACACAGAGCTTGGAGTTCTGCAATTATCTCTCAGTGAGTATATTTCTCAGAAATGTAAAGCATGCTAACTAGACCATGGCTTTTTATAAAAAGAAAATTTAACAGCTGTCTTAAAGAATATAAGTGTGCTGTCTTAATCTCCGTTCTAACTTTTGAGGAATCTCACAATTGGGATGTACTGCAAGACTTCTGCTTTACTGTCTTCTCTTTGCTTCTCCATTTTTCTTGCATTTCCCTTTTCTGCTACATCTGCAGTGGTGCTCTCTGTGGTCCTCCAGAGGGAAAAGCCAAGTACTTACAAAGGACACACAGTCTGCCTGCCTTCAAAAGGCTATTCTTCCACTCTGCCCAGAAGGTAGAAGCTCTGTGAAGCAGCTGCATTTCTCTGGTTACCAACAATGTTTTGATGTGAGGTAGTAAAATATATTTACAAAATGGTCTTGTGTGGTATTATTTATTAGGGGACCAAAATAGCCTTGATGCATTTTGTTCTTGGTTATGTTTACAGAACACCTACTGCTTCCTGCTTTCTTTTCCCCTGGGGAGAAAGGGATGTGACTTAGCTTCTTTGCTAACGAGCACTGAAAATTTCAGCTCAGGGCAAGTGAAAGAATAAAACCTCCAGAGATCCATCATGGACATATGGATACAGACTTCTGTAGGCCACAGCTGTTGAAGGAGTTGATGGAAGCCAGGAGTGTACAGTAGTACAGCTCTGTGCAATGTAATGTGATAACTTGCACATGGGCTATGGGCCACATGAACAAATCATCTAATTAAGTGGGATGCACCTTGTTGCTATAATAGCTGCACTTCACTCCCATGTGCTGAATAACTGGGTGTAAATCAGTATGATTGAATACATTCTCAAAAATTATTTTTATTTTCACAGGGCTCCTTTACATTTCCTGAAAAATGAAAACAGAAGGCTTTCTAGTACCATTACCATCAGCCAATTTTATTTTTACTAATAATTGCTATTCATTTCTAACCAGAAGATCAGAAGGCCAGAATGCTGTTACTTACAGGAATTCCAGGTTTGCCTGCCTGACCCGTTGCTCCTTTCTTCCCTGTAGGTCCCTAAAAGTTACAGATGCTTGTGTTACAAACACAGTCCTCAAAGAAGATCTGAGAATTGATTTTCCTCTCTGGTACACATTGCCTGACTTTGAGACAGAGGTAGCAGAAAGTTTTTCAATAACTTAATACATTTCCCACCAGAAAACGATGCCAGCACAGAGAAATATGCTCTTACAGTACTTTCAGTACCTTTCAAAAATGGAAATCATTAAAAACTGGCAATGTTGATGCACTGAATGTGAAAAAGACTACTAGAAAAGAGTACGGTCACAAATAGGGGCTTATTTTTAACAGTGCTCTTAAAGCAAAAGCTATATTCAGTTACTATGCTGCAATATTACATAACATGCAGTAAAGTGGAAAGAAAACCACCATTCAAATTATATTTTTAAAAGTAATTAATGTAAATACTATTTAGTCAGCAATATTGTGTTCTATTCATTAACATCTTCTAGTTAAGGAAGGCATACATAACATGCACCAATCAGAACAGTAACTCATATTCAAGCAACTCTATATTGTTTTAAAACAGAGGAATGCATATAAAATTCAGATGATTCAGCATTGCACTGTATGGGATTGGCTTTTTTAGACTCATTTCATTTTCTCCAGGTTGGATATCAGTTGCCTATTTGTAAACAGCAGTTTTAATCTGAAAAGTATTTGCAACACAAAGAATATGTTCCATAAGGGAAAGGCAGAGGAATGAATGACTGATTTTATCCTGTGCTGTGTGTAGTTTCTTAGAGGTAATATGTTAGGGTACGTGCTGATAGTGCTTTGACATCACACTTCCTTTCTGTTGCTCCCCATCCCCACAAGAATAGATTCTTGTATTCACCTAGAACTTTTGAAACATCGTCTATGAAACTTCTCAGACAAAACATCTCATTTAGGTTCCAAAATGAGCTATAGTTGTATTGTATTAAATATAAAATACTTTTGTCTACCTTCAATGCACCACCGTGATGAACTATTACTTCTAAAGGAAAAAGACTTTGTGTTTCATCTTCATCTGGACTTGCTCTGTCTCTGCTACTCTTTAGCAAATTCCTAATTTCTGAGTGACAGTTCAGTGCAGTGCAGTACCTAGAGGCTTCATTTACAAATCTGACCAGCAAAATCCTGGTAGTTTTCCAAACCTTGTCACAAGAAACTGTATTTAATGGTATAATTGAATATCACTGAAATATTTCCACAAGAGCCTCTCAAATGCTTTACACTGCCCCAAAGCAAAACTACTTATTTATCAAACAAAACATATCTATAAGATTATTAGACAGTTTTCCATTGTATATTTTTATTGCTCCTGCAGGTACGAAAAAGCAAGCGAAATACTGAATTTCAGCCTTATGTAACAAGAAAAAACACAGTTTCCATGCTGCTGTCAGTCATTTACAAAAGTTTCCTACAAGCTTACTATTTGGAAAAAATAGCCCAGGAGTTTCAAAAGAGAACGCAAATATGAAAATTGATTCTTTTCAGGGAAAGGCAATATGCCACTAATGGATGCTGTCATATCAATGCCAAGACACGACACAAGCATCTTAAAAGAATCAAAATGTGCCTGCAAGAGAGAGAACAGTGTGATCCCTGTGCAGGTGGCTGCTGCCAGATGTAGACACAGCCACAAGACCTGATGGAGCTTCAGTGAGCACCAGGCACAGCACTGTTACCACTTCAAACTGTGTGTCTCACATGTATTGCTGAGCCCCTGACGAACAGGCTCTTATGGACTTGGATGAGTGTGAAAAGAGCATTTACTTAAATAATTAGCAACAACTTGGCCTAAATCTACGGAACAGCTTGCGTACAAATTTCTAACAACAGACTGCAAGAAATCTGTCTAGGGCATCAATCAAGCCAGAGTGGTAGAAAATGATGCAAAATTAATCAGTGTTCAACTTCAAAGTTCTGGTTAAAGATGTTGAAAACTTAATAGGATGTACAACATGAGAACTGATGATGGAGAGCCCTATCCTTCTCATGACACTAGAATATAAAGGCAAATATTATATAATATTATATAATATAAGAATATCCATCAGAAATCGTGTTTTACTCTAAAAAGAAGTTTTCTGTATCAAACACCTACTTTTCCCCCATCCCTCCCACCAAGGACAGTGAAAGAACAATAAAAACAAATTCCTTTTAAACACAATTCTTTTTAAATGATTTTTTTTTTTTAAGTGTTTTTCTACTTACTTCTGAACCTCTTTCTCCTTTCAGTCCTTGCTCTCCCAGTTCACCTGGCTCTCCCTTTGGAAAGAACACAATAAATAGGCAAATTACATAATTTGAACACAAAGAAAAATGTAATTCCAACAACCAATAAAGAAACCTCACTTTTTCAAACACTTACTGGAGACCCCTGTTGTCCAATTGGTCCTCTAAGCCCTGGAAGACCTATGTGACCCTGGGAAACAGAAAACACAACATATAGAAATATACATAATCAGGTTAACATGCTCAATAAGCTACACATCTACTTCTAAAGCCCATCCTGGAAGGTATTAAGTGGCCCTAGCTTGACTGATTTCACCTGCATAAAGTATGCTTAGCTCTCTGGAGTTTAGACCTCAGGGAGCTTTTCTTCTTTAAACTCTATTTCAGACTCACTGAAGAGGAGTATATATGTCCGTATTTTAAATATTCCTGCATTTTCATGAGCATAGTCTAAGTTTGGTTCTTTGATTTACTACCATGCCTAACCTCACTTCACTGTCTGTGCAACTTAAACATAATATTCCAAGTTAAGAACTGTTTTGTATTTCAACAGACAAGAAGAGTTACTATCCATTAGTGTCTGCTGAAAGACTGCATACAATTAATGAATAATTGTTAGAATGAGAGAATAATTTAGGTTAGAAAGGATCTCATCTAGAGCAACTAAGCCTAAGAAAAACCACCAGGCTGTCTAGGGCCATTGCCTAGTTGGGTTTAAATTGGAGTGTTTTCTTGTGTTCAGATAGAGCATTTCATGTGTCTCAATTTGTGTCCATTGCCTGTCACTGCACACTACTGAGATGAGTTTCATATCTTCATCCTCATTCCCTCCCATTAGGTATTTATACACACTAAGATTCCCTGCCCAAGTCTTCTTGTCTCCAGGTGGAAGAGTCCTTGCTCTGCCAGCTTCTCCTTATGTGAAAGATGCCCCAATCTGTACTAAGAACACATCAGTGCAATGAGGCAGCAGCACATGCATCTTTGCACATATGTGAGAGATGATGATACTTTTGCTGCATGATTCTGCATGTATGCACAGCAGCCACGTTCAAAAGGAAAACATTAAAAAGCAAGAGGTATTACCTTATAGCCCTCATCACCAGGTTCTCCTCTATCTCCACGTTCCCCAGTGGGCCCCTGTAAAAAAAGAAAAAAAGAGCACAATGCAGAAGCTGAACTGAAATACTGCAGCAAGAAAGTGAAGAAGAATAAGACCAACCAGACTGAATGGAAGAATCAAAATAATACATTTAGCTTGTCTAAAGGAATAAATATGATTTTTTTCCTAAACAAAATACACAGCAGTTGGACAGGAAGCTCTATCTAAAATATTTTCTAACTGAAGAAGTTAAAAGATAGCCCTTGTATGGGCAAAAAGAGAATAGGAACATTGAGCTCATCAGAAGTTCTGATACATGTGTATATTCCATTGTACCAGAATTATGAATCTCATGAATGACCACACTTTCTCTTCAGGGAATGCAAGGAAAATTATTGCATGATTTCCATAAGACAGCATGTAGTAAATGAAGCTGACTTTCACAACGGCTTGCTGCACTCAGAATTTGCTTCAGTTCTGAAGGTCATCCTAATAAAGAGGCAATCTCAATCCCTCAGGGTCACTTCTCAGAAATGAGAACTGAGCATGAGTATTATTGGCATTATTTATTGGCTGATAGTTCTTACTGCTGCATTCTGACACTTTACTACCCCTACTTTAGGGAAAGCCCCTTGCTCTATCCCCACAGAAGAAATGGGATTTCCCCTCCAAATTTAACACTTGTTGCAACAAATTTGCCAAATTTCATTCAGAGGGAAAAATGATGTTTAAGGAAACACGCACAGAAAGTAAGACTGGCCAAGACTTTGACATCTAGCACTCATCAGATGAAATAAAGTTAGCCTTTTTTGTGTCTGAAGTAAAAGCAGTAAAGAAATGCAAAAAGTAAAGAAAACTTGGCAAGGCATAAATAACTGAAGTGCATCAATTGGAAATGAACAAATTGGCCAGGTCCATCAATATAGACTGTAACGCAACTGCTTCTATACTCTCCAAGGTTTCAGCATGTTCATGGCATGTTTCCTCTGGGGAATCTGCAAAGTGAAAAGACCTTGCTTGCAATGTTTCAGCAGTCAAATCAGCTACAAGAGAATCAACTGAAGTCTCCTCTCACACACTGCCAAAATTTAAAAAAAACAACAACCTTGCCTAGGCTGTCTTTAGTTACACCTGGGCCCTACAGTCCCTGCTTTCTGGGGAGTGAGGTACAAATACAAAGGCTAATCTGAAGAGAAGTATGCTGTAAGTATTGCTTCTGGCACAAAGCCTTAATAAGATTTTGAGATTGCGTTTAATTTTTGGACATGCTCCCAGATACTGCAAAGAGACACCTCACATGCAAACTTAGTAAATGTAAGGTTACAAAATGCAGCTATTTCTCTGAGTCAGTTAAAATAGCTCTGTAGCAATAATGAGGTAAGTCAAAACATTCCGGTCAGCAAAGCAATTAGGAATAATTCAGTATAAATACAGGGGATAAACATAATGATTCAGAATGCACTGATCTAAACACAGACTGAAGGAATTAGCGTAATTAAACACAAAGCACAATTTCAAGCAGAAAAGAGCATGTGGCATCATTTTTCAGAGTGAGTTTATCAATAGAAAAGCCATCATTCCACAATTTTACACAAGGAGGGCACTGACTCCTTAGAAGGTGATAAGGAGTTTCAGACAGAGCTCTCATTGTCTTGAGGCACAAATATAATTTTTTTGAGAAACAAAGACCTACTGGTTCACCTATGGGCCCAGGTGGTCCAAGTACTGTACTGTCTTCGCCCGGGTAACCCTAAAATAAAGGTAAATGTTAATTACATGTACTTGTAAGTTCAACATTGTCTGTAATCTGTACATGATCAAATGTAGTAGTACCTCAGAAAGCATATTGTACAGATGCTACTAGTGAGTATGATGCTTTTGGTTTTAGGACAGTAGAAGCGATAACACCATTTCAACACACACAATCTTTTTAAAAAGCAAATATAGGACTAAAAACCTAAGTGTTTGCTCTGTTCTTAAAAGCAGCTGTTAAAGGAGTATTTGAAACACTGTCCATGTACTTAGGAATGGAGGAACAGAATATTTGAACAAGTGTAAAAAAGAGAAAATTTCTTCTACTGTCTTAAGCAATGTATTTAACACACACAAATAAGTGCCCAGAAAACTCTAACAGTCAGCCTGAACAGGCTCGTACTACTTTTCATTTTAAATACGAGTGATCATCATCTAAAGCAATAGGCAAAACTGTTACGTATTCCAACATATTTAATACAAAGAGACACATATTTTCAATATTATTACAGGAGTCAGAAAGTGCACTGAACTGCATTTTCAGAGGTATCAAAGCAAGCTAAACTTCTAGCTCCCAACAATTTTGTTGTAGATACTGTTTCTGAAATTCTTCTCAGAAGCCACTTATAAAATCCTCAATAACTGTCTATTAGCAGTATTCACTGCAAAACTGGTCCTAATACAAGGGTATATTTCTCTGCCTGGTGCAACTCCAAACTAATCTTTATGAAGGGAATTCCTGTACCTCCCTGGGGCCACAGGAGCTTCACTTGGCATGCATGTTTCCAGGGCTTGGGGCTTAAAAAACAGTGAATTTAACACTAAAAAAACCAAACTGAGGCAAGTTCTTGCCCCTAACATCTTATATTAAGCATCATAATTGGATCTTCAGCAAAATCCATGGGTTAAGTGAACGTGTCTCAGTTCCCACGCTGATTATTCCTATCGGCGGGGCTTACTGAGGGCAGTGGTGCTATCTGATACAATAGAATGTTTTTTTAAACAACAGATACCTTATTTTTTGAAACCTGAAACGTTCCAACAATAATTCAGAACTCTGCATCTGAATGATCTGTTTCTCCACTTTGTAATGCTTTGCATATTCTCTCACAGTACTGAATAAATGGTGGCTTTTGCTACGTGCTGCGGAAAGCAGTGAGTATGTAGTAATATTTCTTCTTTTGTGGTTATCCAAACCATAAGAAAGAATAATCCATCTTCATACCTTTTCTCCTTTGGGTCCTGGGGGCCCTGAAGGCCCTGCAGGACCTTGGTGACCCTAAAGAATGAAAGAAAACAAAAATTAGTTCCAATGCAAATAATTAAAGAAATAATTAATTCCAAACTTTTGTTTAGCTACTTGTTGCCATTATTTTTGGCTGCTTGCTAAAAATGCTACATAGTGATGTGGGACAAAATTAATGGGCACTGGCAGAAAATTTATTATGTGCAGGAAAATCTGTGCACACAGTGGGAAGCTAAAGGCTGATGTCTAACAAGGGCTTGATACATGTCAAGGGAGCTGGGCTTGATCTTCAGGGCTAGGGCCACAGACAGAACTTTCTGTTTGGGGTTGACATGGCAGTCTGGTCTGTAAGAGGAAGATAAAATTCACATATGACAGTCACCAGAGAACAGCAATTTTTATTCAGCTAATTTCATTCAATCAGTGGTTCTGTTAGTGAAACTGCCTAACCAGACAGTAAGCAGAGGTAGTGCCTTGCTTGTCTTTATAATGAATAGCTGTAGTAGATTTATAGGAACTTTATTAACAGATAGAACAGGAAGCACTGGAAAAACAAAGGAAGGTTTCAAATCTGATACAAAAAAAATGACTGCTAGTGAACTTGCAAAAAAAAGCCAACATTGCTTAATGCCTGCACTTCTGAGTAGGAAATCAGGTGTGATACAAATGTATGTATCTGACACAGAAAACATTTGCATATTCTACAGCAAGGCTCCACATGATATTTGAAACTATTTAGAGAACCAGAGTTGCACAGAGATGTGAGTGCATATGAATTCAGTCAAAAACTCACCCCATAACCTGGAATTCCTAGCTCTCCTCCAGGTCCCATTCCTCCTGGATGTCCCTGATAAATGCAATAATCAGTGATAGAAAAATGAATTTCCTTTTAGAATATTACAGCAACCTAAACTTTATAAAGTCATTTTCAGACACTGATATTTGAGAGCCACATATTACTTAATTGTTACTATCAACTTCATTTGTTCATAATTAAGATCAAATGGATCTGAGGCTTTCAGAAGTGTGGAAGAACTTTATATGTTCAAGAGATACAATGCTGCATTCCATGGCCACAGGACTAGACCCTGGAGCTGCGATTTAGGCACATGTTGGATGCATTTGGTTTTGTATCTTCCATCACACAACATGAAGTTTGCATGGAGAGCTTGTGATGAGTTCATAATGTTAGTAGAAATGCACTGAAATCAGTTAACTGCAGATTAGACACCCTTTCAATAGGGCTATAACAGTCTTCATCCAAAATGCTGTGTTTTGGCCATAACTAAGGCTTTATTCCTGTAATAGCGAAGCTCAGGATTTCTGTTCTTGGAGTCAGAAAGGTTTAAAAAAAAAACAAAAAACAGCAACATAAGAGAAGTTGCATCTTGACTGTGGAGTATGTATACTCCGTGGCACACCCTGCCATGCTGCTCTCTGATTGCCAGATCAAAAACCCAATGCGAGCATGAGATGCTTTCCTTCAGGTCCATGAGTTTCTATCTGGACAGGTGCATAGGTCTTATTCTAACATCAGAAGGCCAGGGCACACATTAACAGCCAGGGGCTGGGAAGGACTTCTAGGTAGCATAAAAACCATCTGCATGTCCAGCTACAGCTTTTGCTATTTATACCTGGTACATATGTGACTTTCCTTCTTTGGTGGAGAGACAAGCCACTGCTAAACCACAAATGCATGAGCTCTTAAATAAGCATACTGTGCACGTACCAAAGGGCCTCGAGTTCCTCTTGCACCTTTGGGACCAGTTTTTCCAGGTTGACCAGAATCACCAGCAGGACCAATTTCTCCAGGAGGGCCAAGCTGCCCTTTTTCCCCCTGTTGGTGTTATTTTATTAAAAATAATTAGAGATTGAAACTACATTTCAAATGTAGTTTATGCCTAATCAAAGTGCCTAAGAGCATTATTTACGAGGAATAGTACATTTACATGTTGTTTTCTGTAGTTATTAGAAAGTCTGAATCCAGAAAGCTGTAGAAAAATGTCTATTAAAGCCCGTCTTTTTTTTTTTTTTTTTTTTTTTTTTTTTTTTTTTTTTAATAGCATCAGAAGCTGTTCTGAGTTGCACACCCTGATTCAAATTTCATTTTTCTAAGGTACCAAATGCTATCAACCACAAAATAATGATTACAATTGCTACATCTAACAACAACAACAAAAAACAAAAACACCCAAAAAATAGCTTGAGGAGTGAAAGAAAAAAGGCATGGACATAGGTTGAATATTTTAACATTAGGCCATTAGTCTGCAGTATGAAATTATCAACATATAAAACCTATGGCTGTCTTTCAGGGTGCTGACTGGCATTTGTCTGTGTCAGGGGACTAAGTGGAATTATTTTGTAATGTAAATTCAAGTTTCAGACAAAAGGAATGAAATTTGGGAAGATGATAAGTAATACCTTCTTTCCCAAACGGCCCCTCTGACCTGGGTTTCCTGGTGTTCCTTCAGGACCCTGTAGATTTATGAGGGAGGCAAAAATAAATGATTGAGAAAGGCCCTGGAAACTTGTTTAAACTGTGCTCCAAATTGGATAACTAAGCAGGCTTTTGTTATACAGGGAGGTGGGAGGAAAATCTCATTAACTATTGCTATGAGGAAGTTAGTGTGGCTGTTTCAAGTTACAGCAGAAATAAATGTGCGAACATAAGGGATCACTTATCAAACTAGTGAAAATGAACTGGACATTTAAAAAACAAAACAAAACAAAAAACTAAAACACAATAAATCTTGCCCAGACAGAAAGTATAAAGGAACGAAGTTGCTTCTGGATTTAGAGGAAGTACAATGCACAGTTACTACTTAAGAAAACCCTGGGGTTGTCAAGTGCCAAGAGCAGAGCCCTGACAAAATCTGCTGCAGAGAGACCTAGCTCAGTGCATGGTGGGGCCCTTCCACTTCCAGCCCCATGGTGGTTGTGTATGTGGGTGTGCTGTCTGTAGATGAGGGCTGCCACGGAGCTACAACCTCACTGCTGTCTGGGTCACTTCAAAAAATGACCCTTGGAAAGGGCTGAAAGTGTCCAGAGCAAGCTGGTCTCAATGATGGCTCTGTGAAGGCAAGGAAGTAATTTAGCTTTAGCTTTGGGTAAGGTGAGATACACATACAATATTTTAAAAGATATTGTGGTTACAAGCCAGGGTAAATAGAGTTCAAACAGAATAGCGAAGCTCATTTTTTGCTTCATTAGCTTCTGGTTAAGGAAAATGTTAATCTTAACCCAAATAAAACTCCCAAAAAGGAAACTGATTTACTTGTTTAGACCAGGATGTTGTGATCTGTCCACATGTCTAGAATGAGGTCAAGCCAAAACTGTGATACAAACACCCCAGATGCTGGGGGGGATGAATGCAGAGAGAGGCAGCTCTGCAGCTACATTTGGAATGCGTGGAGCAGAAACGTGAAAAATACACTGCTAACCACATCCTCCCAAACTCTGAATCACCAGACCCGCCTGTCTCACGGAGGCACAGAAGTGCTGTTGATGTTTACTCTATACAAGTATAATTACATGCAATGCAGATATGTCAGGGCTGAGCTATTTTATGATAATTTTAATGTACAAAATATTCTTGCTTTTCCTGAATTGTCAGTCCAAAAAGAAGCAAAAAAATTCAGGGTGATATTATTGTGCCAGAAATGTCAGTTTTTCTGCAGTGCACCCTAAGCTGTGACAGTTGGAAAAATGTATTTTCTTCTTCCACTAGAAGAGTTGTTTGTAGTGAAGAGCCTAGGACTAAAGAAAGCAGATTATAATACTGAGGCTTAGAGGATAGAAAGGACAGTGCTCACAGCTGGTGACAGCTGGTCATCCAAACTGCTGTTTATTCATACTCCATCATCACATAAAAGCTGCAGTGAAGACAGCCAGGGGATTGTGAACGAATTTCTGATGTCTGAATTGAGGCTACATACTTGCTTTAGAAGCTGTGCTCTAAAAGATTAGTTTACATTAAGTAGTTGCACAAAACTTTAGCAAAATAGATTAGGTGAATGGATTGTAGGTGCTAGGCACGATGCCAGAACAAACAGCAAACTTATCTAGCAGTGTTAACTGTGGATCCCAAAGTTCATTTGCTATTTGACCTATGTGTGCATGCTGCCATTTCTTTCCATCTGTCATCTCTAAAAATTGGTGATCCAGTGATATGTCTATTTAATTCCTTTCACAGAAGCACCAAAATCTAGTTGGTTAAGGAATAAGTGCTTTTTAAGAACAAAAAGAATTTAATTATCCCTTTTTTTTTTTTTTTTTTTTTTTTTTTTTTTTTTTTTTTCCCCTTTCTTTCTATTTATTTATTTATATGCCTCATTGCAGGGCTGCCTGGCATGATAGTCTCTCTCTTCTGGAAGTCAATTTCAGTATGAGTTGAACAGCAACCATAATAATGTCTTTACACCACCTTGACAGCATCATGGAAAGACCACTGCTAGAAAAAGCAGACCATCCTCCCATGTCAACTGATCACGAAGTAGGTGTTATTTACATTACACTATACCTACGATGATGTGATACTTGTTTTAAGTAACTTTTGAACTTCTCTGTCTGTCTCAACAAAGGTGGCCCTATAATCCACACCAACACTTTATGAAATCCTGTGCTGCAGTAATTTTGTAAATACAGATACCTCAATGTTAAATACGCCACTTCTTCTAGATATGTTATTTTTAGTATCTGCTGTTGTTGTTAAAGTATATTAAGTTAAGCATGTATTTGGTGAGAATATTAGCATAGAATATTCAGTCGGAGCCACAACATCTGTGCTCTTAGTTCTAGAGCTTCATTATTTACAGTGCTCAAAATGGCCACTCTTTGCCCCAAAGAACTTTAAAAAGTAAATAGCCCTGGGACAGTAAGTGACCCCATTAGTAGGGAAAGATACAAAGCAATGAAGCATTGACAGCACTATTTGCGATAGCATATGCATGCAGGCAGATTCTTTGGGCTTGCTTTTTTTTTTTTTTTGTTAAGAGAATGATTTAATTCTGTGCAATTACCCACAGTCTCCAAATTAAGGTGAAGATAGAGCCTAACAATAGAAGGTTGTTTAAAGAGAGCTCAAGTGAGAAAATCCAGGCTGTACAGAGTATGTGTTGAGGTGACAAGTGTGAGGAATTAGTGTCTGCTGAGAAGTCCCAGATTTGAAATGAGGAAAATATTTGTCTCTCCAAAATCCTGAACTACATAGAAAGGGTAGACAAACTAGTTTAGAGATTGTAATCTCTCAATGAAAAGGAAAACAAGACAAAACAAAACAGTAAGAAAAAAGAAATACTAAAAAGTAAATGAACAAAAAGCCCAGTTAACATTGAAGGCACTTACAGGAACACCCATTATGCCGGGTTCACCAGGGGGTCCGGCACTTCCCGGTGTTCCCACCTCTCCTCTTTCACCAGCTTCTCCACGAAGTCCCTGTTCTCCAGGCTCTCCCTAATGCAACACAAAAAATCTTTCATCAAGTTCCAAAACTTATTCTTGAGAAAAGAGAATTCTAAATCTTCAAGTTTTACCAAAGAAAACAAAAATGACAAAAACAAAACCACAACAAAAAAAAAAAGCCACAAAAAAAAAAAAAACCCACAACAAAAACACACACACACACAAAAACCAAACAAACAAAACAAAACAAAAAACAAACAAAAAACCTACAAAGCTAGAACTAATAGGAATCTTTCCAGTCAAGTCTCCAAGTTAAGGTAAAGCCTTTTCTACAGCTGATTCATACACTCATTCAACAGACAGATCTACTACTGTGAGGGTGTAACATCCCCTGTCCTTGCACCTGTCATAGTCCCTGGCACAGTATTGATCTGATGCAGGGAGTGAAGCATTGGGCTTCCTCTGTCTGGCACGATGTTCACAAGGGAAATATGCTGCACTGAGTTCTTCACTTTGAATTCCTCTGCTAAGTCATTCAGTTTTGCAGAGCAGGTCTGTGCCATTTAGGCTTATACTACACAAGGTTTTCCATGGTAAAACTACGTGTACTCAAATGGGCTCTACTGAATTCGTGTAATAGAGAGTGGAGAAAGGATACCTGGGCCTTTAAATTAATTACTGTTTTACCTCTTTTTTTTTTTTTTTTTTAAAAAAAAAAAAAAAAAGAACTTACCTTTGGGCCATCTCTTCCCTGAACACCATCTTCTCCTGGAGGTCCTGGTTCACCCTTACAAAAAGGAACGTTAAAAAGAAAATTATTGCCACTGACTGAACTTCTCCAGACTTTTTGCCTCTGTTTTACAAACACTTATGATCATTTTGGACTTCCTGGGCCATGATGGACAACATTTATGGTGCTGTGATAGTTTATTTTGCCTTCATTTTTCACTTATTCACTGTGACGGTTACAGCCTTGTGAACCTGAAGCATCAAGAACCACAAGAAACAGTCAGCATTAGAAAAATGACACATGGCTATGCTGGTATAACAATGAATATTTGACCAATGGCACTGAGATTGCTAAGTTTTGGAGTGCAGAACATGTAGTTACAGTAACTTCAAAAATACACCTATTCTGTCCTAGATTACTATGCTTCTGTGGATAACTACTGTGTTGGTATGTTCAGTGACTCAGCCTAGGGTCATGGAAAAACTCATTTATCACCTGTAACCACACCACGAAGTTTTAGAATGTTTGTCTTTCTTGGGGCCTGATCTTGAAAGACAGCAGCACCTCACAACTTTTGATACAGATAGTAGACAGCAAATGTGACCTGCCAACTACTAATAACATGGCATTTCAGTCATAGAAGTATGGGAAGTATGGAACTTCCATGTGGACTAGTATGAAAAATTTCTCTTCAACAACAACAGATATAATTGTAGAATTCAACTTGCTGGAGATTTTGGGCAGGAAGAAAAGATGATAGCATGGAGTTAATGGGACATTAGAGCAGCTCAGTGGGAAGGCTTATGTTTAAAAGGATACAATTTATTCTCTTTTACAAGTGCCCTGGATAAAAATCTGTCTCCAGCACTTGAAAAGACTTTTTCATCCTTCAAAGTTAGGCAACTATCTGGGATACATGAAAAAGGTAAGAAAGACATACAGAAGGAATAAGCAGATATACAAGTGTTTGCTGAAATCAAGTGCTGATTGAGCTCATTCAGCACAGCACCAGAAGCAAATCACATGCATGAGACAGTGGTACACAGACGTACCCAGCTCTGTTGGAGCAACAAAGTTCCATTATTTTGCCTAACTGCTACAGAGAATTGCTGTCATCATAACAGCTGGGTTGGGTATCTATGGATTTAGCTTCCTGCTCAAACCAGTCATTTCTCAGTAGCACTAGACATCTAGAAATATTTCAGCATTATAATCAGTAGTCTCTTGAACTTACCATAGCATTGTAAATGTTCTTCTAAAAGATATATGAAAGTAACTTATTAAATTCTTTTCATACATGAAGGTTTTCTGACATGTTCATAATGTATTTTATAATTTCTTTCTGGAGGAACATTCATGCTGATAGCTCACCCTTAAGCCTTGGTCGCCAGGTTCTCCAGCCTTTCCAGCAGACCCAGTGTCTCCCTGAAATGTCACAAGAAAATTAAGTCAGTGGATGGCAAGGGACAATATTTCTAACAGTAATGAAGTTTACAGATAATGCAGTTGTTATAACAATACTTCTTAATGGCTCACATCCTGTATCATTCTCTGCTTGGTTAGTGAATCAAATTGCTCAGATTTGCTTATAAGGAAACTGAAAAATTTGAATAGTCCAATAGAATGATTTCAACATTTACCTTTGTGCCTCGTTCTCCCTGCAAACCAGGTTCTCCTTCAGGGCCAGGAGGTCCCTGTGTGGTACAAGAGCTACTGTTACACATGGTCATTAGTAATTTTGCAACTACCAAATAGCACAGCCAAAATACAAGCATAAATATGAAATGAGGCACTTGGAAAGCTGCATGTCTTAAAAATTAAAATAAGAAAACACAGTTGTTTGGTCTTCCTGGAGACTGACAGAAGGAAAGTACGGGGAGTTTAGAACTGTGTTGCAGATGAATAGACTGTGAAGATACAGTAGCATCACTAAGCTAGCAACTTTCACCATAAATTACTAGCAAGCTGAGTAAAAATCTACCTTTTGCAATTTTTACTGACAGCTCTGCACTGTTTTGGCTTGACTCCAAGAAGGTACAGTCTTTGGAAAACAAATATAGAGGTTTTCAGATCACTTATTGTAGAATTTACATTTAATCCATTAAAAAAATTATTTTCAACTGGCAGTCAGAAGACTGGGTTCTGGGTGATTGAGAAAGTGCACTTCTCTGAATAAGCCACATCCTTCTTGTACTAAGTGAGCTCACCCTTCAGCTACTTTATTGCAAATGTAGCTAATACATTCTGTCATATTTCTTTCAAAGAGCTATTAAAAACAAAGCAAAAAATAGAAGCAAAAATTAGCAAATAGACTGGCTGCAGCTGCTTTTCTTCATCTACCATTTGCAAAGACTTATGATTAATATCATTCCAGTTGCAAACTCCCCAGTCTTGGATAAACTGTCTAACTGCAAGAAGGATGTTTCTCGTTCCTCTTGAATACTGATTGCTATAGATGTCATGACTGCACACCCAACAACAGCTCACAACAGTAAAAGGCCATTATTTTAGAAAGCCTATAAGTAATTGAGGGTCATGGTATTTAAACCAGCTACAGGTAATAAAATAACTTGTGAACACATTATTCAGGCATATTCTGTTTGAGTGTTTCCAGTTACAGTACAGATTATTAAAAACTCACCTCAAAACCCATATCTCCAATTGCACCAGCATCCCCTGGTTGTCCTCTTGGACCCTGGTATTAAATAGTATTTTGGATTCAATTCAATTAACATTAGATTATATTTTACAGCCTTGACTTTGACCCTTCAAAACTACCAGTTGGTATAAAGAAATGCATTTCCTTGTCATTCACCTTAAATCCCAAGTGTATGTAATACCATGATTGCATACAGTACTGAAGATTTTACTACCAGTCTTGACACACTAGAATAACAGATTTCCTAGAATAACACAGATGTCTCTTCTTATAGACTAAAAGTAAACTATTATCTGAACTAAGCTTTCCTCTTGATTAACTGAGACTTTGTTTAATTAAGGATTGTTAAGACTGTCTGGTTTGCTTTGTGGAAAAGCCTACAGTCTGGTACAGAATTAACTGGAAGCAACTACTGTGGATTTAGCAACATTTAGACAGAACAATCACTGAGGTGTAATGGAGTAAAGGCTGGGGCCTTTTTGATGACATCAGTAACTATGCTATAAGCACTTTCTTACTGAGTACACTTATAAGTAACAAACTAATTGCAATTACACATCTATGGATTGCTTATTAAAGCAACATTCTCAATCTCTATGCACCTAAGATTGTTCATCTCTGCTCACTGAATAGGATTTGCATGCCTTGGGAGCAGAGCTTGCCTGTAACAGCTTACAGCTGATTCCATAGCCACTATGAATGTATGTCAGGACAAATCAACCACCTAGATCTATCCACTCTGAACTCTGAGAAAGTTCATTTCCATTTACCCCTTTTGGACTCGTGTTTATAGAGATACTACGTTCAAAACATTTTCAGAAGAGATGCTGCTACCCATATTTGTGTTAGGAGTCTTTTAAGCAAATATTTGTTCTTTCTTCTTTCACTTCCTCCTTTAACTATGCATATCGTTTTGCTTCTCCTGATGACTTGGCAGTGATAACACAAATCCATTCTTGCCTTATAGCACCAATGTGAACTGCATACGAATAAGACGACCTCAGCACATGCATATATTTTACCTTATAGCTTTATTTAAGTAAGAGAAGAGAAGAGAAGAGAAGAGAAGAGAAGAGAAGAGAAGAGAAGAGAAGAGAAGAGAAGAGAAGAGAAGAGAAGAGAAGAGAAGAGAAGAGAAAAGAAAAGAAAAGAAAAGAAAAGAAAAGAAAAGAAAAGAAAAGAAAAGAAAAGAAAAGAAAAGAAAAGAAAAGAAAAGAAAAGAAAAGAAAAGAAAAGAAAAGAAAAGAAAAGAAGAGAAAAGAAAAGAAGAGAAGAGAAACTGCAGTTAAGTTCCTATTAAGAATTCATTTGGACTACACAGAGTCCATGGGTTTTGGTTTACAGTGACTCCATGGCATTCTGTGATAGAAGTGTCCCAAAACTTAAGTTAGACTCAGGAGTCAAGCTGTAACATCTCCATAGAGCTAAGCCTGCTGGATTGTTAACACTTTCCCTTGTGACTTTCAGGGAAATTCAGAAGCCAAACAGAGAGCAAAATAGCCTTTTAACCACTAACAGCAAACAGCTTGAAAACAAAAATTTTACTGAATTGTCTGAAAAGTAGGTAGAGTTGCTGTGCTAATGAAGTTGCTAGTAAAAATAGTTCTAACTACCTACATTTTTCTGTTCCTCCATTAATAATTTGCATTTTTTTCTGCTCAGTGACAGGGCAAGAGAAACTGTGTTAGCAGCTAGTTCTTATGCAGTGACAAGCTGATGGCAAAAATCAAGCTGCTCACAAATGCAGTTAAATAAAAGAGCCACGCATTTCACTTTGTAAAAACTTTCGTCATTTTCATAGCTTCTTTCTAGCTGCACAGACCATTTTCCAAAGATATTTTTCTTCACTAGCATTTGAGATTAAAAATCCTGCTCACAAGATTGACTTTTTTCATTCTGACACTGCACGTATAGATACTACATTGATGAGCATTACAGAAATGTAGGTTGCTCTGGAGTAGACCTCATAGATTTAATAAAGCTGATTGTCATTCTATACATACGAAAATTCAGGCTTGAAGGGAATAGCAGGAATTTTATGTAAAAGCCTTGCATTACAAAACTGTCAGATACTACAACACTCCAACAAGTTGGCAACTAAAATAAGTCGGCAATTGTATTCAAATGACAATTTACTAAAATAAAACCTGATGGCTGCTTTCTAGCCTGCCCAGCCTTGCAAGAGCAATGGCTTTCTGTAAGCATCTGTCAGCCTATGGATTAGCAGAAATAATATTTAATAATGTTAGAAATTGTTAGAAATAATATGCTTTATATCAACAGTTCACTATCAAGATTTAAATTACCTGTGTGTCCTTTGCTATACAAAACAACATTTCAGAAGCAACAAAACCATAGTTTTTTATATCTTTTACACTTCAACACTACAGAATGGCAGCCTTTTCCCAGGTTCCCTCCTCTAAGAAAGTACAGATTCTTTCACTG
This sequence comes from Excalfactoria chinensis, assembly GCF_039878825.1. Lineage (NCBI taxonomy): Eukaryota > Metazoa > Chordata > Aves > Galliformes > Phasianidae > Excalfactoria > Excalfactoria chinensis. The sequence goes on from NC_092832.1 coordinate 8,831,893, forward strand.
TATTTATACAATCTGACTTATCCCCAGATGTGGTAATGCAATAGTATTCCTATCATGGTTACATATTTCAGTACTTTGTATGTATTTGCTGCAGAACCTGCACAATCATCCACTACAACATTAACCACATAGAAGTGAGTGTGACTTTCAAATAACAACAATCAGAACAGGAATCCATTCAAAAGAGGAATGTCTGAGATATACTAGAAAGGTCTTTTTGTTAGTAAAACTTGTATCTGCCAAATACATGTGATCCTTGAGTTTCTGAGCAGCAATCCTAAGGTATCTGGAAACAACACCACTAATATCTGTATCGGCACATACTTCTACTTCATAGATTTAGTAAATGTCTACCTCAATGTAGAGCAGAGCCACCTAGCATTGCAATCCAGATTGTCATGCTCTCCTATGTTGTACATGCCTTACTATAGCACTTCCCAGCATGATTAACACATCTCCTTACGCACAAGTTATACCAAAGCAAAGGACCAACTCAAGTCCTGTAGTTATACAACAATTACCCCACAATCCCTACCCATGCACTGTTAACAAAACCAAATCTTTGTAAAACAGAACTAGAGCTGCTAGGGGGAATTCAGTACAACATGTGGAAAAAATTTTAAGCAGGCATAAAGATCAACTTACTGTCTCTCCCATTGGTCCTCTGTCTCCTGTGGTTCCAGGAGGCCCAGGCAAACCCTCAAAGATTAAAATAAAGTGAAGGAAAACAATAATAAAAAAAATTTAGTTGGAAGCAGGCTGTTCTACATTCTATGCAAAACCACTTCCCTCTTTCATTTCTGCTCATTCAATAACTTGCACAGAAATACTTGAGAAGCCTCTTTTTCTGGATCACAATCATTACCACGTCACTGACCTTGTGGCAGGTGAGGAAGCCCTAAACAAATCTCCACTGTTTCTTTTACATGGGGATAGATATTGGCTGACCCACCATTTAGCAGACCTGCATTGCTCTCCTTAGCCTCAGGTGAGTCCCTCCCTGAAAACTGCAATAAAATTATTTGCAAAGCAACTTCTAGCCCCTCCTTGCTACATACAGCTGCTGTTCTGCTGCTGTTTGCGATCATACCATATTCTGTGGACTGTCACCCGTGAAAGCACTGGTCTAGTAGCACACTGCCATGTTCATTCTAACTCTCACTTCTGCATCTGATTCTTTGTACAGAAAATGTAAACTCCTATATTAGTTTTCAAACTGCCTTAAAATAAATAAAAAAGTATGATATAAATGAAGCATGATATTTTGTGTTTTGGAAGAAGTAACAGAGTATTCAGTACTCACAAGTGCTCCTTGATCTCCTCTTTGACCAGGATTTCCAGCTTTACCCTGGTCAAAGAGATTTTTAAAGATGTTGGCCTCTGATAATTTTGAAGAACAGGTCAGAAACTGGCAACAAATACATTAAGGCTTCATACAAAAACTGGCTCCAATACTTACAATGAGCCCAGGAGTGCCTTTCTTTCCTGGATCTCCTCTTTCTCCCTGATAAATAAGAACACAAGTTCTATTGGCATTTGCCACCTAAGCTGCATACACACGATGTATATTTAAATGCTGGGTAAGCGAAGAAATTGCAGATTTAGGCTTAGATGGGCTTCTACAACAGTTAAGGAGGACCTGAAGAAAACAGAAATTTGAAAGTCTTCTCTTGGACTAAACAAAAATTTATTACTGCTTCCAACATGTTGATTTTCTGGGGATGGCACGGTGTATTGCCTATCACAGTCTATCCATATGTTTTGTACGGTGCTGAGCAGTGGAAGGACTCACCTTAATGCCTTGTGTACCCGGCTCTCCAAGAGGACCATCTGCACCTCTAGGCCCCTGAATATTGAACAAGTGATTAGGAACATTAACTCTTTTACATTTTGTAACAAGATATGCAACATAAGCCCTAGGAGACAGAAATCAATTTTGTTGTCACGAACACTGAAAATTCACAGGATGAAAAGCAATTTTCTTTGCATGTTAAGCATGAAATAAAACTTCAAAAATAAAATAAAATAAAATAAAATTTGTTTCTGGCTTGCTGTAATGTAAATTTTAGAATCAAGATATATATCTTTTTAACTATATTTTTAACTTTGTAAACAAGATGTTTAGGTGCTCCACTAGACCCAGTTTGCAGACAGATATTTTCTGCTCTTTTTCATCCTCTGTGCATGCATGCAAGTCACATTTAGAAGTACCTACATGATTACTGGTTATATAAGGCACTTGATTTTGGACTTCAGTTATAATTAAAAAAAAAAAAAAAATTAAAAATCCATCTGGCTTATAAGACTTTAAAACAGGCAGATAAGGTTCTTCCATTAGTAAACCAGCTTAAGGCAAGATCAAAACCAATTTATTGTCTTGCATAGTGAGCTGCAGTACTATCAAACTAAATTATCTACTTTAAATTGACATTTTACAACCAATATACAATGATAGCTTATTATGTTATGCTTGTTACACTATGGTATTTCAATACAGCAGATATTTATTGCCAAAATGGTCAGACACAATTATTTAATATTAGCAAACAATCTATTAGTTCAGAAGTAAACAAACAAATCGTTAAAATAGATGATGAGAAAAATGTTTAAAAAATTGTTTATTCATGCTGACATTGGTGGGCATTTTCATAATTCTCAACCCAATTTGGGTACAGAAACAAAATCAAAACCAGTTAAATACAATCTAAAACCAACAACTGCTTTAAAGCAAGAGCTAGTTGAATATGATGGAGCTGGGTTCTTTACAACATTGGCAGTGGGAGGATGAGATGTCAGCCTTTCTGGTAGCTTCCTAGCTGTGCGGTGCCAATATCAAGCATACAGAATATGTACATTGCTAAGGCATTTCCTCAATGAAAATGATTCACATTTTCACAGTGCATTTCTGAGTTACAGGGAATCTTATTTCTTAGGTCATGGTTTTTAGTGAAGGGCATTTAACTGCATCTGATTACAGAGTGTTCTAATAAGTAATAAGATAAGGATGCAAAAAGACTTTGTTGGAAGTATATCTGATTTTATTCACTTCCTTCTCAAAAAAAATATTTGTAACATCTATGTCCCTACTGAGCTTTTTGATTCAAAACATAACAAAATTTTGTTCTGTTAGTTTGGCTTTATTGATGCACATCAAAGACCCTGTCAGAACAGATGAGCAGCCACCCACTTTTCCCTGGAGCTACAGTAGAACAAAAGGCAGATGGGTACCTTGGAAACAACATGCGTTCAAATTCTGTTAGGCTTTGCTCTTGAAATGGAAATGTCCCAGGAAAAGACCTTTCCTGTGGGCTGATACATAATTACATCCTCTGGCCAAGCCAAAACTATCCCACGAGAAGCTTGTCCGTTAGCTTTCCAGCACTGCTGCTTCTGGCCAGCATGAGCAGTGTATAGCAGCCACAGGGCAAGGAAAGGGAATAGGCTGGGAGTTGTTAGAATCCTTCTGATATCTCAGAGGGTTTGGAAACAGCTTTTGTGAGGCAATCACTGTGCTTTCCTGGCCCCCTCTCCTGCTTTGGTCAATGAATGACTGAGTATTTATAGACTTTTTTTTAAGCCAGAGGGGAAAAAAAAGAAGCCACAAAACATAACACTCCCAGTCCCTGTGAGGTTCTTGCTGAGTGTGATCCCAATCCAAAGACAACTGAAGTCTGTTGAAATCCTGGTGACTTTAATGCACACAGAGACCAGAACCAAAAGGCTAACAGTGCTTTCAACGGTGATGAGAAAAACAGAACTGCATCTCAAGTTTGGATTATGTAACTGTGTAACTATTGAATTATTGTATAGCGTAATCTAAAAGAAAGCTAAACATCTTGATCAAATTAATGTCAGGTTACTGCTTTGTACTTTTTCTGTAATAGATTACTAAAATGTACATAAAATGGGTTGTGATAAAAACTTAAGGAGGTCTAGTCTAAGCTGGTTTAGAGACCTGATATTGCTCTTGGGTGGAATTTCTCCATGAAAGGGGAAGGGAAGGTTGGAAACTTTGAAATGAAATGAGGGTGGATCAAAAAATGGGGGACACAGGGAGATAAAAGCTCAAAGAAGAGCAAAGGAATACCCTAAGGAACATAGGGAAGGGGAGATTCAGAGTATAAAGGAGAGAAATTACATAGAAGTTTTATTCTTTCCCAGACATCTTAGACACACAATTTGTTATTTGCCTTTCTGCATTCTCCACATTGCTTTTAAGGGAATAGAAGCTCAAAATGAGATATTCAAGGAGAAAAATAGGTATTTTAATTGTACGCATCTGAGTAATAATGAATTTTCATTCTAGAATTTTATCTTCTATCATTAATAATAAGAACACATCAGTTACTTTAAACACTCGTGACTTCTTTTTAATCACAATGGGGGTTCACAATCCACAGTTTAGGAAATGGTCCTGTGAGGAAAATGCACAGGATTGTCAGTTTGTACTTTGTGCACAGTACACTAAAATCTTCCTGCTAGTCACATAGATACTGCTACATTGACAGTCCATTCATTAGGAAGACTAATAATCTAAGACTAATAATCACTAACAATCAAGTGAAAAGACCTATCATTCAAAACACCAACCTTTCACTAAATAATTTTGAACTGAAAACAAGTTAACAGAAACCAACACATTGCTCAGCTTTTGGCTCAGGATTTTGCCTGCCTTTAGCCAGTCACAGAGCAGAGTATAGGAATCCAAGGGAAAGGCAATTGAATGTTCTATCAAAAATACACCCTAAAATTCCTATAAATTGTATGCTGTGATTGCATTATCAGCATAGATCAATTGGATCTGTATCCTTTCCTATTGTAACTTGTACAGAATGAGAAATACACATAACATGTTTGCTGCTATTTAATTTAAGTTGCAGCTAAGCTGAGAAGTGAGTCTGCCAAATGATTGCTACTACTTTTTTCTTTGGCATGGGTCTAGTTTTCTTAGTAAAATGGAACATATTGCATTGAAAACTTAATGATTATAAATAAAGCAAGAAAAAGTTCATCTAAGAAGGAAAGAATAGGCAACTAACCCTTTTTGTTTCCCTCATTCTGTCCCTAAGATATAAGAGTGAAAATAACACTATGTATGCTAAGTATGCTATGCAGTTACTTCTCTCTCAATGAATTCCAGGAAAATAAGAGTATGAAAATAACTGCTATTAAGCTTTAAAATACTAAGCATTAGCCAGAAGAATACTAACTTCTCAGAATCTCAGCAGGTATTAAGAACTTTGCTTTTGTCTCACTCGTGAAGTCAATCTACTGATACAGGAATCCTTTCTCTCAAATTAAAGGTAGCAACTGAGTTCAGTGGAGCTCAATGTACAAACAAAAAGCAGTTTCAGTCTATGACATTCTTATTTTCTTCTCAGTACATTAACATCAAGAACAAAAAACTTGGCAGCCATATTGTTACCAGTATGTTCTTCAAGACTACTCTTCCTTTTAGCCATGAGAGAGATTACTTCTCCTTGACACAGCTCTTTATACTCTCCAGAGTATCATTAGGACACTAAAGTATCTACCAAGTGGTGTTCTCCTTCTGTACTTTCAAAAGATCAAATGGTATATAAGAAAAAGAAAAGTGAGTCACAAAAGGGCCCAACTCTCTACTTGATTTTCAAATTTTGAGCATGAGCTGAGAAAGCTCTGTGCTTGGTGGCATATCTCCCCAAAACCCTCAGTGTACTCCACAAGCTCCCAGACAGCCTCCCTTCAGCTGGCCAGAACACCCCAGTGTGTTGGAGACTGAGCAGCTGGATGCTCTCAGGCAGAAGTATTCTGCTGGAAAACTTTGGATGTGAACTGGTTGCTGAAAGATCCATAATTTATGGGATGAAGGAATTCCACTCTGTGACAGTGCAGAAGTAGAGGTCAGTGCTCCCAAGGGTTTCTGCAGATTCCAGCTGTGAAGATGGGACAATTTCTTGTTTCAGTACACAATAAAAGAAGATTTCCATATGCTTCTATTTAACTTCTGTATGTAACCATGGTATGCGTTTTTCCAAGGCCTGCCACACAGAGCTTTGGGCTCTTACACTTGTCATTCTGAGTCCAGTGATGACAAATCCCAGATTTCAGGGGCCTCCAAATATTTTCCTTATGTGTTTTGGTTTTGATATTTTGATTTTGAGAGCAGAAAATATTCTCAACAGCTTCAGTGGGAGTTTGTTCACAGAGCCTAAAGACTTGGGTCTACTCCAAGACACTTTTCCATGAAGCATTCCTAGTCACGTTGGATGTAGGCAAAGGCACAAACCACAACTCTGAACCAGGACTTCCAGAGAACTTGGGATGTTTGGGATTTATTTTGAGTGATCTTAATTATAAGCAATGTACTCCATGATGTGCTGCCAAAATCATAAAGAGACACCCTCAAAAATTCTTGTCTCAGTTGGCAGAAGATGTGACATTCCTTAAATAAAATGCCTCCTACCTTCAAAACCGAATCTAAATTAAATCTGCTGGGAAGGAGGAAAGCCTGGAGGACTCGCATTCAAGCAGCAGCTTGGTTCTAATCCCAGCTCTGATGGTGCTGGCAGATGGACTATCAAGAGGGAAGGATCAGAATGGGGAGTTTCAAGGGGAATGCTATGTCTATTGGAATTAAAACATACTACCTGAAAGCAGCTTACTCCCAGTCTCGGACTAATTACTTTTCAGTTGGCCTCTGAACTCACTGCATCCCACAGGTGACCAGCTGAGCAAACTCCAGTAGACAGTCTATTGTAAAATCACCTTGTGAACATTTCAGGTACTTTTCTGAAAGCCAATGGCTGGGGTTGGACTCTGCTGCTTACATCATTTCTGGTAATTGGTTGGGCTCCATGTTTCTGAAAGGTAGGGTGGGTCCTCAGCCTCTACAGCTCATTAAGGTTTCTCTGAATTTTACATAAACAAATACATCTGCATTCTGAAACACTGGCCTCAATTAACTAATTTTTTTCTGGACACTGACTAGTATGACCCTTGCTCCCTACCTCTCACATGTCACATGCTATTTTTCTGAACTTAATTTGCTTTTTCTGCAGGAAAAATTACCAAATTAATACATTCTCTTCTGACTTTGCTACTTCCTCTCTCAGAGACATTGGGTATTTTTATTTTACTTTCAAAAACATAAATGATGTATTGATTAAAAAAACCTATTCCTCAAACAACCGAACAAACCAGTAGTGCTCACAAATGTAACACTTTCATATTTCTCTACAGAAGATAAGGCTGGTAATCATTTTTTACTTTGGTCCTGCTCTCAGCTGGAATAAAAAACAAATCCCCATTTAACAGAAATGTGAGTGGAAATGAAGATCCCTATCGTTTCCTACATAGGAATGCAATTATCATTTGTTTGATTTCACTACAAATAGCTGGAATCCAGAGTTAGAGGAAGCAAATGTACATGGGTTCCATATCAAATTTATTTTGGCAACACTCTAATCCCTGCTCTAAGTACCACGAGAAAGCAGAATTACTTACCCTTCTGCCCTTAGGCCCCTGTGGTCCTGGTGGTCCCCTTGCCCCAGAAGATCCCTACACGTCAAATAAACTAATTATTGTCTTTGACATGTAGATTTATAGAAATTACAAAGTTCGTAGACAATGAGTAACAACCAATGCAAACAAAACAAATTCATAACTTCTAGTCATGGTTCAAATTAAATTAATTGTGTTAAAAGTGTAATTTATCTAGTAAAATCTGAATAGTAGTCTTTAAGTAGTCATGTTCTCAATGAGAAAGCATGATCTGTTGGATTACGTTAATTCTGTCCAGTGTTTGAAAATTCCTCAATACTCTTCATATTCCTGATTCAGCAGTGTTACGTTAAAGCCTGTGTACTGTTGATCCACAGTGAAATTAAGACAGTTATATACAGCAAATCACAAAATCATTTTATAAATTAATAATCAAACTAAACATATAATAACATGTAAATTATATTGAGTCAATGAATAATGCTGTTGTGCAGTAATAAAACATCCTTAAACAGCTCTGTGTCCCTACTTGTCTCAACTGAGTAATTTTTAAATGGGTGAGTAAGTGGTATAATTACTTTCCTTGTCTCTCATGGATGATCCTGGTACACAGCAGGTGAACACTGTGTCTGACTGGGCAAATTTTCATGACAGTTTTACAGACTGCAGTACCAGTTAGAAAACATTCATAACTCCAGCAGAGCAAAAAGGCTATTAAAAAATGGTACATTTGACGTCAAAACAAAGCACTATTTTATACCTACAGGTAATCCTTCTGGCCCCACTGGCCCGGGGCCTCCTGGAGGTCCTAAGTAGCCCTAGAATTGAAGTAAGTATAAAAAAGACACAATTTTATCTAAATTGTCATTAAAACAACAATAATAAATCCAGTTTGTTACTTGAAGAATCAGAGGTAAATTAATAAAAGGTCAACTGATACGTGAAACATTTCATCCTGGCTTAGAACAAGCATTGCTGCCAGGACACCAATCTTCACACTAGAGTGACACCCAGGGGTTGTCCACAACTGCTACGCAGTAGAATTAAGAGCCCACACTTGTTACCAGTCTGACTACTGGAACAACTTGGCAACTTGGTTACCCCTGCATACACAACAAATTATTTGATCTACTTCCCTTCCTTTATTTATCTCTCCTTTCAAATCAGTGGTGTTTGTTTGCTTGTTTGTTGGTTTTTTTAATGTCAGTCTCCTGAAAGCCTTGTATTATTTTGCTGCTTCATTCAGCAGATCAGTTTGTAGCATCAGTTCAACAGCAGTCAAAATGTTGTTAATGAAGCCTCCTGGAAACACCACCTTATAAATACTATTCTTTTCCATAAAGTTTGCACAGTCAGAAGGCTTACAATTCATTACTGTTTTGGAAGGCACAGCGCCTTTGTAATTAGCATGTATATATAGATTTAACCTTACTTATGACTTACCATCACACCTTTCTCTCCAGGAGGACCTACTGGTCCTGGACTGCCTCGCTCTCCCTTCAATGAAAAATTAAAAAGTAAATATAAGTGAGTGTTCCTTCCCTGAAATGTTCCTTGTCTACTATTCCTAGACTTGCTCTAACAATATTACAGTGATGCAAGAGGACTTTTACTAGTGTTGTCATACACAATCCACAAGGGACTTAGCATTAAAAGGGGAGCGGCATAACAACTCTGCTTTAGGGACCTTCCTTTTCTTAGAAGACTGCAGAAAAGATTTAGTACTTCACCAGTCTTTCTGAACTGCTACTAGCAGATCCCTTCTCTCTGTTGCATGCACCACGTTTATAGTTACGTTTTTAATCTATAATCCTCACCTCAGTAAACAATTTATTTCCTCTCTCCCTCATTTCTTCCACGTTTTAGGAAAAGAACATATCTAAAAGGAAGGCAGCCCTGCATCAGCTGCAGAAGCAATGGGAATGGGTGGCATAGAGATCTCATTCTTGTCTTACATACTTTCCCACCTTTTATTCATATAGCACTCAGCCCAGCCATTAGCTTGGCTGTAGATTATCTTCACTGCACAGATTGCACATTTATAGTGAACAGTACACATGACATAGAGATAATGCAATATTTTGTTAGATACTTGGAAATAAATCTTTTAATAATCTTTAAATAAATCTTTAAAATAAATGTGCTAAAAGTATATTTGTCATTTAAATCCACTCAGCATGTTTACATTGTATTATTCAATCCAGAAAAGAGGAAGACAAGTTCTACAGAAATAGCATAGTAATGAAAATAATTATTGTACTGTGATGGATCAATTATTATTTTACTGTTGCGTCAATTCCCTACTACTTAAGCTAGCAGCAATATCCCTAGGCAATCTTTACTGAGTGGAGTATAGTTATGAACAACAAGAATTATTTGATGCTGAATTCTTAGATATTATAAGTAAAACAATATGAGGAAAATATGATCTTAATTTTAACAAGCAGTGCTTTCCATTGATAAATTTTTGTTCATGTTTTTCACAGTAATTCAAATAAATTGCTGACTTTTCTAATTGGATCCCTTTAAATAGCAGCCACAAGTCTAGGTGAAATAATTCAGCCCTGCAGGGCAGAAACACAAATGGTGCTGGATCATTCCGACTAACAATTATGCTTTTATTATAATTGAAGCTGACATGCAGTACCGCAATAGTTTCCTGTTTTTCAGTTTTAAAATATTTCACCTAAATAAAACCTTGTCAAATATACTTAAGCTATTTATGCTGTTCTAGTCACATTGTCTGCCAGACTTCACTTTCATAAACAGAACTGTTATTACACAGCATAGAAAATGAACAAAGTTGCCTTTTTAACTCAGTTAATGCATACTGTCATATTCATCATTCTACTTTCATCTGTTAATGATGTAGCAGTGCTTAACCAATGATTGCTGTATAAAACAAGCATCATTTATGTCAGTTTTGTGAATCGACAGCAGTAGACAGTAAAGTGTCCTAACGTGACATATCAAATCTGTAAGCAACAGATTGCTGGTAGATTGGCAAATTCATTGCCAATTCAAATGACAAACACTAGACACATACCCCTAATAACAGCATTTGGGTTGCTGTTTATTTCATCCCCATACACAGAAATACTATAGAAATGTAAGCTTTATCCATGGACAGCAAGCCATCTCTCACCGATATTTTGTCTCCCCAGTGGCTTTTAAAGCTTATTTTTGCTGCTGAGCAGTTAGATATGCTATTTATACCTTTTCACCAAGGTTTCCAGATGGCCCAGTTTCTCCAGGTAAGCCAGATGATCCCTGGATAAGAAGTATGAGGAATTATTAGTGCAACGTCAATACCAGTTCATAGCTGGCAGCTCCACAGTGCCCAGCAGCAGTATAGCACAACTCTCAATTCCTGAGAGCTGCTGTTCTATTTGTATAAGTGGTCCTGTGGGCAGTGAGGACTGCACAAGCTAACTGGGCTTAAAGTCTATTCAAGGGGATGGCTACAGCTAGACAAACCAACAGTAAATAGCTACTGTTACTAATCACGTTAATTCGATCATCGTACTGCGTTATCACACAGAGACTACCTGTGGTCTTAGTATTGCAGTGCTGGAAGCTTTACAAACATACAGCTTGCTAGCACTTCAGTCTGACTGCAAATTGCAAGGGGAATAAATTCAGTAGAACAAAGTAAAAGCCAGTCAAGGTAAACATGATACTAGATCAGATGTTGTCTGTTATCCCCCTAGGTGTTAGAGCCCCAAACAAATCAAAAATCAGGGGGATCAGAGCCTCTAATCATTTATAAAGTGAAGTAAGTCTCTCCTGAGACTCTCCCACATATTTCTCCTGTGCAGGACAAGTACCACCATAGGAAATGGAAAGTAAGATACTAAGTATTTTCATTTTTTTATTTTTCAAATCTTATTCCCTGTGCCTGCAAAACCTCAATCTAAAAAACAGAAAATCAGCTGAGAAAAAAAATATGAAATGCTGAGCTTGAAGAAAAATAGGCACCCAGAATACACTGCAAAAAGCTGCATGTGAAAGATGGCAGAAAAACTTTCAGTAGCAGAATAAAGCATGACTGCACTGAGCCTGTAATGCTTTGAAAAGCACTGTGTAAATAAAATGGCAACAGGCACACTGACATGGGAATCTCTACATATGTCACTGTGCTAGCTTAACTAGCACTAAACTGGCATTTAAGGGGAAGAATTAAAGAAAAAAGAAAAAAAAAGAAAAAAAAAAGAAAAAAAGAAAAAAGAAAAAAAACAAAACAAAACAAAACAAAAGGAAAGCATTTCTCCTGCACTCAATAGGCTTTGTCCTTTGTAGTCTGTTCCACAGAAATCATTTCATATCAGAAAGACAATGTTCCATCCTGACACCTGACTTTGAAAAACAAAACAAAAATTTTCTTTAGACCTTTACCTGTGTAATTTCAGTAGAGTCTGGGCCCAAGTACTTTAGTGTAACAGGTGCAAATTAAGACCTTATGATTTTTTATTTTTTTTTTTTCCCCCTCCTTGGATTGCTGGCTAATCTGGAAATATCATAGCGTATATATGCTGCAATGAGCCATTGAGGCAGTGACCTTGCAGGCTAACAACACTGGCACAAATGAGTTTCTGGACAGGCTGGAGAGACAAACAGGTTCCTCAATGGTTCAATGGTTGCTACAGCAATATACTGTATGTCTGACGTTGTGCATTATGTTTCAGCCTAAGGTGTCTCTTGGCATCTGTGTAAGATTTATCATAGTGATGCTGGCACTGAGGCAATACTTGGAGGTCAGAGGCATGGTCAAGAGATTTTGTGACAAACTCTGTGAATGAGTTACCACTGCTGACAGTATGACTTGTGGCCAACCGCAGGCCTCAGTGCCAGGCAGAAATCAGTAAGACAAAGAATTACCCTGTAGTCTTGTTCATCAAGATGAAGGCTGTGGAGGTATGATTTCAAAAGGCTGAAGACTAATCACACCCATTTTCTCATTTCAGAAAGGGAAGAAGATGTAATCACAGCCAAGATGCAGCTGAGATCTATTCTCCCTTCACAGAGGCTCCTGACTTCCTAGTCAATGCCACACTGTGCAGAGGCCTGAAGACTCTGATCAGAAAGTTGTGCCCTGCAACTACACTGATGCATTTACTGACCAAGACCCTTTTTCAGGTCAGAAGTATTGTCTTTCTGAGTAAGCTGCTCTGAAATGAAAGAGAAGGAACGATGAGGAAGCAGCAATTAAGAATGTGCTGTTGTGTTAACCAGCATGTTGGGCTTTCCGTACAAAACCTCTGAGCGAGAAGACTAATGCTGGCTTCTAAGCAGAATGTTTCCTAAACACTGTTCCTCAAGATAAAGTAATTAAGATAATTTACTGTAGAAACACTAAAAGAAAGTGGATTTCTGAAGGTGCAAAAAGAGGAAAAGAAACCATGTATGAGTGGAAGCACTTATGTCTGGGAAGCAAAGCAATACTTCAGATAACAAGAACTGAAGCCAAAGAAATGGCAAAGGCGACAAGGACTTCAAGAACTAAGGAGATAGTTTGTAACAGATAAGCTAAACATTCCCCTCTCCTTCCAAAACAGAGGGCAAGTGAGGGAGGTAATGCTAGGGCAGACACCAGCAGAGGCAAGAAAGAAAAAAAAAAAAAAAAAAAAAAAAAAAAAAAAAAAAAAAAAAAAAAAAAAAAAAAGTTTAGTTAGAAATATCATTTCACTTTTTAAAGCAATTAGTAACAAACATACAGTGAAGGGAAAGTACAATCAGAAAGCAAACATCTTGTTCCATTAATACCTCAGCCACAAGACATTTTCCTAATGGATCTTCTTAAAGACCATGTGGCTCCTTAAATTTTAGTTTTGGATTGGTTTGCCATAGAGATCAGACACTGAGACTTGACGGTGGTTTCCTTCTTATGTAAGGAAATCAATGCACTCTAAAATCTGTTTGTCAAGTTGGTATCATTCAGTATCCCTTCAATCCTCTGGGGACTAATGGTGGGTTTAAAAAAAAAAAACACAACAGAAAAAGTAAAAAACAAACAAACAAAAACAAACAACACAAAACCCAACAAGATCTGAAATATTAAAAAAACAAAAACAAAAACAAAAACTCATCGTGGTTTTAAACCTTATTATTAAAGTCATAAACTTTAATTTAATCTGTGATTCTGTGAATTTGCAAGGATTTATGTATAACTCTACAGTGACAATAACAGCATTTTAGAAACCTTCCTGACAGGAGTATTTTTGTGGGAAATGAATCAAAGATCAGATCTCACAAGTAACACATGCCTAAGACAGACAAAACATCTTGCCAGCACATATGCTCCATGCTAGAAACCGGCCTGTAGTGGAATAATTGAAAACACACTGTGTACTTAATGCAAACTCAAGTTTGGAGTAATCAATTGAAAAGCTTGGTAGTGAGGAACAAACACTCAGCTGTTTCCAAAAGTGCCTGTGGAAGTAGTTGCCTGTCAGGTTGTATGCTAATGTATTCTTATGTTAAGTGAAAGTCTTTGATTCAGCATTTACAAATGTCTTTATTCACCATTCTCTCAATGATATCACACATCTAGCCACATTAACTTTCTTCTTTGAATTTTTTTGGGGGGGCATTTTCAATTAAGTTTTGCTAAAATTTGTACTTGGTCTGTGCATTCTACTTCCCTCCATACCACAGTCACCATCTCTGCCTGCTCACTTTGGCAATTCTTAAAGGCCCATCAGCTTCATACTTCATGAAGACAGGGGGTTGGACTCGATGACCTCTAGAGGTCCTTTCCAACCCTACAGTTCTGCAATTCTGTAAAGGTCTTCATATATTTTGACATATATTTTAAAATAAACAAATAAAAAAAGAAAGCATAAGTGAGCAAATATTAAAGGTTTAAGATTTGACTTAGTTGATGCGAGTCTTCAAGGATCAACAAATATCTCCATTATAAAGAGGACCAAGAGCAGAGGACGAGAGAGGGAAGAAGAGTGGATGTTCCACTCCAGATTTTTAATAACCAGTTAGCCAAGTAATTGTTAGGAGTGATATGGAGATAACCAATTCTGTCTAGGCACATAGCTACATGTCACCTCAAGGTCATGCGGAGCTGTGTGATTTTATGCAGGGCAGACAGAACAAATCTGCAAAGTATGTCACAGGCTGAACGTAGCCTTTCAAATCATTTAACTGGAAAAGGACTGCTCATTCACTGACTTGAACACGCTTTGGAAGACCTCTTTGACTACCTACAATATTCACTCAGCCCATTATGAAAATAAATCAAACAAACAACTTGAAACAAAACAGCACCAGAATCAACACTGGCAAGTATTTTAAACTGAGGACTTCCTTTAAGTAGTAAGATTCTGAAAGACCACAAAGCTAAACCTAACCTACTACAGCTTAAAAGAAAACCAAAATTCACCATAAAGTTACTGCAATAAATTGCTCATTCACTCTCAAATGAGTATAGAATTGAAAATAAAAGCAGAAAGAGAATACAAGCTTACTGCTTCACCAGTTTTTCCAATGTTTCCTTGGTCTCCTTGTTCTCCCTGTTAAATGGGGAAAACAGATGAGGTAGTTCATTAGAAAAGTAATTTCTTTCATATGTGTATATTCAAGCTGTCTGTTTTCCTAACAGACTCTTGATTTTCTAAACTACAGCAGCCAATTATAACTTCAGAAACTAAAATTAAGCAACTGGTAAAAAATAAAAATAAATGTTGTCAGTTGATTTTATTTTTGTAAAAAAATATGTGAGCTTTATTCTAGAATACTTATAAATTCTCCAGAAAAATGAAAGCTGTGTATTAAGGGCACACTAAACACTGTAAGTCAGCAAATATAGTAAATGGATGGTGTAATTTTCTTTGAAATTTCCTGTTAACAAATATGAATGCCTTGATAATTGTAGAGTTGATTCAGAAGTAAAATGTTACCAGCATACTCTATCAATACCTTTAAATATGTTACAGAGTATTTTATTAGGAAAATTGCTATTTGAATTTTATTTTAACACAATTATTTTTCTTCTAGAAATCCCATATTTTAAACTAGAAGAGTTTTGTTTTCCTTCATAATGCTGCATGTCACGTAGCATTTTCCTACATATTTTGGAAGTGGAAGCTCAGTGTATACATGCTATGACAATCCCAGCTTCCTGATGAACTGGAAACTGTTGGCTCAGATGGAGGCATGTGCAACTCACTGTATACTGCATTGGATACATGACCACAGCTGATACTCCAAACACAAACTTATTTGATACATAAAAGAAGCATTTACCTTTAAACCTTCTGGTCCAAGGTCACCCACATAACCTTTCTGTCCTGGCTTTCCCTAAAATAAATAGAATGAATTAGTAGTTCAATTTCACCCTGGTTTCTGTGGTTATCAAACTACATATATTCAAAAAGAACAGTTTAGTGACACCTAGTACCTGCATTTGAATCCATCGCATTTATAAACCAAAGTCAGGTATTCTTCACTTCCTATACAGTTTAAACCGACCAATAGATTTGGTTATTCAAACAGCACAGCCCTGCCTAGAAAAACTTCACCCATCTGTTCCAAGGGAAAGGTCTTGGTCCAAAAGTAAAGGCCAAGTGCACTGGGGATGGATCTTGAGATAGTCAGTAATGAGGTCATGCAGGTCTGACAACTGGATAAGGAAAATGAATTCAACATTCTAATGATCCTGTATCAAGAAAATGTGAATTTCTGCTAAAAGGAATCTAACAGATGTTAAACCACACTGCTCTTTCAACAGGCTGATAACTGCAATTAGACTCTCTGTACTGATAGCTTTCCTTTCTATATGATGTCCTGAAACAGGAGTGATCAAAGCAAGAGATCCCAAAAATTTCCTTCAGAAAAGGATGTTACATTTCTAACCAGCTCTTTTGCTCTGGCTTTTCTGTACCTGTATGTGCCTGAAGATCACCATGCATGTTCATTTCTGGGCAGTCAAGAAATTCTTTATTATTTTAATTACATTATCAAAACTATACAATCCTAGACTTCTCATATTAATCTTTCTCTTCTGTTTTTCTTCTTCTCTCTCTCTGCCTGAGTGA
The DNA here is from genome assembly GCF_039878825.1 of Excalfactoria chinensis. NCBI lineage: Eukaryota > Metazoa > Chordata > Aves > Galliformes > Phasianidae > Excalfactoria > Excalfactoria chinensis. Next base: position 8,848,422 of record NC_092832.1, read on the forward strand.
TTTCATTTTGTTCTGCAAGTTCCAACAAATCTCACTGTGTCAGAAACAGACTTTTGTTTTGATAAATGGATTAGAACAGGGCACAATCAGGAATGCAGGGAGAAGAGGCTGTGAAGACAAGTTCTGAGAGACCTGGAGCAGGCAAGTTGTGTCTTTCCACAATGTTTAGCAAAGAACAACTGATGCACTTCTGCAGGTTACTACATGCTGTTTTGCTCATTTGCTGTGAAGAATTGTAAGGTCTTTATGGTGAGAAGAATATAACATAAAAATATTTTAAATAGAATTCATAGAAAGAAAACTGGTGACCACCATTAATGACCTTGATGGCTTTAGTCCTGTCAGAGCTCAATTGCAGTTACAGCTTGTAAAGCTTTCTGACTGTACCATCCCAGTTACACGTGCACAATGAAGGACCCGTGGCAGATGCAAGTTGATCAGAAAATAGAACGAGAGGATTGCAATGGTAAAGCAATGTGAAACGCACAGATTTGGCTTTCAGCAGGAATGTAACATGACTGCAAATTACACATGGAAGAAAAGCCACGGTGGAAGGTCAGACTAGTGATGGCTGCTTTTCAACTTGCTAACCCCTGGGAAAATCATTCTTCCAGGGCAGTGTAATCCCAAAGGAAACATGCATTTCCTAAATTATTAACTGAAAGTTCTGTCCTTCCCTCTCAGGAAACAGCAACAATCTGTGCTTCTTTTCACCTCACAATATGTTGATACAGGCTATTTTAATATATGTATCTTATTAGCACTCCATTCCCATCCCTTTACAAGGTTTTAATATGCCCTCAGCCTACAGGAAGCAATGAGCCACTTACAGGAAATACTGGGCCTTTGAGAGCAGTTTCCTCAGTCTTCAGGAGAACTGCTCATCTAATGACAATATATAAACACCACCTCAAAAAACAAAAAAACAAAACAAACAAAACAAAACAAAACAAAAAAAAAGAAACCAAACCACCTCCTAATACCTTTTCAGCATTCTGGTTGGACTTCAAAGATATTTTCTGCTCCAGCAACGAAGATACAAAAAAAAAAAATATGAACACATGCTTACACTTGCTGGAGCTACAACAGATAGTTACAGTGTTCATTTTCAGATAGCCTTTGAGAAAGAATTAACAGAGGGAATATAATAAGCACAGTCACTTATTTAATGTTGTATCTAATGTATTTTCACAGGACAAATAATTACTAAGAAAACATAGCTTTTTTTTTTTTTTTTTTTTTTTTTTTTTTTTTTTTTTTAAATATGGATTCATTTAAGAGAAGGCAATTATTTAACACTGGGGTGGAATGGATGAAGATGGTTTGGAATTACATGAATAAAAATAAAATCCTGTGACCAAATTCAGCTCAAAATCCATCTGTTTTAAACATGAAAATTCTTTTCCAACCTGAGACCTGGAGCACAGGTTCCTATTCACCACTTGTTTCAACAGAGATATATCTGTTTTGCTGGCAGCGTTTGTTAGGTGGGTCCCAGAGGTTTTTGGTGTCATGCACATTTTTATTTATTATTGGTTGGTGGTTTTTTTTGTTTTGTTTTGTTTTTTTCCCCCGAAAGTGAACACTAGGAATGAGCAGGTGAGGGAGGGAAAGCAAAAGGGAGGAGAAACTATTGCTGCTTGCTTAGTGCACACCTAAACTTGATTTTGGGGCAGAATGTTTTTACCTGAAACCCTGAAAGTATAGGAGATAGATTCTAGAAGAACTAGAAATTGCCTCTGTTATTGTACAATAGAAATCTAGAATAGTTTCTGTAAGAATAAAGAAAGGGTAGATTGTAATACTTATGGACACAGTTTAGTGGCCTGGGGCTGTGAGGCTGCTCCAGACAACAGGAGCTGTGGGACTTAGGTGAGAACAGTTGTGCCCTGGGATGAGATGAAGAACAGGCAGGGCTCCACACCAAGAGAAATTCCCATTTCCCCTACCTCTCATTCCAAGAGGAACATTAGCCAGAAAACTACTCTGAGATGCCTGGAGACAGCAACCTTGGGGCCACCACAGATCCACAACTTTTCTCAGCATCTTTTTGTGATAGAGAAACCAAGGAGACATAAGGCACACCAATGGCATACTCATTTCCAAATCTACTTTGGACAAATGGACCCAAATGAAAATGTTTCTGCTTGCTGGTTTCCTTCTTGAGCCACCCTGCCAGCTGGTGCATGCACATCAATGCAGACAACATAACAGCAGGTGACTAACAACCCATGGGTTACCCGCTGCAGCAGCATTTTTCTCATTGCCACTGCACAACACTGGAGATGCCATCCCATCATGGTGAATTGCCTAAGGGGGAAACTGAAAGTATGAGGCAGTCAAAATAAAAATTTCCATCAGACACTCAGCAGGAGTTCGGGAACTGAATATCAAAGGGAGTCATCTCAATTTGTTAATTTTTTTTTAAATATTTTCTCAGCTGAAGTGTATTATTTTCATTTTATTATTTGTACTTTTACTTATTCCATGTGGCAAACATGCTTTTAAATATTATACCTAACAAAGAATTCTCAATCTTGACGAGTTAAGGAGCAGGAAAAACAACATAGGAATATTTTCTCTCTATAAGTGGGGAGCAGCAGGAAAGACTGCAGCCTCAAATTTTTCTAAAAATAAGCCTCAAGTCCTCAAAATGCTTAGAGGTTAGTACATTTTCCTAACTAACAAGGTAAAACATCAGTCCAAACAGCATTATGATAATCCAACAATAATGGTCTCAGCAATTACCAACCACATCTGCTAGAGAATGATTTATTAAAGCATTTGTCATTTACATTGCTCCCTGACAACTAAGTTTCACGTTCAGATCTTCACCAGTTTCAGTACTCAGTGTACCTCATTCAGGACCTCATAAGAGCACAGTGGTTTAATCTGTGCCAAAGCAGCACCATAAGCAATTTGAAATTGACTCCTTTTCCTTTTCATGGGTTTTACTTTGTGCAGCATGGTTGTGGTTTCCTTTCAAACCCTGGATTTGGAAAGACCTTTTTCCCATCTTTGCCTAAAACATTTATTCATTTATTATTTTAAAACAACCTTTTAAAATTTTATTTTATTTTTTATTTTTTTTCCCCCACAATAAATGTATCTTTTAAACCGGCACTCATTCTGAATAATAGTCTGCAACAACAAAATTACTTACTCTTGGGCCAACTGTGCCAATAGGTCCAGCTGGTCCTACTTCTCCCTGTAAAGAAAAACAAAGTAGAAAAGAAAATTAATCAGGACTCCAGTAATCTTGATGCCAAGAAAAAACAGAATCTGCAGACAACTGTTTTTCACTTAGTATATCATTTTACATTTGCCTCATATGTGCGTATGCATGTGTCTAAATCTGACAAACAGAGAGAGACTGAACTGATTTCAGTTAATTAGCCAGATGGCCATGCGCTACATCACTGTCAGAGGCAGCCAGAAAGGCTGATGAACTTCATATTCCCCCATTATGGCAATATATTCACAGTTCTGAGACACAGCAGTGATGGGTCAATCTCTCTGTCTGCCCTATATTTACTCTCTTCCAGAAACATTTGCCATTTCATAACCATGAGAACAGCAAGGACATTCCTTCTCTTTTCTTCCATGTAGCTAATGGTGCTGTCACCAAAGTTAGCCCAACCATTTTGGCAGGGCTTATCCTTTATTTCTTGGGAATGGAGGAAGACCAGGTGGTCAGACCTGTCAGGTGTGAAGACAAAGAAATGACAGTGTCTGTGCCACACAGTGCACTAATAGAGCTATATATAATAGAGAATTGCAGTGTTAATTCTTCATGGTTCATTCATTCATTATATGGTTATATCAAAGAACACATTTGTACTGCTATGCTAGGAGCTCATGCTGTTATCATTTAGTTTTCTGATTCTTTCAAGGTGTAAGATTTTATCCAGCTCCTGGAAGAAGGAGTACACAAGATTTACAGTTTCAGATAGAATGAACCAAAGGAATAAAGAAATGCTATCTACAGCTTCCTGTCTTTCTAACTAAATGATCACCCAGTATCTGTTGTGAAAGCTCGTAATTTAGAATCATCAGAGCTGGAAAGGAACTTTAAAGGTTGTCTAGTCCAACTCCCCTGTAATGAACTAGGACATAATTTAAGCAAGCTATATAAATTAAGCAAACTATTAGGAAAATTAGAGGTCTATTGCTAGATTCTTTGAATAAATGATTTATAATTGCTACTTTTGGCCTAAGATACAAGAGTTTTTATTTGTATTGTGATGAATTTAGAGTACCTAATAAACCTTTAAGAAGAAAAGCTGCCTACCTTCACTTCAATTAATTGAGGTCTTATAGTTTACTTAAGTGTATCCAGGATATTTTCCGTTAAATCCATGTTTGCATTCTGCCTCCATGCACAACTCTGCCCTGTCTCCCCAGCTTAAAAAGAACCATGTCATATTCAGGACCCAGATTTTACTGAAACCACTGAGTAAACTTCAGTGAACAAATTTAAAGGATACACAATCATATAACACCTTTTTGCAACCCCGGTTAAAAAGAAAGAAAGGAAAAAAAAAAAAAAAAAAAAAAAAAAAAAAAGAAAAAAAACAACAACAACAACAAAAAGAAACAACAAAAAAAGCAAATGAAATCTTGCATGGTAATACCTTAAATACCTAATTACTCTTCTCTAATCTTCCATCTCTTCACAACATTTCCTTTTAAACAATCTGCTGACTGAATAGTTTTTCCATCTTACCTCAATTCCTTTGGGGCCCTGTGGCCCTGGAGATCCCCGATCACCCAGAAGTCCCTAAACAACCAAACAAAAACAGCAAGATCTTACATCAGCAAACAACCACTATGGTACAATCTGTCACACCTTAAAATTCTGGACACAAACCCAAAGCTGGGTAGGCACATCTCATTAAGTACTCTTGTCCATTTCTATTAAGAAACCAAGAGAATATGAAGGAGAATTCTAATATCTGCTGGAAAACTGATTATCTTACATACCTCAGCTATGTAGATCTTTTTGAAATTATTTTTTATTATTTGAAATGAAAATAAAATACTGAAGCCTGCAGAATAACCATCTCTCTTCTCAGGAGAACAAAGCATGCCATCATTCTAAGATTAAAGCAGACCGATATAACTCTTATAGACCTTTGATTTAGATAGTATTTAGCATTTGATGATAATATTGTGAGGAAAACAAACTAGAAAGTGAATTCTAACTGCTAGCATGTCTGCCCAAGACTACTTGTGATTTTCAGCCTTTACTTTTTGTTCATGATTATAATCAGCTTTCCAGAGATGAAGAATTTTGGCTTGCCAACTCTTGGGTTTTTATGACTACAGCAACTTTTTCAACATTTTGTTAAATCAAGTAATAGCTAGCAGTGTGTCAAAAATATTGGCCATCCAAATTACATAAGTAATAACTCGGTAAAGCATTTGACCTGGCAGAGGACAATTTTTTTTAATCTCTGTGTAATCACATTACTAATGTTCTGGGAAGGATAGATTAACAACATGAGATAAAGCACAGAGAAGAAAGAATCTGCCCTTCAAGAAAGTGGTGTTGTGAAAGTTCCAAGCGTAAGCCTTATTAATTGCTTACTAATGAAGCTGAAGTCTAGACTGAAGGTGCAGGCATTCTCTCCAGTAACAGCATGCCAACTAAAACAGAAAAGAAAATGGAATAGGCTACTTCAAGGTAGGACACTGCCAGTTTAGGGAAGACTGAGGTAGTGAATTGTTTGACATGTTGTTTGACATTCCACATCAGAAGTTACAGGAAGGCTCATAGGAGCACTACATAAGTGGTATTCTTGTGTAGTAAGTCAAGAAATTGTTGTTATATTCTAATAACAAAGCACATTAAGACAGATGATTTTCAGTGCAATGCAATTACACCATGAAAATGTCAGCAGCACTGCCACTGTATGAGCCCTTACACCTCACTTAACTGGATTTGGAAAAAAGTACCAGACTATAAAGCTCATATTAGGACTAAAGGAAATTTCCATCTCCCCTTTGATGTTTCAGACAACAAACAGAAATTGAAGGTAGTCATTAGACATATGCCAAAGTGTCTGGAAAAAAATGAGGCAGTCTGTAAATGGGGATATCCCGTATTTCATACGTATTTGTGTATCAATATATGATGTACATACACAGACAACTTCTTAGATGATCACCTCCTAAAGAACTGGTGGAACTCTGGAACTCCTAACAGCCACTTTTATTCAGTGTTATCCAAGCAAACATAGATGAACAGAAGTCAGAAGTTTTCAACTACAACCACAGCACAACACAAATTACTGGAAAAAACTACAGCTGTAGTCACCGTATTCTGCCTTTTCCTGTCACTTTTCTCAGTTACAGAGCATAAATACTTACAAGAATAACACAGGAAGCAAACTAGTTCAGAACTTCTTAAAAACTTTCTTCTTTTTAATAAGTAATGGATCAAGATCAAACGCCTTCTAAAATATTGTTTCCAGGCTGAGTAATGTACTATAGAGCAAATTACATAATAAAGCCTTTGAACATTATTTTTGGTAGGTCAGATTTGCTGATTACTGCAGTAGTTTAGGGAAAATTCGTAATCCAGAAGTTCGACTGGTATTTAGAGGTAGCTGATCACACTTATAGAGCTTAAACTTTCCAACAACAGACCAAAGTTCTCCCTTGCCAGCTACTAAGTTAGAAAGTTTATCTCGCCTTCTTGGCTTTTAAAATGGGTATTACTACTGAGGAAGTATAAACAAAAACATGCGGAAAAGCACAACACGGTAAAAACAGTTCTAAAAATAAAACGTTGGAGGAAATTTCAAAAAAAATAACAACAGTCAACACAAGACAGCTGGAAATCCCGACAGCCAAACATTTCCAGTGTGCAGACTTTCTCCCATAGCACTAGGAGTCATTTAGGAATTTTTCCAGTTTGGTAATCTTCCATCTCAAATGTAAGCCGTCAAATCTTCCTGATTAGAGCAGGCTGTTTCAAGCCTTCTTAAGAGCAAATGTGCTGGAGACCACCAAATCCCATTCAGCCATGTAATTTCTCCATTACTGAAATGAATATTATAGACTACCTTTCAGAAATTTTTTAAATGGATATTTGGGTGGAAAAGGAATAGAGTGGTAACCTATGTGTTAAATATCAAACCAATTCAATCAAAAATATCCAATGTCATGCTTTGAATATAGCATGGAATTGTGTAATCTCAACGCAGAAACCAGCCAGTAGAGATAAGATCTCAGAGAATACAGGTGTCTGCTTGGAGGATCAAATTTTATCTGTAGATCAAGAGCTGTTTCATTTCTCTTCTCCCATCTCCCCTAAATCCTGTATACCATCTTCTGTCACACTATAAAGTAGCTTGATAATTCACCATTCTCAGAAGCATGGGAGCAAACACCACCTAACGGTCTGATAATCATTCATATAACGAAGGCCATTAGCATTACACAAGCAAGATAGCAAATGGATAAATCAGAATGAAAAAAGTTGGAATTGTATTTTAACTTCTCCCTTTTGCTGCATCAAATAATGTTTTTTCAGAATTCCTTCTAAATTCTTTTTGGGTTATTTTGGTATAAGGTTCCTGACAGATGAAAGACATGAGATGTAAAGATTGGTTATGGCTTTGGCGAGTGCATTATTTGGGACGTTCATTCTCCAGGCATGATGAATTTCATCATGGAGTGATTGTTACCATTTTCCAGGTTCAAATAAAACTGTATCCTTAAACCACTTGCAGTTTCTTGTACTATGTTGTCTTAAGCAATCTGTCACAGAATTTCACAACTCTGCTTATGAGAAATCTTCTCATTTCTATCTCTGTTTATTCACAGACAACTTCAGTGTTTCGTCCTTGAACTGAATAGTTTGTGTCCTTGGTCCTGCAAAGTTCTTTGGTCTCCCCACAATTTGTGCCCTTTGCTATGCTTACAGAGCTCAAAAGGGCCCTTAGTTTAGTAGGACAAATAAACTGCCTTTCAGAATAAAGTCACTCAGTAATCTTTTCTGCATCTATTCCCATTTGATTGTGTCCTCCTGGAGTATAAATCCCCAGAACTCTGTGTTCTACTTAGTCTTCTTGTGCTTTGTACAGTAGCATTAACATGACACCCTCCCTCATGTATTCTAGAATTTCACTTTGGTTTTAACAGCCTTATCGTGCTTTCCTCTCAAGGAGATCTGGCACCGTCTTTTCTATTACTGCCAGCTGCAAAGCTCTAAGTTTACAGTAGGATTTATTGTTTTAATCCCAGCACACATGAGTCTGAAGTAACACAAGTGGGATGAACTCGTACAAAGTGCAGTCTTTAAGATAATCTGAAAGAGCTCAAACTTGTTTGATACACAAATTTAATTCCAGCATGGTTGTGCAATTTATTGATGAAAATATTTCTTAAGGGATAGTCCAAGGATCCTGAGTGAGAAACTTTAACCATCCTAAACAAATATCTCCCTTTAAGCTAATTTGTGACCCACTTGTATTTCTATTAGCTGTATTCATCTCTATCTTTCCCATTTTAAACAACAACTTCCCTTGTGTGTTTTTATCCAAACCTTCACTCAAACCTCTCTGTACAAATTATTACAAAACTTAGTCTAAAAATGTTAATCTAAGTAACTCTAATTATTTAAACTGGTACATTATTTGTATCTTCTTTCTGTGTATATTTAGCTATTATTAATTTCAAAATTTGTTAAGTCTGTATTAGACAAGTGAGACTGTAAAGGTCTGTTTACCTTTGACAAGCACCATTTTCAGTGCTGGTGAATACACAATACCTCTCAGACACACAGTGCTTTCTCCAAAATTTCTTGCATTTGCCTTGCCATTCTAAGTCTCTGTGTAACACAGTTTCTACCTCTAACCACACAGACACCAGTAAACATCAGATTAACTTCATCATACAAACACCTGAGGCAAAGTACTCGTGTTTTGACAGAATGATTTTCTTCTCATAATGCTAATTTCCATCTCTCAGACCTTTTCCTCACCAGTTTATACTGATTAATTGTAAATGTGAGTAACTTTTCATAGTCTTACCTTGGGACCTGCTGGGCCATTTAATCCAGGTACTCCAATATCTCCAGGAAAACCCTAAATAAATCAGACAGACAAATGATTTATAGCCTAGGAATGTTTCTAACATGCATGTTTTGATTCTGTCCATTCGCTTAACAAACCTGAATTGTAGAAAAAAGAACTAGATTTGTTTTACCATTCCCAAAATGTCAAAATCCATTAAGCACCCTTTCAGGGTTTGGATAACTGACAGATTTCAGACAGCTTTCATTAAACTCATTTTAGCAGATGTCAGTATGGGTTTCAATTCTCTTAACACAAGACTTTTTAACCACTGAAAAGCGCTTATGATTAAACCATTGGACTGGTCTTGATACAGAAAATACTCATAAAATAGCCAATACCAAGTCTTGTATTTACAATTTCAACTTTAAAAAACTTGTAAAATATAAGCTTAAACAGCAGCTGGAGTCCTTTAATCCTTGCCCTCACTTTAAGGGCAAGATCACTGCAAAATTAGGAATATGGTAAAAAGCCTTTTGCCTCCAAATCAGCAGGAGTTAATCCAGGTCTGACTGGCAGTAGATGAAGGTCACTGGCATGCAGTGTTATTTGGAATAAGCTTTTGTGAAATACTGTTTGGTGTAGGTCTGGCTGTTGATAAAGAACACCTATAAATGAAATAAATCAAATAAGAGGATAAATAAGAGGATATCATTAAAGATTCAAGAGCCCCTTTTTATGCTAACTGTGAAAGAGGTCTAAAAATTGTCTCTAGGTGGATAATAGTTAGCCATACTTTATTCTTCCAGAACAACTGAACTTCAAACAAAGACAATCAATTTCTAATGACTATTCATAATTGGCTAAAATCATACTGACAAAAACAATCAAAAAAACCTAAAAAGAGAAAATACTAAGCAAACAAACAAAAGAATTCAGGTTTACCAGGTAAAGAAAAATCACAGAAAAGTAGCAAGTTTGGAATAAAAAAATACAATCCCTTCACCCTCAGCTAGAGTAGTAGAGCTGCCACACCACCATAAATAATATTTAGTACATCAATATTTCTATTTGCAGATCTCTTCCATTTTCTTTTTATGACTTGTTCCTAGCAGTATGAAAAGTTTGAAAAAAAAACAACCAAACGTTGACAGGATAAAAACATTTAACATGCTTTATATGGTAAGTCAAACACAAATGTATAAAACTTGAAATACTACTACAGTTTCTTAAGGAAAACCAAACACTTTAGTATTAGCTGTTGAATACTAATAGGTCATAAAGCAAACACACTAAACACTGAAAAAAGAACTGAGCTGAGCATTCAGAGCAAATGGAACAACTCTAAGACAACATTTCAAAAAGCATCATGTTGGTCATTTCTTTTTTGCCATAAAGCAACTGATAGAGCTGCGCAACAACTCTTACATGCCTCTAGGTGGCACTTAAATGTGACAAAGGTGCCCTGGTACATTATTTTCATCACTGAATAACTCAAAATTTCTATGCAGTTTGTAAGAGGTTTTTGTTTTGTTCTTTAAATAAAAAACGCCGGGCAGCCCTATGTACTGAAAAACACTGAAGAGTTAGATCATGCTTACCTGAAATACACCATAAAATACGCCTTTCTTTGCTGATTCACTGACATTATACAGCTACACTGGAGCTATATATATCAGTGTACAATTTCCAGCTGCAACAGTTTTCTGCACAGGCTACAATGAATAAAACCTCACTTGATATTATGACATCTAGGGGAGGTTAAAGAGTAGGGTCTGGTCTTGCCATCAGCCAGAACCCTGACTGCTGGCAGGCTACACATTATTTTCAAAATCTTGCTGCAGAGGTGGCCTTTTGCCAGCAGAACACTTAAGAGTTCATTTGGTTTAATCATACTACAGAGCATCAGAAAATAAATACAGTGATCACCTGTCTGAAAGCATTGGTAATTTAATCTCACCGTGGAATTTGCTTTTTGTGCAGAACAATTTAAATATAAATTTTGAAAACAAAGGAAATTAACATTTATTGATCTCATTCATATATAAAATACTTAATTAAAGCAATGCAAATGTGAGCAGGCCGCTACTATGTTTGTGTTTTTGTTTTATAGTGAAGTTGGTTCTCACAGAGATGAAGAAACTACAAAGACTGTTGCTTTTCTTTTGTTTGTTTTCCTGTTCTGCTGCTAAATAGAAGCAGAGTATCAAACATTTGGAAGTCACGTTCCCTTACCACTAGGAATTCTCTTGCATTTAAAGAATCTTGCTCATTCCAAGTGGAATATGTGGAAACCCACATGCCATTTGCCAGCATTGCACCCTTTGGCTTCCCAGCATCTCTCAGTGGGTTGGGGATGTGAGTTGTGGTGCAAGGGCAACAGAGAGCAAACATAGAATCATCTCTCTTGAGCTGACAAATGTTCTTGCTTGGAAACAATCTTATCCAACAGCATTCTGTGTTTCATTTGGATGAATATTTAGAATACATTTTCAGAAGCAATACTGACTGAATGCTGCTACTGATCTTCAGCAAGAAGTTTCAGTGGAGCTTTAGTACTACTTATCAAATTGCCAAAGATAGATTTCTGCTTAAACCACAGTCTTTCCGAACTGAGAAAGTGAGAACTGCAAATTTGCATTCTCAAATAAATGCTTTTTCTTCTTCTTCTGAAAGGATGTGCTATCCAGAAAGACAATTCAATAAATCTTTTTTTTTTTTTTTTCTTAAAAAAGCTCAATGTCAGCATTTTTAAAGAGCAGAGACAAAACCCAAAACCTTCCCCCCTCCCCCCCAGCACACCTGCAATTCTTATTTTGGAAAGGATTTAGGAAGGAATCTAACATACAGATTACAAGCATACAATTGCAATTTATCAGGGAACAGAAAAAAAAAAAATAGCAATCATGTATTACAGTAGATATTACAGGAAATTTTCACAATGTGTCATTGCTAAGACATCAGCACAGTGATGCTGCTAGTTTGTATATATGCCCAGTTGCACAAAGCAGATGCGTTCAGCCACACTAAATGAGATGCTAGTGCATGATTTTCTTCTGAGAGACTAAGTATCTAGTGGAATCTATTCCATAGCATGTGCTAAGCCCTACACTGGCCCTCCCAAACACCTTTTCCACAGACATGCTTGGCTGCTTTATGACCAAGAAAGTGGCTAATGATTCATAGCAGCACTGGCCACCAATCAACGTATTGAGGATGGAGTCTTGATGCATTCTGGAAGTCTACAATACAAAATAGGAAGAGCTTACACAAGAACTTCAGTGCAGTTCTGCTATCTACCAACATTAAAACAGAGGCATCAGGGAAGGTGATGCTGCAAACTGTAGCAAATTTCCATTAAATCATCTGCATGTCCATGCAGATCCCACCACATCTAGACTTCAGACATGTGCCAAAAGGAAGAATTCTCAGATTTATTTCTTATAAGATAAGCAGGAAAACCTGAAAAGAAAATCAGTTCTGGTGTTTAAAATACAAATCTAAGACATTTTTTCCCCTCACTCTAGGCATATTCAGAACTCAAATAAATATATTGCCCTAACAAAGCAGTGCAAATCAAGTTTGATTTATTTGTACATCCTTTCACTTCTAGGGTGAGAGTATCTCAAGACAAGTCTGCCTGAAAAGGAAAGTCTCCAAGATCACAAATGAATTGCAATATGAAACAGAAGATTGTTATTACTGCTTTCATGGCATTGATTGTACAAATCACAACATCATGTGATAAAACATACATTGAAAATAAACTTGTTTTCTCTTTTGAAATGAACAACTCAAAGAAACCAGTGATTCACTTAGAAAATGCTTGTCTTTCTGACAATTTATTAATCAAATGCAACTTTTTCCTTTGCAAGCTACTGCATTTTGCATGAGGCAAAGCAGCTGAATCCTGTCCGAGTATTTTTGTGGAAGAATAAAGTTAACAACTTCAGATCAAAATAATGCACAGATGAACAAAGATCTATTGAAGAGAATGACTACTCCTTCTCCGCTCCAGATGAAACCCATTTGTAATACTCAGAGCATATCTGAAGGAAACTATCACCATTCTTGAGAGATAATTCACTGTGATTAGTAGAACAAAATTCACCTATAAATATTCTGAAAACACACAGAAGCCTGTTAAATTTTTTTCTAATTTCATTCTCACTAGGAATGACCACTGCACACTTCACTGTATGAAGTATGTAAAAAGCCAAGATCCTGGGAGAAGGAGAAAAGCTTGTCGGGCTTGACCTGCTAGTTGCCTGTTTTTTGGAAGAAGCAGCATGATTAGAAATACGACACTAGGATCATCTTGTAGGAAAACCTGCACTTAATTAGTCATATTTCATAGACCCAGCTGTGCCTGAATAGCTGCTGGCAACAAAAACTGACTTATTTTTGTAAGAGCAAGTAAGAGAGAAAGTAAGACACTATCTAGAGTTCTAAAAGAAAAAGAAATGCAAACCAATTCTGGAATTTCTGAGTTTTTCAAGATCCCAGTATAGTGCTGTCCTAACTCCCTGTTGTTTTGTTGTTGTTTGTTTTTGTTTTGTTGTTGTTGTCTTCTTTTCCTTTTTTTTTTCCTCCTATTTCAGCATATAGTGACTGTGTTTTTATTTCTATACAGAAGAAAGGCAGAACTTTTACTTATACAGATCAATGTTGTGTTACCAAAGTGAGGAGAGACATCACTTTGCAGTCTCAAACCTTTTACCATTTTGTAGACGAATGTCCAGAGGAAAATACTGGGGCGCTCTCATTTAAATTACTTAACATGATGCATTTAATTTGCCTTAAAATGGCTGGAGTATTTTTGACCACCTGAGCAAAAGAAAATGCCATCTCCTGTAAAGTCCACAGCATTTTTCCTTGTATTTCTTGGTATAAATGCCCCAAAGCACCCAAATGAATGATTCAGTGACAGAATCACTTTTTCTGTACACTTTGGTAATACTGTAGTATTACACCCGGTTCTCAGGCGGCTGCTGAGCCAAATTCAAGTCCTTGGCGATTCTTCCTGTGTCACTGGTGTTTATTCTTCACATTCTTTCCAAATAAAGTTATTTTGTAGGAGATAAATAAGCAGCAAGGCTTGGAGAATCCCATTAGTAAACATGCTGTAGAATTCAAGTATTTGAGAAAACATGTGAGCCCCATTCAAGGTGCAAGCTCCTAAAACTGATTCAGATAAGAATTAATCCTAATCACATCAACAAATAAGCTACTTATTTTACTCAAGGATTGCATATATTAATGTTTCATATAAAAAATAAGAGCCAGAAACTTTGTTTCTTTATGGAGCAGAACACAGAGTAAAACAGAGTAAAACAACAGAGTAAAAAGTATTCTCTGATTCAACTATGTCAAGAGTCTTAGAGGTAAATGCACTTGCTTCATAGATCTCAGTAATTTAGAATATTCAGTTTATCAAGCAATTTCTTACTTCAGGGCCTGGGGGACCCAATGGTCCTTGGGATCCAGGATCTCCAATTTTTCCCTTAAGAAAGGGGAAACAAATTTTTGATTAATTAAAAACAGCCAACCAAAACAACACCACCACACACAAAAACAAACAATCCAAAAAACCCCAGAAGGTTGGTATTAAGATTTTTAAAACCTTTGTCATGGGAAAAATCCATGAAAGTGGTGAAATGACTTTTCAACTTAATAGGAAAATCAATGTCTCCTCTTTGCATCTAACTGTAGTAGTTCTTCATATCTTGTTGAAGTCAGAAGAAAAACACCAACTAGTTTTAGACAAATAAAAGTGGAAGCTTTGGGCTGGTCCATATAGTTATATTTTAAGTTTTGCATCATATGTAGCCGTCTCAAAAATAAAGAACCATTCATTTTTCCAAAGTTGGAAATAAGTGTTAGAGAGACTGGCTTATAAACCTATCTCTATAGCTTAACAGTCATTTATGGCCAAGAAAGATAATGGCAGCTTTGTCATTAGCATTGCAAATATTATTGCAAACTATTAATATTATAATTTGCTCAACAGGAAAATTGGACCCTTTCCAAATGCAACAGTGACTTTAAGGTATATCTTTTCTTCCACATTTTTAAACATTTGCTGCTCAGAAAAATGCTTAACACACATATGCATTTTTAATTGAAAACAAGCCAGTTCCCCATAGAAAGTTAAGCAAACTTCCATAAGCATTTTGGAGAACCGGGGTTTATATTATATATATAGAATTTGAATTTGTAAGTCTCAGAGTCTATGACAAAAAATGAGACCGGTGTGATTCAATCTTTAAAAATATTAGCTAATGACTTTTAGTTCTACACAGAAAGGAGGCCATTAGCAGAGCTAAGAACAGGTGAGAACAAAGCCAGGTAACTCTGCTGCCTCAACACTGACAATCCCTGCAGAAGTGCCAGCACTATACATGTAGTGCTTTTAAACTGCTACCAATCAGTAAATACTTGAATTCATGACTAACCCCACCCCTGTGAGAAATGACTGGCCATTATTACGAGGATTTCCCACACTCTCTCCAAATCCACCTAGCCCAAATGGTCATCTTGGAAGCTCCCAAAGCTGTCAGTGGATTTGTTTCTAACATTACGGATGTGTAAATGAGTACCACAGAATGACTAGCATAATAAGCACTTCCATATTAAAACCAGATGCATCTACTGAACTCTGTAATACTGTCTGACACACAAAAGCAGCTTGGACCTTCTTTGTACTTCTTGATGTAGGTAGCTTCTAGAATATTGTATCTGTCAGGAACATAAAATACAAAGTAGCATCCAATACAGTAACATGTAGTGATACATTGAGAGTAAAAATGTATGTTTCAGCTTACTTGGGGTCCTGGTTTTCCCCTGATTCCTGGAAGTCCTGGTGAACCAGGAGCACCCTGAAAAAAAAGAAAAATAATAAAAAGCAAGCCACAAAATGCAAACAAAACCATATTGTGTTACACTGAAAACAACAGCTTGCTACACTTTGCTGTCCAAAATAATTAAAGAAAAACTGTAGAATCACAAATGACTTCTAACATCCAGCTCTCAACCAGAGTTCTCAGGGGATGGCTTAGGGGATGGTCTAGGAAAGTTGGACCACATGCACTGCGAGCCACAGCTGAGCCAGGTGAGGTGCAGAGGAATCTCAAGGTTCAAGAGAAAACCCCCCTTGCAATACTTAACAGATCTCAGGTTACACCATAGTTATTTTATTTGATGTACCTCTTAAAAGATAGCAACCAGAACTCTCTGCCCATGCTCTTTACTTGTCTTTGTTCACTGCTTTCCCCAGTTAAATTTTAATTAGAGTTTCTTAAATGTTAATTCAATGACATCCAGTAACTACTACTATACTTTTTCCCCCCTATGAGGCTGACATAGCATTTTAAGACTCAGAAACAAACAAAAAAAGTCTGAAAACAGACAATTCTGTAAAAAAAACACCCTATAGGTTACCTTGTCTCCAGGGTACCCCTGATCTCCTGGATCTCCTGCAAGGCCATGCTCACCCTAAACAGTACATTTTATACAGACAGATTTGTGGTTTAGAAGTAGATAAGGGGAAAGATTAATTCAACATTCATCACTGAAGATCTCTGAATAATGGAATGGACAATAGCACAGGATACTGTTAAGTATCCAAAAGTTTGTCTAAATTATCAGGTCTGGTTCCGAAGTACTTTTAAAATTTTAAGTTGAAAGAGATAGCAAACTGAAAGCAGAACCAGAAAGCTTTGCGAAGCAGCTAATTTTACTCAAGATTCAATGAAAGGAGTTTGAAATAACTACATCTCTGAGATAATGGAAATATTTAAATCACCTTATCACCTTTCATTCCAGGCTGTCCCATATTCCCTGGAAGACCCTATTAAAATGAAGGAAACAAAAATCCAGTGTACGCCTGTCATTTGGAAGGCAGCATAGAGACCTGGTTGCAGGAACGTTCAACGCCATACCATGGGCCCTGGAATTCCTGATGATCCGATCGGTCCTGCTGGCCCCACATCTCCCTATGGGACAGCAAAAAAGGTGGTTACATTAAACATTTGACAAAGTGGAGCAACTTTGAGACCAGTAACTCTACCATTTTCTGTACCACAGAGAGAAAACAGAACCTTTTTCAGGCTAACAGCTTCACTGAAAAGTATTCATAGTATAAGCCCTTTATGGTTCCCACCCACTGCAGCAGGAATACCAGCAACCAAAAGTCCCTCTTTTCTTGTAGGATGTATCAGAGAGCAGACAGTGGTGCACAGTGCAACGCAGGATAAGGAAGCCTTCTCTGTACTGCATCTACGCGTTCAGTGAATGGCTATCCCTATTAGGGTTACATGGCAACAATACTCAGTAAACATTGAATTTGGCTTAAAGGAATGATTCTACTTTCAGTTGTGACAATGTCTGGGGTTTCTCATCTCTCAGTTACTTCTATAAGTTTAAACAGAGATACGATTACCCCTACATATGAATTACAATGCTAACATAAAATCTGATGAGTATGCAGCTTTTTCTATTCTAATATACCTTCAATCCTTTCCAGGATTTAAATCTATAGCTTCATGACAAAACAAAACAATAAAACAAACAAAAAAAGAACCAGAATTTTAAAAATTGAGAATCTTCAATGATCAACACAACAACACCAGTAATATTAGTGAAAGACTGTGAACAAAACATGAAAATTGATCCAGCAATAGCTAAAACTATGTTACAGAGGGGGAAGCCTATTTTCTGCATATTCTGCCTCTGAAAAAGAAGGGGAAAAGAACAATAAAAGCCTTGTTCCTCTGTGGCTATGCAGGAATGTAGCTACAAATATCAATACAAATACCTTCACCTGAATATGTAATACAGAGTTTAGATCACTGATAAGGAAAGACTTGAGTAACTATTTGGAACTGCCTTCTGCCTACAACAGCCTTGCTGTATGGTAGCACATGTTCAGTTTTGTTCAAATCAGCTAGCAGTCGGGAAACAAATGACTTCAGCCACACAAAGCATGTTTATTCCACTACTTCCCTGTGTCAAATGAAACAAAAGCAAGTTTCTTTTACCTGTCAAAGATGACAGAATACTAGGTGAGGAAAAAAAAAAATCAGTGCTCCCTAGTATTAGGAAATTTTTTATAGAAGGAAAAAAAAAAAAATCTTTTTTAAAAGAAAGATCACTACTGATAACTTCACTTGCAAATTCCCTCAAAGTTGCTGTCCTACTAATACTCACAGCAGTATCTTCTCGAGATACTGAGAACTGGCATATTGCCTGAACAAGGGCCACAAGAAAACAGAGGCCAGGGTGCACAAATCCATTTGGACAGCAGACATAATATGGGAACAGGGCTGTACCACACAAGCCATCTGTGGTGATGCGAATCTCAGGGGTCTTGGTGAAATTCTTCTGCAGTTTGAAGATCACAGTGTTCCCTTGTAAAGAAATTCTGCAACAAAGTAAAGCTCTTCCAGTCATCCTCCTGATGGGGAGGCTTGGGCATCAGAGCACTTATATGATGTAGTATGGAGTCTCCAACAGATGGTGCATGATAGTACATTTTCCCAGTCATGCCCGTACACTTGTAGTACCCACACAGGAATCATGCCATTAGATACCGATGTCCTCCTTAGCTGTGTTCTAGTCTTATTTCAAAATCACAGTCAGACTCTTTGATGCCCTAGAAACTTACAAAGCTGTTCAGAAATCCATAGCAAATATTGCTGCACTATTTTCCTTGGCTGCAAAATCTTACTGCTTCAGAAAGCGACCACAGAATTAATTTCTGCTGAGCAACATTTCTAACATGTCTTGGCTCAATGAAAGAGAATACCTTTAAAAACACTCCAAGATATCCATAATATCTATTAAGCTGTCAGAAGAGTACCCTATCTTACTGAGCTTTATTTGCACTTCATAAGTACTTGTCTGTACGTATTTTTATTCATTCGTCATCTCAAGCAATAAACTCTGTTGAAAATAGTTCATTTGCAAAATCATTTCTGCCTCTTAAAATGTCTGTTTTTCAGTGCAAATATGTACAGCTCAGCTACAAGCACAGGTGTAGAAATCAAAGGTGCTCTCTGCTCCATCAAGGACCCGTAATTCCTTGAGGTCAAATGGAGCAGCATCAGATGATGTAAAATCCCCGGCACTTTATGTGATGGGGCATGTCAAACTAATTTCAACAAAAGATGTGAACATCAGCATGTGCCCTGCAAAGTGCTGTTCCAAATCATCACACTGCAAAATTCAAAATCTACAAACAAAAAGAACTCACTTAGTAATCGAATGTGATAAGGAAATATATAATTATATGTCTGTTCCTGTTCTTTACCTTTTGTCTTTTGAGTACAAGTTACACAGAGTAGGAGAGCACATAATCTACCTTTTACATAGGCAGAACAGAGCAAAGGGGCACCAGTGTATAAATGGGAGCTAGCATGCCATTCACGTGGAGCTCACAGGCAGAATGTGTGGTCAAAACCTAAATATGCCATCATGTTGGGTTTTTTGGTCATTCTGGTTATATTTTTTTTGAAGCTCACAAATGGTTAAGACTTCAGCTGGTTATTGACTATAATTTATTTTGCAGAAAAGTATTGACACTCAATTGCAATATAAATGTCTGCAACTCAGCAATATGGCAAATAGAGCTTTGACCTTGGATACACTTGTACTCTTGAATTTTAGGAAGGGATAAACTGATAAACAAGTTTAAGACAAAATAATCAGAAGCAATAGGCTTTAAAAAAAAAAAAAAAAAAAAAAAAAAAAAAAAAAAAAAAAAACCTTTTAATACACTTATATAATTGTCAAAATCCTTCAGATAAAATTCCAGTGAACACCATGTAAGGAAGAAAAGCAAACTATAATTCAAACCAAATTCTCAGGAGTGCGACTTCTAATGGGCCAGCTGGCTCAAGTATGTCAGCTGACAAGATTGCAACAAATTACATTTGCATGATAAAGACTGGAAGCCACAGTGGCTCCTTCACCAAGTTTGTGCACCTTCACCATAGCAATGCCACAACAATCCCAATCAAGTAGGAAGAGACTTCCTAATAGGAATATTTTTTTGTTATAATTATGGTGTTAAGAAGGTGATGACTGCTGAGCTGTCATACTTCAAAGGAAAAATTAGATGATTATCAATGTAAACTAACAAGCTTATCAAGATAAGACAAGCTTATGTTTCTCAAGTTATAAAATAAAGCTGACCAAAGAAAAACAACAGTCTACATTGGACGCAGTCATGTCTTTCTTAACTTGTTTATAAACATGCTATTTGCTCTTGTGTTGTGAACTATGAATGCTGCAAGGTAGCTGGCCTTGACTCAGTCAACACTGAAAAACAGACCCAGGTTCTTTACCAGTAAACACATGAAGTACTTGAATAATGAAGTAATTCTACGTGGTACAAGAGTATCTCAGTCAGCCCCACTTCCTCTGCAACATATTCATGTCACAGATCTTCTCTGGTGCAACTGCATTTAAATAAATGCAGTTTGAAAAATCACAACGGGCAGCACATTGTTTAAAAAAAATATATAAGAAACCTAAACATGAAACTGCATTCAAAAAGTAATTCATAGAGTTTGGAAGCCACATACTGGAATGAATGAGGGCTGTAGACATCCTTAAAAAGGATGCCTGAAAGCACTGCACACTTTCAGAAAGTAATACTGCATCTAGAAATAGAAACTTGAAAAATATGGTTATTTCCAATAAAAGATCTAGACACATCAGATTAGAAATAAGCACACAAAAATCGAACCAAATAAAGAAATGTTTCATACCCAGAGATACTATAGTGATTTTATATTGCTGTTTCAATTATCACTATCTAATCCAATCTGTTTGTATAACTGTCAGAATATCTGGATTACTGTATTTATTTTTATTAATTCACAAATACAAAAGACAAAAGTTCTAATGAAGCCACATCAAAATTATAATAAGTGCACACTCACTCTTAGCCCTGGAAATCCAGGAGGACCAACACCACCGACAATTCCCTACAAAGGCAACAAATTTTAGATTTTAATAAACGTGTACTCACTCTTAGTGATCTGAAAAGAAAGTAAATTGGGATTCATACGGGAGGGTCCTACAAGTGACTGCTTCTATAAAGCGTCTGACTGCAAAATTGGATAAAGGTATTTGAATCATGAAATCATCCCTGCATTACCATGGAATATACAGTTTTTTCTACCTTGACGTTTCAAATGGAAAGAATAAAAACAAAACTTTGGGGTAGAAAAAAAGCAAGCAGCAGGAGAGTTTACATAGATTCCTTTAAAACATAAATGGAACAACAGCTCAGTCCATTGAAAGACCTTTGGAAAATACTCGCTTGATGGCAAATTATTTCTTGATATAAACTATATATTTGCATTATCTTTAAAAAGAAATTTAGTAGTAGTCTGCTACCATCTGTGCTGTGCTCAAGTTTATCTCAACTGAGGCCAACATTCTCAGCACTGCAGAAAACAGAGCAGCCAAGTCCATCAGTGCAGCAGTCCCTGCAGCTGCAACTCTGGCCCCTTGCCTGAACAAGCCCTGCAGGTAGAGTCTGGGGGGAGAAGTGTTTCTGCCTGTTGTCAGCAGCAAAATCAATTGTCTTGACAAATTAGAAGGAACTTGTCTGCAAATATTTTTGTTCCAACAGGCTTCTTGGTAATAGGTAAGTCTACTCTTGGATCCAGTTTTTTTTCTGAGTTTATTTCTGTTAAAGTAGTACTCCTCCTCAGATCTTGTGGAAAAACATCTCTGCCCTATCAGGAAAGGATGGAGACTGAAAAGTACAAGGAGGGAGGGAAAAACTCACTGTTTTGGTATCACTGGCAATCAGCAGGTCACACAGACCCTCATAGTGCCCTCTGTGTTGTCATTGCCTGACATTCTCACGAGGGGAATTTTGCCTCAGTGACCAGAAATATAATTTTATTTTTTTCCTCAGTGTTCCAAAATGCTGGCACCAGAGAATGGTGACAATGTCATAGTTTTGTGGTGCTGCTGTCAATATTCCACATCATAACATCATGTGCAGTGTGGATCATCCATACTCCAGTTCCGTAGAGCAACATTTCTAAAATAAATTCCTAATAGGAAAAGGCAGGCCGTCAGCAAGAACCCATTTACTGACTCTGGTCCACATAAGAACAGCCTCTAAAGACAAACGGATTGCAATTTCCAAAGCATCATCCAGCAATAAAAGCTGATTTAAATCAGCTGCTCTTTTGCCCAGCACTTACTGGCTGTTTGTCTGGCCCAAAGCCTTTTCACTGGTTTCTCATATCAAATGAAACTTGAGTTTTGAGTCTGCTGCCAGGGCTTCCTTGCAAATGCAGTGTGACAGCAAAGCTCCCTTGAGAGCAGCCAGTAAAGTAACTTGACTCTGCTGCAGTTTGAATACCACTTTAAGCCTGTGCACACTGCCAAGGACAAAGCTGTTATCACACCAATTATAACACAGTAAATGACATACTTGTATCCAAAATGACATAACTGTATTCAGTAGCAGTTCAAACGACAAAATGAACTATCAAGCCCAGAAACATATGAACACTGCAGTTCTGGCACACAGGCAAACTCCCAATTGCTAAGGTGAACCTAGAATAATTATTTAATTAGCAATACAAAATCATATTTAATGCAATAATTTAGGAAGACAAAAACATTCATTAGTAATGCAATGAGGACAGTAAGACATCTGATTCTCTGGGAAATGCATGCTCTTGCTAGCCAACAGGTTCTTTTCTCTTTCTTTTAAAATAACTACTTATTACAAAACTATCTTGCACTTTCCACATGAAATTAACAGTCCAGTTAATTTTGAGTCTGTGAACTTCAGTATCTTTCTTTTCAAGCATAAACTTTTCTGTTTGAGAGGGGGGTTAATACTGAGTGTTATGTGGTTGGCTTTTTGTTGTTATTGTTCTTATTGTGTTTTTTTTTAAATGTAAATCATCATAACATGATACTTACAGGATTCCCATCTGGCCCTGGGGGACCTCTGTCTCCAAAGTCTCCTGGAAAACCCTAACACAGAAATGCATCTAAAGGACAAGCATTTTCAAAGGAAGGTCTAAACACCAAATTCCTGTATGTATTCAAAATTCAGATTTGAGCAAGAGGATTTAGTGAGAGAGGAGGAGGAACTATACAAATCAGCTATACAAATCAGATAGTAATTTGTTGCCTTATAAAATCATAGCCACAACCAACATTAAACATGATTATTTCAGTTTGGAATTTCTTTTCCTATTTAATACTTCAAGATTATTTTTCCTCCTGTACCCCACCATAGTCATTAAAATATTTGTCTTCTTCCATTATTCTTCCATAATTATTAATGGTGACAGACTCAGTGTGATTTTCACCCATTGTAGCATAGCATTATCCTTAACACTCGTCATAGCCTGTACCTAGAGACTGAAACAATAAGTCAAACCAGACCTATTAGCAGCTGATTCAATAAGTTTTGACTCCAGAGACTCAATTATTAAGACAAGGATTATCAAACACAAGAGTGCAGAAGAATTCTGACTAGCATAATCAATGGTCAAAGTTTAAAAGAAAATTTCAATTTCTTGCTTGAGAAGCAAAACGATATGGAAATACACCATCATCTTTGCTCTAACCCTACTTGCTGCCTCGTAAGGTTTTGCAGACTATTTTACTTATTTCCAATGGAACACAACGACATAACAAAAGTTAGGAAGGGGCCTGATTACCTACAGTCATCATAATCCCATTCTCAACCACATCTTCTAACAAATGCTGATAAAACTACACTAGTTACTGAAAAAAAGAAAGGAATAACTAACACAGGAAAACAGTCAGAAATGTCTGACATTGAAATCTACTACTGCTACTACCAGGAAATGAGTATTTCATTATATCAGAGTTACCTTCTAACAATATTATAAAGCATATGAAGGATGACTATCTATATTGTTCATATAAAACAAACAGAAATGGTTGTCCATAGCTATAATGGACTAGACTTTTAAATGCTCGCAAGGTCAATTCTGTCATATTGGCTGTTGCCTGTAACTAATCTCATACAGAGGAATACTACTTAAAAAAATTTTCCTTAAATGTGGTCAAACTATGCACATAAGAGCACTATCATGTTTACAGTACAGTACAGGACACCCAGCTAAACTTAATATTGCAAGCACATTATGCAAAGAAATGTGATACATATGCTTTAAAAAAAAATACTTCATAACCAAAGCATATCATATACACAATATAAAAATAAATTCTCCCTCTACAATCATTGGTTATCGAATATATTGTTCTATTTCAAGTATGCTAAAGATATTACAACTATGAATAACTAGTCACTAAACCTGCTAACTGGTAATATTTTTAACTTTACAGGTAGGATCCTTTGTCAAATATCAAACATGACAGCTGTCAGGCCCTTGAGGTGATAAACTAAAAGGGAATAAATGCAACTGTTAATGTTTTTAATCAGTGAAAGATCACAACCTCCTCCTTTATTATTCTTTATATCACTTTCTACAAGTGATCATTACACTCAAGATGTATCACATATCATGTAATCATATTCTACCACCAGTGAGAATATGTTTTCATCAGCATTATTATTGAAATGTTGTCCAAAGAAATAAGTTGCATACTAGAACACAAGGTCAGGAGCCTGACTTGAGGCACTATGCAATTTCCATGTCAAATTTCCTTCCACGACAACACCCTACAGCACAGCACTGTGGTAGTTAACTCAGGGATACTATGGCAAAAAAAACATCATTACATCTATCAGTGGGGCTAAAATAACTGATATTTTCTAAGTTCCCAATCCAGCAAAGTACTTCAAGCAAGGCTTAGTCCCAATATGAGTAGTCTATAATCAAATAAGTAGTTTATAGAAAGGATGTAGAATGAACCTTAGGACTGAGGAAAAAGCCAACATTACAAAGGAATCTGTACCAGATGAAATAGTTATGAAAACTGTGCAGAGGTGAGTTGGGTGCTCCGTCATCTCTATCAAACCACTTTGAGATGGTTTATATAATTCTAAGTCCTCATCAGAGCACTGTTTGGCACTGATAGAAGATCTGCTTTTGCAGAAGGAAAACATAACTGCTTCCTACAACATACACATCACCAGCTTTCAAAGATGGAAAAAAAAACTATGCAGTGGTGATCAGAAGCCTGTCTGAAGCCTGCCACTGCGAATGAAATACACAATGCTTTTGGAGTACCCTGCAGTCACCTCTTCTTCCTTTTCCATACTGAGCACAAGCTGTGCTTTTCATCCATGCTCACTGTCTCTTAAATGCAGCATAGGACACAGTGGCACATCTATCTAGTCCATGCCAGCTACCGTGATATATTGACAGCATTGACATCTCTCACTCAGCAGTCATATGCACACAAAACAGCACTTGAATCAAACTACAAGCAAATTAAATGTTATCTCAAGAACAGAAACACCCAGACCTGCTACCTGTCATGGTTTTGTAATGTTGCTGTCAATATTCCACATCATAACATCATGTGCAGTATGGATTTTATACTTTATCAGTTTGATATCAGCTTCAGAAAGAACAGTATCAACTTAATGGCACTTCAATCTGCATACCCTTCTTTACACTAAAAGCAACTTCGCTTGCTTTCTTTGTAGCAAGTTTTATGACTAGTATAAAACAACATAAGACAAAACATAACAAACAGAATCCTCCATAGTTTTCATCACATACACTTAGAGCCGTACGGTGGTAATCACACCACTCCTGCTGAGAATACTTAATCAGCATGGT
The DNA here is from genome assembly GCF_039878825.1 of Excalfactoria chinensis. Taxonomy (NCBI): domain Eukaryota; kingdom Metazoa; phylum Chordata; class Aves; order Galliformes; family Phasianidae; genus Excalfactoria; species Excalfactoria chinensis. The sequence goes on from NC_092832.1 coordinate 8,874,217, forward strand.
AGATGGAGGTCATCTGAACTGCTAAGCACAGCTGAGTGCAGGCCTGGAGAATAGCATAGCAGTTTCCAGTTACAGACCATAAGCAATTTAAAATTGGAAACTCCTGGACAGCTTCAAAGATCTAAAATAATATGGTTGCAGCAAAAAACAAAAGACTTGGAATTGCAAACATACCACAGGAAATATATAAACAGAATCACAGAATTATAGGGGTTGGAAGGGACCTCTAGAGATCATCGAGTCCAACCCCCAAACACTGATGATGTGTATTTGGCAGATTGGTGTTTACTCTTAGCTATAGAAAAATATGCTAAGTAGAGGACACCTTTAATTTACCATTGTCCAAAAATACCATAGATTAGAAGTAGTTGATTTCCATTCAAAACATCAACAAAATCAGATCTCACAAAACTTGCATCATATCAGTATGTCAAGCTAACATTGATTTTATCAAATATATTTATGCGTTCCTGCCCTTTTTAAAAACAAAAACAACAAAAAAACCAAAAAACAACAACAAAAAACCCTGAGAGGGTTTTTATCAGTACTCAGTGATGAGAATCATCAGATTAAGCATCATTCACTTCAAACTAGAATTGCCAAATGGAATTTGCAATATCTCAAAGTAATATTTGGAAACAATGGAAAATTAAAAAAAAAATAAAGTTAATATTTTTCAACTGAGTAAAGCTATGGAGTGAATTATAGAGATGTTAACATTGGCAGTAGAAATCATAATCAGTATTAGAATTTTTACCTGTCTCCCTTTAGGACCTCTTTTTCCACGTAAGCCTGGAATGCCCTGAGAAAGAAATTGCCCATCATAACTAGCTTTTTTTTTTTTTTTTTTTCCCCTTTCTTTTTTACATCAGCTTAAATTCAAGTACTTAAGGCTGCCTTTGGAAAAGACAGCCTGAGAAGAAGCACGATTAAAAAAATAAAACCAGCCAAAACCTAGTTTTACTATGAACATTATAAGGCAGCTGACAAATTGCTTCAAGAAAAATAATCATGGATCTCAATGGTCCTAAGAACAATTCAAATAATAATTTGATGTGACCTATTCACATAATTTCCTAAACATCAGTTTCCTTTTAGACAAATTCAAGTAATTGGACCTTGTGCACTTTTCACAGTTTTAACACATATAATCACCTAAACATTAACGCTTCCTTGATGTTCCATCAGACCTACCCTTTCTCCTTCAGATCCTCTTTGTCCTGCCACACCTGGAGGTCCAATGAAACCCTAAATGAATAAGAACAATTCATGATTATAAGACTGCATTCCACCAGAAATGCTTGTCCCTCAGTGTTTGCCAACTGTGGATTAAAGATCCATGGATTAAATCCAGGCTTATTTGAAATTACCAGTGAAACTCAATTGATGTCAACATGACCAGGATTTACTCTCCAGCTAACAGCAGAAATAATTTCCTATTATATAGGTACTGAATAAGTTAACAAAGAAGTATGGACAAGATGTTCCAGTAAGTTAGGCTTGTAGACACTTTATTATAATATGTAAAACATGAAAAAGCCTATGAAACTAGACTTCTCTCTGAAACACAGCAGAGATGCTACTTATCTTCAATACCTTTGCCTGACTATTGCAATTTGCAAGCGCACTAGAAAGATTATCTTGTTGTAAGCAGAATGTTCTCCTTAAAGGGCAGTCACGGGATATTTCTCTCCCAGTTTTCTCTCAGGATGTCAGAAGCAGATGCTCTTGTAAAATTGTGTGGAGAAAGAAACATGCTGTTGGAATGGTGATTTAAAAAAAAAAAAAGTACAAGTGAAAATGCATTAAAAGATTCAAACCAAGATTGGAAGTTATTAGTTCTGAAAACAAAAATCCCTTGTTTTCTTCCTTCTCTCTAGCTCTGAGTATAATGTAATTTAGTTTTTTTCTTTTGTGCCACCTCCATGGCACAGTTGTGTATCTCAGCAGGGTACACCATTTTTGTTGCAAACTGTCTGTAGAATTCATATAAAGAACGTAGTCTTAAAACCTGACAAGTGTTCTTCACTCAAATTACTTATAATGTTAAACACCGGTCATTTTTGCCTTGTGTCAGCAGACAAGCAGTAACTTTTCAGGAAGTGACTACAATCACTTAATGCTTCATTGGCTGAGAGGAGAACGAGACAAAATGCACTTAGAATTTGAGGAAAAAATAAAGTGAAGAAACATAAACAGATACAATCCCTGAGGGTGTGATATCTGTTGGCACTTGATCCTGACAAACTCATTTTTCCCATCACTGTAATGAAAACTGACATCAAAATAACACATGCCCCCCCCCCCAAAAAAAAAAAAAACCAAAACAACAAAAAAACAACTAATAAACCAGACTAATATTTAAAAAAAAAAAACCAAAAACAGATAAGTACAAATTTACACAATAGGCTCTAATGGGTTCATGAGAACACAGCAAACTACTCAGCAACCTGTACAATACAAAGTCTTATATGATGCTTATGTGACAAGACTGTTTCCCTTTATCAAGCTTAGTAGCTGTTGCAGATTGCAATTGCCAGATACATATACCTTCCTGATAGCTTCCATCATGGAAGTAATGCTTCAGGCAGAAAACGTCCACTCCTCATTCCCAGCCCTCACATCCCCAGTTTCATTATTGACCTACTTTTCTTTCCCGTATGCATTCCGAACAAGAGGAAGACCAATAACAGGAGATTACTCACCATAGCAAAGAATGTAATATTATTTTGAAATAAACACTGATTTCTCACTTGCAAATTCTGTAAAGCCATAGGGATTCATTGGGCATATAACTGTCAGGAGTGAGTACAACTCCTCAACCACTTTATTACATACATTCTGCGTGAAAACAGACACATGTGCCAAAATGCTTTATATGATTACTTACCCTTGCACCTTTAGGGCCCGGGTTACCTTCTGGTCCAGCTAAGCCCTATAAAAAAAAAAAAAAAAAAAAAAAAAAAAAAAAAAAGTGAGTTGTACTTCATTTAAGTAAACAGATACGCTCTGTTGTCGACTATAATATAGCCTTCAAAATGATCACAACTGATGAGGGTGTTATCAACTGGTATATTGGGACCATGTTCAGAAAGGTCTTTCATTAATTCATAGCTGAATCTTAGATGGTTCCTTTACCTTACAATTACTTCTTCTTGGAGTAAACTTGCTCCAGATCTAGAGATCTGGATTTATGGTAACAAAATTTCACAGGGCTTTTCATTTTTTTCATATTTGGACATAATTCAAATTTATTTTCACACTAATATCATAGTAGAGCACATAGTCCAAATGCTCTAGGTATTTTATATGATTCAATACAAACCTATTATCGCCCATTAAAATATTGTAATGGAATTTTTAAATTCATAGTCATTACAAACCTAACTCAATAATCCAGTATTAGTCAATTTCACTCTTTAAGACAACATTAAAACTCAAAGTTAATAACTGAATTTGTCTCACATATCTTTATATAAGAAAGACAAGACATATTTCTACTTTGTCTTATTTGTATTGCTGGTCTGAGGTATCTGTTACCTTATATTAAAAAATAAGTCAGTATTTATGCAAGTGCTTGTATTTATAAGAAGTTCTTTTATAGTTTTACTTGTTCTCCTTCTCAACTAATAGATTTTTTTTTTTCCCCAACTTAGAAAATATTCTGTTTCCCTAAAAGGCTAAAGATGTAATTTCAGCAGCAAAGTAAATACACTAGGGAAAATCAGGAGGGACTATACAGCAACAGGCAGTATCCTATTGCTTCTAAATTTAAAATATGCAGTTAAAACACACAGAACCATAAGGGGTTCTGTGAACTACAGCATTAAGACATTCGGTACTTTGTCAATGTGATCGGTGTGCACTGGAAAGGTATAGCATTATGACTCTAGCATAGGATGTAAACCAACACATTATATTCTTAGAGGTTCCAGAAGAGCTAGGTCTGGTATTTTTGAAAAGAACAAATAAAAAAGAACTGAACTACCAAGACATTAGCATAGTTACTGCACCTGCCTGCCAGGGTAACCAACTGCCCCAACACTGCCAGCCATTCCTGGAACTCCCTAAACAGCAAAAGGAAAGAATAAATAAATAAATAAATAAATAAATATACACACACAAAAACAGAAGAGAAAACAAGCTTAATGTCAGGTTTAGAGTTGTATGTATCATTATATGTAAGTAACTCCAACAACATCAACTACACATCCCTAAAAAAAAGCATTACAAGAGTAGTGTAAGACTTTGTGGGAAGAAAAAATACAAAACAGTATACCACTTACTTTAATAATAAAAATATATGTGCAACTTATGGAAGTAATTGAGAAAGACTGTGGGAGACAGGTCTTTACAGCAAAGTAACTACCCTGGTCATAACTATATTTTAACAAATGTGTGTTAAAAGTTTCATTTAAGAAGAATTCTTGTGCCCTTATGAAGTCAAATTTATTTTGTTCTTCTAGAATCATAGAATCATAGAATCATAGAATTACTCAGGTTGGAAAAGACCTTGAAGATCATCAAGTCCAACCGCAGCCTAACCAGTAGCCTATCTCTTAAAAAACAACCACTAAACAATACCACAACAACAAACCTCTGCTAAATCATATCCCTGAGTACCACATCCAAGCGGCTCTTAAACACATCCAGGGATGGCGATTCAACCACCTCCTTGGGGAGCCCATTCCAGTACCTAACCACCCTTTCTGTAAAGAAGTTCTTTCTAATATCCAACCTAAACTTGCCCTGGTGCAACTTGAGGCCATTTCCCCTCGTCCTGTCACAAGTCACTAGTGAGAAGAGACCTGCCCCACTCTCACTGTAAGAACCTTTCAGGTACTGGAAGACAGCAATGAGGTCTCCCCTCAGCCTCCTCTTCCTCAGACTAAACAGCCCCAGCTTCCTTAGTCTCTCCTCATAGGGCTGATTCTCCAAGCCCTTAACGAGCCTCGTTGCCCTTCTCTGGACCTGCTCCAGTACTTCCATGTCCTTCTTGAGCTGAGGTGCCCAAAACTGGACACAGAATGTGGCCATGGATTAGAAATGAATGGATTGAGCTTCTTTCCACCTTCATCCTCCAAGTCAATCCCAGAAGTCAGTTTTGTTGTTGTTTTACTACTCAACACCTGCACACCTTACTGTTTTCTGAAAAAAATGCTTTACTGAAATGACACCATGTGCTATGGTCCCATTACAAAGACATGAGAAGCTCCATCTATGTCTATTCACTTCCTTTTATGAAAGCCAAGTCCATAAAGTGGACAATACCTTAGCCTCAACTTCCCACTCACTGTCATATGTCAGTGTTACTACAGCAATGGAACAGGACACCTCCTCTGAGCTTTTCACAGCTGATTTATGGGGAACAGCAGTAACAGGAATCAGCACTCAAAAATGCAGAGACTTTCCCTGGACAAAAGGCGAGTCTGTATAAAGCCCTGGGTATCTTGATCTAGCTGCAGTGTCCCTGTTCATTGCAGGGGAGATGGACTAGATGGCCTTCATAGCTCCCATCCAGCTCCAAGAATTCTGTGATTCTATGAAAAACAGGTTGCTATATTTTTTGTCTCAATTTTCTGGCACCTGTTTTCAACTGGAAGAAATTCATCTTCTGATGGATGTTCTGCTATGGAACTAGGATCTATAGTCTCCTATTTTGTCTCAGATGGAACTTAAAATAAATATGCGTATGAAAAATCTCAAAATGTAGTGGAATCATTGCATTTACAGCCTCCTTTTAAAATTCTGCTTTTGCTAGCAGCTATTCAAGGAGTTCGACTATTCACAAATTCAGAGGAATACCTGCCTTTGCTCTAAAAGCTATTGGCATGATTTAAGTGCTATGGATGGCTACTGGTCTAACTTATCATCTTCTCCAGCCAAGTCTGAAAATGACAACACTAGTTTTATTTGCAAATCTAAACACTTCCACCTGAAGTGCTCTCTTAAAGTAGAAGTCTGAGTATTTTCTAAGCAATAATACAGGAAAACATGTACAGAATTAGTATGAGAACACTGAGATATCACACAGTTGCACATTGCCAATCTTCATATTCTTGAGTTGAACTGTCTTCAAAGAAACTCATGCTTGGTTGCGCAAATAGTTAGCAGAATTATTTTTCAATGCAAGTTGAACCTTTTTCCCTCCATGGAAACTGACTGATTACTTTTCCCTACCAACTCCTTTAAAGTTTGAGACACTATTCTCCTGAAGTTAACAATGAATTTTTCTTCCACTGGCTCTCGCTGCAGCCATCTACCACAGCCATTGCAGTAGAATGTTTGTGGGTCTATAATAAAAATCACCAAATCACCACTCACTGAAAAAAAAATTGTGGAAAGAACATAAAGTTATGCATGGTGTTCATGGATTGTTTTTATCTCCTTTCTGGTGTCTATCATCCGTTATTGTTGTCATTTCCCTTTGATTGTTGCCCAAAAGGGAGCTCACTCCTCCACTTATTCTGCTGCTAGGTGTCTTGCTCTTGCTAACACAACATATTTAGCAATTAGGTGCTGCAAAAAGTCGCTTCTTGAACTGACATGGAGGTGAGAAAAGGTACTGAATAGGCACTTAATTTGCAACATACTAGAAGATGAAGAATGCATTAAATTAGATTCTCTCTAACAATCTACTAAACTGTATATCTAACAAAAATTTCACAACAATTTCTGCCAAGCCAGCTTGGTTGGTCTTTTCTGTTTCATCTAGGCCATTCTTCACCACACTGATCATTACACAATCTGAATCCTTAACCAGTTGGTAATTTACACTGATTGCCTGCACTAAGCATATATATTGGATTATGCATTCTTCCATCATCAATGTCTCATCCAAAGTGTGCAATCTACTGTGTTTTCATTACTTACCTGCTCACCTTGTGGCCCTTGCAGTCCCATAAAACCTTTATGACCCTGCAGGTAGAGAAGCACATCTGTGATAAATACAAACTGACTTTTTTTTCCCATTCCAGTTTCCCATTAACAAGAAAAAAAAACATTATCCAAACTAGTTTGTATTGTCCCAGATGGTTCCCGGACATTCTCAACAATGGACTACATTGCAGGACACAATATTTCTTTCCTAAAAAATCATTAGAATAAATTCTAGCCCTTACAGAATTCCTACCAGTGAAGAGAATACCCTGCTCCTCATCCTAAAAATCTTTCTTGTGGTGCTGGAATCATGAAGCTGTTAAACTTTAATCATTTCAACCATTATTTAGCTCTTAAAAGAAAAAAAAAAAAAAGGAATTAAAAATATACCTAGAAACCTCAAACATGCTATCCACTTCAGTACACTTGAAATAGAAACCTGCTTGGTCTGTATGCTCACCTAGGCAGACCCAAGCAAGCTGACCATGTATGATCATGCATAGGCCAAGTATCTGTTCTCTGCATTTCTTGCAGAGGTACTGGAAATAAGTTCCCAAAAACTGCAGCTTAAAAAACAAACAAACAAACACACATAAAAAAACCTTCTTATTCTGCATAGAAATCTAACACAAAACTGGTTTTTAAGATGTCGAATTAGTAATAGAATTGTCTTGGATGACGTGGAATGCCTGGCTGTGTTGAGCTGTGATGTTCTTAGCCAGTAGAGCTTTAAAGTGATGTGACAGACCCACTGTAAGGAATTCTGCAACTGATTTCAGAGAGTCAGGTATCCCCACATTTTGGTTAAGTTTCTGTTGAACCAAAAGCATGCTGCTACATAGAATTAGTCATTATATACAAGATTAAAGGACAGAGTGACTGCCCAGTGATAATTTTAGGTAATAGAAGAAAATAACATGTTAGGCAATCTTACTATTATAGGACTGTTTAAAGAATTCTGTTCCAAAAGAGATGTATTCATTAAGAAACCCAAAGGCCTCCTTTTCTTTAAACTCAAAGCAGGTGTGTCCTTTCATTTTGCTAATCACACGTGGGATATTGCCGCTTTGCAAAATTATAAAGGATCAAAACCACAATACCATCCTGTAACTTGAGTCAAGTAATTTCGATATGTTATCTCACATCTGAAAAAGCAGCTCTGCTCTGCTGTTGAAAAAAATAATTAAATAAATAGAAGTAAAAAAGAAATCTGTAATTGATATCCTGAATAAACCAGTTAATCTGATTGTGGATAAATAAGTTGCTACACAATATTCTGATTTATTACAGTAATCTAAGAACAGGTATTGCTATCAAGCTGATAAAGCAGATCTAAAGACGCTCATAGAAGTCAGTAACACATATTTAGATTTCTAATTGTGCCTCAGAAGGCTATAAATTTTGTTATAGCCCCATTATGGATTCCATGAACTTTGCCAATTTCAGAATTTCATCCTCTTCTGATCAAATGACCAATTAAATAAGTGTCGCTAAAAGAAATATCTCAATAATCAATTATTTCAGTAGAAGGGAAGTACTGCTATATATGCAATCACTCACAGAGAATTCTGTCACAGTCTAGTTTTAAAGTGGGAGGGTTTAGCAGAAAAGAAAGCTGCATGGACAATCTCAAAAGAAGGAAGGAACTATGAGATAAAGAAGGACTAACCTGTGTGCATGTGCCTACACAAAAGCATCTTCTGCCTGAGAAAAACTGCAGTGAACTCCTGTTTTAGAGTAAATATTCTTTCTCAGAGTTAGCACAGTCTTAATTCACTTCAAGTCATTTAAGTGTTTCAAAATGAAGCTAAGGACCCAGATTAAGTGATGTCTGCACACAGGAGAACCATCCTGATGCTGACAAATCTCCACTGCAGTTGTCTGACTGTCAGAGGCAACTACCAACCTGTCTGCAGAGGTAAAGAAGGCCTTTCTTGTGGGGAGAAGAGAATGAGGGGATTTCCATCCTTACAAAGTCTCTGGACCACCACAAGGAAAGTTTTTCAAGGACTGATTTTAAGACGACACTGTCAGAGATAGCTTGAGATACGATTTGTGCACTTGAAACAGCATTCTCTGCAAACTAAATCCTAAGCTTCCAGCCACCATTTCTCTGCTTCAAAGATGCCTGAAAATCAAGCCCTTAAACAACTCATGAGCATGCAACTTTCTGCACTTATTCTGGAGCACATTCAGAACCCCATCCAGAGCAACAAAACCCTCACCCTGAACAGAGCAAAGCTTTGCTTTGCAGCTTGTGTTACAGGAAAGAGAAATACTTCATGTTGACATGCAGACATAAAGATATGTACCCTGACACATGCTGCGTAACAAAAAAGGTCAATCAAAATTATCTGTTCATACAGTTCTGACTGTTAACATAATTTTGTTTTACTATCTCACAACAAAAAACAAATAACTATAGTCTCAGCTTTATAGAAAGAAATACATCATTTTATAGCTATAATCCAAAGCAGCAGGTCCACTCACACTTTTTTACTGCACTGAGAACTTAATTTTTTTTTTTTTATTATTATTTTTGGTAAATTGAATCTTTTTAAGAAACATTTCTAACATGATCTATTGAACTCTTTCAGAAAAGAACCAGAAGCCTACAGCTTCTCAAAAGTTATCCAGGTCAAAGAAGCGAAAATAATATACATATTTGCCTCAAATTTCCACCATGCATAAACTCTGAACAACTTTGTACAAAGTCCAGAAGCAGGAAAATTTGGAGTAAAAAACTTGTTAAACAAAATATAATTCACAGGCACAGACAACACAGTCCTGTCCAGCGGAGGGCAGCAGGCACTGCAGCACACCCAGAGTGGTTCCATGGCCACCATCACCACAGATAGCATGGAATGGATGCTGGGTTTGCAGAAGCAGCAAACCCTGGAGTTAAGTGTTTCTGGAAGACACTAACAAAAATTGGTTTTAAAAAAAAAAAAAAAAAAAAAAAAAAAAAAAGTAATTTTCATGAAAATAACATGGACTTCTATTACATTTTTAAAAGAAAATCTGGAAGAACTGTAGACTCATTTGCTATTAACTACTTTTAAGAAACTGCATATGTCAGCATAAGCCATCTGTGAAAAAAAAAAAATAAATCAATTTTTGATGCCATTAATTCTCATATAAGATTTTCTCACATTCCTTTTTTAAGGGGAAGAGAAAGTTGATCATAAATAAGGTATTTACTCCACGCTGTGGCAATTACCCAGTAACACTGGATCACAGAACAAAAATTGAAGTACTTTTTATCGTGCAGTCTATTCTTGGATCCAGATGACTTCATAGCTACTTCTATTTACATTCCTTTTGAAATGATTTCCAAGATACCAATAAACTAACAGAAAAGGACCAGTCTGACAGAATGTTTACCCATTCATAAATATTGAAAAGTGATGCAACTAATTCTGAATTTATCATTGAAAAAATTAAGCATGAAATACTTTTTATTGTTTACAGGTTCAGTGCTGTTCAAAACCTGGTGCTCTTGCAATGCAGGTCAGGCAGAAGTTAACTTAAGCATGGTTCTAATTAGTGTCTGATGCATACAACATTCAAACAGACTGTAAAGTTTCCAGTGATCAAGTGATCCCAGTTCTTCACTGAGTCTCTACCCTCAGATAGGAGGTGAGTTCTTGTAGCAGGAAGAGAGCATGATAGCCATGAGATATTTATTTCCTTGCCCCTAAATATCAGACTCATGGTCCAGAACAAGTGACAGCTGCTTCCCATATAAAGAGCTTTAAAACAAAAATTACTTTGTTTTCTAACCATAAACCTGATGAAATGAGAAAGCATAATATTTGGAGAATCTCAAGGCTGCCCAAGTTCAAGTGAGCTACAAAAGCTATCGATGTCCAGATTTATTGGTTAGCTCTCACAAGGGGAATGCAAATTCTTGTTGCAACTACACGTTTGACCACTTCGTAAAACTCAGAGCACACGTGTTCGGCCAAGTGAGTTTCCACACTCCTCACATTACTTAAGTGATAGCTTCCTTTTCTGGTCACACATTAACTGCTTCTGTTAATTCTAGAAATGAATTAGTACTGGATTTATTTATTTATATTTATATGTTTTACTCTTTTACACAACTATTAAGACAATGTCAAATGAAGACATCTCATAACACTGAACACGAGTTTTGTTTCAATACCATTTCATCTTGAATTCATTAACAAGCGAGCCTTTAAGTATTAATTCTCCATTATATGTCATGGTGTGACCATGAATACCAGAGCTTATCTTTCTAACAATTTATCCCATCCTTTTGATGTACACTTTACAACTGCCTTTAATGCTACATAATACTAAATTCTACTGTTTTATTTGTTTTCCATTCTTTTTATTACACTTGCAAAACAGAAATGTCTTATTAAAAGATAGTACATAATAGCACTTCTCAGCTTTCTTGCCAATTTTTGCCAGTATGTCTATAATACATCCTAACCAGAGCGGCCTACATGCCAGATATTCTCTCCTTCCACGTAAACTGCACTCATTCCCTCACTCTGTGTTTATTTTTAAAGGTTGTATCATTTTCTCTAGTGACATCCTTCTGTTTCCTTTTCCAGAACTCCTTGTTTGCCTTTTGCCTTCCTGTATACATAGGACTGACGTAAGTTTTTATGCATTTATTAATGCAATATATAGTACCTGGCCTTTTTCATACTAAAAAAAAACAACAACCAACAAGAACAGTAGCACTCAAAATTGGAACTTATTTTACTTGGCTTCTATTTAGCAATTCTGGCACATGTTTGGAAAAGAAGTAAATAATGCAGAAGTACTACTAGCAAAAGAACACATGATCCCGCAGAGCTTTTTGCATACTGTGAAGTACACAAGGTAGGAAGAAAAATGAAAAGACTGAAAATTGAATAGAAACAATCTTACAATGGCTGTATCTTGCAGGCACACCTATACAACCAGCAGGGTTTGCCATACCTGCCACAATGTTTGCTTAGTTTTAGATTCTGACCTCATACATTTGACAGTACCAGCAGTAAGAAAAGCTCATACACTTTCTATCATTCTTCCTTCTGGTGGCTGTAGTTTTGAGCCAGGGAGGGCTATGTGAAATAGGAAACAGGAACTTACCTTCTGGCCTTTGATCCCTGGTGGTCCTGAAAAGCCTATTGGACCTGGATCACCCTGTACAACAACAGCCAGAATCAGTGTTGCATTGGACCACAGCATAGGCTATCAACATGTAGTAAATAATGTCTTCTCTTGAACATTTGGTATGAAAAAGATTATTATGATTATTGTTATTTTTAAGTCAGGCACAGGTTATTTTTACTTAAACGAAGAAAACCTGAGAAGGCTGCATTTCCTCAAGTACAGTAACTGGTAATAGAACTGAGGAAATCTGTGTTGGGTAAAAGATTAATTTAAAAACTCAAAACAGTGAGAAGAATAAAAATGCCTAATCTGATTTTTGTGGATTACAGATGCATGCTATATATATTTTGGTATAGCTCATACTTATATGTGGGTGAATTTTAGACTGTTCAATACAATATCCATAACAGTATGGGCTCCTGCCAATGAATATCCCTTGAGTTTCAAGGGGACAGGTTATAGCTCATGACACTAATAAAGCTGCCGGAAGTACAAACTGGCTAACTTGAAACAACGTTGCAATTTCCACAAAAACAGCATTAAGTTTCTTAGCAGGGCATCGATTGAAATATTGAATTTTGCTCAGCAGCTCTTTACCACTAAAAATACGTATTTAAGAATGTTAGGGTTTGATAAAAACAAAGAAATCTTATTTTACATATGCATCAGCAGTTAGTAAGTAACAGTTACTAGCAAATGATTGACTCATCATGGATAGACCAAGTCCTGGACTTCTATCTTTTTTGTACTTAGCATAAGCATTCCATAATTAAACTACCAGCAAATACTCCTAATAGAATTTTGCATAAATGCAAGTCATTCTAAGAATGAGAACACATTAGAATGCCATTAAATGTTTAGCATTATCACTTTCATTTAAAAGTTTCATACGCAAGCAGTAGCAGATTTGTTTTCTGAAAATAGTCACAAGCTAAAAGCCCACAACTTCTATGAAGAATCATACTAGATTATCTCAATATTTTATATATACATAACTATTTTGAGGAGAGAGAACAACTGCTAACTTGGCTGCAGAAGCCTAGAAAGGGCTAGATGGAATTCTCAAAAGTGAGGACAAATCTTAGCATCGAGTCTGACTAACTACAATAAAAACTGACTGGCTGCAATACTGTAGACAATGAGTGCACTTATCAGATTTTGTCTGTTTTGTACTAATGCACAGTGCTCAAGAAAACAGGGATCAGTACTTTGTCATTCCCCCAAACAAAATAAGATACATAACTCACATTTCAGCTTTAGTAGTAGTTCTTATTTACCTGTGGTTCATTACATCACCTGTGTCTCCACTGATCAGTCTCACAGAAGTGTCAAAACACATCAGAAGTACAACACACACAAAGCATTGTCTTGTTATAACTTGTGTAACTGCTAAACAAGACTTCAATATTTTTCAATAATGAAGTGTTACCTTTTCTCCACGTTTTGCCTGTCCTGGGGAGAATCCTGGGTCCCCTTTAGGGCCCTATTGCAGAGAAATTGAGCTTATTAATATCAACAGGGAAGAGAGTTTTTAAATTATATACATGGAAACAAATGTTTTAACTGGTGTAGCAAGAGAAAGGGAAATACACATAACTATCTGGTAATATAGATAATGCATCAGACAAAAACTTGCAATGAATCATAGCAAAATACAGCAATGCACACTGAAAGGAGATCTGTTTCTTAAATTCCACATCACAACAACATTTGATTACAAGTTTTCATTTGCAAATTGTCTAGGAATGCAGATATGTCAGTGTGCATGTATTCACAATTATAACCAAATATAAATCCTGTTTTCTGCTTTACCAATAAAATTTCCTCCATATATCAAACTAACACAAAATGGGTATAGGCAGAGAATGCCATTGTTTCAGTTCCCAATGCAATTATATTTTCAATTCCTTTGCATAGTAGGCCTGTTTATAACTGTTCACTTGCTTCAAAAGCTTAGCTTTCCTTATCACAGACCGGCACATCCCAACAAGGCTATGTAATGATATCATTTTCCAATATAGTGATTGCTGAGTTTTTAATCTCCATTCCAAATTTCTAGTTCTCCTAACACTTTCAGCAACAACTTTTTTTTCTCATAGGCATCCCCAGGAGCCTATCCATGAGATTAATACATTCCTTACAACACTTGGAAAATGCTCTTCTGAAGCACTCCTGCTAAGCAGAACCTGTAGTGTTTAATTGGTGCGTCAGACCACACAGAACAGAGTTCTTCAGCACAGCAAGAGATATCCAAGTATTTTTCAGCAACTGGTTTACATTTTGGAAGGCAAATTATTACATTCTTTGAACAAATCCAGTTTGTCTTCTGGTTTCATTTTCCAGTGCAGACACATTAAACAAAAAGGGGAAATAAAATCATGATCAGCTCTTGATTAGTTAAAATAATAATTAAAACAAACAAACAAACAAACAAAAAAAAAACAGAAAACCAGGCCATTGTTACACATCAGTTGTGGATGAACACTTGACCACAGGTCAAGATGTAAGGATAATATAAAGCATCTCATTATTTGATATACGTAACATTACAGAGTAGTTAAAACAGTGCCAAAATCCACAAGACAGATTTTCTTGTGCTAATCCTTTTCACAGAGAGCTAGAAATGCAGCCAAGCTTTATGAAATACTTTTTAATTACTTTAACACCCCTCCAATTGTTTACCAGGAATTAAATGCTGAGGATGCTCAGCTATTGGTGGGAACTGTCTACACATGTTCAGGGGTGGAATCTGTTTGAGAAAACCAATAGAAACATTTACAAGGATACTAGCTAACATTGTTCCATGCTTCAAACAAGTGCGTAAAGGATGCTTCAAAACTAAAAGGAAAAATGCATGGATTTCAAAGCTGCATTGTCAGTGACAGAACACTGTTGCAATTTATCTCCTATGTTTTGAGATCCAAAAATGTTTAATTTCAGCTTAGTAATCTTTGTAGGTCATCTAGATGCACACAGTCAACTCATGGTGAGCACCTGGATAGTTTTTACTTAAAGTTTCAGAAGGCGCTTGTATTGAAAGGATAATTTATAATATAACAAATTAAGAAGTGTGCTACACACCTACTGAAATATGTGTACATATATATATACACACACAAGTGTATATATATATATATATAGAGAGACATGCATATAGAGAGAGACACACATGCATATATACACACAAACATGCATTTGCGCATACATTTCTATTCATAAATTCATGAATATGGCTACAGAGTCATTAAGGATTATGACCCAATGGAGTGAGAAAATCCATAATAAAACAAATCTTAGGAGTAACTGGTTATAATTGTTTTTCTAACAATGTACATTATTATACAGCTAGCACAGATAATGTAACAATTAATTGTGGACCTCTGAGTTTACCAGTTCCTATAAAAGCAGATACTAACTAATGAACACATACCAGATAGAGTTATTCAGTTTTACAGTGTTTAACACTGAAAGCTTTATTAAATTTCTTTTTATGTCCTCAAGCAGTTTTTAACACCTGCCATGACAGGTCAGATTTCTGCCATAAGGAATTGTGCTAAAACAAATCAAAGTTCCTGCTGTTTTTTTACTAACTTATCTATCAAATTGTTTAAACTAAATATGAGTCGAAGGCATTCTACAGTTGCACAAATCTGTCAAGTCTATTTAAAGGGGCATTGAGTGACACAGATTTGAAGGGTTTTTATCTGAGCTTCCAGGTCTAGTATTTTTGCTGCAGTTTTAAGTATCACATCAAGTGTGAATGTCTGAAATATCGGAGTATTTAAATATGAAAGACTGGACACCTACAAAAAGAGGAATTTATAGAGAATGACTCAGTTTCTTTTTTCTGTTCTTGTTCTTAATCAAGGCAAAAGATTGCAGACAACATTGCTTATTCTCCCTTAAATTCCAGTTTATCTACGAGGTTAGGCTGATTTACACAAACTCCTTTGGGATGCACAGACTGCTTACTTGCAAGCCACCATCCTGGACAGTTTCCTTATTCTTGGATAAACTGCTATTTTGTTTTGATTTTAAGTTTTGTTTGATTGATTATATTTAATTAAAAATTGCTTATGTTAACAGTCCCCATCCATAAACTGAAGACAAACAATTGCTTCTATTACAGGAAGTGCTCCTATGGCTTCCAAAAAGCCATTAAGAAGTCCATGTATTTACACAGAAACATGGATAAATTAACTCACCTTTGGACCTGGCAATCCGGGTAAACCTGGATTACCATGTGGTCCTGGAATACCCTATAGAAACAAACAAAAAGAAAGGGATTATTCAGCAATTCACTAAACTGTTCACATTCATCCAGCGAATCATTTTACTGTGTTACTGTTGTTTGTAGAAGCACTGGTTGAGATTTTTAAGAGAATCTCAAGAAATGAGCACAGCCTACTAACAATAAAAAGTTAAGTATTCCCAAATCTTGAAAGGAATTCAGCATGCACTGACTGCAGACTGGCTCTGCAGCTGCAGAACTTGGAGGCACTGGATTAACACAGAGAAATCACATTGAGACACTCAACTATTAGTTACAAAATAAGGAACTAGAATAGTGTTCACTGTCTGAAGGGAGGACATAAAGCAATGTATTCTACCTCCTCAAAACGAATCACTACAGACAGAAACCCTTCAGACCGTCTCATAGCCGGTGTAAAAAATGGATTTGTTGCCAGAACAGTTCAACTGAAACTATTCCAGGAACCGAATGGCTAACCAGGACTGTCTATATCTAGTAGCTGGAACACCACCCAAGATAAATGTCCATTCTTGCAATACGCTGAGTAATCTTCAATTGTGATGAAGTGTGCATATTTCTGCAGTGGCTGTCAGCAGCTATCCTTCTTCCAAAAACTGAAGGACCAAACCAGTGAAAAGTTAACTCCAGCAAGTCAGCAGCAAAGCTTGTCCTGGATCCACTACAGCCAAAACTTCACATAAACTGAAAATAATAAGATTCTGTTTCAGCTCTCTCATACACTCAGTGTTCTTACAAAAGATAAACACAGCGTTAATTTTTCCTTCACAGTGTCAACACAGAGCTGTGAAGGCATCCTGGTGAAACAGGAGGTGCTGAGGGAATTTGGCCTCCCTGCTGGTTATTTCTGAACTTCCTGAAAGTTTATTCTGGAGAAATTGGAAAAAGAAACAAATATGAAACTCAAAACTGTGTGTCAGATGCAGATTTAGCTCTATCACAAATAATAATAATTTAAAAAAATTGGAATTATTTTTTAGTAGAAATCTGTAATATTAATCAGGTAGTGTCCAATCCACATGAACCACTGTCTGGATCAGGAATGTCTGGATCTTCCACTCTGTTGTGGGAGTTTGGTGGCCCTGCCAGGCAGGGGGGTTGGAACTTCATGATCCTTGAGGTCCCTTCCAACCCAGGTCATTCTGTGATTCTGTGATCAGGTTCGAACCTTGGAGGAGGCCCAGGCACTGCAGCTCCACACTCCACTGCTTCCCAATACCTCTAGTCACGTTTTTGGACCACAAAGGGCAGCTCACACAACGGAAGACAGAAGTCACAGGGCAGATTGGTAGATTGTTGTTTGCATCAACAGGGTTTTACATGTTTTTTTTTGGCCCAAAACACTTCTCCATCATATCATGTCTCTGCACTAACTGCACTTGCAGTATTGAATAGTAAGGATCTCAGGCATTTAAAACAAATATTATTTGCTTAAAATACTTTCTCAGCTCTAGAATGTGTTTTAAACTCTGTTTGTGTCAGAAATGCTGGTAAATATTCACCTTGCTCATTTCCTCACCTCTCCAGACACCCTATACAACAATATAAGACATGTTTTCTGACATAGCTTATAGTTCAGCAACACAAAAATTCATGCTGTACAAACCATCAGCTTATCTTTAGCAGGATAATTTGGAAACAAAACAAAACAAGACATCAAGTGAGGAAGATATGGATTTGAAAAGATTGTTTTCATGTTATACTTCTAAATGTGTCTCATGCAGTCCCTTGTCACCAGCTGCCCTAAAGCACCAGGTCAGTTCCTGCCCCTTGGAGGGCTGCACTTTCCTAGCCAGCCACACCAAGTTTTGAAAGCCAGCAGAAAACAGAACATTGAACGCAATGTGGAGTGACAGCTTGTTTAAATGTGCCTCAAAGGCTGATTTGACATTACTCCCACACATCTGCTGGGATTTTTGTATAATCTGCTCCCTTGCTTCCCACTTGCCATTTGGCTAGCTATGTGAATTCCAGCCATAACCACTTACATCCTCAAATACCACAGCCCAAAATCTTCTATGCAACAAATCCTTACATTACCTATCACAACTTTTGTCAAGCTGCTGTAACACTAGAGCCTAAAATAGATTATTGAGAACAATTTTTTTATGTCTTGCAGTGGTTAAATTTGTGTTCACTGCCTGCTTGTCTGCACAGGGACACACATTACTCATTCCTCATTCCAAAACTAAATGAACTTGACCTTAGGTTGCAGAGTACCAGATGGGGCCAGTGTGGAAAATACCAAAAAATTAATATTGCAAGCAATTAAAGGTAGGAAAAATGTCACAATGCCCTGCATATATGCACCCTTACATAGAACTGACCACACTGGGAGCTCACAGCAGAAGATAAAGTTACTGTGCCATATTTTAACCTATCTTCCAAATCTTAGGAATCACACTTTCATAATCAACAAGTATGCAAATAAAGATGAAAAAAAAAAAATTATACCATATCCATCTTAATTGTCAGTGACCTGTGCAGAGCTACACAAGAACATAGCTCTTTTACTCACCCGAGGACCTCTTTTTCCCGATGGACCAGGAAGACCTGGAGGACCCGGAGGACCCTGGTGACAGAAAAATCAAAACAATTGAGGCTAAAAACAAACACAAGGATAGCACCACAAGTCTGAATAACACTGGTTCTTCTATCCAATGATTTTCTGGTTGTGGAAGACTTCACTGCTTGAAAAATGAGTCTTAAGCTACAAGCACGTGTGTTTTTAATTTTGCTCAATATCAGACGTTTAAAAATCACTTCTGGCCTGAGGAATTGGAGCCAACAATCTAGATTAACACAAATACATTTAAGCAAAATTTACAAAGGAAGAACAGCTCATCTCAATAATTGGAAACCAGATCATTGTATTTCAAAACAAAGAGCAGAATAGTTAAGTATTTTTAATAAATACGGAGGCATGCCAAACACTTTATGAAGTCAGACAACTTGTTATGAAAAATGAGATAGCACTGCACAGAAAAAAACAGGCATGAATAGAAGAGACAGTAAATATGGAGAAATGATCATTTGGTTTCACCAGCTGTGAGCTTGGGATGAGAATAACTGGCACTGTGCCCATTCTCTGTTTCACTTGCAAATAAAATATATCATTCACTTAAAAAAAACCAAAAACACAGATTCTTCTATTTTTGTGAATGCATTCCTAAATAGTTTACAGTTTATATAGTTTATAACCTGATGAATCTTTTGCAAATAGCTCAGATTAACAGCTATTCTAAGAATGTTAGATAGTATGTTACTATCGGTGCTGATTGCAAATTTTCAGTGGCCAAGCCAATTACCTTCATTTGGCTAAAATACAGGCCACACACAATTCTGGATAAAAAACAAAACAAACAAACAACTGTTATTCTGAGTAAGAGCAAAAAATAAATAAATAAAATGCAGTAATCCTTTACTATGATTAATTGGAAAGGACTATTTTAACTAGACAATAGACAATACTGAAGTGATACAATCTTCTACTACAAAGTTTCAGTATTATGGATTCCTGAAGATGCCACCCTGCTCATTCACAAAAAATCTGCTAGAGACACTTGAATAGTTACAGCTCTACTAGTTAAACAAAACAGGAAAACAGTGGGAATTTCAAACTGCAGAATTCAAGTCTTTATTCATAAAAGTCTAGCTGAATTCTGGAACCCCCCTGACTGTTTCAAAACCAACTTAATTGGGAAATGTCAGGTTTAGGAGCAAGGCTCTGTAACACAGGTGGGTTATCCTGAATACAAATAATAGCCTTTTTTTTTTTTTTTTTTTTTTTTTTCTTGGGCTGGTAGTTATGCAGTTATATTGAGATTCTGGTCATTGCAATTGCTAGGATTTTACTCAGTCAAAGTGATTTTGAAGAATTAAGTAGAAGAATTAGATATGCTATCCATAAAGGAAGGTCTGAATTCTGGAGCCCTGCTTTATAGCAATGGGTGAATTCCGCAGCTGTTGGATCATGGAATTCATGGGGCCTAATTATACAAGGCAAGAATCAGTTCTGGTAGATGATTAAGAGCTAAAATGAAGCTGAGGAGTCTAAGAACCACAAAAGCTAGTTCTTGCCTGTCAACTCCAATAGAAAAAACGTTATTTCTGTGCTGAAATCTTGAAAGAAGGTTCAAACCAACCACAACATAATGAGAGAAGAAAAAAATAAAAGGGGCTTCATGCCTCATCAGGATTTCTTTTTGCTGCAGGGAAGCTCTGCAAGTCCCTCACTGCTGTTTTTGTAGGATCCCCACTGATAAGACTCTGTGGATACTTATTTATTAAAATGTAAGAGCCTTAAAGATAAAACCTGGATTATTACGGTCTTCTCTCCAAGGATGTACTAGACTGAGAAACCAAGAGTATCTCTGCAAGTCTGAGTTCAATGACAGCAGCAGGCACAGTGCCACACGACCTCCACCAAACACAATTCTTTACAGAAATCTTCTGTGGAAGAACCATTCAGAGACCCTTTTCTTGCTTCAGCAAAAACCTCTGTGGCAACAAGAGCTTTAGTCTACCCATAGGCTCAGTGGGGTCCATTTGTCCTTCCAGCTGAATTTGTGCCCACAGTGGTCTGTGGTCCGCCTAGCTCTGCAGTGCATCACTTCTAAGACCTTGGGCATGTTATTGAAACTCTGACTTAGCAATGCACCATAAGACAAACATACAAAATCATAGCATACGCATCTTTCATATACATTTTGAGCTCTCCGGATCAGGTGGTACGAATCATTGAATACACAGTGTCTGCATCTAGCAAAACCAGAGCATCAGTTTGCAGCTGCTTAGTACGCACACACACACACAAAAACAAACAAACACCAACAACCCCAACATTAGCAGCCATTTCTGTGCCACGTAAGAAATGGTGATTTCAGTCTGCTACAGTCAATAAATTTAAATATACAATTTTAAAATTACATGCTATGAATCAAAACTTTCCATTAGCAGTTGTTAAATGTCACAAGCAGCAAAAATGAAAATTAACCTCAATTCACATCTATAACAGCTACATATATAGCTGTACACTCGTCCCCATAAAGGGCTAAAAAAAAAATGAAAAAAGAAGAAGACTGGCTTCACATTCACAAGATTGCATCAAGATTCTGTTTAGAGTAAAAATTAAATTTCTACGTAAGTTTTCAGTTGCTGACTACCCAAAGAAAATATTTTTTCAGTGCTGAGATGATACATGCATATTCAAGAAACTGCTTGCCCCCTCCTATCAAAATACTTTCCAGTAATAACCACACAAATACAAGAGAATCACATGGAGAACAACTCTCTCCATGCCACAGTTTAACAGATTTTAACTAGAGACTCAGACAAGAGTTAATATAATCTCTCCAAGACTAAATAGGAACCTCTGTCCTTTCTTGCATGTAGTTCTGTGTGCATTGACCCCAATTTTATGTATGAAAAAGTTTATGACCCTCAAGCACACAGTAAGAAAGGAAAAATTAGTGCTATTAAAAGCACTGCTGTGCATTTGCAGTCATTTCAGAGATCTCTTACCCTGCTAAATGAAGAAATGCCACAAAATTGAATTCTAAACATTACTTCTCGTGCAGGTTTGCATGATCCTGTAACTGTGGGTTAGGAATGGTTTGAAAGGAATAGATTCTACAAGCGGTCTGCTTCAACAATTACAAATTTTGATAGCATCACTCAACTGAGAAAACCGTATCATTCTTCCAAACAGTCTGGTTGTTCTTTTCATGGAACAGTGTCTACATTTGTAGAGAGTATGAAATTACCCTGTAATTTTATTAAGTGAGCAGCCTCCATAATTAGCAGTTAGAAACATCTGGCTGCAGTTCAAATTTTAAAAAAAGTTTGGGTTGCCCACCACTTCACCAGAATTGAATGCCTATGTATTCCACCAGTAAATAAAAATACACTCCATATAGGCCAAAATTATATGCCAGAGACACAGTTATGGCAGACAGACTTTTGCACAGTACAAATGGGAAAAGCAGTAATCACAGCCTGGCACGTTTTTCCAGATCTATTTCAAAGCCTCTTTTAAATCTATGTTGCTTCATTATAAAGAGCGTAGTAAAGGTAACTTACAGGAGGTCCAGTCTCCCCCTTTAAACCTCTGCTACTTCCTATTTCAAACATTTTGCCATGATCTTCATAGTTGTAGTTATCAACATCAATATAATAAGTGTTTTCTGTGTGATAAGTCTTATTAACATCAAGTGGATCTTCTTCCAGACCAAGCTGATTATCTAGGGAGAGGTCAGCAGTCAAACTGTACAGAGTTGTGTTGGAGATCTGCTGCTTTTTGGTTGGTTCATCTAAATGCTGTTTTTCTTTGCCCATTCCCTTGCTTTTCATTTTTTTCTGTTTTACGGGGAAGATCAGAGAAAGCTCACTTTGGCTGTCTGCATCTTCTGTGGTAGTATGCGAAGTATTTGGATATGAAGCCTTGTTTTTTTCAGTGCTGCCTCTTTCTTTGCTTGGCTCCTGCTGGTGAAGGGGAAGACTGGCCTCCTCTTGGAGTTCTGTTTCTGGCCACACTTCTAGCAGCAGGGGTTTAGACTCTGCAAATTCTGATGCTGAGACATTTATTGACTCAAGGTACTCCAGTACAGAGTGAATCCGAGCTATGTTGGTAACAGGACCATTTGATGCTTCTTTCCTTTTATAAGATACATCTTCCCACTGTTTTTTCTCAACAATATCTTTCTTCAAAGAAACATCCAGCACACCAGCATATGGTGTTCCTAGCAGAGATCGATATGTTTCAGCCTGGCGACACTGCTGTTTTACGTATTTACAATAGTTTGCAGAGGCTTCTCCAGAGGGGATGATATCTAGCTGGCATATAACTCCTTCAAAGCTGACAGAGTGAGAGTTCATTCTTCCCAGGGTAAATAAACCATCCAAATCAAATGCCTCCACTTCATAAAGCATTTCCCTGCTATAGTACTTCTGTCCGCACTCAGCAAACATTGAGACAGTCTTGTCTCTAATTTCAATGGCAAACCAGTGCCACTGTTCATTATGAACACTATAATCAAAGTACACAGGCTGCTTCCCTCCAGTGTACACCGCTACCTTTCTCGGTAGCAACTGGACACCAAACTGCAGTCTAGTTTTGTTCCTAATACTGAAAAGAAAAGCATTGTTTACAGTGTAAGAGTACAATCCAACCAATATGGTAAAGCGACGCCCTAGACTTGCTGGTATGACTTCAGCGACGGAGGCCTCGACATGAGCGTCACCAGTCAGCACAACTCCAGACACGGCCAGGCGAACCCCCTGGGGCAAGGGTGGCACTGCTGAGGGCACTGGCGTCACTGACGGCTGCTGGACATCGCTCACAAGGCCG
This sequence comes from Excalfactoria chinensis, assembly GCF_039878825.1. NCBI lineage: Eukaryota > Metazoa > Chordata > Aves > Galliformes > Phasianidae > Excalfactoria > Excalfactoria chinensis. The sequence continues at coordinate 8,897,850 of NC_092832.1, forward strand.
AGCTGATGAAGGACATCTACTGCTGTAAAAAGAATTGAAGGCATATTGTTCATTTCACTCATGAGCTCAAATTCAGATCCAGATAAACAAGTGTAAAACATATATGTCAGTCTTTCACATAAATACCACAAATTTAATTAAGGCTTTCCTGACAAAAAAATATTTAATAAAAAGAAGCTCACGTAATGCCCAGTGGAAGTTAATTCATTCATGAAACTGAAAAGTCCCCATTTGCTGTTATCAACCTTTTCACAAGAGTTAATGAACATACTACTTCCATTTTGCAATTCCTGCCTGCCTCCCCTTCAAAACAAGAAACAAACAAACAAGCAAACAAAAAACAAAACAAAAACAAACAAACAAAAAAACATGATTTTCCTCTTTGTCTGAAAAATATTAACATTCAAGGGAGGGATATTTTGTTTCCATGAAAGGACAAGCTATCACTAACACAGTAAGCAGTGCCCAGGGGCATCGTGCAAGCTCCTTTCTCACCGGTCCTCAGAGCAGAGGTGGACAGCAGCCAGCAGCCCAGACTAACATCGACATTGACATCGACATTGTGGTACTCAGGGATATGATTTAGCAGAGGTTGGTTTTTTTTTTTTTTTTTTTTTTTTTTTTTCTTAGAGATGGGGTACTGGTTAGGCTGCGGTTGGACTTGATGATCTTCAAGGTCTTTTCCAACCTGGATAATTCTATGATTCTAATTCTATGATTGACCCTGATCTCAGCACCAGGTAGGGCCAGACAAGGCTGAAGTCCGTTCCAACCTAAACTTCTCAATTTTCTGTGCAAGGGGAAGCTGAACATCACACAGTTTTCATAGGCACTATTGCACAGAAGCATTTTTTTTTCTGTAACAACTGACTGGACCTGAGCTACAGGAAACTGCCTATATTAAAGATGACTAATATTATTTAACCATTGCACTGATACAATAAACCTAATGGGGAACAGAACACTTCCTACAGCATTTAACTGAGGGTATTACTTTTAATTTTATTTATTTATTAATCATGCAACTGAGTGCTCTTTTTAAGCAAATAAAGCTACTAAATGGCATAACAAAATGGGAGAAACAAAGAGAAGCTAAAGAGCAACTGAAACAAATGGATTTTCACTATTTTAGTGGAAAAAAGGCTTCTTTCCCAAGTCTTCTTTTTCTCTGTTTACAGAATGTATTCACAGCAAACTTTAAGAACACACAGATGTTGGCTTAGTATCAGCAGTAAATTATGACAAGAGTCTGAGACTTCCTTGAGAGTGGTTTAAAAGTTGGAACCAAAAGCATCAACCTGGGCGCACTGTGCATCTTGAAAATTAATTACACACCTTGTGGTGTTTCTATCCATGTTAGAGATCTGCAGGAGAGCCAAGATTGGCCTGGCAGCCAGCCCAACTAGAACTATGGGGAGAGCATGTCTTTGCAGAAAGTCACGCGTACGCCAGTTTCTCAAGATGTTCTGCCTCAGAGCAATTAACTAACTAGGCTGTATTTTAATCTGTCAAACTGATAAGAGAGGTCAGGTTATAGAAGAAGTATTCTACTTTGCAGCTCTGTTAATGAACCCCCGCACTTTCCCAGGACCCTGGTCCTGCACGTTCCGTGTGCAGTTACAGAGAGGAAAGCTGTACATGTGTATTCCTCTGGGCAATACAGAAATCTCACAGGGACAAGCAGCTCCACATTGGCTTCAGAGACAGCTTCAGCACTTCTGTGCTACACTGCACCAGGAAAACCAATCCAACTTAACCGTATACTTGATTATCACAATTTTAATCTTTAGTATTAGGCTGATATTTGTAAATATTTATCATTAAATAGTTACATTTAAAAATAACAGTGTCAAGTGATCTCTGCCCAAAGCATTATAACTGAAGAATAAAACAACAAGTCTACCATACTGAGATAGAACAGCCAGTTTTAAAATGATGTTCAGGAGCACTCTTTCTAAATCTCAAATGACAAATTTTGGCAGTTCTAATTTGTAAACATCACATTGTTTAAAAATTATTTTTAAAAAGGAAAAGCAATATTGAGAGAGAAGAGACATAAAACACTTTCTCCACATCCTGCAAACTACAACAGGTCTCGAGAAGGCTCAGCATGGAGAAATACTGCATGAAAAATAACAGCAAAGATTAAGTACCAGCTAATTATTCCTTGCTGACTTACTGCCTATTAACCCACCATCAAGCCAAAAGGCTGTTCCAGACATTTTTGGCCAGTCACTTCATTTCTGGTCCAATTTTATTTTTTTTTTTTACTTTTTGCTTTTTTAAGCTTTCAGAAGCTCTTGGCAGTACACAGGGTTTTGGGAGCAGGCAGCCCTCTTAGCTCTTCCTCCCAGCATGACAACCACAACTTTCTTTACCTATCAGTAGCCAGTTTTCTTTGTTTATCCATGTCTGCGCAACATCTGTCTTCGCTTACTGTTCACCCAATCCATTAGTCCCCCAAATTGTAACAGCTCCTCTTCTTCAAAGAGAAGCTATTTGGGTTTTTTTTGTGTAAGTTGCTTTCTTTCCATCTTCTAGGATTACTTGTAAAATTCACAACATAATTGGATTGTGAAGGGAAGGAAAACTTAACAGAAGTTAAGACTATATATATCACAAAACAATCCCCAAAAGAATGGCGAGTAGTGTTGTGTGTCACTCTTTTGTTCAGTCTCTGTTGTTCATCTTCCATACTCCCCCACTTTCATGACTTTTCTAAGGGCAGAATATTTGGGGTGTTCTCTCCATTTCAGCAAACCCAATACACATATGATTTGTCTTCCAACATGGGTACAGAAAAGTGAAAATCATTCATTTGTCAGCTTCACCAGAACTCAGCAGGTTACCCATTTCCCAGGTGGTGCTTTTGCAGTTGGATAATTTATAACCCAGTGTTGCAAATGATACTTCCTGGACACCAAGGCAAGGTAACTAGCACAGCAAAGCCAGCCAGAGATGCATATTCTGCATGTTCTCAGGACAAAAATCAAAGAACAATTCATAAAAGTCAAGGCTGTATATTTACATGTATTTCACTGAACAGAGCTTATAGCACCCTACCATAACGCATTAAGTGTAGCTTCTCAAGTAAAGCACATGCTATCTGATCATCTCAGAAAGAAAGAACATTAGTTACTCTTGCTAGTGTCTTCCTATTTGACAGAATACTCCTTTTGAAACACAGAGTGCAAAGAAAGCTTTGATACCAGCTTAGGTGTTAACATCATTATAAATGAGCAGACTAACCTGTTTCTAGACAAACCCTAAAGCTCTGTGAATGGAGCAGTGCTACCTCAGTGCATACCGTATAGACTGAAGGATATTCTTGAGCCATTCTGACTTTTCCTTTTCCTCCCTTCCCCACAGACTTGTTTCTCTCAAGATTTCTATTTATTTATTTATTTGAGAAAATAATGTCATTCACTTATGCTTCCTCCTCTAACAATTTTGAGTCCTATGATTCAACTACAAGATTTCTGAAGGAGAGATTTCTGGCATACACACTGTAAGGTGGAATGATACAAAGATGGTAACAGATATTCAAAAGGTTATTTATGAGGAAAGACTCACTGATATGGATGCCTTCACTGGGAAATGTTGAGGCAATCTCCACCAGGAAGCAATCTCCAAGAGATTCTGCCTTAGTGGTGGCCAGCCCTTAAATGAGGTCTAGAGGAGGCAGAGTCAAGCTCCACCCCTTCGGGGAGCACAGCTAAATTACTCTCACCTGTGCTCCCACAGCTGACCTGACACTTGCCTCAGCTGATTAATCAGAGGTTCAGGCTGTGATTACCAATTTCCCATACACGCACTTACTCAGTTGCTTTTCAGGAGTCGCATTTTTCCATCTCCTAAAGCTGCTGAGTTTCAGGGGCATGGGTGAGCAAGGTGCAGAAACAAAAAAAAAAACCAACCAAACAAAACAAAACAAAACAAACAAACAAAAAAACACACCACCACAACAACAGCAACAACAAAAACACAACTTTGCCAAGCACAAGGAATAACAAGAAGGAAAAATAACACTGCTGAGAGTAGCAGTGGGATGCTGGAGGTATAACTATGAGGCTCTAGTAAGATGTTATCAGGAATGCAACTTGACTTAATCATGAAACCCAGCTGTTTGCATCCAGCTGAATATCACATGAAGATCACAGTTACCACATCAGCCAAGGACAAGCTATTTCTTGCTTCATCTGTACAGTGAAAGGAATATGGAAGAGAACTGATACTGCCACTCTCATGGCTACTGAATAGTAAGTGGCATGTTAGCTTCCACCATTTTGGGATGCTAATACTCCCACAATGATCTCATAATAAACTTCTGGTGCAGCTGTAACAGTTGGCTGATTAAAAAAGACAAAAAACAAGACAACCATATTTCCTTCCTAACATCAGCAACTGAATGCAAAATGAAAAGAATACACAATTTCACTTTCTTTCTTTAATGATGCCAGCCTAGACTAAGCCTTTATTATACACGCTAGTTTGCCTGTTTGTCCTCAGAAGTGCAAAGGTAACTCAGTCATAGCTTGCCACCCCCAAGGACACCCACTTGCACTGAAGACACAATCAAAGCCTTTTCTCCTTACAAGACTTCTCTTTTATGAAGAGTCTGTTTAAATATGTAAACAATTTCATGGACAGAAAATCTGAGTAATTTTTCAAAGGTCATCTTTTCCACACTGGTTACTTTAAACTTTTGCTCTCGTTATATGGTAGCTGATATTTAAGTCACCATGAGGAACTGAACCTAGGGTCACTAGTAACACACGCCATTTACTCTTTCTGTCTGGTAAAAAAATAAACCAACATCCTTCTGTAAGAAAGTATTCTCACCTTGCTTGGGTGCTTTGGCAACACCCGCAGCTGTACATATTGCAATACAAAGAAGGAAGATCTTCCTAAAAGGGGAAGAAAGAAAAGAGGGCGTGAGAAAATACATAAAGATTCAGGACTCCAAAGAATTAGAAACTTCATTCAACACCCAAAGTCAATGGCAGGATACCGCTGACTTCAGCAAGCCCCAGTTCAAAGCCTTCCAGTCTTTATGTTGTACAGCTTTCCAGCCAATGCTGAGAAGGTGTTTTACACAGAGAGCAAGGACCATGTATGCCTTCATATATGGTACATATATTTGACAACTGCTTTTATTAATAAAGTAACTACATCTGTTTTATATTTCTTGCAGCAGCCTTCAAGTACAAGAGCTGCTATGTAGAAGATTTCTTCCTGGGGGGAAAAAAGGTTACTGCAAAGAAACTATAAAACAAATGACAAGTTCATGCCTATTAGATACTTTTATGCCAGTGTACCTTCAACCTTGTCACCCTACCACATCAACTATCATAAATGAAAATGTTGCATCACTTTCCTTCCTGCATGCTAATGTTTTTTTGGTCATGTTACAAATGAGATATGCTTCTCAAAGCAAAAATTAACAAATAAGTAAAATCCCATCGTGACTTAAAGCTTCATACTCTGACAGAATATTAAAGAGTATCCCAGAATCACCCATTAAAAAACAAACAAAAAAATAATCAAGAAAGTGCAGGAAGAAAAGCTCACACATCTGTACAGGAGCATGTGGTACAAATGGTAAAGGCAGACAAGTTTCTTCTTTTACCCTGCAGGCCTTTACCTGCAGCACAGAGGATAGCATATACAAAAGGTAGATACTAGTAATGCTCCAATGACAATAAATTACGCTATGATTTACAAATATCTATATATAAAGTTCTCCACTAAATACTGCTTTATATTTCTTCCAAGTATTTGCAATCACAACCCAAGGGCTCACATTACTTCTTTTTTGTTCAGCTTTGAACACCAAAATTCAAGTTCAGTGTATAATTCACAAGAAAAAGAATCCTGTGTCACATACTCCATCATCTTTTAATCTAATCAGAAGTTTAGTGAAAGAAAGTCTTGAAGGTGGACAGATAGTTGTGCTAGCAAGGAGTCCACACACTGAACTGCATCAGCCAAAATGAGACAACTTTTTCTATTTTTATTTTTCTCGTTTTCCTATTTTCAAGGACACAAACCAGATTCTCAGTTGAAAAATAACACAAATTAACTGAACTCAAAATTCAGGATGCTTAGAGAGCCCAAATTGCAAACACAATTCCTTAACACAGCAACAGCCTCTTCCACAAAGTCAGAGAGAGACAAGCTGTGGGTCAGACATTTGCCTCTGTCACATCCCAGAAAATGTTGTAAAAAGGCAAGAAATTCTGAAATGCTCTCAGGGTTGTAAGTCACACAGATGTAACTGAATATAAAGAGACATAAAGACAAATGTCTGGCTTATACAGTGCTTTCCAGCTAATGTCAAGAACAGATGAGCAAGCAGCTGAGAGAAAAAACAGGGACCAGAGACAACCATAGAGCTGGAGGTCCCCTAATACATGGAAAAGGTTTTTCTTCCTTCTACCTTTTTCCACAACAAGTGGAAACATTTTGTAAATGAAACCATGTGCAAACCTAAAGTGAAGCTGCACAATGAAGCCCTTGTGGCCAAAGACGGAAAAGGAAAAAATAGAATTCAACCTATTCATTCAAACACTCCCTTCTTGGTCAAGACCACTATTATTAACATCAAAAGAAACAAAGCAGCCAGCTCTCACATGCTATGCTCATGTAGTCACTGGGCCGCCAGGCTTCCCGCTGTATTACACATACATGGCTTGATCTACTTCTGCTGTGGCTACAAGAACATAGCAAGAACATGCAGGGCACAGAAGCCCAACCCTGGCCCACATGCCTTAGCAGAGCCCATAACTCTTGGGGAGCCTTGCCCTGCTGGGACACAATAACAGAAAAATTCAGAAATGACTGACTACACTGTTGGCTACTTTTCCCCTTTTAACATCAGACTGGAGCTGTCCCTAAAGTCCTTAGCAACGTCCTGTCCTACAATCCAGGAACCTCTTAAGCTTCCCCTAGCTTGGTATCCTCTCTCTTGTTTCAAACGCATACACAAGCTGCTGACAATTACATAACTATCTGGAGGTAGAAACTACCAAATGTAGTTGAGCCATCATACCACTTAAAATTGAGCTTATCTTTCTGATAATCCTTAATATCTTGTGGCTCCTTTCTTTTTCCTATGAGTGGAAGGTGACTGAGTTTTTATGGTGGTGCGTTGTTTTCTTTTTCCCCCCATTCAGGATGACATACAGTTGAGGGAACTGATAAGCTTCAAAGCAAGTCTTGACAAACAACAAGGCAAAACTCCACCATTTGAAGACTATTCAGCAGCATGTGAAGCTTGTATTTGGTCATTGCTTGGTGGTGTCATGTAACAACATTCTCTATTCCCTGACAGCTTTCTGAACCTCAGATTTGAAGGAAGGAATACCACTAGCTGGTGGTGGAGAAGGCCAGAAAACCTGACCCCAAAGGGACAGGCACAGAAGATGCTAAACTTGAGTGCTGCATACAGCTGTGCATCCACCAGTGACAATGGCTGAAATACCAGTGCCTGCCCCACATGCAGTGCTGCATTAGATATCCTCTGAGCACAAAAGCCCAGCTTTTATCGGTCACATAGGACATAAGAGCATCACATATATGTCTTTTAAGGCACCCTAAGGCACAATGTGGCTTTCCTCATAGTGGCTATCTTCACAGCATTCAGCTTCTAAATCACCTGAGTAAATGCAGCAGGCTTCCTCACACCACTCCAACCAAAAGCCCTCTTGTAAATCTCATGCAGGTGATTAAACTTAGGGGAGAGACACTACACTGTAGTAGACCAGGATATTCAGACAGTCTTCTCTCCTTAGGCCTGCCTGGGGCAGCCTACAGCTCAAGGCAGTGTGATCTCTTGCCTCTGACACCTCCACTGATGCTCAGTATCCAGGAGCCTCTGGATACCCAGCTCCTTCACTTGTTTGGTCCTAGAGCAAGGGCAGGAGCAGCTCACTGACTGAGAGGCACTGGCATAATTGCTCCCCTTTCTTCTGTTGTGTTTGTTTGCTTTATTTTTCCTTACCTCCCAGCCTAAAGACACTGTATCTGCTTTTCACAGCACTCCTTTCAGCTGGGCAGCTCTAACCACATCACAATACCTCCCACACAAACTTTCCCAGAACTATCAACAAGAAAAGTCTCAGCATAAAGGAAAAAAGGGCAACGAGTGGCAGACCACACACCACAGTATATCTGGTCTCTCAAAACACTCAAGAGAAATTAACTCAGGTACAGCCCTAAGAAGGTTTTGGGGAAAGGTGATAACACCTCCCACATCTATGATCCTAAAGCAGTTAAGAATCTGATAGTTCAAGACCTGAGAGGACAGACATCTCTCTGCTGCCATGAGGGGACCAGACAGCAGGCCAGCGCTGCCTCTGGTTCAAAGAGGCATGTGGCTGGCATGGCTGAGAGGACAAGCAACCTGCACACCCAAATGAGGGAGAAACCCTGGGAACGTTGCAGCAGGCTCACAGAGTAAAGAAAGGAAAAGACAAAAGAGAAGGTGAGAGGAACAGTACATTGCTAGTCCCTCCTGGGGAGCAGTGGCCTGAGAGGAATCCTACAACAGTGTGGTCTGTGGGAAGGCCCAGTTGCCCTTGGGACAGCATGTGGCACAAGGTAATAAACTGCACATCCACAGCAGTCAAACTTGCTTGCATTTCTGAAAGAAGAAAAACAAAACAAAACAAACCCACAAAACAATACTCCCTTCCCCCTACCACCACTCTCCCCCCCCCCCCCCACTCCCAATCAACAACAACAAAAACAGCAAAAGTAATTTTAGGGCTGATTTTATGAGTACATCCCCATTCTTTGCTCTGCTCTGGACAGGGTTCACTCAGTTTGTCCCTGTACCAAAGCAGGCAGCAGCCTGACCCAAGAGCACTACCTTCAGGGGGGTGGTCTGGGTCGCAAGGGACAGACTAGTTTGAGACATGCTGAGGAAACCTGATCCTTGAGCAAACAGTCTGGTTTCTTAGCACAGGCAAGCAACCAGGTTGCTTTCTCTCGAGTGAATTAGGTAAACAAGAAAAATTCTGTCCGTATAACTTCAGAGTTATATTACATCTAGTAATCAGATCTCAGTGACATGCATCTCTCAGATAAACAACATGTGTGCACCTCTTCCATAATTCTGTTTGCATTTCTCTATCAGCAAAACCTTCTGTGAACTTGCACCAACGCAGCTCGTGGTGGAGTCCCGCAGGCTCTCAGACCCGGCAGCTCCCGGGAAGCCTCCGGCAGGCACATGGAGCCGCTCACCGGACCCAGACAGCACAGAGCTCGCCGCAATACAGTCCTTCCCCTTCCCACCGGGAGCTCCCTGCAAACGTCACTCTATTTACTGCCCGAACACAGCAAGTTCTTTACGAAGAAGACGCACGCCGGTAGCCTGCGTAATGTCACTATAGCCATCAGAAGTCCCTAATTACCTTGCTTAACCTTCTTTTAGGCAGACTGCAAGGAGAAGAGCTGTGCCATTTAGAGGATACAACAGAGGAAGCTAAGCCTACTGCAGGACGCACACAAACGCTGGGCGCCTCACCTCACCCGGCACTCACTGTGATGAGAGCAGCCCCAGCTCCCAGACCGCTGCGTTTTCGGAGACCGGGTACTGCGGCCGCACGGGCACCCTACGCTCCGGTTGAGGGACGGGACCAGCGACTGCGGGACCCGAAGAGCTGCGGGGTACCCGACACTGCTCTCCGTGTGGAGCGGAGGGAGCGTCCCGGCGGGCTCGGTGCGGGAAACAGGCACCCAGCAGCCAACTCCCGAGACACAGCGAGACCTGCCCAGTGAGCTGGCTGCTAGGGGCACGGGGATCCCACCCCGTGCTCGTGTCCTCGCGGGGCCGCACCGTTCGCCTTCACGTTTCCCCAACCCAGCTTACGTTGGTGCCGCGGGAGAGATGCGTCCTCGCCTTGTCCTCTCGGCTCCCAAATGCATTTGTATGCATTTGCCCGAGCAGCGGAGGTCCGAGTGAAAGCCGGAGCCGAACGCCGCACCACCGGAGCCTCAGGTACTGTCCATGAACCCCCGCCGGCCTCGAGCTCCCCGCCGAGCTCCGCCAAAGCCCGAGGGCGGCTCGCGCACGGCCCCGGCCCGCGGGGGCGGTACGGCGGGGCGGAGGGGGGGACGCGTAGGGGCCGGGGGCGGTGCGGCGAGGCCGGGGGCGGTGCGGGACGAGGGGGCGCGCCCCGCGGAGCACCCGGCGGCGGAGCCGCGCTGCTCCGCACCGCGCGGTGTTGGGTTTCAGCCCTCTCTGTTGCGATTACATCAGCAAACGCGGCCCCGGGGCGGGACGGCTCCGACCCCGGCTTGGCCACGCGCGGCTCCGGGAGCGGAGCTGCGCGGCGGCCCCAGGTGGGGGGCGCGGACAGGTGGTGCAGCTCGGCGCGGGGCTGCTGGGAACCTCGGCTGCGAGCTGCGTTATACCGCGGTCGTGGGGCGATGAAACGGGGCTGAGCGTACTGGAAGATTTTGCATCTCGAGTGTAAACGGCGGTTTTCAACAAGGCTCCGTCTGGAAGAAGTTTGAAGCAGATGTAACATTGTAACACTGCAGTGCCATAAGAAACATGACACCGTTTGCCGTCTCTTCCTGAAGGGATAAAAAGAAAGGAAAAAAAAAAAAGACAGAATGTCAATCAGCAGTTCTCCTCCCCTGTCCCAGCAACAAGCTGGAATACCTTTCTCCCTGTGCAAGTTGTCTCCCAGATCACACGTAGTATCGTCGAATATTCTGAGAGATTGTGGCATACTCTGTGCTGCAAACCCATGGTCAAAGCTGCCAGCCCCACTTAGCAAAGCTTCCACTGACATAAGCAGAAATTTAATGCAAGTTAGGAGTGTGGAATTTGGCTCTCACTGGGTGGTATTTCACAAAGATCTCACTTCAGACCACAGCGAAGACCCTCAAGTCATAGGTGTGATGGAGAGGGTGGCAGGAAATAAGTGTAAACATTCAGGAAACAGGAGAATTGCTGAAGCGCAGAGGAAGACTGAGCAAGACGAGGATGCTCCACTCAGCTGAAAGAGCCCTACTGTGTCATCCAGGTAAAGGGGAATAGGTATAAAGATGCAAAAGCAACGGCAAATTCAGACCCGCTAACGTTCTTGGGTATAACAGAATACAAAGTTACAGGTGAAAAATGACTCTTAGAGACGGCACCCAAATGTTGTACTGTTTCATTTCACACCGGAGTTTATTTTCTGCATCTCGAATCAACCAGAATCTATAAAAATTAGTGCCAGCAGAACATAAAAACTTATTTGTTCACTGAAAAGAACCTCATACCTGCCCAGGGAGGTATTAGACATTACTGCAATGAAGTCTTTGTCAGCATTTCTTTCTGCTTTAGACCACACCTGAATGGTTTCCAACAACTTCAGTGTAGCATTTTATTTACTTCTTATTAGCATTAAAATGACTAAACTGTACACATTACAGATGTTTTTTGTTTGTTTTGGAACAGGTTGGTGCCATTCCATGAAATCTGTCAGTCACTTAAATGATACATCAGATATTTGGTAGGTACATAAGGTGGCTTCTTAACACTCCAGCATCTGCAGTAAGGCTGTTATGGAGAGAATGCTGGAGCAAGAGTGACCCTGGTTGAGTCTTGCCCTTGTTTTAGTGCACACTGAAGAGCCATCCTGCAGCATGTGATGAGATGGGGTGGGGACATCCTACCTGCAGATCCTGCCTGGTAGCCCATCACCTTGTGTGTTAGACTTGCCAGGCCTTTTCTAAGCTTCACACCAAAAGTCAGCATCAGTCTTACTGTTACACTTCCTTCTCCCAGGGGTTCTTACTGTCCAATGCACTAAACCTGACATGTTTAAAGCTATCAGACTACTTGTGTTTATTTCCAGAGCTAAATACACTGAAAGACACACTCAAGCTCCAAACACGCTAGCTCTCATTGCAACACTGATGCTGAAGTTTCGTTTCCTATTGTAAATGTCCCCAGAGCCCACATTGCTCTCTCATGCTTGACTACGGACTATCCCTGATTTCTCTCCCTAGGTATACCCCAGGACTAGTGAAATACAAAATTAATTATTTCAAGACACGACTTCTGGCCCTTCTGACATGATTGTAAGCTCATATTTTTATTTTCTCATTTTTCAGAAGTTTTTCCTCCCTTCATGAACTAACTTGCTCATCTGTCACTCCAGATTATGGCTGCTGAGTTCCAGCTTCGCTGCATACACAAAGCAGGAGCTGTTTTGAGGTGGTGTAAGAGGTGAGGAAAGTGATTCCCAGATGGGATTCCCCTTCTAGGATAAGTACAGGAGTGAGCAATGGTACATATATCTCCAGAGCTTAAAAATACAGAGAGAAAAAAAAGAGTAAGAATTTGAAGGAAAATGTGTGAAATGGGAACATAAATGCTCCATGTTGGAGTCTGAGCCTTATCCCACTGCAGGCAGTAAGAACTTTACCTCTGACTTCGGCCTGAGCAGAACAGGACCCATGTGAGTTTCCTGGTTCAGCCCCAGAATCAAGATATTTTGGCAGAAGATCCTTGCTGCTATTGAGTTCCCTTTGGCAAACTGTTTTCCCTGCACACCACAATATATGGTGTTAGGCTATGTACCAAAACTGTTGGAACCCAGTTCAGCAAAAATATTTGTTTAGATTTCTCTCTGTGGCAGCCAAAAAAATGTTTAACACATTGCTCTGGTTAAAGAAAGTTACCAACCTATCAAATGCGATTAAGAAATACAAGAAATGGAAAGGATTACAGCATGTCTTTGAGAACAATTGGCTAAAATCAGAGGGCCTCCAACTCTGAAACCATCAGTTTTTGCTGGATGTGAAAGAAACTGTAATGACCATTGTCTGCCTTCAACCTCTAGCTGGGCCCATTATTTCCTCATAGATGTAGTTAGGGAGAAATAACATTTTCAGTTTTTGAATAAGTTTTGAAAAAAGCACAGTTCAAAGTGACAAAACTGCCAAGCCACAAATGACCATATAGACCAGTGAGATTCCTTAGGACACTTAGTTAAAGCAAACAAGGGAACGTGTCCAGGCAGGAGCAAGGAACAGAAGAGAGCCTCAGTGAACCACAAGACAGAGTAAGTGCTCCAGACCACAGAGCTCCAGAAACTCTGGCTGGGAAAGGTGCCTCACCAAATCCAGGGTGATTGCAACTGCTTATGAGACCTGATAGCATCCATTATAATAAGTCACAGCTATAGAAGAGATCCATCGCAAAAGAGAGCTGGAGAAATCAGAAATGTGCAACTGAGGTGAACTGCTCTGAAGGAGCAACCCCACACCTGCATGTAAAGCTGTGCTACCTTGTTCCATTGATGGCATGGCATACACCACACCAGGAATGCAGAGAAAGCTGGCCAAACACACAAGAAAATATTAAATGAAGACAGAAGCAGTTATTAGGAAAGTAATACGTGAATGGAAAATACGATAGGAAGAATGAAGTACAATGTGGGAATCACGGGAATGGCCCACCAGATGAGAAGACTACAGTTACCAAATAGGCCAAACAGCCAAGAGCAGCACAGTAAATTTCCACCTCAAAAGAAGCTAGTGAAAGAAAAAACAGATTTAGAGAAAATCCACTTATTTTCATTTTTAGTTAATCTTTATCCCATCACTGATGGAGTATTTTGCAGTCCAGGCAGAAAGCAGAGACACCCACTCCCACAGGCAGAAAGATGCATTTGACATGAGGCATTTTCTGGGATACTCACTGAACTGAAAATCCCCTTCCTTTGTAGATGAAGTCCATAAACATGACTAGAAGTCTGCATGCCCAGGACTGTATCACAGCCTCTACAGGTGTGTGTTCAGAGAGAGACAGAGAAAAAGACAGACCGTAGCAGTTGTGTTTAGCCAAGGGGCTGCAACCTCCTGTCACAGCATGGTCCCCTGCACTGCAGAACTTCCCCAGCTGGTCTCCAGAAGCCTCCTTCTCATGGAGGAGCCTTTTCCAAAGGACCCCAGACCACTCTCGCTGTACAAAGCCTGCTCTGACACCATCTATGAAGGGAGATAAAAGATTGTTTCTGCAAAACATGGAAAGGTCTGATTGTCCTATGTGAACAAACATTCCTTTGTGCCTCCCAGGAACACTTGGTCTTCTTGGTAGTGCTTGCTGTCACCCTTCTGCATGGGAAGAAGAGGCCAAAACTCAGCATCTTGTAGGACATCATTTGGTGGGACAAAATCTGCACGCATTTCCCTTAAAACACCTCTCTGTAAGAGAATAAAAACAGAGCTCAGTTTGGAGAGTGACCACACTGATAGGAAGCTTGCAGCCAGCTTGCAAGTCTCGGCAGCAATAAAAGCTACTCACACATCTGGAAGAACCAGCACAGTCATCTAAGAAGTATTTTGCTCCTGAGCCACAAGGAGCTGCACATGAGGCCAGTCTTCTTTCAAATCCATTCCCACAGTTATCTCAGCAATTGGGGTAGATGCTTCATTCCTTAGTTTATTAGTCCTACGAAGATCTTTCTCGTCCATTTTTGCGTCCAGCCTCTCAGGCAAGATTTCACAGCAGCATTCTGCAAACAGAAAAATGCATTTCCAGATATTCCTTCTTCAGTGCTTAATGTTTTTGTTCAGTTTCTTCAGAATTATCTTCTGGCCACAGCAGAGGGAGGCTGCAGAATCACAGAACTGTAAAGGTTGGAAAGACCAATAAGATCATCCAGTCCAATTATCAGTCCACATCTGTGACTGCTGTAGACCATGTCACTCAGTGTGACATCTACCCTTTGCTTGAAAACCTCCAGGGATGGCAACTCCACCACCTCCCAGGACAGGCTGTTCCAACATCTCATCAAAGAAAGATTCATTTCTCCGCTTTTATACCAGATAACAGGTAAGCTACCAATGGTCAGTAGCTGAAAACCACATTAAATCTCCACCTTGGAGTATGGAGACATCTTCTCACACATTAAAAATCACAATTAAAAATATATTTTCTCCTATTGCTCTAGCATTTCAAAGTTTCCTCCAACTTTCCACACACTGCCGTCTGTGTTTAAGTATCTCGAGTCTCCTACCAAATAGCATACTTAAAACAAGTAAAACAAAGGAGCAACTTAAACTTGACAGTATTTGCTACTGATTTTCATTTTTAAAAGGGATTCTAGACTCAGGAGATATTTAACATCACTGATAGAAATTGCATTATTTCCCACTTTATTTTTCCCTGGATATAATCAAGATTTTCCAGTGCTCTTTAGCTCCCAGTGAAGGAAGAAGCTGTGGCTTATTTGTTTTCTTAGAACTTCTGGATCGAAGAAGCAAGCCAAAACTATTTTCAAGTAGGACTTGGTACTTTTGCATTATGGACACTCGATTTCCAAATTAAGCATTCTAAATGAGGCATATATAGTGACAGGAAAAAGTTTCTATATAGGAAGAGAGTAAGTAGATTGCTTTTTCTGAAAATACCAGACAGCTGAATATGTAGTATCCCAGACCAAAATACACTGGCACCAACTTCAATGCTGATATTTTTATAATAGTAGCACAATTAATTTTTGTAAATCCTTTGCAGCTGTACCACCAATATAGCATGGTATTTTTAATAGGGTATTTTCATTACCTTATTTTTAGAGACGAAGGTTTTAGCCCTGTTCTTCAGTTGTTTACTATTGATTAGATATATGAGCAAGAACTTCTGTTGCAGGAAAGGAGTAGGTCTTCGCAGGCACAGAGTGATTTCAGAGCAACTCATCCCCTCTTGTCTATCTCCAGCCACATCACAATGGAGACAGTTCTCAGAGTGGATCTGACCAAAATGATAAGCTCTGATAAAAATGTCAGAAAGAACAGAGATATGAGATGGATACCACTGAAAGATGAGACTCTCTACTTGGACCAAACAAAATTGTTAGGCCACATGTGCCTGGATTATTCTTATTGGAGAGCAATAAAAGCCTTGTGGTTGTTGAATTACGCAGTGTTGGCTTAGAAATCAAGACAGTCAAACAACAGATGATGCAAGTAACCGGACCCTGTTGACCCAAACATACACAAAGGTTTTAATGAATATCTTTATAGTTGAAAAGTCCAAACCTCGTAAATCAAAGAACCAGCACTAATTTTTGTCTGCAGTGTTGCAAATTGAGCACTGAAGTCCTTGCAGGATCATGGGTGATTTTTCATGGGACTCCAGCTTCTCCTGATGCTCAGGTTCCCCTTAAGACAAGTCAGCATCATACCTGGCATCTTCCAGGGAATGCACTGCAAAGTCTCACCTGAGCACAAGGGAGCTCATACGTTTTCAAAGCCTCAAAACCTACCAGAATTTTAGGGGAAAGTTAGAGGAAAGGCAAGACACAGACTGGCTCCATCTACTTCACAGGCAGACTTTAGGTGTGTTCTCAGAAGCCAGTAATGCCAAACCTTAACTCAGTCTCCATTTTCAAACATAGGCACAACAATATGGTTTTCATCTCCCGTTGGAAACTGGCAGGGCAATACAAAGCTTTCTGAAGTCATCCAGTTGAGGCAGACGTTCACACAGCAAAATGTAGACCTCCCTAAAGCCAATAAGAAGAAAAAAATCCATAAAAATTCTGTAGTTTGTTCTTCTCTTATTTTATGGTTTGGGGAGTGCTTTTTTTCCTAAGTATTTGTGGCAATAGAATGTGCTTACAAAAAAAAAAAAAAAGGACATTTATGATTATCAGATGTTTAACTTCACTTTCCCAACACA
Source organism: Excalfactoria chinensis (assembly GCF_039878825.1). Taxonomy (NCBI): domain Eukaryota; kingdom Metazoa; phylum Chordata; class Aves; order Galliformes; family Phasianidae; genus Excalfactoria; species Excalfactoria chinensis. The sequence continues at coordinate 8,914,543 of NC_092832.1, forward strand.
TGTAAGCTAACTGTTCCTTCCCAAATCAAAGTGTTCTCCCTTAATAGCTAACTTGCAGTGATTTTGAATTTACATATGTAATACAACAGCACTCTTATTTGCCTGCAGGAGAGTCAGAACAAAATTTGTCTTAATACATTTTCTCAAATATTTTATTCCTTCACATGAAATTGCAACTCTTACCTTGGAACATATTTTTATAGTTGAAAATATAAATATACTAAAATATACTAAATAAATATACTAAAATATACTAAAAAATTAAACATCCTCATTTTTTTTATTTTTTTTTTCAGATTATCTGCATTATTCTTGAAGTAACATTTGGAAAATTATTTCCTTGAGCATAATACTCTCCATAAATTAAAATTTGTGGGGTTTTTGTTGGTTTGTTTTTTGTGGTGTTGGGAAGAGGGGGTTCCCAGTTCACTGGGGCAGTATGAAGTTGATTATAAGCAGACTTCCTGTGAAAGCTTGGGCAGGTCCTCTGGAGCATTCCCCAGTCCTAGAACGCAGCTCCTCCGGAGCTGCTCTACATAACAATGGGATCAGATGATTGTATTGTGGCAGCCTCGAACTTCAAAACCTAGCAGGTGTCTTCATTTTCTTGTTATCATAGCTCTGCAATACAGTTTCTTATCACAACTGCTTCCTTTGCAGTTTGCTTTTGTATAGCTCTAACTATTCAAAATGCAAAAATCTTGATAGATGTTGACACTTGGAATTAAGTTACCTTTTTAATGTATTGTAGTCCTTAAGGACTAAGAGCTGACCATCCCAAATAATACTAGCTGTGTTATGATAGCTTCTTTAGTACTTGATTGTTCAGATTGACATTTCTACCACCACACTATTCTCTGTCACATATGCTTTAGCTCATGTATCTGAAAAAATAAAATAAAATTGCAAACACTGCACACTGATGATCTTCATGCTCAGTTTTAAAACAAAGCCAAAAAACATCTACTAACAGGGACTCATTTAGCATTCCTATTTAACTGGACTGTACCTTCTGTCCCAAGAATCATCAGCAGCCTCACTCTTGCATTTCATTTCTACTGCATTGAGCTCAGACTCCACACTATATCCATCTGTATGAAACCATGAAACCAGACTAGTCAGCACGTTGCTTGGCCTTCTTCTTCCATTGGCAGCTGAGTATCCTTTGGTAAGGGGAAGAAAGCACACTGAGGTAATTACTGGAGCCAAACAACACTAGATATCAGAACCTAGTTTAATCCACAACAATTCTTAGAACTACATCTAGCATTTACCAGGAAAAAAGATACTTTGATTTTCCACGATCTAAGAAATGAGTTACTATACATATATGTTATTGCTAAGAGACTGCTTTAGAGAGACATTAACTCCACTGTGAGGTATCACTTTGTACTAGGATAGCTTTTAAGTTTTTTTTCTTTCTTTTTTTTTTTTTTTTCAGACCTGTCATGCAATTGAAAAATTGTAATAGTATCCCTGCCCCCAAACCTCTGAAAGGTTAGTTTATAGACTCCATAGTTTCGTGCAAACAGTTTCAAACACCTTTAAATCTGGAAGATGATATATGCCTAACTTGGAAGTTAGCAGTGCCATATTTACTTAGAAGAGCATTATTCTCTTTATTAAGAAAAAGAGTTTCTCACTCTGAACCTGACACTGTTTGCTTTCTCAAGGAGAATGAAGTATGGCAGTTTGCTTTTAAGACCTTGTAGACAGAACTGCTTTACAGCCTCTTTTTGTGAAGCTACAGCGACAGAAGCAGCGGTTGGCCTGAGCTCTGTGTTCACAACTAAGACCTTCGCCTGTTCCTCACACCTTTGTCTGCCACCAAACCCTGCTGTCCTCAGCCACATTCTCCAGCCACCAGTGCTGCAGTTAGGAGCACAGGGTTGGCTCCCAAGAGATGTCATTGACTGATGGAATCAAAACCATATTTCATTAGAAGTAGCACATGTTACACAATCCAGCTGCTTATTACATACATTCAGTCAGTCTTTAAATTTGTTGGTTTTTTTCCCCTTAACTGCACCAATTTTCATTATTGTATTTCAGATTTGCATTAATGGTAAGGATAGAAACAGGATTGCTGAGTTCCCGATGATCATCTTTTTTTTTTCCAGCTCATCTAGTAACAACGGGTCTAGTCCATGTCTTAAGAAACAGTTCAGCCAACAAGTGACATTAGAAGGAAAAACTTAAGGAAGCAGTATCATTCTTTACAGTAAATTTTTAAATGATCAAAATTTCTTCTCATCTGGCATTTCAGTTTAGCCAGCAGGTACTTATTATCATATTCTCAGACATCATGTCCATAACTGAAAGGCATTAAATGATCCAACATGACCAGTTGACATCTATAAAGCATATTTAATAATTTATGTCTTGAGAGATTTGTACAGAACTGAGCTGGTGACAAAGGAAAGAACTACCTCCCAGAACATTAAATAAAAATCACCAGAAAGCATGGAGCATGAATTACTTTTTCATTTTATTCCCTGATTCAGCAGCATTTGTAAGTGAACAAATGCATCTTGATGAGTTTTCCAGAGCAGTTTTAGACAGATAAATGGAAAAAGTTGTGGCTCATACACTAAAAACAAGGAGAAATCCACGTGAGCTTTGACAAGTTCCCTCTTCACTCTAGAGGAGAACAAACTCTGATTTTCTTGTAGGGAATGGAATGGGCTCTGAAAATGATGACATGTTGCTAGTGGTTTTTGTGCAGATTAATTATGGAAAAACTAAAAGGAAGAAAGTATCTGAGCAGGTACTACAGATAAGCCCAGAACACATATCATGCTTGAGGAGATTACAAAGAAAAGGTATTTGGCAGACAATAGTCAAGACCAAGCCACATCTTAACAAGATCCATTTAGTACTGTCAAGCACAATACTAAATGTAATGCTCAAATGGCTAAGTACAACTGAAAACTTGTAATGAACACTGTAGAGACAGTGATTTTTACAGCAGAGAGTTTCTGCTTGCTTGTTTGAGGGGCTGTGGGGTTCCCCCTTTTATCTGCTTCTTGAAATCAGGATGACCAAGATATCCTTGACAATCCCTGTAGGAATCACATCTGAGCATTCCCACACAGGGACCACACATCAGAGCAGGGTCATCAGACTCAAACAGCTGGACTCCAACAGGCATAGCCCTACAAATATAGAAACCTTTCTTGTCTTCATTTTCAAACCTGAAATTTTCCCTCAGACATATAAAGACATATATAATTAAGGACATTTTGCTGGCTGTAGAGACACAAATATACAGCACTGCTCTAAGTTAGGCCATTAAAACCAAGGTGGAGATGCAGACCATTAATCAAGAAAAAGCATTTATAGGAGGAAGGAGGGGACTCTGCCCTTCTGCCCACAGATCAAGCCACTGCCAAACACATGCTGTAGGTCTCAGCACAGAATTCCCACATTCTCCCCTTCCTAGGACCAGGAGTCAGCCTTCACCCAGGCACCCTTGGCAAGGGTTGAAAGACAGGAAGAAGCAGCTCTTGCTTTGATATAGGGCCATCAGAGCTTACAAGAACTTCTGTATCATCACATCCACAGTTGTATTATAGACAGCAGAGATATTACTTGCAGAGTTTAGGTTCAACTACAAGGCTTAGAGTTCATGCAGTGAAGAGAAAAAGGAGATTACTGTTATATACACTTTTACTGTGATACATCTAGTTCATATTGTGAGCAGTCTCTTCAGTGCAGCAGGGCTGTGACCTGCCACATGGCCCTGCTCAGTGTCCATCTGCCTGCTGAGCACCAAAGGCATCCAGAGCATCTCTGCTTTTTAATGCAAATCCAATACACGGCAGTCTCTGCATGCAGCTGCAAAAATCATGCCCTACTTCTGTCACCTACAGACCTGGAAAGTCTCTGAGAAAGCAGAAAATCTGGATACTTGCTGTTTCACTCTTTCTAACAGCAAAGGGACCAGCACAATAGGAAAATGTTACAAAAGAAAAAGTGCTCACTAGCATCTCAAGATCTAGGTCTGCAATAGAAACGCCACAAGGGAGGGATGTCCAACCAGAAAACCTTCCCCAGTGATAGTTAGCCCTTAAATGAGGCCTAAGAGGTGCAGCCAGGCTTCACCCCTCCTGGTCCCACAGCTGAATTGCCTTCACTTCTGCTCCCAGGGCTGACCAGATCCTTTCTCCAGGTGCTCAATCAGTGGCTCAGGCTATGACTCAACAGTTACCATACACTCCCTTACACAGATGACAATATAGGTTGACAGGGCCAGTAGAAAGCAAAGCTGAGAACTTCTAGTAATTGTGGTTGTTTGGTTTTTTTTTTTGTTGTTGTTGTTTTGTTTTTGTTTGTTTTTTTGCTTAAAAACCTGTTTTACAGAGGACTTCTGTGCAAGTAAACCACTTGTTGTGAATCTTCCCACCTCAGGAGTAAGTGCACTGGACATGGTAGTGGCACACAGTACTTCCTCTTCTGCCACCACAGGTGGCTCATGGCAGTGCTGCACCACCCAGCAACCATGGGAAAAGTGACAGCAGGCCTCAGCTGCTTTGCATGAGGCTAGTCACCAGCATGCACTGCTGGCCAAAAAGACCATCTGGATGTAAACATGTTATGATTCAAGTTGCTTCGAAAGACAAAGAATCCTTTCTCCTCAGCACAGCACTCAAGATTGCTCTTCCCTCCCCTTAGAGCTCCTGTCGCCAAAGATCATATCTCCTTCACTGTAACCAAATGATATTCTCAGGTCAAGAAAGCAATGCAGCTGCTGTGCCAAAACAGTAGGAATGCTTTGCTACAATTGGGTTTCTTGCTGAGCGATGAATTCAAAGGAGAAAGAGGTAAATTCACTCTTGTCCAATTTCCTGTAGCGAGGGGAAAGAGATTGCTACATCCAGTTCCCCTGCTCTCTCAGGAGACATCCTTCTTGACAGCACTATGAATGCAAATGCTACTAGCAGTGAGCAAGGGTGAAAATTGGTGTTATTCAGCAAGCAATGCCAGGGGTGTTGTAGCATGCCTGGATGCCAGGGCCTCAGCTTGCTTACTGCAGATACAGAAGGATAAATCTGATCATTCTGCCACCAAATGTGTGCCACTGTTACAGAATAGGCAACAAGAAAGCAAAGGATGTGCCTCAACAGGCCACAGCATTGAGCTGTCTGTCCCTCCACAGCAGATGTGACACCAACACTTTGTAACACACCATACATACGCACACTCAACAGTTGCTCTTGAAGCAGCTTCTGGTCTAGAAATCCAAATATTATCCTTAGACTTATGAGCAACACCTCCATAGATGTGATCTCCATATCACAGATACAATACCAGTTTCTCATTCAAACCTGGCCTGCTAGAGCAATGACACATTTCTAGTTTTAAATGAGTTTACTTCTGTTGAGAGCTCCAAAAGCTCATTAATGTTTCTTAACAAGCTATCAGAAAAACAAAGCCCTTGAATCTCTGAGCTGAAAACAGACAGCACAACTTGCAGGATAAAGCTTGTAGTCATATCAGTGGTAGGACTGCACTGGGTGGAATAACTGTTTCTGAACGCCTCCACAGCCCATTCGCCTCATATACCTGTCAGCATTCCAAAACAAAATAACATCTCACCTTCAGAGACAATGAAGGCTTTTCTATGTAAAATCAAAACTACTTGGGCTTTTAAAAACAACTAAGGCAGTCCCATAAAATAATAAAGACTTCCAGGTCCCATCAGTCTGACTAATCCAGCACCTAAAAAAAAAATGTAGCTGAGATAGATAGATACCTACAGAGAGCTTTAAATTATCAAAGCTAATTCATACTGTGGTGCAGGTTGAGGCAAAAACGCACAGGATATGACAGATGAGGGCCTACTTCAACAGGCAGAAGTCCAAATGCTTTCCTTATTAGCACAGAGGTAAATCACTCAGAGCTGAAGGACGTGCACAGTGTGATACTGCTGATAGTAGCAATGGAAGCTCGAGGGATGCAGCTGCACATACACCACCAAAGCAGGCAGCAGTTCTTCCCTTGTATCTGGTGGACATGTGGTAAGTGCCAAGGAAGTTAATGGGAAATACTTAGAAACAGTGCTGTTCACAGCATATTTTATCTATTGGGACATTTTTTTCTTCCCGCTAACTACAAAAATCTGAAGTTCCTATTTGGAGTTCCCTTCACAAGCATACTACAATTAACAGAGGTGAATAAATAGCACATTCTATAGACATTGACACCATATAGGTGGTAGAAGCATACCATTCAGCTGCTTTCTGAAGTTTTGCTGCAGACTGATGTGTTTTGTTCTTATTTTACACCAAGACTACAGGAGAAGCACTATAATGAAAAACAAACAGAAGAAGGAAACAAAATGGCACAGCTCTGTAATTACAGGCTTATGCATTGCTGCTTCTTTACATTTACACGTATGATAACAGAAAGAGTTGCATACAGCAGCAAGACACTGAGATACCAAAATATCTCTTTAACATTAAAGCTGGCCTAGAACAAATCTCCAAACACCCACATAAAAATTAGTGAACAAAGCAAGAAGTACAGAGGAACCAAACAACAGCTCAAAGCATCTCCCCCTGTACAGGACTTGCATTGATTCAACAAACCATTGGATAACACAGGAAAAAATACGAAAAAATACATCCATTTATGCCCAAAAAGAAAGAAAATAATAATAATAAAAAAACACCATCATTCTACAAAGAATCAATTTAGTTTAAGCATACCAACCTCAGTAAGCACAGTACTCCAGCCACAACATTCAACAGCAACCTTACTTTAACACTGCTTGTCCCAGCAGACACCCAAAACATGGTCTGCATTCACCCAGGTGACAAGAACTGGCTTTGCAAAAGAACACCTCAAACACCTCATCCTTACAGCAACAGTTTCAGGCCTGGGATTTATATAGGGAAAGGGGCTGAATGGGACTGACTGTAACAATCAGAGGCAATTAATCTCAGCTGAAGCTTTACCCAGGCCCTCTGCTTGGGTTGTTTCTGACATAGAGGACAATAACATCTTTAATCACCAGTCTAGATCTGGGGGCTTATTTGTACTTGTGTCATTTACATGTTTGCCTGTTTACTGAATAGCAATTTATGTGCAAGGAGGTGGTATGGAATCAAAACCACAGCATCCTCAAATCTGTTAACATGGGGTTAAAGCCTTTTCTCAAGCTGTTGAGTGCACCTGCCTCACCTTTTGGGGAAAAAAAAATAATAAAAGAAAAATAAGAGAAATATTTACCTTTTCTTTGAACTTCTAGATAGAAGTTCAATGTGGAAAGGGTTCAGGTACCCTAGAGTAATTTATTGTAGCTGCTGGCAGATAGGAAATTTGCATACACATTCCTGTTTTTAGGAGTAAGCAAAAGAAGGCACAAATTTCACTTCTGCAGAAGGCACATCTATCTTCATGTGAAAGTGATTTATGTAGTGAAGCCATCTGTCTGTTTACACCCTCTAAAGTAGAATGAGCGACTGCTAATGAAACAGCCATTTAGAAAAGGTATAAATGTAGTGGTGTAAGCAGGTGTGGGTCTGGTTTGCTTCACAGCATAAGTGGTACACTTCAAAGTAGGTTCTGAATTGCATACAGTACTGGGTGTCACCACAGCATCTCCCAGTACTATGTGAGTTATGGCACTGATGGATTCCTGGGCCTTCAGAAATCAAGAAGTGGATGTGTGTAGGAGAGACAGGGAAGCTGCATCCCCAGATGCCATCTACAGACACCAGCAGGAGGTTGACTGGACTTAAGGACAAAGTTTTTTTATGATAAGGGTGGTGAGGGACTGGCACAGGTTGCCCAGAGTGGAGATGGATGCCCTATCCTTGAAGACATTCAAGGTCATGCTGAGTGAGTCTCTGAGCACCTGATCAAGCTGTAGATGTCCCTGCTCAGTGCAGGGGAGTTGGACTAGGTGACCTTTAAGGGTCTCTTCCAACTCAAAAAATTCTATGATTCTATATTTTATGGCTGTGAACATCTCTCTACTCCCTGCCTGGTCCTGTGAGCACTACCCTGCTCCGGCTGATGGCAAAGAAGTTTCTGCCACCTGCCCTCCAGCTCTGGGTTTGCTTCACTAATCTGAGTGCAAGCCTACAATACAAGTGGTGCATAACCAAAACATACCATGCCGAGGTAATCTCTCTGTGCCAGACCTCTGCACCGTGTTGAGAACAACCTGGAACCAGTGCTGTGCCAGAGAACTGTGCCCAAGCTGTTCTCCTGGGCCCTTCAGGCACTAAGAGCCCACTGGTGTCTGTCTGCTGGCCCCACCTCCATTGTGGGTCCACACCTGGTCTCTGTGGTGCCTGGAGATTTACACAGCGTGTAAGCAACTGCCAGTTACAGACCAATAATATCTAAACACCCACTTTTCACCTCTTTAGGTGAAATAGGTTAAATCCATGTGTTTAGCTTTTACTTTTCCATCTTCTACAGTGCCTAAATACAGACCAGATGTGCACAAGGATGGATAAACCTCTATCAGATAGAGAGAAGCAGAGTCAGAAGCTGCCTGGGCGCTCCGAGCTGCTCCTGAGAAACAGTCTCTTTCTCCCGGGAAGAGCTGATGGAGACAGCCACACCTCTGGAGAATGTATTCCTGTGTTTTAGGTGCACGTTGGTAATGAGAGCGAAAAAAATGCTGTGCACAAAATGGTTATTCACAATAAAATATCCAACAAAGCAAATAATTATCTAAATGTAAGATTAAATTATTCAAAACAGGAAGAGCATCAACAGAAGCTGTTCTGTGCTGTTTATTAGACAGACGTTGCAAAGTCTGAATGATCTACAAAAAATACCATGGAAAGAAATTCCCTTAGCTTTGTAATTTTAGTGATGATTTTACTGAAAATCTATTGTGTTTGATGTAAAGCACAGTGCAGGTAATGATTCTGCTCACTGTAGGACGCACTTAGTTAATCAAAAGTATTCCAGAAACATGATCAGATCTCCTTTATTTGACTGAGTTCCACTGGGAATTCAAGATATTTCATGTGTAAGATGATGTATAAGTTAATTGGCAACAGATTAAAAGATTTGAGAAGGGTTCCTCTGATGCAGTGCACGTCCCTAGGAAGCTGTATTTGACTCATAACTGCAACTCCATCTTATGCAAATGTCCTTCTGCCTTCCCAGCAGAGCCAGAGCTGAGGACTCCTGTTGCACAGCAGCCCAATGCTGGAAGCCTCCTGGAACAGGGCTCAGGCTCACTGTTTGCTCCCCGTGTTGGGATTTTCAGGTAGTGCTGCTGCTGAGCAGCATCTTGCTGCAATGAAATTGCTTTTCTGACATCAAACCTCCAAACAAAACAAATTCTTCCAGTATAATAATATTTACTGAAGCATCAGCTTATTCTGGAGACAGCAGAAGACTGCTAAGAAGGTCTAAGACCCAAGAGGATGTTTAGAATTTAAGATTCGCTTAGACCATGTGGCGTAATTTGTGCCATATGTTCTCCTAGTTTTCCAAGCAAACCATTTTCTACTAGTTGTGGAGCATGAGGAACTTTCCATACAATAGTAACTCTGAGCCTTCCCCCATAACACAGCCCTTCACTTTCTTTCTATGGCAAGTTGTCATCTAATAACATGCACCTTCTATATTTTAACCAGCCTCTGGCAGCAGGGAGAAGTTGCAAATGGTGAGCTTGATTTGCTGCAAGCTCATTCAAGGGAACTGTGTGCCTATGCAATACAGAACACTAATTTGGTTTTCTGATGACCTTTTGCATCCAACCCTGAAAAAATCTTCCGCTGTGGGCTTCTTCCAGCTGTTGGGAGCTGGGATGATCTGGGGTGAATCTTTTAATAGAAAGATGCAAGTCTTGTGTTATTAATCACACTAAGGTCATAGCAGTAGTAGTAAATTAATGACCACAAATTGTCATAAACTATCTGAAGAGAAGGGGACAAACTGCCAACCTCTGCAGAAATGTCTGTGCACTTCTCCTGTCTGCTCTGAAGAAAACTCTGGCTTCTATCTCAAGCAGTCCTTCAGGCTGCCTGTGTAGTATGTGTTGATTGGACGTTTCTGTGCAGCTTTAGCTTCATCCCTTCACAGCCATTCCAAGTTTCCGGTGCCTCTGCTGAGCAGCGGCTGTGTGTGCACCACATTTCATTCCACGCACGTAGGGATCATGCACAATGCTGCTGCTCTTCACATTTTTTTCTGCACATTGTCCTAGAAAAACGGGATGCAGCTGGTCCCTGGGCAGATTTACTGGTAACTTTCCTGGTCTGCAGGCCCAATCATTTGGGAAAATCCTTGCTCCACTGGAAGAATCGGTCCCATTGTGGCAGAGAAGTTCCACATGTTCGGGTGACGACTGTGTCCTCTCAGGGAGACGGCAGAGAGAAGCAGCTGTGCTTTCTTCTGGCTGAAGAATGTGAAGTTGGCATTTTTCTCGTTTTGCTCCAGCACTTTTCTCCTAATTGCTCTGAAGATGTTTTGCATCCATCTCTCCTCATTTGTGTCCATCCCACCTAATGATGCCTGTTGTTCAAGGCCAAATTCTCCTGCTTGGTGCACCTGGAACCACCAAATTAGTGCCTCTCCCACCTTCACAGTCTCAAGGATGTCTCAGCTACACTCTGTTCCTGTGGCAGGATCATGTGAGTGAAAAGACCAATAACTCTTCCCCACTCCTGCCACCGTACCTGGCAATGGTTTTTCATTCAGTGAGTAAAGAACTGATGTTTGGTTCGCTTTCTCTGCTTACATTTCTGCTGAAATTACCATTGCTCTTCATACATCACTTCCTCTATTGAAATAGGAAGATGTGTGGGTGAACACTGTCCAGAGCTATCACTTCTTCAGGCTTTGCTTTGTTGTAAAAGAAATACATTTTTTCCTCTTGCTGTTTTTGAGAGCAATGAAATGTGTTGGTGGGCTTAGGTCAGCCCAGAGTGCAAACTAAAAGACAAAAACAAGAAAAAAGTTGTCTCAAAGTGCTTTGAATTGTCCTTTTTCCTTGTTTTGCAGTAACAGAATACATACAATGGCAATTACCCCTGGGTGTTAAGTTTATGCGTATTGCTCTCATGTATCAGCTTTGCTGTAACCTTGGCATTACCACCTCTGGAAATCTAGCGCTTGTTACAGGACAGACAACCTGAAACAACACAGCTCTGATGAAAACACATTTTTGTGACTCTATTTCCATTTTCTTTGTTTTAAGAAGCCTTAGTACTGATTTTCAGTCTGTGGGGATCTGCAGGAGGATCCTTGCATGCTGAAACAGGGGGAAGCTCCACCTCAGTGGAGCAGAGCTGGCCTGCCCTCACCTCCTACTGCTGGGAGCAAGTGATGCTCCATTTAAGCTCAAGGACCTGTGCTCATCATGCAGGCAATGTTCCAGCACTGGGGACTCGCACCCAGTCAGGGATCCATTTTCAGCCAAATAACTCTGGAAAAGCAGACAGGAGCCAGGACTGGACACACACTGCAGAGCTCCAGGACAGAGCCAGAGGGGAGCAGCATTCATGGCCCAGGATGTGTTGCTCAGCTGGTTGGACTTCCTCTGGGTCTGATTCATGTGTTAGGTCTCTAAAACCCATCTTTCTCCTCTACTTAACTTCTGCCATGTGTTCTGGGAACTTCTCCCAAAAGCTGGGCAGTCAGAATTGCAGGTATCTGCTTGCTCGTAATGCAACTCAGATGCAGAAAACTGCCCCAGTGCTTCAGGCCCCTCTCCAGGCTCTTTCTTCCCTTTGACTCTGTATCCAATTCACTTTGCCTCTACAAAGAAGAAAAAGCAACACTGAGATATCCCTCATGTTGAAATCTCTCTCTGTGATTAATAAACTGAGAGTATTTAATTGTTCCCATTTGACACAGATTGAACACGTTTATGTTTTCTTTTGGTGTTACCCAATAAAAAGAGACAAGGAAAGCTGATTCAACCCTTCTTTTTTTGAGGCACGCTCCTGGAGCTTTCAAAGGGAAATGCATCCATGGGACAGCAGGGCTCTGTTTGCCAAAGCTCAGTGCTCAGTCACCCAGTGCTCAGGAGACTCTCCTGTTTCCTTTCACTTTTGTGCTATAACTGATGTCTCAAATTGTTCTGCAGAGCAAAACCTATCAGAGGAAGAACAGAAAACATGTTTTCCCCATGCAATGCTAGCAAGGTGACTTTCTTGACTGTATTTAAAATAAACATACTGGAAAATAAAAGAAAATCCCCAAGTGAAATTGCATAGTACATCCCAATATGTTAAAAATATGGTATTAAAATGCATACATGAACACAAATATCTTTCTAAGGAGCCACTATTTTTATAGCCCTTCACTGTGCAAACTCTGCTTTGTGTACATTACTGTAACTTGTCATGCACAGGCTTCTCCTCCCACACAGACCTTCTGGTGCCAGAGGCAGCAGCTGAGACCAAGTTCAGGAGCCAGGACTAGACTTTGGACCTGACATCCCCTACCCAGCTGCCAGCCAGCCCTGCAGATGCTGAAAGTCTTCATGGCCCTCACTTAATGATACTGCATCCTTACAGATACCCAAAGTTCTGCTTCTGTGCATTGCCAGTCACACCCAGCATAACAGGGACCCTGCAGCCCCCGAAGAAGCAGATTTAGAGTCTCATTCTTAGCCTTTCTACTGCAGTTTCCTTCTGTATTTCTAGTTTTGCATAACTAATTGTCCATTTTACATGAAGTGTTACTGTACAATAAGTACATCAAACTCACATCTATTTTAACCAAGCTCAGTCATTGCACCCTTTCCTTTATTTGATCAATAAACTCACTAAGAAGAAGAGTTTTAGAAGAAGAGTTTTAGAAGAAGAGTTTTAGAAGAAGAGTTTTAGAAGAAGAGTTTTGTTAATGAGATCAACATAACTGAAAGGCAACCTAACATGCTTTCCCAAGCAGATGCTCCAAAGAGTCAAGAGCAATTTATCTTTTGTTTTGGCTGAGGTTAAAGCTACACTAAGAACAGAAAAACCCTGGAATATTCAGCTGATGGAATCTAAATATATCTTCTTTTAACGTTTTAGTTCCCAGTGAATAAAGCAGCTGTCAGCAACATGTTCTTCTGAGAGACATTCACATGCACACCAAGTCTGTTGTTTCTAATCTCAAAAATGCAGTCACAGTCAATGGTCACCCACAAAGAGGTGTGCAGATCAAACACAAACTTTGTATTTGCCAGCACATATACACGGTAAATTAGAAGGCAATTCTAAGTTTCACACAGTGGAATAAGAGGTCTAAAATTACAAACAAATACTTTCACACTGTCAGATGGTTACCAGGTGCTGTATTCTATGAATTTTACATCATTAGGGACATACTTGAGAAACATGATGTGTGGTGTAACATGTCACAGTATTTGCCAAATTCAGAGGTTGAAATGTATTGGGTAAAATCATTTCTCACACTTGGCAGATTCAAGTGGTCTGACACACAGAAATGCAGGCTAGACTCTTTGAGAACATAGTAGAGACATTTTCAAGTGGGCAAGCTAAAGATCTGGAACAGAATCACTGCCCACAAAAGTAACAGGCCAGGTTGAAATAGTGCACAATTCTCTATAGTTCTGAATAAATTGAAAATCCAGCCCTCAGAATCTAGCTATGGACATTTCCTGCAGGTACACTGAGTAGGGAATGTTAATACAAGCTCCTAGCCTTGTTGATATCAGTGCCAAATCTCCTATAGATTTTTAATAAAGCCATGGCCACTACTGTTAGAATTAGTTTATTTTAAAAATGTATTGTGTAGGTGTTAATCAAGGGAGCAGAAACTGCTTAATTTAATGTAACACGTTTCCTGAATTAAAACTTGTTTTTATTTTTTGCCTTTTTCCTTTCTCAGCTAAGAAAAATAGAATGTCTGAGGATGTACAGAATGAGCAGCGCTCAGCTTTGCTGTGGTTTAACCTGGCAGCAGGTTAGCACCGTGCTTGTTTGCTCCTTCCGCTCCTCCCAGTGGGACGGGGGAGACACAACAACATTGGAAACAAAGTAGGACTTCTGGGTTGGGATAAAAACTATTTACTAAGACAGAAAAGGAGAATAATAATAGTAATTATATTATATAGTTACAAAGCAAATGATGCACAACGAAATTGCTCACTACCCACCAACTAATCCCCATTCAGTCCCCAAGCAGCCCAACAGTTTTAAAAGTTTTTTTTTCAGGATGTCATACATAGTGGAATATCCCTTTTGTCCTGGTACTGCCCACCCCAGCATCTCATGCCCCTCAGACCTCCACAGCCATACACAGAATAGTACAAGGAGTTGAAATGTCTTGGCTCTGTACAGCACTACTCAGCAACAGCTAACACATTGGTGAGTCGTCAGCATTGTCTTTCCCCTAAAGCCAAAACATAGCATTACACCACACACTGTGATGGAAAAAAAACAAACTAAAAAGCAACCCTCTATCCTAGCTGAAACCAGGCTGAACTTCCAAGTAACATTCACAAATTTGTGAGTTTTTTTCTCCAGGAATACTTCTAAAGGAAAAAGGAAAAAGGAAGTAACAGAAAAGCAACAAAACCAAGCAGTTCTAAGATATTTTTGTATCAGAGTATTGTTCCATTTCAACTACAAACATAGGCTATGCCAGGCAAAAGGAATGTGTTTTGAAATGAGAGCACAGGAGTTACAGTCATAGACATTCACTTTGCTCCTCAAACATTGTTGCAAATCTGAACTTTTTTCATATAAATCTGGGACAGCAACTCTCCATGTGTGTGCCTTTGTCACTGCACACCTGAAGCTGTGCCTTCTGTGGTGTTAAGGAGTGCCTCCATGTAACAAACAGAATACCATCATCAAAAGCTGTTGTGGAAGCAGAATGAACCGAGCAGCTCATCTATTTTAAGAAAATCTCTGGGACAGGTACTGACCCAGAAAGCCTTTTTTAATGGCCCACAGATTTTTAGTTAATAACATTCTGATAACTCTGTTAATCCTGAATAATGTCTTGGTATGGAAACAATCTAGCTCAAAGGATAATTAACCTATTCCAGTGTGATGAATGTTAAGCAAGGATAATTAATTCCATATTCTTAGATTCAAGAACTTAAGTTTCTGAATGGATAATCAAATACGTACAACAGTAAGATAATTCAGGAAGTCTGATCCAATACTTTATGTGCCATCAGAAGCCTCATCTGTCATAAAAGAAATCACAGAAATCAAGTTCTAAGAGCCACTTGATACAGTAAGATATTATAATCACCCATCCCCTATCTATCCATTCATACAAAATTATAAATAAATGAATGAAGCTTGGACATTCAACTTGGAAGGATTTCTGTAATGGGATAGATGAGTGGACGGTGAAGTGGATCGAGAATTGGCTGACTGGCAGAGTGCAGAGGGTTGTCATTGGCGGTGCGGTGTCTGGCTGGAGGCCTGTGACTAGTGGTGTCCCCCAGGGGTCTGTGCTGGGTCCAGTTTTGTTCAACATCTTCATCAACGACCTTGATGAGGGGATAGTGGCCACCCTCAGCAAGTTTGCTGATGACACGAAGCTGGGAGGATTGGCTGACACGCCTGAAGGCTGTGCAGCCATTCAGAGAGACCTGGACAGACTGGAGAGCTGGGCAGTAAGAAACCGGATGAGGTTTAACATAAGCAAGTGTAGAGTCTTGCATCTCGGTAGAAATAATTGCATACACCAGTACAGGTTGGGGGAAGACCTGCTGGAGAGGAGCTCTGCTGAGAGGGACCTGGGCGTCCTGGTGGACGACAGGTTGGCCATGAGCCAGCAGTGTGCCCTTGTAGCCAAAAAGGCCAATGGCATTCTGGGGTGCATTAAAAAGAGCGTAGCCAGCAGGTCAAGGGAGGTGATCCTCCCCCTCTACTCTGCCCTGGTGAGGCCTCATCTGGAATACTGTGTCCAGTTCTGGGCTCCCCAGTACAAAAAAGACAGGGATCTCTTGGAAAGAGTCCAGCGGAGGGCCACAAAGATGGTGAAGGGCCTGGACCATCTCCCCTACGAGGAGAGACTTAGGGAACTGGGTCTGTTTAGCCTTGAGAAAAGAAGGCTGAGAGGGGACTTGATCCAGGTTTATAAATACCTGAGGTGTGGGAGCTATAGTGGCGAGGCTGGTCTCTTTTCAGTAGTGCGTGGGGACAGGACTAGGGGCAATGGGCTGAAACTCCAGCATAGGAAGTTCCGCACGAATGTGCGCAAGAACTTCTTTACAGTGAGGGTGACGGAGCACTGGAACAGGCTGCCCAGGGAGGTGGTGGAGTCTCCTTCTCTGGAGATATTCAAGACTCGCCTGGACGCCTACCTGTGCGACGTGGTGTAGGGAGCCTGCTTTGGCAGGGGGGTTGGACTCGATGATCTCTAGAGGTCCCTTCCAACCCCTATAATTCTGTGATTCTGTGATTCTGTGATTTACTCTTTCACAGAACTCTACAAGTCTTCGCAATTATCTTCTGCTGGAAGTATTCCATTTACATAATCCCAGACAAAAGTAGACATTAAATCATCAAAATCTGGAATCAAACATGGCAATCGTGTACAAACTTTTTAATACTTCATCCACTCTTAGATCTATCTCTTCACACTATGGGAGGTTAAGTCTGATTTGCAGATGAAGGTTCATAATTATAAATCAATATTTATCCAAGTAGTAATAGTTACAATAAAAATAAACTTTTGCTCTCTTCAAGACTAATACCTAGAAGCACATCATTACAAGGCAACCATGAAATACAAGTATGCAAAGAAGAAATTAAATACCAATATCCAAGTCACATAAGCCTGATAGAATACGTCAGTGTCAAAGTGCATCAAATTATTTAGGTTTGGAATGTCCTCAGTAGATATCAGAACAATTACATGAATCTCCCTATTTTTAGAACTTGAACTAAATTTTTTTCTTGATAGAGAAGTCATAGGATTCTGACTATTCAGAAATACCTTGTAAAGCTTCCCCTTAGCCAAAATCCTATCAAAACAGAACAACAACAAAAGTAGGAAAATAATTTAAATTTGAAAAGACAACCCAATTTCTTAAAAAACTAGGGTTAAAAATTCTTGCAAGATAAGCCTGATCATTCAGCTTTCACTTAATTACAGAGAAAGCCACACTTCTCTTTTTAGATTGTTCCTATCAACATGTTGGTGGACAGGCTGCCACCTACAGAGCACTAATTCCAGGATCTTCTGATCCCCCAGAACCTTATCCAGAGCCACAATTCTTGCCTTCCAGAGCAAGGACATGTTTCTGTACTCAAGCTTTGAGATTTCATAAAAGATGGAAGTCAGAAGCCGCTGGAGAATTTTCTCTAGCAAATTTCACCCAAGTTATCTGCTACTATACAACCCAATGTAAACATTAAAAAAACTCACAGCCAACAGCAGTATGTAAACATCTTTTCATGTCTTTACTATGTTTTATGTGATTTACAGAATCATAGAATAGCTTCAGTTAAAAGGGACCTTTAAGATCATTTAATTCCAATCCACTTGCCACACACAAGCTTCCCATGGCCACATCCAATCTAGCCTTGAATGCCTCCAAGAATGGGGCATCCACAGCTTCTCTGGGTAGCATGTTCCAGTGCCTCATCATGCTAATGATTCAGAAAACATACATCCTACTCTATGGTAAGACATCCAGAAAAAAATTGGAAATAAAGCTCAGGAAAGAGTCAGGAAAGCTTGCCTGTACTCTGGCAAAGATTTCTCACAAGAATTGAAAGATTCTAGGCTGAAGTCTTTCTTCAGATATCTTAAGATTGTACTGTATGAGTTGTCGGTACAGTTTTTGCAGTATATTAGCGCACTGACTTTTTCAAGTGGAGAGAGGGGGAGGGAAAATTTACTGTGAAAGAACAGCCAGTGTTCTGCAAATAACCTGGAATGACAACATTTGTGCACTTCAAAAACATCATTGACTTTCATAAGGCATGATGGCAAAAACTGTAGCTGTTAAAAATATGTTGCTTGCTTTGGTAGTTTATAATTCAAAGTAGCATTTAGTGGGTGGAGTTGTAAATTAGTAAGTGGATTTCTGCTCCAGCAGAGTGTGCTGCTACTTTGCAAAAAAGCAGCTTTACTAAGAATAAGAATGTGGTCACCGTGATAATGAACAAGGGCTCAGTTTGCCTAAAATGGTGATAGGAGATCTGGGGATGGTTGCTGTATGTATAACAGCTGCTATATAAGTTAGACATGAAAGAGTGGACGGGTTGAAAAGCATGTCAAAACTTAACCACTATGGCTTGGTTTCAATTTTCAAAGGAAATAGTGACATATGAAATATTTATGTTTTCAATAAATGTGAAGATATGGCTCTACAAACAACAAATGCCATGTTTACTCTGCCATAAGTGGTAGTCTTACACTTAAAACATCTTTTTTACTATCACTTTTCAACGAATTAATCAGTCATAAAAAATAATACACTAATCAGATATTTGATCCATCCTGTCAAACACCCAAACAAAAAGGGTCTGCTCATACATCAGTTGCTTTCTAGAAAGAAAAAATAATATTGTTATTAGTACAGAATTATCCTCATAGAAATGGCATACTTACCGTTTGCTTGTACTGTTTGTAGCTGCAAAAGATTACAAGTCAATGCCTTTACGTTATCCTGAATGACTCCATGAATCCTGAGTGAAAACGTGCAGATAGATTTGGATGGTAATGTAAAATTTAAAGTGCTTGGAAGCTTTGCTACTAAGTAAAGCCACAAATTCAGAAGCCAAGCACATTGGAGGGGGACATCTATGACAACAGTAAATTCACATTTTTGACTGCTTAAATTCCTCATCAGTGGACATCAGCATCGTACTCTCACCCCTCTGGCCTCATAGACCGTGCACAAGCTATATCAACCTTAAAACAATTGTCGGGAAGGTTTTCAACATAAGAAAAAAGAAATCTGCCTGCAATCATCATGTCTACTTCATGCCCTCACACAACCCCTTCCTCAAGGGCTCTGCTTTGATCTCTGTTTGTGCTGGCCAGCTTTAAGGCTCCCAGCACAGTGAGGCTTGCACACAGTTGTTATGCTGCTGAACAGCCTGTCAGTGGAGGAGGCTGGGTCACAGGTCACTTTTCCTGTAAGAAGACACCAACAGAGTGATTTTGTCACAACAGTTCTACTCTTGCTCCTTTCCAAAGCAGAATGTTGGACTCTGTTCTAGTAGATGATGTTTAGAGCTGCATGTTAATTTTCTTTTTAACAAAAATCTGAGTGTTGAATTCATTCACAATTTGTTAAATCAAATGTACCATACAGAGTCACAGATCATACAATAATTGCTGTCTTCTACACAGATTTTCCTTAAGGATACAAGTATTCAGAGAGAAGTCCCTGAGTTTCTCTTCTCTTACTGCAAAGTGTCCACCTTATAACAGAATTTATAGCAGTTTTTGTCCCAAAGGTGGGAGAAAGATGAAGTACTTAAATCATCCTTAATCCTCTAGTAATAAGCTGATAGACAGGTTAGCATTTATCTTTGTTTATCATGGACTAAAAGGAGACGCACAAGAATTTATATAATATGGCTGAAACACAGTCACATACTGACCAATTTACAGTTTCGTTTGCATATGCTACACTTATACACCTTTCACTACTATCATGCAGCCTGCCTTTTCACTTTATTCACTTCCATGAATAATACAATTATTTCTATCAGTAATATCAGGTAAATACACTGAATGTGATCAGCCAGTAGGATATACAATAATAATTAATCTGTGTTTCTAGATCCATTGCAGAAGTTTCCTCAGAGTAGAACTGAAACTGTGGTGCTCAATCCCACAAAACTCTGTAAGATCTCAATAGCATTGCCTCTAACAAGAGTTAGAGCCAAATCTTGTATCGTTTCTTTATTATTAAAATAAATGAAGTTACAGAATTCAGCCAAACATTGTTATGTATGAGGTTTTCAAAAACTGCAGGTAATTCTGGATGCTCTGCTTCTTGTTTTCTGACCTTTGTAGGCTGTTTTCCAGCTCTTTCAAGCATACCTCATGGTGTTTTTCATTCTAAAGAAAAAAAAAAGGCAACACAACTTAGAGATAAAATGCAAATCAAATAACAACATACTAGAGTTGGTACCTATACTTTAGAGGCCTTACTTATCCATTAAATTTTTCAGAGGCCTTACAAACTTGAGATAATCAAAAGAACCTCAAAATACAGAAGCCTTGCTTATGCCTAGTCAAAACCAAACTGACCATGCTTGAATAGGTTTATAATCCAAAAAAAGCCTGGGATTGTAGATGCTAATCTCCCCAAAGAGACAGATTTTTCGAATGTTTAATCTTAACACACCTCATTACAGAATGATACTCAGTTTATTTTTTAAGATCAAAGGATATTGCCATAATTTACTTGCTGAGTATGATTAATTTTCATACTCCTGTTCAGCAGGTGAGACTTTCTGGGCCAAAAGACAAGAAAATTTCCTTAATTTTTTATTTAACTGTAGCATAGTAAGAAATTACTCTGAAAAAAATATTTGAAATAGTAAAAATTACTAGCTAATGTCTGACTTTGTTTTAATGTTTTTATCTTAGGATAAAAGCAGTCATTAGTTGAATTATACTCAATAGAAATAAAAATTAAAGCATACCAAGTGCAGAACAGTATCTCTGATGCATTATTTGAACCCTTAAGATGGTCTGCATTTATGTTAGCCTGCAATTTCAGCCTTGAACACTTCAAGGTAGAGTACAGTCTTGTTTCTGAGGATCTAAGAATCAGGTCTTGTATTCACTCTTGTATTTATTGTAGATAGCTTTGTAGCTTATTGTCAATGATTGCTGGAGAAATCTCTATCAAAACTTTGGCTAATGTCACTCTAATAAAAAATGTGTTGAGATTTTCTGGATTAGTTAAAAGAACAGATTGGGTGTAGCACATCCTTCCATTCTTTTTTGTTTTTCTGCTTTCAGAGAGTATTGCCCATTTAGCAGAACCATAGTTTAAAAAGTATCTACATGTCAAAGCCTGGATATTTAATGTTTTGTCTCTTAGAATAAGACAGAACACTTCTATTACTGACTACCACAACATCAGTATACAACTGAAAGCTTTGCATAAATTCCTGCATGGTAAGATTTCTTTATCAAGTCAGGACAAAAGAAAGGAAGATGGACAAATAGAAAGAAAGAAAAAAGAAAGATACCATTATGTGGTTATGAAACGTTTGCTTGGATATCGTTATGCTGAATGAAAACAATTTATCTGAGAGGGAAATTACAGTTTCATACCTACTTTATGATTTTTATTTTGTATGAAAACTGGTCGGAATAAGAAACTTAAGCTCAATGTTAGTCCAGTGATTTATTAAGATTAACTGGGCATTTGTTAAATCTGCTGAAAGTGTCAATATACAAAATACATTGTCAAGTTGTAATAATTTGCTGTTCTCCAGCACACTTATCAACTGTATTGAAAAGTTTGGTTTTCAGTGAGAGAAACTTAATGGAAACAGTGATGCAACAATTTCTTGAGCCAAGCAGTATTATTTACTCACATGGTGAAATACACGAAGAAGTTCTTTTTTCTCCTCCTGTGTCTCTCTCACTTCATTTTCAAGAACAAGCATTTTTGTCTGAAGGGCTTGTTCTAAATATGACATTTTTCCAAATTCTTCATCTACCTAAATTAGCACGAGAAATGACTTACGTTTACTTCTATTTAAACCCCAAATCAAATTATTTCTTATTTTTTAGCATTAATAGAAATATTTCCTCATTCCAACATTCAACACTTCAGCTATTTCCCATACACAAAAACTATATAAACCTGGAAACTTCAGCCTGAATCAGAATGAGGTTTCTGTTTGAAAAAACACTTATTTGAAGAGGGAGCAGTTTTTGCAAAAAAATTTATACATGTACTCCAACTCATTCTTATTTTATTCCCCCAACACCAAATCTAAACTCTCAGATAGCACTGAGAAAAGTAACACTTATTTTTTCAAAACATTCCAATCTGAGATGGAAATTACAACCTCACACCTATTTTAATAGCAAACAATACAATTCACTGAAATATAAATTCCTTCATTTTCTTCCCCATTTAAATCAGTGTTTTCATCCTATGTGTTAATAATAAATCTGTGCTTAATATTAAAACCATTAAATTCTTGCTCTAACATTAAAAAAAGATTTCAGCACTAAAGTTTTTGTGAACCAGTTCTTGCAAAGAAAATAAGAAAAAGGAAGAATTATGCCTTTGTCCATAAACTCCACTGTGTGGGATTTAACCTAACCAACTTTATGTTAAAGCATTTTGATTTGTGATCATGATGATTTCACGATGACAAAATGTTGGTCCACTGAATTTTGTCATTAATTTCAATAGCCCTTTAATTCTATGAAGATATTGAATGGTGCAATTCACGTTTCAATAGAATTCCAAGAAACTTCTCGCATTGTTCCCTAAAAGCAAATAATCCTTCCCCATTTTTCTTCTCAAGCATGCTTATTTTTTAAATGTTTTTTTAATTTTCAAGTAGAAAATTGCAATCAAAGCTAAGAATTGTATTAAACCATCAGTACCATTTTTCTTCCATCCTCCAAAGCAGATTCCAGTTGTTTCCTTAAGCTATTATACTCTGCATTTTTTGCTTCAAGCTGCAGTTTACCGCACTGAAGACTCTCATCTTCTTTTTTGATCAGAAAAGCAAGTTCTTCATTTTGAAATTCCATCTCATCTAGAATCCTTTATGCAAAAGATTTTAACGTGTTGTATTTCAGTACAGTGTAATAGCACAAATCAGTCACAGTCTTTTTGTTTGTTTTTGTTTTAAGAATTACCTCTTAAGATGTTCGTATTTCTTCTGAATGTTACTGGTTTCTTCTTCTAAGGAACGATTACCCACAGAATTTAGACCATCTTCCTCCTGTACAAATAACAATTCCTTTCTAGTTGAAGGTCTTATGTGAAAGATATTACAAAGTGAATTAAGGATGCCTAATGAAATCCAGTCAAACAATCTAATTATAAGTTCAACTACACATCTTTCAAAAACTCAGGTTTTTGAAAAAAATACTAAAAATTTACATGACCACTGATGACTGAAGATGTGCTGCGTAACAAAGTGAAATCCTAACAAAACCCATATGCTGCTCGTGTAGCCTTGCATATTAAGAGTTGGCCATGTCTACTTCCTTGTGAACTAAGGCTTTAGTTTACAGCAAGAATAAGTTCCCACACCACTACAATCACAGGAACCATAAAAATGATACAGCATATATACACACACATACATACATACACAATTATCATGGAAGAACAGGGCTGTACTGGCAAAGAATTTCTGACATTAGCACATATAATCAAAAAGGGCAACAGAGCTCATAAGAACAGACTGAAAATAAAACAAGCCAGCCTGCCATACCCCTCCTACCCAGCATCCAGACTGACAAAATTTTCCATGTTTACTTTTAAATCATGGAACAGTAGCAATGATGTTATTACTCTTGCTACCATCCATCAGCATGAGATCAGCAGAAAACAGCCACAGCTCCATTCTGCTGGCACCATGATTTAAGGACAATCTCCATCATTAACTGGACTACATCAAACAGTTTCATTCAGTAGCTTGAGCTAACACGGCTGAGTTTCCTTTTTTAATTACAGGCTGGTCTGTTAACAGACAGATAGTAAAATAAACTTTCAGCAGAGGGGCAGTAAGCTGATGTCCTTGTTCAGATAAGCCTGAAAAAGGGCATCTGCACATGGCCCAATTTCTTCAAAAGGAATTCCCCTAAAATCTAATCATATTATTAGAATATCTAGAGGACATAATTAAGATTTACTGCCAAAAATGAACTGCTGTTTGCTAGACTATTGGTTTTATTCCCCAATTATTTCATTATACTTAGGAGGATTTTTAAAAAATTATTCATAAGGATATGTAGTAGAAATAAAAATACAGATGTAGTTTTAGAAGTGCATCTCAAAACTAATTATTGCTTAAGTAATTCACTATGAAAATATGAATTTATGAGCTTCTGAAACAAGTATTTATAATGACAGAAACAAGCAAAACTTGAGGCTATAATGATGATAATGACAGGAAATCGGAAAAGAAAATCAGAATCTACATTTTAAAGAATAAAGCATGTAGAGACACAGAGAGACTCACTGTGTTTCAGCTGAAGTCAGCATGTCTTCCACACACAGGAAGATTACATTTTTTTCCCACCCTACTGATTCGAACACCTGTGTCATTTGTGCTAGCAAATTATTCTCTTCCAACCCAAAGCACAATAAAACAAAATGAAAGAGGGGAAAAAAAAAAAAAAAACAACAAACCCAAACCACGGAAATGGATGCCACAGCTAAAGAATGCTGAGAAACATTTAGGTTCAGGCCTTAAGGGAAAATAAAAGCAGTAGTATTAACATACTGCTAAAAATACAAAATATTTTGTTAAAGCAGATATTTCATTTATTTTTATCTACCTTTATAATGTATTCATTAAAATGCTGAAGTTATCATAAAAATATAATTTATAGCTATTTTTCTGAGCAGATAGTTTTTGGTTTATGAATAAGTCATTAAAAAAACCAAAATGAATGTAGCACTAAATTATTCCACAAGGTGCAAACAATGATTGGATTTGCACAATTATTTCTGAAGAATTCTGAAAGACTTATCAGGAAATAGCTATTCTAAAAGACAGAGAACATATTACATTAAGGATACAACATAGAAAAGTAAACATAAATAACTAGAATTTCTTCTTCCATACTTCCATACGTGTAAATACACTTAATGTAAATACACTTGGCAATACTTTCTCAGCTTTCTGATTTATGTAGGAAACAAATGAAACAGCTAAACTACCTCAAGCACTAGTAGGAAAAGATATTCTGGAGAATTTCTTCTACATAATTTCCTCATTTGTCTTTAAAAACTTGCACGTACAAAGCACCTGAACCTGCAGCTCCCTGAGGGTTTCGCATTTCTGTGCGTTGATCCTTTCTCAGTACACAAGATTTTCTTGAAATCCTCAGTTTTCCTTCAGCTACTTTCAGTAAACCACAAACGTGCTAATACTTTCAACTTAGGCTCTGTTTTGTCCCTCACCTGCACAGTCTCATCATAGTAGAAAAATTTAAGCCTAAAGCCATAAATTAACTGTTATGATACCTAAAAGCTTTCTACACCAGTAGTACATCTAAAATTCTACACAAGTTGCAGTGTCACCTGCTTCATCAGAAAACCCAAAGCAACAAGTTCACTGGAGAATTTTCTCTCATGACATGCAGTTGGAGACTCAGTAACACTGATAACAAACACAAAATTATACAAGTGTAAGCAATATCCAAATTTTGATTTTTATCATAATAGATTGTAGAAAACTGCATGCCAAGAGTAGCTTACAGAAAAATTCTAGCCAAACAAGTTTTGCAGTATTTGAAAAGAAGACAACTGATGCCACCTAAAGCCGCATACAATGCTGCACAACTATTATTTATGGGATCACAAAACATTTTTGTCCATTCTGTAGATAAAGCAAGGAAAAATAATGAGAGTATAAAGTAAAATGAACATCTGAGGTGATGTTTGTTGAGAACTAATTCTATTCTCTAAAACCAAGCAGGCAATTGAAAACCTGACCCCGCTTCAGCCCTGTTGCCTAAAACTATATGCAATGTTATGAGCAGTGAAAGTCATTTTCTTGCTACTTTTCTATGATGTTTTCCAGTGCTTAAAGCGCTAACCATGTTTAAGTATTCAGCTCCACCTGCTGAAGAAACTTAAAACTCATCTCTGTATTGGTTCTCACTTTTGATTGCTACATAAATCAAACTTACCCTGCAGAACAGTCTTGCAGTGGGTTTTATTCCCTACACAACTTTCATAGATGCTCTGCTGAGAGATCTACCTTAAAAATCATCAACAAAACCATTTATTTATTTTTTAAGTGATGGAATGAATTCTAGAACAGCAGCCCAAGCCCTTAGTCATTTGTCTTCAAATCATTTTCTTCCTGGCTGTTTGCAGTTGTGTAGAAACCAAAAAACACCCACTCAAAAGTAAAAGTAAAGCATTTAAATGCATTCAATGCATTTAAATTCAGATTTAACATGGCAAAATAAAAGAGCCAGTGCCTTGTTACTTCTATTAAGTGTAGGTAACATCCGTAGGATCAACATCCTATAGAACTGTTTGGGAGCATGCAGAACCACAAAACTTACCTCACAGACTTCTAAACATTGGCTTTCTCTTATACTTTTGCATTCATTGAAGACTGTTTTATACCTGGATTTCAGTATTTCTACTTCTGCTTGTAATTCTTGCACCTAGGACACAACATATTTTTACCTTTTTTGTTTTGTTTTGCTTTTAATTTAGAAAAACAGAACTATTAGCATTGCTTCTATCATTCTCAGTGTTACACAACTATTATAATCACCGTGACAACAAATATGTTTTTATTACAAATAAAACCTTTATGATTTGCTCAGAACTGTTTATAGATTTAAAACTTATGTTTGAACATTTCAATATGCTTCTCACCTGATTTTTACAGTGTTCAACAACATTTTCCTGTAGCTTGGTCTTTTCCTGCAGACATAGCAGGTCATTTTCAACAGAAACAATATTGACTTCCAAAGCAGAAAGGAAAGCCTTTATTAAAACATGGAGAAAAAACAACATCAAAAGACATTAACAGGTCACCCAAGGAGGTTGTGGATGCCCCATCCCTGGAAGCATTCAAGGCCTGGCTGGATGTGGGGCAGCCTGGTCTGGTTGTTGGCCACCCTGCACATAGCAGGGGGGGTTGAAACTAGATGATCATTGTGGCCCTTTTCAACTCAGGCCGTTCTATGATTCCATGATACGATTAAAACAACCCAATCTACAATATATTACTATCAAGTGACCTGAAGACATAAAGAGCAGTAACAATTACTTATCCTACCAGTCAACACTGACAGTCCACAGCTCATTTATCAGCTTGTAAAAATATTTATTTTGGAAGAAAAACACCATACACAACCCGGAAATCCTTTTAAAAAAAAATTGTATCAGTAATCAAGTTGAATTCAATTCTTCTGTTTGTGAAACTATATTGTATATTAAAAAGAATAACTTCCAGGTAAGCAATTTTATATCCACTGACTGTAAAACAAGTGACATCCTGGTTAAATAGATTGACTAGAAAATCCAGTTTCTAGCTTTGCCATAGATTTCCACTGATAAACTTTTAACATCTCATTCCACTTACAGTGGGAGAAAAAAAAAAAAAGGAAAAAAAAAAAAAGTGACAATATTTATTCTACAGGTTTGGGATCTCTAGACAGATGGACAAAAACAAATTGATATGGTTAACTCGTAAAAGCATCAGAAATGCAAATGCATTCCTCAGTGATTTATATCTCACCTTTAATTTTTCATTTTCAAGATAGATCCTCTCATATTCAGAGTGGACAGAATTTAGCTCTCCAAGAATTTCCTCACTAGTTTTTCTTCTGAATTCTTCCTTTCTTTTTAGGTCTTCAGAAAGGCTTGTGATCTGCCTTGTTGGATAGCAAGAAATTCCATGTAACATATAATGTTTCCAGAACTCTCGCTATGCAAATCAAATTGTTCCTTAGGACAGAGATGCTTTTATTTCTTACATTGCTCTTGTTTCTTACAAGAAAAATAAATAAATGCATGGATAAACACATTTAAACATCTAAAGAAAGCAGTATCTGTTGAAACATGATTTCTTATTTTTTTTTTTTTCTTTTTTTTTTTCCCCAAAAGAAAAGAAATGTGATCCACCAAGGAAGTAGACTGAGCTCAGTTGTAGATAAGTGTATTACCTAGAATACACAAGTGTACTTCCAAGGCAAATATGCATATATCTACCGTTTAAAAAAAAAAAAAAAAAAAAAAAAAAAAAAAAAAAAACAATGTCCTGATAAGTGCACTCTATGGCTACTTTAGGATTAGTACTTCCCATTATTAAAGGCAATAAATTGTCATTTGTCCCTCAACATTTTTTTGCGTTAACAAAGTCAAACAAAGAGTTATTTCACTCTTTAATCACACTTTTTTAATCATTTGCTGTCTAGTACCACAGGTCTTGATAGAACGGTACACTTTGTTGCCATGTGCATTCTGCATTAGTTCGAGCATAAAAGCACTTACTGGTTTCTCTTGCTTTTTTGAGTTAGAGCCCATATTAAAACATGTGTTAAAAGTTAAGAGATATTTGTCACTGCCTGACAAAGAAGATGGCATATTCTTTACCTACATTTCACTGCTTGAGTAAAATTGAGCAGTGTTGTCTTGCTTTTTCAGACAAGAGTAAACTGTTCAAATGTGCATCTGTGAGGAATTCTGTTCACTAGTAGGGTGAGATATTAGTGGAAGCAAAATAGTTTTGCTGTCATTAGTCTGCAGTAGAGCCTGGAAGCCCAAATAAGAAGTTTTTACGTTGCAGCAAATGCAAGTGTTGAGACTCAAGTCATTGAATCACTAAATAAATAATTCTGTGAAACAGCACAATGATTTCTAGCAAACTCCAGCTGGAAGAGACTAAGCAGGGAAAGTAGCAAGTGCCTTGTGCTTCTACAGGGGAGTTATTAAAAAACAAACAGCTTGTGAAATGAAGCTAGAATTCTTTAACTTGTTCTAGTTTCCAGCTGCTAAATTCTGCTGAGAATTTTCATACAAGTACATGAAATTGCTTACATTTTCAATAATAATAAGGTACTAAATACAAAATTTCTGTGACTGCAGAAAATAAATTGCCACTAGTTTAACTTACTTCTCTAGATCTTCTTTCTGAACTTCTAACATTGACTTTTCTTCTACCATTCTATCATGCTTTTTTTTCCAGACATCAGAAGCTGACAGTATCTCAGACAACTTCACTTCCTACAGAATACATTAATTATAAATCATGTATCATAAGAATGCCATAAGAAGCGTCATCTCCTTCTACAAAATCTTCTAAACATAAGAACTATTTATTGGAACTCTCTAGTACAAAACAATGTTAAATTTGTCTTATTATGTCAAAAAGAGAACAAATAAACTACCCACATTTTAAAAAAATTAAAGTGTAAT
Source organism: Excalfactoria chinensis (assembly GCF_039878825.1). Classification (NCBI taxonomy): domain Eukaryota; kingdom Metazoa; phylum Chordata; class Aves; order Galliformes; family Phasianidae; genus Excalfactoria; species Excalfactoria chinensis. Next base: position 8,943,575 of record NC_092832.1, read on the forward strand.
ACAAACTTACTTTCAAAGTACAGACACAGTTAAACACAGGTACAATATATCAACTTCAGAATGTACCATTATTTAAGATTAAACACTTTTTAAAAACAAAAATGCCTCCAAGACATCTCTTCTATATAAACTGCATAAGTTAATATTAAAATAAAATTCTGTCAAAGCATTTTAAGAATTAAAAGAATATGCAGCTATATAAGAAATGCGGGGTTACATAAATTCCAGCATTAACCAACATTCTGTCTTGAAAGTAAATGAGGTATTCAATGGAAAGAAAACAACAACATGAAAGAAAACAACAACATGACTACAAAACACTACCAGTTCAGGAGATAAGCAAATGCTACACTCCTCTGTACTGCTAAATGTAACTTCTTAAAAAGACCAAAGAAAACAACATAAATTATTATATACTAACTGGAAAAATACCCTTACTGCAGGCAAATCCTAAACAATGGCAACACACAGAAATTGTGAAAATACTCTCAATAGGAAATCTAAATAAGTTGACAGAGGTCTCAGCACAGTCCTGATGCACCCGGTCTTTCTCAATAATTACACACTGCACACAGGTGAAGGACAAGGTAGAAGCCACCCAACAATTTGAATTAAAGTTATTGCTTGGATATTAAAAAAGCTCAAGGCTTGGAAATAGAAAGCTAAGCATCCACATGAGATACCGTAAGCTAATACATAAAGGAAACAAAGACTTCAATCCCATTTCTTATCTGACAGCATACCATACTTTTGAGCTTAGTCATTGTAACTCCTCAGAGGTCTAAGAGAAAGATCAGAAGATGTACAGATGAAGCTGATCAGACTCCACTTATTTACTATGAAGTGTACAACCGCTGCTAAAAACATTCACTAAATTTAAACAAAACAGAAATGGTGAACGCAAGAATGGTTTGCGTGTCTCTTATAGCAAGTTTTTCCTTAACTGAGGAACAAAAATAAGAGATGGAAACAACGCAACAAACTTCCCTGTTTTACAAAGGTGAAGGTCTCTCAGTTATTCAGTTTAACACAGGACAACATTGGTCAGTGTAATCACTTACACGTTCTTTTACTCTGGAGGTTAAATTCTCCACAGCTTCTTCAAAGCATTCTGCTTTTCGTTTCAGGGACCTGATTGCTCTCCTCAGATCAGCCTTCTTTTGCTTACTTGTTTCCCTCAAGGCCAACATCTGACGCTTGTATTCACCAGTTTGAATTTTCCACTCTGCTATTTTCTTCTCTAGAGTCTGAAGCATAATTAAATATCAACTCTTTTCAAATCTTACACCTTATGAGTCTGTCCTTGAGGTATTGTAATGAATAATGGTATTTGCATTTATAGTCTGACTCCATAAATATCTACATCTGAAGTCTTCTGGTTGACAGAAGGAGTTAGTCAACATTTGTACAGTACTATGCAAGAGGAATCATGTGTTGGGAAATTTGTTACAAAGATAAGAGGTTGAGGAGACACAGAAACAGAAACAAGCAGGAGCAGGGAGAAAGACATCAGTCTAACCATCACCACATGTTCTTTCAAATGAATGTAAAATTTCTGTAGATGACATGGCACAGACAGTAAATCCATTTCTGAGATGGGAAATAAGAGTGGTTACACCAGCGCCTAGAGATTTACTTTGATGAATATCACATTATTACTAGTGATATAAATTGATGTAACCTATGCTCTGAATCTACAGTGAGCAAGCACATGACTAGGACTGAAGATCAGTACAACTGCAAATGAAATTTTAACATGAGGGTTAGATTTTGGATTTGAGTATTTTAAGTCAAGAAGACAGGAAGGTATTTTTCTTAATATATGAACTGTGTTATGCTCTGTTATTAAATGACAGTTTACCCTTTTCTTGCAAGATCTAACATTTTCCTCCTGCATATAATGGTACCATTCTACAAATGAAATAGAATTGTCCTAAATGTAGAACTACCCTAACTGTAAAAGATTTTTTCCTCATATCCAACCTAACGCTACCCTCCTTGAGATTAAAGCTTTTTTCCCCCTCAGTCTATCACCACAGACACTGCTGAAGAGTCTGTCCCTTTCTTTCCTGTATCTCCCAATAGATACTGAAAGGCCGCTATCAGGTCATATCACAGCCATCTCCAGTCTGAACAGCCCCAGCTCTCTCAGCCTGTCCTCAAAGGAGAGATGTTCCATCCCTGGGATCATTACTGTGGCCCTTCTCTGGATGCATTCCAACAGGTCTGTGTCTCTCTGCATATAAATATACGCAGGAAATAGTTTTCATATAAAACACATGACTTGCAGGAAAAAAAACAACTTCAATGAATTGAAGAAACTGAAAAATTTGAGTCCATATACAGTTCTCCTTAACAATTGATTTCAGTAAATAACTGTTATCTCCTGATACAACCACAGGGGGTCAGAATTACATAAGAATGAGTGCTTTGGGCATTATTCAGTGGCCAAGACTCAATTTAAATGGTGAATTAAATTCCATAAGCCATCCCAATCTTTTTCCTAAGAGCTAACGAAATCTTCTACAGGATTTTAGTTGTCAACTGACTGTAAGGGGGGGGGGGGGAGGGGAGCAGAGGGGAAACAAACAACACTTTTAAACATAGATTCAATGAAGATGAAATTATTCATTGATTACTTTATCCAGATATTACTTAACAAAAATGTAGTAATTCTAACAAATGTGCTGGGTAGAACAAGAAATCAGTCTTGTATTCATAGGAAAACGTGGACACAGAATTGTTTGGGTTTTTTTTCCTCTTGCAATTGAGCTCAGATAGGTTCCTTAACAACTTCAAATTTGCAAAATTCATAGGGTTATGTGCACTACTAAGAAAAATACTGAAAATTAATATCACATTATTTTGCAGCCAAAGTTTTCTCATTTATGCCTATTTCTTTACTGGATTCAAATACAATATCTGAGACCACTTTCAACTGCCACCTGAGCTTGTCCTTGACGCGCTTCTTCAACCAGCAACTGCTGCAAATGCCCAAATTTACCAGGGTTTCATCTGCCTTAAACACAGTGAGGTTAGGAATTAGTCACAAGTGTATTGATTGGTACTAAGAGGATTATTGATCCCTTCACCATTTATAAAAAGAAACAGGTGCTTATGCTTCATAAAAAGAAACACACTTGTCTCAAACAGCTTACAGTGGAAAACTCATTCTGGGACTTGCCTCTCTCTTTCTAAGGCAGTTTCCATACACTCAATAGGAAAGATATCAGTCTTTCAGAAAGTAAAATTAAGTGAATACAAACACTTCTATGTCTGCTGCTTAAATTTCTTTGGCAGGACTACTAGTATGTATAAGTTGAAACAACTAGAAGAAAATAACCTGAAATTAAGACAACAAAGATAGACTGCAAATTACAAATGCCATTCTTCAAAAATTGTTTCAGATTTTTTTTTTTTACAAAGTTTTAAGTGATACATGAAATAATATATTTTATTCAATTTGATCAAAGCTACACCTAAAAAAGATTTAATTCTCAATTCTGAAACAAACCCACAGAAGGGCTTTGCTAATTTGCCTTTCAATTTAAAACACATAAAAACATGTTGACCTGTGTTTTCAGCTTTAATTCATTATTTTCCACTTCTTTTCTTTGAATCTGATTCCGCAGATGAGCTTCAATTGTGTTTACTGGTCTTGACAGAGGGTTTTCTTTCAGTTCGTGGGCCTAATAAAGGGAAATAAACACAAATTCACTACTCTAGGGAGATAATGCCACATGATATAAACTTTATTCTTTCTACTTTGTTGCAGAATTCCCAACAGTCATCTTAACTCCCTCAAAAGGTGAAAAGGATAAAACATAATTTACAAGTACACTCATAAGCAAATATAAAAACTACACAAAACCATGACAAGTAGCTTCTTACTATTGTTATCAGCGTCATCCATACAACTTCTGTGTAGAAAGCTAACAAAAATAACAAAATTTAAAGAACACCCATACACTTGTTATCTTATATTTCATTTAATTTGGTAAGATGAACTGGGCCTGGATGCACTGGCACAGAAATCCAGGTTAGACAAGGATACATGAAATAACAGGTCCATCAAAACTAAGCCAAACCAATGAGCTCTGCACTAAATATTTAGATGCGAATTAATCTTCATTAGACCCCGAAGATCACTAGCTGCTGTAAGAATTACTGATACTTTTAAATGATTCAGTTTTAGAGGCATACATAAACAGGAAGGGAAACACAACTTCCCACCAGAACTTCAGTCAGATGATCTACAAAATTTTTTTGCAATTTAATAATTGCAATTTTGCAATAATTTTGGTTTGCTTTAATAATAACAGAAAGAAATCATGTTACTAGTATAGACTAATGTAATAGTGCATGTGTTTACTACAGATACCAGTAAGAAGAGCATTCAAAGTCCAAAGCCATTAGTCCAGATTTATAGACCTCCCAGAACTGTGGGGCATTAGTGTTAAGGAAAATTTGTACTCAAAATAGGCATGGATACAGTGTTGATGGTTTGAATAGATTTATGTATAGAAATGTCTTCCAGGCATTTTTTAAAGCCTAGATCTTTGAAACAATTGCTTTCATCAAAACATTATATTAGAAAATAAGAACACAGTATACTGGAAGAAAACATTTATTCTAAAATAGCTGGTCACTCACTCTTTTAGGCTGAATCCTGGATGACAGTTCTTTAATATGCTCTTCTCTTTCTACTATCTTTCTCCTGAGATGCTTCATGAAGGAGAAAAAATAAAGTCAACTATTTTCATGCCTAATATAATACACACTGACAAATACTTCATTTAAAAATGACTGAGATTCCATTTTGTGATGATACATCAAAAATACTGCCATCATTTCTAAAACAGCAGAAACTATGGCCTTAAAGATGTACTGATGAATCAGTGTTTACTTTAACTGTATAGGCCATAATAGACTCTTGTTTGAGTCATGTCACTAAGACTTCGTTTGAAGCATATTTCACAATTCTATACACGTTCCGTTGTTCTATATACTTGTTATGTTGCCCTAAGAAAGAAAAAAATTCTGCTTTAAAAAACAAACAAACGGAACACAGCACTGTTCCAAGATTTTGGGAAACAAGAAGTTAATACAACATAAACATAGGCCTAATAAATATTTATGAACAAAACCCCATGAGTGCATTTTTAAAAAGTATATATCTCTTTACTTTAGCTCTCTGCTCCACTGTTTTAGGTTTAGTTATTAGTTCAGTCTATACCAAATACTGTTTGAAGAAATACAGAATGGCTTCCAAATACAAGAGATTGTTTTCTACGCTTTTATTTACTGATGGTGTTGGACTAGATAATCTTAGAGGTCTTTCCTAATTTAATTTTTCATATTTCTAATCATTATCTGCACATTAATATTGAAATAAATGACAAGTCCTAGTTAAAAATAACTAGGACTCTTATAGAAATATTTACAGTAACTACATTAACTACTCAGACTACTCTACACATAAAATGACGTATGACACATTCTGCTCTGTAACAGAAAGGATGCCAAAATCCACCATGCATCACTTCTAAAATATCCAGTAATCACTTGGTAATGACAGTTCAATTGTATACTCCCTATGCTATTCTGGTGTGAAACTGTATACAATGGTGTAGTTCTTTTTAAGTGTACCATGTAGAATAAAAAAGTAACAGATATTTTAGTTTACTCACAGTATTGTGGATTTCATTTTCACTTAACTTCTGTATCAAAGCATCAATGTTTTTGTTGTCTATCTGCAAGAAAAACACAGGAAATGTTAACAAATCACTTTGGTTTCCAGTTGATTTAGTGTTTAGCTTTGAGTTTGACATAATTTTAGTTCATTTTCAGTTTGGAACACAGAAATATTAAAACTTGCACGCTTGAGGGCTATTTAGATTTAGTAGTTTAAACCTTAAAGATACAGTTTATTTAGTGCATGAAGCATCTCAATGAGGGAAAACAAATTCCATATACCAATTTATTTATTTCTGCAAAAAGCAGTCTGAAAACCTTATGTGCGTGTTATTTGAACACATAAAAACAGTAAAAGTACTTGCACAAAGTGTAATACTTTACAGACTAATATTAACTGTTAAAAGCTTTCAGTAACTTCAGTTAGACATGAAAGTCTGAAGAATGAAACATAAAACACAGCCTAAGAGAACAGAAAAATCAATCTATATTAACTGTTGCTATAAATCTAAGAGAACATATGTAACTATAACATAGCCAATGACATTTTATAATATGAATTTTGGAGGAGAAGGGATGAATTCAAATAAATAAAACAAAACAAACAGTACAAATTTCAGCTTGTACATCCAAAGCATTTTAGTGCCACTGCTGAGAGAGTGAATCTAACACCTCCAAAGAGACAGGGTAACTCAGCATTTTATGCCATTAGACATGATCTAAGCTCTGAATGACAATCAGTACCACAAAGCATCCCTGATCACAACACACCAGCAGTGAAATTAGTAGGCACAGAACGAGAACAGTGAAAATCCTTCAGTCACGTTGTCTTCTAAGCTCAGTATTCCAGCACATACTGCTATATACTGTGCTTGCTCTCCAAAGCATATTGCACTCCATATCAGGAATTGGAACAGCTGTTCTCAATCCTTTTAAAGTAAGTGTGTCTCTTCCAGCTGGAACTATCTATGCCTAACGAGCTCCTGCACCCTGTCACAGCCCACCTGGCTCCCCAGGCGTAACCATCTCCTTAATCTCACTGCATTCCCATTATTATAAAGCAGTTCCCTCTGGGACTATCCTCTCTCCCTCTGTTATCCAAGTACTTAGAACCTGTCCTACAATTTACAGGCATGTGATCCCTGGCTCTTACAGGAAGCTAGTGATCACTTTGGGTCATCTTACCTGTTTCTGTTCTCTTGTTTGAAGTAAAAGCCATAACAATCTTTTGGTGAGTTTGAGTGTTGTTAGTTCTTTTGCCAGAAAATCTTCTTGTGTATCAATAATTATCATTTCTGGTGTACAAACCTGTTAAGACATTATATGTGACCAAGAAATTATACCTGACCCACAACACTGCCCCAAACACTTGTGGCTAATATTTAGGCATTGCTTTCAAAAAGAGACAGTAAAAATAAATGTTTGCAACATTTAAAAGTAAAATAACAAAATAAAAAATGTTGCTGTAGCAATTTTTAAACAGGATGCAAAACAGAGGTTCCTCTTCTGATCTAACATCTGATTAATAGCCCAAATGCCATCATGCTAGCATGAAAAAACAAACAAACATACAAAATACAAACAACAACAAAAACCCCCAAAACACCCATCACTGACAAAGTGGAAACTTTGGAATCTCATTTCCCAGAACTCCTTGCAAAGAAGTCATCTTTTCCTCATCTGTATACAATATAAATATGGAAATTTTTCATGTTAATATTCTTGGAGAAAAGTTCAAATGAAATTCTGGGATGACCATTTAAATTGATAAATTACTTAGAAAACATAAAAACCTCCTCCCAAATTATAGTCAGACAGTATTGACTTGTGAATCTTTTTTTGTCCTAAGAAACAGGGGCAAGCAGGCTTTCAGGGACACATCTAAATAAGGGTTATGTTTATGTCTGACAAAGGTTAAAACAGGAAAATTCACACCTCTGCTCTTTCAAGAACTCTTCTGTGCATCCTCTGCAAATAGGACTTAGAAGTGGGACAAGCATTTACAGAGATCAGAAATTTAAGACTTTCTAAGTTTAAAAAACATCCACAGACATTGATGAAGGCAATAAATTTAAGCAAGAACTATTTTTGACTTCAGTATTTAGTATGTGTACAGATTTTTGACTACAATGTACTTACATTTGTCATTCTACCAAGCATGTCTTTAAAAGTTGGCAACAAGTTCTCTACTGAGTTAATTGCTGTTTCTGCTTCAAAAGTCTCCTGTGAAGCACCATTTTCATGAGAGGCATTTTCCTTCTCCCTGACCACATACAAAATAATAAATGCAACTTGACTTTTGCTAATAAGTATGCAAATAAACAAGGCTCATGCCTAGTTAATAACACATAATTTTACAGCTGTTTTTTTAGAAGATGCATAGTGAAGTTGATGGGGCATGGATCTTACACTTTGGCATCTCCGCATCGCTATTCTCAAATATTTATTTAAAAATAAATTTAAAGGTAGCTTATTCAAACATTCCTTGTACTATGAAATTTTACCTTTTCTCTTTGTCTGAAGTGCATCTTCTCTCTCCATTTACACACAAGTTTTGTGGCAGGTGATTTTTTGGTGAGCTTTCTTTAAGCAGCGGGGACAGTTCTGTAACCTGGATCCCATGTTTACCAGGATGAGTCCCCCACATCTTTTTCCAAGTTTCCTCCTGCACAGTTGCTAGGAGCTTACAAACAATGTATCCAGTTAGAGTTTAACTTGTCGTTGGTTACAATGGTGCAGACTCTCTACCACAAAATAAGTACATTACGAACAGGAAAGGTGATTTTTGCCTCCGAGTTAATTGATCAGCATAAAGGGAATTGTTAAGAAGATTTCTGAGAATTGAGAAATGAATGGACCTCAATTAACCATGCCATTGTTTGGTTCTCACATAATTATCTCCCCCACAGTCTATGAAGCAACTCCCTCTGTAGCTGTCAATAAAAAGCTTCATGACATAAGACAGCTCTATGAAAACCTAAAGATCAAAAAAGGAATGTTCAGAATAAACACCCATCTGTTAGCATGCAGGAAGTAAAGGTTATGACTTCCAGAAGAGGACTGAGGAACTCAGGAATGAAAAATCACATTCAATTTTAAAAGTTCTTTACTCCACAAGGCTTCCATAGCACACCACAACTCATATTTAACTGCTGCTAAATGTGAATTCATTGTGATCTCTCCTATTTTGACTTCTATGACCATCTGAACTCCTTCAAACTTTGCAAGAACATTTTCATGCATAGGACATAAAAGAATATATATATTTCAACTTTTTCTAATTAAGAAAAAAAAGAGAGAGAGAGAAGATTAAATGTTAAAGATTTGAAATGTCAACATATTCACATTGGTACTATGTTTTGTTTTACCCATTTTCTTACTTGTTCTGGATCGTCAGATTCTTTGCTTAGCTCGGTAAAATATTTTCCATCTTGGATAGCTTTTGTAGTTCTATGGCAATCATTTTTGTATGGCAGAATCACTGAACAGAGTACACCCTCTTCTTGAGATGTAACAGATACCACACACCTTTTTACCTGAAACAAATCCATGATTATATAGCATTTAGTATCACTCACTGCCAGCTCAAGGCGTACCAGCATAAAACAAACCAGCTCTTCAGGCAATTCAGAAGTGTTAAGCATCAAAGAAATCTCACTTTCATTTATTATTTCCAACAAGTGTACAACCCTGTGATACCACAGGATGCACCCTTTGACTGACAGCTCACACCTCGTATGCGAGGTAAAGGCAAACTACCTGCAGTGAATTTGGGAGATACCATATGTCACAGCAATTTTTGGGATCCCTTTTGGGATGAAGGCAGCAGCAGCAGCGTTTCCCTTCTCCTGGGATCAGCTGCTTACGTTGGAGCTGCACAGGACAATGTGCTGCACAAGGCACAGAAGTCCAGCTCCAGGTGGTACACGCTGGCAAACACACCCCACTGCCCCACTCCCTTGCCAAGCACCAGGAAGCTGCCTTGCCTCTGCTGTACCTGGCCAGAACCAAATACTCCTTCTTCCATACCAAGTGATGCATCCTCTCCAAATGGGTTCAGCAGGCAGAAATTTTGTATTCTTCCATACGTATTCATCTTGTCACATATTTGAGAAAACAAATACTGGAATTCTGGGAGATTATCCCACAAGGTCAGGATGTAGAGTATTCTATTTCAGACTCTTGCTATAAGGCAAATAACTGCACAGCAATAGTGTAGTTAGCTGCAGTTAATATTATTTATTTTAATGTGCAGCTACCCTTCTCATGCTTACATTTCCTAGCAGGCCCCAGTTTGAGAAACACAGTCCAGGTCTCTGTATCTTTTTCTTGGTTATATAGCCAAAGCTGGGTTATTGAATTTCATTGCTTTCACTGAAAATGGCACCTTGGCAGGTTCAGTGTGAAATTTAATCTATCCTAATTCATCTAGATATGCAGAAAAGAAGAAATAAGATTTTCACATCGTTTCAGTGCGCCATTTTTCAGTCTTAACAGAAGAGCACCAACTTGCCTCGTCAATATCAGCAAGAAAAAAGTTTTCCTGAGCAGCGGAGCCGCGGGCGGGAGCGGTGCGGTTACACGGCGGTGATGCTGCGGCTGGCGGTGACGGTAACGGCATTCTGCCAGCGCTGCAGTGCGCTCTGTGCGGCTCAGCACCCGCTGGAGCCCATCCGCCGCCACCTGCGAAGTTACCGCAGGACGCAGTCGGGCGCCTCCGCAAAACACGGAGTACCGAGAATGCGGCCCGTCGGAGACAGAACACAACACGAGCGAAATTTTGCTCAGGTATCGTGCCGCGTAAGGCTGATTGCTCACTACCAACATAAGCGGCGACGAACTCACGGCACGCACAACAATCACCCCGAGACGCAGCAAGCGGAACGCGGCCGAAGGAAAGGGCGAAGCTCGCAGCTGCAGTTCCACGCTCGCACGCCGCACACAGGTGCAGGGCCCCGCTCCCCACAGCGTCACCCCACACGGCCCCAGTACGCCCCGGCCCCGCTCCCTTCGCTCCCGGGTCGCCCACCCCGCCGCCCCTCCGCGGCAGCGGCCCTCACCACCCTTCGCGGACGGCTGCAGCCGTTGCCGTGCAACCGAGCGTCGGCAACGGCTGTTCGGCTGCGGCGTGCGCAGCTCGGAGCGCTCAGCGCCTCGCGGGGAGGCGGCTGTCGCAGCACGGACTGGGCGCCTGGGGAGCCCTGGGGATCGGCATGCCCGCTGCTCCTACTTGCTTTCTTTCTGGATGTTGCCATTAAAGTACGTTTTGTTGAGGTTGTCGTTATTTTGTTGCACAAAGGAAAAAAAAAAATAAAAAATCATGCTCCTAGCTTTTCTGCTCCTTAGGTAAATCTGTATTGTCTGTACAAGATTAACAGATGTAAACCGCGGTGCAGCACTCAGAGCACGCGGGTAACTGCCTCCTACAGGTGCAACATTTTGGTCGTCTCCCACGGAATCGCCTTTTCAGAGCCCTGCACACAGCCCCGTGCTCCCCGGGGAGCCGCGGTTACAGCTGGGGCGTTGCTCTGCTCAGAACTGCGGCGCACCAGGGGACCCCAAATACTGCAAGCTGATGCCAGGTACCCATGGCACTCGTGTCACCACAGGCTTCATCAGTGTTTAATGCGGTTTCCTTTTCACGTGCTGGGCAACGTAGTGGTACAGATTCAGCAAAACAAGGGTGTGTGTCCCGATGCAGGAGTGGCGCTCAGGGCACGCATCCAGAGCTGTGTAAGAGGCTGTGTCAAGAGAAGCACGGCTGAGGACAGATTGCTTAATTCCTCCCATTCGCCACAAATGCTCTCCTGAACAAGATGAGGCACAGATTTCTGAAAAGAAAGTTCATATACATGCAAAAAAAATCAAAGGCTAAATCCCAAGATTTATAATTCTACTAAAGGTGAAATCACTCCATGATTCATTATGGATTAATGGCAGGTTTATACCTGTATTGCAGGGGAGATTTTGTCTTTGCATGTGGAGAAGCCTGATGCTTTATTCTTTATAGGAACCATAGCTTTCGCAGTGAATTAATGATCTCCATCAGACCTTTGCATTGGCGTTGTGGTTTGTTAGCTATGCTCTTGGTGCCTCATATTCTGCTCAAATAGATTTTGGAATTTTAACTTCTCAGAAGTTGTTATAAGGTAGACTCATTTTTTAAAGCAATACATGATTGCAATTATCTAGAAATCAGGTGGTTGCTTATGTAATAAAACAAAAACTATGGTAAGGGTTAATTAGCACAATAATCAGCACATCACTCTGTACCTCATAAACAAAGAGAAATACTAAACTGTTTAAGATGGCCCTGTTGTACAGTGCTCCAGGTGGGAAATGATGGAAGGAAATATAATGAACAACTCAACTGCCACACAGCCAAAAGAATGGAAGAGGTGCTGGAGAGTGACTTCTTCAAATACTGCAGAAACTGCTGAGTGTTTGTCCCAGCTCATGGCTTTATCTGATTTAAAGGTATAATGGAACTTCTCATTTCTGCATCAGAAACTCGAGAATCCAAAGCCGTTCTTTGTTTATTGTTCGATTTTGGCAATAGCTGCTTATCACAAAAAGACTCTATTTTCACTTCTTAGTTGTGGAACTGGCTTCTTTATAACTGCACATGATATACTTGCAGTGCTGTTGTGATGCTCCTGAAGGCAGCTACTACATTTTTTCATTTTTCAGAGGAAGAGCTAACAAGCTTTAAAGATAAATTTCCAGCTCAGTCAGACATCTCAGCTATTTGCAGGAGACTTTCTGGAATTTCTAAGGAGGCAATAGAAGCTTTTGTTTCTCTATTAATCAATTCACAAATATACTTGCATTCACTTCTCAATTTAGACATTCTCCCTGTGCAGTGCATCAGACTGGAGAGCAGCCCTGCAGAAAGGGATCCGGGGGTTCTGGCTGATAACAAGTTGAATACAAGCAGCAGTGTGTGCTGGCAGCCAAAAGGGCCAACTGTACCCTGGGGTGCATGAGGCCCAGCACTGCCAGCAAGTGTGCGGAGGGATTGTCTCACTCTGCATTGTGCTGTGCAGCTTCACCTTCAGCACTGTGTGCAGATTTGGGTGCCACAAAAAGGACATAAAGATGTTAGTGTCCAAAGGAGGGCTACAAAGATGAGGAAGAGTATGTGGCTAAGGTGTGTGAGGGCTGGCTGAAGTCCCTTGGTTTGTTCAGCCCAGAGCAGAAGAGGCTGAGGGGTGGCCTCATGGTGGCCCACAGCTTTCTCGAGTGGAGCAGAGGGGTGGGCTCCTGGCTAAATTCTCTATTTTATCAATGTGGCCACAAGTAGCCCTGGAAATCCCGCAGTCCTGGAAGTTCTGCCTTGCAGCAGGCAGATACAAACGGTGCCTGCTATCAAATGGGAGCTGTCTGGAATGTGGATGTGGCCCATCAAAACCGCAAGTGGGAGCCTCGGTGGGTTTTATGTGTCACCAACGTCAAGCCACTTTCCTGGTGTAACTGTAGGGCTGTAACAGTAGGAATGTCATCCCCAGGTTGTTCATGCAAGAACAAACTTCTGCTTTAGCCCTAAAAGCACGTGGGCTCTCAGTGTGGGCTGCTGGAGGGCTTCGGCTCTCGGATTTCATCGCTACACCAGCGTCGGGCAGACCGCCGGGAAGGCGCCGGACACCGCTGCCAGCCCAGGGGGGGTTGCAGGGCAGGGAGGGGAGGAGGGAATGCGGCAGGTGCCCGCCTCGTCCTCCTACGCCCGTAGCTCTTGTGCCGGGGAAGGCGGGCGGCGGCGCGGGGGGCGGAGGGCGGCATGAGCGGCGGAGTGGCGGCGGGGGCTGCGCTGCTGGCTATGGCGCTGGCGGCGGCAGGGGAAGCGGCGTCGGTGCTGCGGGACGGCGGCTACGAGGGGTTGCTGGCCGCCGTGCATCCCCGCGTGCCGGAGGACGACCGGCTCGTCGCCCGCCTCCAGGTAAGGCGGCGGGCCCAGGAAGGGGCAGCCCCGGTGGCTTCGCGCTGCCCGGCAGACGCGGTGCTTCCCAGCCCCCGAGAGGAAATCGGGACCGACGTGTCTTTCTAGCCGCCACTAAGCTGTACAACAAATGCTGTAGTCGAGATCGATAGTGGAATTAACATGCTGCTAATCCCGTCTTTTCATTGCATGTTTGCCAGGAGATGATCACCGAAGCTTCCTCTTATCTGTTCAGTGCTACAAAAGGCAGGGTCTATTTCAGAAGCGTTAAGATTCTGATACCTCCGACATGGAAAGAGAAAAGTTATGAGAAACCAAAACACGAGAGCTATGAAAAGGTAAGATTCAACAACAGCTGCAGGAAATGGGGTGCAACTAAGTGTTACTTTGAACATTTATTTGTATGCCCGAATGTACAGTAACTTTTAAGAAGAGATACGAACACCATTCACATGAGAATGCTCTTAAGATCAGACAAAATGATCTGTGAACCACCACTAGTAAGTACATAAATAATGAGCATCGGTAACAGTATAGAGTAGTACCATCCTGTTGGTTTTAAATGAGAAGCAAGAGTGCTTGACTGCAAGAAGCTCCATGTTAAATACATCATAGTCCATAAACTGAGTGCTCTACAGGCTCTTGAATCACTTCAGAAGCCTGGTTTGAATATCTTTGATCTGAAGATTCTTATTTAATTTCTCTACTTGTTTTCTCATTTATGACAAGTTGGGAATGTTTGCATGTAAGTTCCAGTAATGACTGGTTGTTTTTTCCCCCTTTTGCCTTCTTAACCCATTATCCTTCTAAGATGTTACATAATGGCTTGGGTTGGAGAGGCATTGAAGATCATCTAGTAAATTAGGTCACAGTTTTCTAATTGCACTGTGACTGACATTTGTGCTGAAGACAGCAATAACACTTACCTGGGTGGAGTTTCTGACTCATTAGGAGAGGTCTGGCAAGAAAGCAAAGGAAATCCAGAAAAGCAAAGGCACCTTGTTGCTACAGAAATGGCATAGACTCCATTTATTCAAAACTTTGTGTAGCTACAGTCCAGGAAATGGGATACACATGAATCTGTATTTTAGCTACCTGCATGGCTGCTGGTACTTAAAGACCAGCTCCACAAGTATGAGATATTTGCAGCAGACATTCCAATATATTATCTCAGTAAGTAATATAATATATAACACATAATGTATACAATAAAACAATATATGTATCACATATGAAAAAATAAATGTACATAGGTCATTCCAAAAGCAATGGCTCCTATGTATTACTGTGGAAACTACAACAGCTACTGAGAGCACAATAACACTGTTTGATAGAGCAAATTCTCTGCTACAAAACACCATTTTCCAACACAGTCACCACTGTTAGCTGTGCATTTTCACCGGTGATGCGCAAAAGCTTATATGCCATGGTCATAAAAATCCGCACCAGTAGAAGTGACTACTGTCACTGTTGCCATTGCTGAAATGCACCACTCACCATCTCTCTGAGCTCACACTTACTGTTTTGTCTCCATAAACATTCGGCAACATTCAGTGTGTCAGTGAATGTCAATGGATTCATTTTTTTTGGCACAGAGGAATTCAGTGACACGGCTTTGCTTCATCCACACTTCCATATCAGACTCTCTTCTGTCAGGCTGCCCCTCTGCAGCTTCTACTGCCATCCCACCAACATCCACCTCTGACATTGTGGGCTGGCATAATAAAACAGGAGGCATTATTTTCCAAGCAGCCCTCATATAATATATGATAAATAAATAATACTATAAGATTAACTTATGTTTTAGTTCTGTCACTGCTTGCCACCTTCTTTCATTTGTAATTATCAGAGGCTGAGTAAAGATAACAGGGACATACCTAATATTTATTTTCCAGTCTGCCTTGAGCGGACACACTTACTACCAATCCCTCTGATGTGCAGGTACCAATTCACACCTTCTTCTTCCTCTCTCCTTTGAATGACTGCTTTTCTGAACAGAATTCTCTATTGATGGAATTCTGTTTCAGCCTATTGTATTAAACCTTTCTCCTGTCTGAAGTCATCCCAACTATAAGTACATGCAGCCAGCACTGCAATCCCACCCAAAAAGAATATTTCTTTCTAAGTCTAGGAAACAGACAAACAAACAAACAAAAGCCTACAGAAAAAATGTTAACACTGATGCTTCTGACTAATTCTCAAATACTTTCTCAGTATGTAGTAAAACCTAACATGAGAATAAAGTTCCTTGGATTTGCAGCCTGGGAGGAAAAGGAAAAATGTGGCTGCGTGCAAGAAGAGAAGCTGTACTTGCTCATGGCTCTCTGTTTTATTACTGTAGTCACAGGTTCTAATTATTTTTTATAAGAAATTTATCTAATATGCAAAGAACTTTAATAAAGGAATAAGTACACTAGTATGCCACTTCGAGCTTTCATTATGCTGCTGGGAAATCTGTCCATAATGTTCTCTTCATCTTGCTGCAGCAGAAGTTAGGAGCTCAGTTGGGAGCTGGGTGGTACTGCATTGGATAATTTAAATAAACAACAAAACATTTCTTCCTTTAATCAAGTTACTTTTTATAACTTTTTGTACTTTTTAATGATTTTAGGCAGATGTCATAGTGGCAGCTCCTTACTGGAAACATGGCGATGACCCATACACTCTGCAACATGAAGCATGTGGAAAAATGGGAAAATACATCCATTTCACACCTAACTTCTTAGTAAATGATTATGTGACAGACATCTATGGCTCACGGGGTAAATGCCCTAAATTGTTTACTTCTCCAGTTTGTCTTTAGTGTGGAACAAATGATGGAATATTGAAAGCTGGTGATAAAATAAGCCAATTTTAATTAACACTAAAGCTAAGATTTCCAAATGATGTTATTTAAAGTTAGCCACACTTGGGCACAGAAGTGAATTCCTTGATATTAAAACTGCTTGTGGTGTCATGGTGTGATTAAAGTCCCCGGTGTAGTATTTCTGATCAACTCTTCAAGCAGTGATGTAACAGCCAACTCTGGTCACCCGGTGTTTGCCCTTCTGTCCTCTCTGCAGGCAGAGCCTTTGTGCATGAGTGGGCCCATCTTCGTTGGGGGGTGTTTGATGAGTATGACAATGACAGACCATTCTACGTCACTGGACAGAATCAGGTTAAAGTTACAAGGTAATTCAGCATTTGCTACTTCTACAAACTTTTTCTGGTACATTTTAGAAAGCTGCCTCATGTTTTTCTGTAAGCTCTGGAGCTATCCCAGTTTCTTTTAGCCCTTATTTTTTCCATTATTAAATTCTTTTGTTATGAGTAAACTACTATTTTTTGTGCATTCACCTTTACACTATTCTGCGGTTGATGGCTTGGCAGAGGTGGTGTTACATTTTCCTGGCCTCACACTGGAGACTTCATCACTTCTGGACTCCACTGCTGGAGAGGAAATGGTGCTTGTTCAGAAATCCTCCTTCCCATGGTCTGCTTAAGCATTTCTTCTCTCTCTGAGCATGCTGCAAATCTGGGGCTTTCCTGCTGAGCTTCCCTTCTCCAATCCGTTTTTTCATCTTTGCTAAATCTGAACATCTTCACCTTTGCAGTCACCATTGCAGGAGTGCCTGGCTCATTACCTGCTTTTCCTCACTGTCTGTACAACCAAATGGACCTTGAGAAACAAAGTTTCACTACAGCACATTTGACCTGGAACTCACCAAGCCTATGGTACACCAGAAAGCCATTTACATCTGTTTTTCAGAGTATGGAAGCATTTGGAAGATGTGACTTCTGGATGAATAAAATTGATTTTGCAGTTGTAGACTTTGTAATTGTAATATTTCTACTTACAAGAGGCTGAAGTGTTGAAGAAGCTCAAAATCAATGATTCTTCTTTTTGTCTCTTTGCAATGGATTTTCATATCTTTTTGCTATGCTAACTTTTATTCAGGTGGGCTGCAGAGTACGCTGCAAGCATCATTAATGTCAGCACTATATTCAGGTAGGGTTTTAAGTGGAAATGTATTCTTTTTTATCCTTAGATGTTCCTCTGATCTTACTGGCATCTATGTCTGTGAAAAAAACTCCTGCACTGATGGTAGTTGTGTCATTAATAAGCTAACAGGGCTTTTTAAGGAAGGATGTGCATTTATTCCTCAGAGAAATCAGACTGCAGTATCATCAATAATGTATATGCAAAGTTTATCATCTGTAAGTACAAACATATTAGAACAGATTTATTTCAATGAAACATACTGTTACAAAATTTGATATATTCTCCTATGCTACATTGGTTCAACTTTTATATAAGCAAATCAACTTAATGTATGCTGTTATTAATGTAGTATGAAGTATACTGTGAGGTAAACTATGTGTATACAAAAATCACCAGTTACAGTTTTCCATCTTAACTTTATTTATTACTCTGTTATTGCTTATTTCTGATTTTTATCTACCTGTTTTGAACATTTTAGGTGGTGGAATTCTGTAATGAGCATAACCATAATAGAGAAGCACCCAATCTGCAGAATCGAATGTGTGACTACAGAAGCACATGGGAAGTAATTAAAAACTCTACAGATTTTGAAAATGATCTTCCAATGACCAGCAGCAACCTTATTACTCCTCCCTCCTTCTCACTGCTGCAGAAGAGAGACAGAGTTATCTGTTTAGTTCTTGATGTTTCCAAGACTATAGCTGGGGTAAATTCTTCATCAGATATACTTCGCTAGACACTGTACTTTTTTTGCCTCTTTGTTTTCAGAACTTTATTATTCAAGAAATAGTCTCCATGCAGAGACAGAGAAACCTGATTAGAGTTGTAAGGAATCCACTTGACAGTGAGAATGTTTGGGATTTTCTTAAATCTTTGAGGCAGAGGAGACACAATTAACATGAATGAGGCCAGGACAGAGACGCAGGATACTGGCCAGGTGGCTGTCAGTGGCAAAGTTTTGAGTGGAATAAAGGACTTTGTGCGCTGGATAGCACAGAGCATGAGAAAGACTGACAGTGAGCCAGAAGAGTAGGGGAAAGCTGTGAGGAACAAAAAAAAATCCAGAAGAGTTGGGTCTGAAGGCCTTCTTCACAGAGGAACAGTGTCCATCAGTGAGCAGGCTAAGTATTGATAAGTTTAAGGCTGATCTTCAGTGAAGCAAACTGAATAGCATAGCAGAACTTTGTATTCTAAATTAACATTGGAACTTGCAAAAGTGAATATTTTATGTTCCTTCCGTCTGTGATATTTTCTGCCAACAATTTTTTGCTATCAGTTTGTAATTTGCAACATTCATTGTTATTTCACATGCTTAACAAAATTCTTTGCTTTTCATTCCTTTTACGTGTAGGGTAACTGGATAAATAGATTGCATCAAGCAGCAGAACTGTATTTACTGCAAGTTGTGGAAGAAAACACTTATGTCGGTATTGTCACATTCAGTGACAAAGGAGAGATCAAAACTCACGTGCACCAGATAGTCAGCTACGAAGCACGGAAACAGCTTGCTTCATACCTCCCTACAGCCTCAGGGGAGAAGAGGGCAAATGTTTGTGCAGGCCTAAGGCTTGCATATGAGGTGAAGCATCATATACACCGCTTCTGTTCTCACCTCTTGTGTAGATGGTTTGTCTTTTCAGTAGTGAGGATATCTGTGTCTAGGCTACATCAAATGTCTTCCTCTGATTATTTAATGGTTTCTGAAAAGAACTCTCCTAGTTTTCCTGTGAATTTATTATTTAACATCTTGTAATAATTAAAAATACAACAAACTCTTTTTATAAGAACTTATTTGATTGTTGCAGTAGGTTTAATGATATGTATATTATAAACCATCATGATACAAATTAACTTCACAACTTTAGTAGTTACAAATGTTATGAGTTATGCAAGTTTTATCTTTACTAATTTTCCATTCTGCTTTCTAAATTATTTCTAAAACTGAAGCTGACATACACTGCATTTCTGCTGTCTTTGATAAAGTGGGATTTTGCTTGCTAGATTCAACTTAGATTTGTCTAAAATCACATTCCTTTTTGGCCTTGTTATGCAATATGAATTCATTAACATGGTTTTATTATCGCATGTTTAAGACCAGTATATTAAAGGCAACTTTTCCCTGCCTCAGTTTACCCCATCCTGCTGAGTACCACAACAGTTCAGCAAATGAATTATGTGAGACGTACTCATCCTGCCACCAGGGTGGGTCACTGCCTCTTTGAATTTTGTCTGGGAAGTCTAGGAGCAGCAATTCCTTTTTATGTCTGATTTTAATGATCTTCCTGCACGCTGAAGCTTTTAGTCTCAGCCCTTTGCTGGGAGTATTAATGTCTGCATAAATATACCTGAGAGAAATGGAATTACAGGAGTTGTTCACTGCATATCTCATTGTCAAGTACACGTCATATTCTCATTTTGGCTCCTGTTATTTCTACACCTTACTATATAAAACTTAGATGGTATTCATTATGATAGAATGTCTTTAAAGACAGTGTCAAAATTAATTACAGTGTATATTATGTGATATTTATTTTTTTGCTAAAGTTTGTTTTTCTACCACCAGGTCATTAGGAAGAAAGAAGGACATCTGTATGGATCTGAAATTATACTGGTGACAGGTGGACAGGACAATAGTACAGGCAGGTGTCTTTCTGAAGTGATTAATGGTGGATCAGTCATCCATACCATTACTGTTGGGTCCTCAGCTGCTAAGGAAATCGAACACTTCTCCAAAGAGACAGGTAAGAATAGGAACAAACCCAATCTGAAGATGTTAGGAAAACTTCGATGAAGAAGGTGGTGAGAGTCCACAGGGAAGTGAGATGGCTGTCCTCCCTCCCTGGCAGCCCTGCAGTTGTGTACGTGGTACATTTTGAGAATCAGATGTAGCTCCTGTGTCTTATACAATATCTAATAGCTAAATCTGTAATAAATCATGCTGTTTCAGGAGGATTTAAGTTTTTTGTCTCAGAAAGGCTGGACTTCAGTGACTTACTGGATGTTTTCACTGGAATTACGTCCAGAAGTGGAGATACATTCCATCAATCTGTTCAGGTTTGTCTTATAAGCACATTTATTATATTATCCCACCTACTGTTGTTTGTTGTTTTGTTGTTGTTGTTTTTTTTAGATAAGATCAAAATGTATCAAATGTACCTGCGTGTCCTGTTCCCTCTTTCCAGGTGACAACTTCACCAGCCTGAATGGTAATTATCTGCTTGCAGGCTGAACAAGGTGATGAGACAGTACAATTGTGTTTACTCTAATTTCTTTTGTGTAACCTGGAAAACTATAAAAGTTTCCTTGATTTCTACTACATGTTAGAATATATCAAGCTTTTTCTCTGCAGTTTGCAGAGATAATTACCACTTCAAGCAAGGCACAGAATGTGATCTGGAAATTTGGTCACCCAAAAACATTACAAGGATTAAGTTTTGACTGCATCAGGAATATTATTTATTGCTTCTCCTCATGAAGGAGCCTATAGATGGAACTTTAAATCCATAAATCAGCCTTATTCAGGATCATGCTCTTTAATATCAGCATTTTCAGCTGAGAAAGTAGTAGTACCCCACATACCTCTGCATTTCTGGAATTCCATCCAGTAAAAATGTAATGTTAATAGAAAGCCTAATTTTTCTGTCACTCCTATGGTTCTGTGTAGCTATCCCTAAATTGTGCTATTATATAGTTGAAGGGGAGAATAAAGTCCCCAGTTATCAGAGGCTAATATTACTGTACATTTTCATAACTTTTCAAATCTATCAGATTTGATAGTTAAAATGGTAGACCAAGTTCTTCTTTGTAAGAATGTATGGTTTCCAGAACTGATAGAATAATTTTGTTCTTTCTGATAGATTGAAAGTGCTGGCAAAAGTGTTGCAGGGTACAGGCAACTCAGGAGGACAGTGACTATTGATAGCAATGTGGGACGAGAAACCTTCTTTGTAGTCACATGGCAAGCTGCAGAACCACCTGAAATCATCCTGATTGATCCCATTGGAAGAAGCTACACCGTCAAGGACTTTGAATTAGATTCAGTATTCCACGTAGCTCGTCTCCAGATTCCAGGAACTGCACAGGTACAACTTGTTCTCTCTTTGTCTTTTAGCAATGGGAAGAATATCCTGACTTTACATTTCTTCCATTTCATTAATTTTAGGTTAATTAGAATCACTTAGTGGCTTGAGATAGAATTTCTCATCTAAACCATGTAACTGCTGCTGTGTCCCAAACAAAAGTATCTGCTGTGTTCAAGAGAGCTACCTGAAGGTTTTGTCTGTATTGTCTTTACTACTATTTGCTTTTTATTTACAACTTAACTGCAAATTTCTGAATGCTACCAGCAGCCAGTGAATGAATTTCCTCTCATTTCTGTTCTAAGAAATAGATAACATTTATTTAACATAATAAGTCCATTTATATTTACTGTACTGTACATAGAAACTTCTTTCCATCATAAAAGTTCTGAAGACTTTTTTTCCATAGACTTTTATTCTTAATCTCCCGAATAATCCATGGAAGATAAGGAAATAAATTGAAATTTATGCTTGTGGTCTCATATGGAATGTCTGCCAAGAGTCAGAGGATAATTGGAAAGCACTTCTTTACTCTGATTTGTAATTATGAGTGCTTCCACTGTTAAAACACATCTACTTGTAGGGTTCTACTTAGTCTAAGTACGTTGGCAGAATTTAAATAAGGACAAATTGAATTAACCAAAAGATTGTTATTTCAAATGAAAACATTTGGTTGTTGTTTTTTTTTTTCAGACAGGAGACTGGACATACACACTGATAAATGTTCACCTGGCTCCTCAAGTTCTAACAATGACAGTAACTTCTCGAGCAGCAAATGCTACTTTACCCACTGTATCTGTGAAAACCTATATGAGTAAAGATACAACTTACTATCCCAGTGCAATGGTTGTCTATGTACAGATTAGTCAAGACTTTTCTCCTATTCTTGGGGCAAGTGTGACTGCCATCATCAGTTCAGAGAATGGAGATATGGTTTCCTTGGAACTTCTGGACAATGGAGCAGGTAATAAGATTCTAGGACTATAAATTCAGAAATACTATAAAATTAAATTAAAATACTTCCTTAAGTACTGTTTTTACTGAATACTTCAGGATACAATGCTCTGAGGCAGAGTTTCTAACATTCTGTGGAAACACACACAAGTGTTGCTGACCTTGTTGAAGTTGTTGTTAAGCTTTTGTTCAGAAAAGGATTTATATGCATGAACTAAATGCACAGACATGTTCCAGTAAGTGGAATTGTGCTGTGTTCATTAGTTATCAGTTGTCATTCCAGCTGATTGAATTGATGATGTTCAGCACATTGGAAAATGTGGTTGTTAAATGTCAGTATCTTAGAAAACAGTTAGCAAGGTGAAGTGTAGGCATTTCCAGGCAGAAGCTGCAGGCCTTGTTCTCTACTGCCTCTTAACAGTTGCCAAGAAAAGGTGTGAATACCCCAAAGGAGTTAGAATTTAGTAATGTTTAGTAACTCACACATTTGCTTTGCAGAAATTATTATGGTTAATTAAACTTGCTGCAAGGCAAAACAGTCTTAACTGCACAGTCCATCATGTTGGTGGAAAGGATTTTTGTACAGAGTAGGTAGTTATGAAATAATTTTGGTAACTTTTAGAGCTACTTAGGTAAATTCTTGTTTCTGTATTAAATTTCACAACTGAAAACAATCAGAAGATTGTAGTTATGAGTACTCTCTGGTTTGCATTACTGTGGGGGTAAGCCCCTAAATGAGAATACTTTCTGGAAATGCACACTGAGCACTTCAGAAGTGCAGGTCCTCTGTTTGCCCTGAATTCCTGGACACTTTCCCAGAGCACAGCTTTAGGGCCCATGTGACAGTTTGTGAAATACAATGATTTTCCCAAGTTAGATTTTTTTCTTCAACTAACATTCAGTACAAGGAAGCATCTTAACTTCAGATCGTTTTAACCTGCAACCAAAGGGAGAAGAGCTGCACAGATTGCCCATCAGAGAAGAATTTACCTATTCTTAAATTCTGCTCACTATGTATGAATCTAGAAAGCTCAAAAAAGCACATCCATTGTTTGAAGTCAATTTATGTCACTCTTTTATCTAGGTTCTGACATTATTAAGAATGATGGCATCTATTCCAAGTACTTGTTTTCTTTCTCTGGGAATGGCAGACACAGCCTAAAAGTTCATGTCCAAGCTAACAGGACTACCGTGCCACAAACTGCAATGCCATGGAGTCATGCCATGTATATACCAGGTTATGTAGAAAATGGTAAGATTAAGTAATGCAGAGAAAAAATAATAAAGTTTCATTCCAGCACCTGAAGATATCATATCTGTTTGAAGATACTGAGAGTAGGCATTACAACAACAGCCCAGCTAAGAGAGATTTACCTGTGAAGGGTTTAACACAAAAATAGTCTGCATACCCCAGAAAAATACTGAAAGTAGACTTCAAAAAACTATAATGGGACAGTATCTATATAATATAGGTAAATAGGATTTGGTTTTTGTCTGTGAAGAAATTATCCATAGGTTTAGTCTGTACAGGACTCCATTCAGTCATCCCAAATAAAGAATGGTTAAAATATTAGGAGATTAAACTCTCCTTTTTATATTATAAAAAGCAACAGTTACTTCAATCTTTTATTACCTTTCTTAGTAGCACTCTTTAAACTACAAAGAAATAGACAATGCCCTTGAAATGGTCCTAAATGAAGTGAATGGTATTTTCATATTTAAAACAGTATAGATGAAGTTCAGGTAGTTTGTGGAGTACAATAATATGCAAACAGTTAAGATTAATGAGCATTTTTTAATCTTGTAGGTAAACTCAAGATGAACCCATCAAGGCCCCCAGCTATTAAAAATAATATTCAGGTCAGAAGAGGAGGTTTTGCTAGAATAGCTGTGGGAGAATCTTTCACAGTATCTGCAGTTCCAATAGGACCTTATATTGATGTTTTTCCACCATGTAAAATTATTGACCTTCATGCCAGAATGGAAGATGATAAAGTCATTCTATCATGGACTGCACCAGGAGATGATTTTGACAAAGGCCAAGGTACGTTTGTTGGCTTGCTAGCCTGCCTCCTGCCCAAGATAAAAGATCTGTAGTGGAGTTTTATCTCACTGACACCAATGGAAATTTCATTAAAATCTACTGTGGTTCCAGGGCTCTATTCATGCCCTGTGAAATGCTGTGTTAATTATTCCAGTGCTGAACTGGCTTGTGAGGATGGTACTAGGTAAGCAGTATTCTAGAAGTGTTTAGAAAGGAGAGTATTTTGAAACAGATATGAAGTTGAAATGATAGCTAACATACAGATGACCGTTATCTTTTAATATTTGTATTTTCAGCCGCAAGTTATGAAATCAGAACAAGTGAGACTCCTCTGGAACTAAGGGACAGTTTCTATAATGCTACTTTTGTGAATACTTCCACTCTATCACCTCAGCGTGCTGGCTGCACAGAAATATTTGTGTTTAAACCAGAAGCTTTTACAACAGGGAACATAACCGTAATCTATGTTGCAATACGTGCTGTGGATGAAGTTTTTCTTCACTCTGAGCTATCTAATATTGCACAAGCAGTAATGTTTATTCCTCCAATGGCATATCCCACTTCTAATTTGAAGTTTGGTGTTTCAACAATATTGTTACTATTCTTTCTATTATTAACAGCAGTGTGTCTAACAGTAAGTACAAGCCTTTGTTTGGTAAAGAAAAAGAAGAAAAAGGCTCTTTCAGAAAATACAGCTAAGCTGCTTCAACATAAAGTGTAGGCTTGTCAGAGTTCCGGGTACTATAGAACATTTTACTGCTTAGACTTGTAAAAATAAATATCCTACAATAAACAGAGTAAACAAGTAATCAGATTCCAGATATTATGAAGACACAGTGATTTAACAGCTGTATCATGTTGTCTATGAATTTTATCACAGAAGATTGATGGCGGTAAACCAGGTCATATGCTGATAGTTTGTACTGAAAAAATGCAATATCTGTGTACAGTCTTAACACTGTGCAGTGTCATGGCCTACTCTTACTGTGTGTTGGAAAGTTTTGATTAAATGGAGAGACATACTGAAGAAGTGTTCCTTTTTAAAAAAACAAGAAGCAAAACTAAGCAGTGTGAGCTCTGTTTATGTTTCTGTAAGCTCACATGCTATTCATCTTCTAGGTATGGTGGGGAATTCCCTGGGAGGAGGAAACTGTGATCATGGGGTGGGGGAGAAACGTCTGCAAGGAGGCAGAAATAATCTTTGTCCTGACCCAACTGAAGGCAGAAGAATGTTTACTGGAAACAAGAGCAGAAGGAAGGAGACCAGCTGGGGCACTCTGCTTTCCGCTCTCTGACATGTCATGTCTGGGGAAAAACTGTACAGTCTGCAATGGTCCCAGTATGTGTCTGCTACTAATCACTTGTGTCCTTCAACAAGCAAACACAGAAAATGGCTTTCCAACCTAGAGATGGATCTCTGCTATCAAAAATCCCATTAGAACTTTTCTTCCCTGTTGTTACAGCTCTCCTTGGGTTTAGAAGGCTGAGAAGTGCTTATTAACAACACACTGGGTTTCTTTGAGTTTACTGTGTCCTTCAAGGAACTTTTTCTGTCTCTATAGAGACAGGAAGGTTTTCTTTTATTTTTGTCTATACCAATGTATATGTAAATATATGTGAAAGTTTGCATATGTGCACATACACATACATGCGACGTTTGGGGTTGCTTCTATTCCCGTAATGAGATTGCAAATACAATGATTATCTGACTCTAAAACCATGTGTAAAGATAAGACAGGGCAATATTTTATGGCTAAACTCTGAGTCAGTTTGTACTCTACTAGTTCAGAGAGTAAAGAACTGAAGAAACTCTAGAGAATGTTGTGTTAGATTTGCATTGTTCCTTTAAAATGAATTGGATACTGAATTACATACAACAAAATCAAACAGGTCCTCTGTTGCTAGGAGGATCTTTTCCTCAAAGAATACAGCATAGGTGCAGTGTATAGAGCATTTCAGAGCAGGTGCAGAGTTTGTATCGCATAGCTAAAATATGATATTCACATGTCATTGCTACCACCCCCTCATTGCACCTCTGTGGGGTGACAACTGCTGCTACTGCACCCAGAAAGGAGCCAAATTTGTAGCAGCTGCAGCTGGAAATAACTGAGCACACCCTGCTGAGAAGTAGAAGTGAGGTTGCTGGTTGGTGCTTTAGCTTTTTGGTGATAATATACATTGGAAAGAGAACGACGGGGAAGGGAATTTTGGCACAGGAGGGATCCTTGTTAAAATCTATCCAGAGTGAAGAACTTAGGGCAGATCTCTCTCTGTGAAGGAGACAGGAGCATATAAAGGGTATAAAGCAGGAAGTCACTGGAGCTAAACGGTATTCCTACCCATTCCCAATCCTTTTCATTTATAGTTGAGTCTAAATCCAGGGACAGTTTTTTGGGGATTTAAATAGTTCCTTCTCCTAATGTAGGAGGTGAAGAAGAAAAACTGTTTTGTTACCAAGTGAATGTAAGACAGATAGATGGAATTAAAGAACAGGAAGAGAAGTGGTAAGGGTGGCACAGGACGGTGTTTCCCCAGGCCCTGGTCTGACAAAAGATGGTGCTGCACCGGGAGGACAGGCCCAGCTCAGGAAGCCACGCAGCTGCACAGCCACCACCTTCCTTCAGCTGCCACCAAGTGACCTGGGTAAACCTGATCACTTTTCTGAGTCAGCTGAAACTTCTTCTGTGTTTTCAGCAAAAGATACAGGAAATGGCTCAACATTACACTGGTTCACATTCCTTTGTGAAACCTCGCCCCTGGAAGAAAGTCAAATGTTACAGATTGCTTCTGAGATTTCGTGTTCTGCCCTTTGAGATCATTTCACCTTCTTGCTGACTGAACCAGGAAAGGAGAAAGAATCATCACTGAAAAAAAAAAAAAAATAAAATAAAATAAATAAGGAAGATACATACTTTTTCCTTGGATCATGTTAAAAGACAAGGATTAAACAAGCACAGTTTTTGTAATGATCAAAATCCAATGAGTAAACAGAAACAAATAGGTGAGCAAACAAAACCACCACCACAAAAAATAATACCCAAGCAGGAACAGAAAGTACGGCATAAGCACACCAAAATGACAGAAATAAATACTTTTTTGGCTTCACATAAAGCCAGAAAATGGCTGCTTTCAACTACTATGCTGCAATAGGATGGCTTTTGACAGTGGAACAATGACCACAAGCATTAACTGCTTGCTCTATGATGAACAAAAAATCAGAAACTGAAATGCTTTTTAGTTTTGAATTTCAGTTTTATTCTTCCGTACATGGCAGCAGAACAGAGCTGCAGAGGGAACAAAAGGTTCAAGCTAGCAAGGTAGTCCTAAGAGATTACAGAACAGCATTTCTCCATTACATCCTGCCTCTAAGCAAGTGCATGGTAACTTACCAGAATATCTTAACAGGTATCTCCCAGTGGTGGTGACGCAAGACTGTTGTCCTGCCAGCTATTTTTGGGCTTTGTGTTGTCTAGGAGTGATCAAGTGACGAAGTATTTGTAGAGTTCTGCCTTCCTTTATGGTCTGTTCCTGGAGTGCAATGATTACTGCTGTGAAGGTTACAAAAAGGTACGTGACTACACTTACTAGGTCATGTTCAACTATGTATTTCCTTGTTGGCCGTCCCATGTTTCTGCTTGGTTTGGACTTACTGGAAGAGCTGATGATGTTTACAACTAAATGTAACAGGAACAATTTTCTTCATGAAGTAAACAAACTCAACCAGATTGTTAAGTTTAGGAAGCAATCTGAAGCAACTTGGTGTTTCAGATAACCCAAATGAAGCCAGTGGGAACAGCTAATGAAGAGTCAGAAATTTAGGAAGAGATGTGAAGACATACAGGGAGCAGGAAGAACAACTTGTCTATTTTCACAGATTTTCACAGATTTCACAGGTACACAAAGCAGACTTGATCTTGGCATTCCACAGTTAAGGGTTGTGGAGGCTCTAGGGGGAGAGGCTGTGGGATGACTGAAGATAAAGGTGTTTATAGGATGGCCAGGCATCTGAGTCAATAGGTGCATTCAGGGTTTTGATAAAAGAAAGTTGTAATATAGACAGCAATTAAGTAAATGTGTAAAAGGCTCTCATAAAAAGTAAAGAGTATAAAATGAAAACTGAGACAGAACGATTGTTGTGTTATCTCACCTTAAGGGGAAGAAGTGTCAGCTGAACAGCAATTTCAACTCTTGACTTTGTATTAATGTGTGATGACTCTGTCCCAAGGCATGGCTCTTTTTTTTCTTTCTGCCCTCTAGTTGGACAGTATTCTTTCTATTCTTACAGTATGACATTAAAGAAAAGTGCTACAATTTCTATCTCACTTGAGCTAGTCAGAAATACATTTTCCAGTGGAAAATAGAAAAAAAAAAATCTTCCCTTGGGGAAGATCAAATTA
This sequence comes from Excalfactoria chinensis, assembly GCF_039878825.1. NCBI lineage: Eukaryota > Metazoa > Chordata > Aves > Galliformes > Phasianidae > Excalfactoria > Excalfactoria chinensis. The sequence continues at coordinate 8,972,661 of NC_092832.1, forward strand.
ATACCATGTGCTTTCTGCTGGGCTAAATAAAATGGGCAACTGATCACAAGCCAATAATGGAAACTGAGACGGTAATTTATTCAGCCAAGTGTGTTCTTCCTGAAGGTGTGAAAAATATTCTAGCTTGATTAGGCATAGCTCTAGACAGTCACATCACACATCACAAGCAGAAAATGGGAGCTTTACACAATTAAGCTGATTTTGCATAGAACTGCATGGCTGTTCCTAGTTGAAGGTGCTCTGTTGGAGGCTAAATGGAAGACTGGGCCATGCCAAACCTTCTAGATCTGGCCAGCACTTTGCTTTCATGCTTCCTGCAGCTTCACTGTTGCTTTTAAGCACTTAACCTTATCTACTGTCAGGAGCTGTACCCATTTTACAGTTTATAGTTCCTACAATAAAGCCAACGTCCTGATTTTCACAGAGACAACGTTTGCTTCATAGGCACTTTCTTCTGACGACTTTGTTGGAAGTTGCCAGCTTCCAACAGAGTTTGATTGTTTCCCAGGGACAATGATTAAACCTTCTGACACCACTTCAGCTGAAACATTTATTAACTGGAAAAATCCCTACCCAGTCAGGAGAGGTTAAAACTGTGGAGTCTGATAATGGGATGCCCCTCACAGTACAAACATCTTCAATATGGGAGTAGCTTTGCAATGCCATCACACTCTCTCATGCTCCAGTCTGGACAAGTTTGTTGACCTTTGGAGCTGCATGTAGTAGAACAAAGCAGGTGTCCTGTAAAAGACCTGCAAATTCCTCTGTCATTGCAGGATTAATACAGAAAACCACTGGATTGAAAGCATTCTGCAAGAAAATGTCACAGCCTGATACATTAAAGGGTCAAACTGAACCCAAAGATCACAATAAATAACAACTCTCAAAGTCTGTCTGAGTCACACACAATTCCCAGCTGTCTGCGTGGCATGGCCAAACACATACACTTAGCCCACTTGACCTCTCAGCTCATTCAGTGCTGACTTCCCTGTATGATAGATAACATCTCACTGCTAAGTCAGAAAACTTAGCTAACCGGTGGCATGTAGGAGACCTTTAGAAAGGAGTTGTTTGTTAACGCTTCCTAAGGCTTCAGTGTGTGCTGAAGACAAACAGAAAACACATTTTGTTCCCACTCTGATTATTATTCAGCTAAAGACAAAGAATGCCAGGCATTTAAAAGGGGGGATATTATGTACCAACCTTTACTACAGTTTATCATCACTTTTACTCTTGTGATGATCTAATCTTGCTTTTCCTATTGTTTCAATTCCACGTTATATTATAATTACACTACTAGAATTATCTGTCAGGAAATCCCAAAGAGCTTTGTTTGTTTGATTATTTCTGCTGACTCAGAAAATGATCCTGACCAAATTTGACATAAAATAAATAAAAGATCATAGATCACCTGCAAAGGCATAAGGAAGTAAATTGTATTTTTGTGATGACAATGAGATGCAAGCATTTCTTCCTTAACCAATCATTTTTCACTGCGCTTATGGAGATCAAAGTCTTTTTACAAGCTGTTACGCCTCTCTTTGCTCCAAAAACAGTTGTATAAATAGGACTGATAACCCACTCCTGACCGCAAATGTGGGGACAGGGACAAAAAATGGGGGTGCTTAGGAGTTTGATATTTTTGCTGTCTTTTCAGCTCCTGCATGTGGCAAAAGGCTCCATGGTGTGGCTAAATGAGAGTGGCTATGAGGATTTGGTTGTTGCAATTAATCCCATGGTGCCAGAAGATACCAACATCATCCAGAACACAATGGTAAGAACATGTACATGCCCATGAACTAATTCTCAGTAGTTAGGAATGCACTGACTTTTTCTGCTTCCAAAGTAGAATGTGTCCCATTCATGTTAGTAGGTTTTGAATTAATAATGAATGAAGCCCAGAGTAATCAAACTAGTTATTTCTAATTTGCTTTGCCATATTTTGCTGCTACAAAGGGCACTAATTTCTTAAGACAGTGCTGTATACAGAGATATTCCTGTTTGAAATTCTGAAATTCTTTAAAGTAGCTTTCCAGATTATCTTTACCTGAAAGAATGTCCTATGAATTTTTTAATAGTAATTGGTTATACTATAACATGTTATTAGCTAGCAGTCTTCCTAATGTTCTGTTCAAAAGATCGTCTTAACTTTGTGTGGGTATAACACAGATATTTGTAAATACTGTCAAGCCGGTATTAATTTAAAAGTAAAATTATTGAATTCAGTAATTTTTATCTCACATGAAGGCTAGAGTGTAAATTTTATCACAGTCTCTGATTAAGAGGAGGATTAGAGAACAACTGAGAGAGTCCAAGAACTACAACTTAGGTTTTGTGGTTTATTCATTCCTTTTTTTCTTAATAAAGACTGTAGAGCTTTCTTAGTTTTGTATTATGTACTCAGTTCTGCTTTATCCTACTGCTATTTTCTGATTAGGCTGAAGAATTCATTGCATGAACAGTCAAACTTTTAATATTAATGTAGATACTATTGTGTTTTCTTTCCCCAGACAATGATCAAAGACGCTTCTAAATATTTGTTTGAAGCTACAAAACATCGATTTTTCTTCAAGTCTGTAAAAATTATACTTCCTAAAACCTGGAAGAAAGACAGCAAATATTCAAGATTAAAAACAGAATCATATAATAAGGTATGATTTAGAGAACTGGCTATGATTAGAACCACAAGAAAAATCAAGACTGACAAAGCTACATTATAAACCACAGCAAATGACAAATCCTGCCAGTTCGTACTCAGAAGAAGAGTTAGTAGGAATGTTGATAGGAAGAAAATAATTGCAGGACTTCATTTATTGAAAAAGAATCACCTAAACCTTCTCTACACCAACATTACATATGCCTTTGGTCTTACTGTTTCAGGCAGATGTCATCATAGCAGACCCTTATTTGAAATACGGAGATGATCCCTATACCTTACAGTATGGAGGATGTGGAAAGCAAGGACGATACATCCATTTTACACCTAACTTCCTGCTAGATAGCAACTTGGTTAAAGTTTATGGAGAAAGAGGTAATGCTACAATTTAATGTAATTGCCTGCTTTATTATTAATATGAAATGGACGATATTTTTTTAATTTAGTTTTGCCAAACTGAAAAAACTTGTAAGAGAGACACTTTTTTGGAAATATTAAATACCTGTAAGATATCTCAAGCTAAATATTCAAACACTGGATCCAGAAGTTGTTAAATTTTTTAAAAACCTTAAGAAAAGGTTAATCTTCTGCCCTTAACTTCTGCCATTAGCAATAGCCATCTTTCTATGAGCACTTAGTGAGCAAAATGTCCAGTGTCCATATACCTGATTTTGTATTATTGTGTCAAAAATATAGAGGTTTGCTGCCCTGTGGGCCAGAGACTTCATGAAAAAAAAAAAAAAAGAAACAACAGTTTTCCTTATCTGATGTTTGCCAGTTTGGAAAAAAAGTGTCTCTATTATAATGCCTGCATTTCTATAAGACTGATATGAAAAACTGTTTGAGTCTTGCTTACTAAATTGATGCCTTCCTAGTAGATGACTGACATCATCTACCTGGACTTGTACAAAGCATTAGATACTGTCCTACATGACATTCTTACTTTTTAAGTAAGTGGTGTGGATTTGACAGGCAGACCACTGAATGAATGTGGATTTGTCTGTTGGTCCTATTTCATACCCTCGCAGTTCAGAAAGCCAACGGTATCCTGGGCTGCATCAAAGGAAATGCAGCCAGCAAGCTGAGGAAGTGATTCTCTCCTTCTACTCTGCTCTTGTGAGCCTCCACTTACAGTACTGCGTCCAGACTTGGGACCCCCAAGATAAGAAAGATGTGGAGCTCCTGGGTTGGAGTTCAGAAGAGGCCACAAAGATGATCAGAGGGCTGGAGCACCTCTCAAATAGAGCAAGGCTGGGGGAGCTGGGCTTGTTCAGCCTGAGAAGATGCCAGGAAGACAGCATTACTTCCTTCCAATACCTAAAGGGGCCTACAGGAAAGATGGGTGGGACTCTTCTTCAGGGAGTGTAGTCATAGCACAAATCTTTAAACAGAAAGAGGGTAGGTTTAGATTCAATACAGTGAAAAAGTCCTTGCTCAAGGGGTGGTGAGGCACTGGCACAGGCTGCCCAGAGAAGCTGTGGATGCTTCATCCCTGGAAGTGTTCAAGATCAGGCTGGAAGGAGCCCTCAGCAGTCTGATCTACTGGATAGTGTACTTGATATCGCAGGGGTTGGGATCAGATGGTTTTTAAATCTCTTCTCATCTGTATTCTGTGATTCTATGACTTTTGCTTCAGGGAAAAATTATTATCCCTCTTTCTTAACTATTTCACAGACTTCTACTAATACATAAGAATTATTTTATCTCCTTAAAATTTAAAAGAAAAATGCCATGGATGTTTTAAACTGTTTTAGTTTGAGTGTTCACATATTATTGCTTTTCAACAGGTAGAGTTTTTGTCCATGAGTGGGCTCATCTTCGGTGGGGGGTGTTCGATGAATACAATAGCAATGCACCTTTTTATGTTTCTGCAAACAAAATGGTTGAACCAACAAGGTATCATATTTCATTTTTCTTCTTTGACATTGCACTCCTTCAAAGATTTAAAAAATGTTTTCAATATTCTTGTTATGTGTGCTAAGTTATTACTTCATAGAGTCTCTGTGATCTCTTTGTATCATTAAAAGATGCTTATTCAGCATGGTCTGTTGCCTGCTCTGAGACCCAGAAAGCAACAGCTGCCTTCACTGCTGTTTTTCAACAGCACTGTTCTATAGCTCAGGCTGGATAATCTTTTGCTCCATGTGCAACTGCGGACTTTAGTCACCATTGATTATATGCCTAAGATAATTTTATTCAATAGCAGTTACTGACAACACGGAAATTACCTTGCAAAACCTCTGTGATTTTAAACAGCTTCTACAAAGGAAGGCATTAACAGTGATTAATAAAGAATTAGTTCAAGCTTTCCTTCTTTTCTTGTCCAGATATATTAACACAGTCTATTAGAAGAATAACTTTTGTGCATAGCCTACAAATATCACAAGAAATTTATGAACTCAAGAGCAGAAACATGCAAGTATTTTATGATTATAAACTCTTCTAGATCAGGTTAAGGACTCTTACAGGAATAGGGACTGTCTGCCTGTGTAACTGTGGTGTCTAGGACCAAGCTGTGCCAATGCCAGTTTGTCTTCGGGCAGGCAAAATTTTGAAAAATAACCATATATGTGTTATGTATAGAGTACCAGCCCTGCCCACTTTCTCTTCCCCTAGGTGTTCAGCTGGTGTCACTGGTAAACCTGTATTCCGAAACTGCATCGGAAACCAGTGTGCACCAAGAGAATGCCAATATGATGGTCAGCTATATGAAGATGGATGCGTATTTGTACCAGATCTAAATCAAAACAGCAAAACTTCTATTATGTATATGCAGTCCTTACCTTCTGTAAGTACTACTAAATCTTTCTGGAGTGAGAATTTAGCAACAATAGTCAATAAATGACCAGTTATACTTCTTTGATTAATTTCTGTCTATTTCAATGAATATGGCTGGTTCTGTCATTTCTAATAGGCTCAGTTCGAAAGGACAACTGCTGTACAAAGCAGCTATTGCAATTGATCTGATGGCTGTTTCATGTCAATAAGGGTGAGATTCACTGAAATCTTAGCACCCTTCTTACTTCTCTTTTGGAAAATCAGATCAGTGGGCACATGAGTGAAGCATTCTTGCCAAATGCCTTGGCCATAAGATAACTGTTAAAGAGTTCTTTTTCACACTTTGTTGCAGAGCAATCTTATCTTTCTTCTTGTCTATTAAGATCCTGTTTGGCGAGGCACCATGGCACACAGAGAGGAAACTGGAGGAGTCTTCATATGTCCTGTCTCCCACAATCAACTTCATATTTTCTTAAAAGCTTTCTTATACTCAGTCTTTTGGGTTAATAACTCTAATATATTTCAATCTGACTTTTTAGGTGGTTGAATTCTGTGATAAAAATACTCATAATTCTGAGGCCCCAAATATGCAGAATAAGATGTGCAACTACAAAAGCACATGGGAAATAATCATGGAATCTGCTGACTATCGCAACTCATCTGTCATTAATGGCCTTGCACCCCCCTTTGAGACCACCTTCCAGCTACTGCAGACTCAAGACAGAGCAGTCTCATTAGTACTGGATGTTTCTGGGAGCATGGGATTGGTAAGATTAAACATTTTACAAGCAAGTTTGTGCAAAAATTGTAATAAGCAAAAAAAGATATGAAAGTAAAATTATTTTTAGTCAATTCAGTCATTAACTATTTTAGTTTAGAAAAAAAGAAAAAAGAAAAAAGGATTACTGTCATTCTCATCGAATTCCTACTAGAAATCATTTCAAAATACTGAGAGTTGTAGGCCAGACTTGGTCATTTTTTCTTGAAAAATCTCCATTTAATAACTTTCCCACCTCTATTCTATACCTCCAATGACACTGCCTTTATATTTCTTACAAGAAGAAAATGTACCATAGGTAGAGTTTTACACTGTGTTTTCATTATGTAAAATTTTAAACTAAATATTTAGGTTGCAATATATCAACAAATTAGATTTTGTTTCCTCATCACAATTTTGCTTTTTGGAATCAAGAGTGTGAGCTGCCACAATGTTATATCATTTTAACAAGGCTGAGGTTATATTTTCTTTTCTCTTCCTCCCCTAGATAAAATTTTGCATAGGTTTATTCTTTCACTGTTTCCTTTGGCAGAAGGTTGTCTATGACTGCAAAGTTTAGTAAAGCTCCCTGTATATGTGCTTACTTATGTACAAATACTAATGCATTTATAAAGATATTAACAATGTGATCATCTGTAAAAAGGGGGAATAATTATAAGCTCAGGTAGGTATCTCATAATTTACTAATAGACTTCAAACTCAAATGGGTTTCATAAATCAGACTGTGTATTCTTCCTTTGATGGCACACTGCATTTCATCATCCATAGCTTTCTTTTCCAAAGTTTAGGAGTGAGACAGTGACCATTACTCTTTCACTGAAAACATTACAGGTTCAGAGTTTCATCTGTCACAGGAATTCAAGCCTAAAAATAAGATTGCTCATCACAAGAAAATAACTCTATTAAAGGCTCTGTCACACTGAGAGATATTATTAAATATTTATCAGTCGTGTTTTAAATAAAAATATAGAGAAAGAAGCATAAAGCAGTATGTGCTCCAATTCTATAGGTATGGCATAAATGTCATAATAATACTAGAATTTTCCTAAAGTGCTTACAACGAATCTATTTTGAGACATGCCATTCTAGCCCAGAGCTTGAGACTGATCTCAAGCAAAGATTTGTAGTCATAAAGCATTACATGAGTTTTATAATACAGATGTCTGTCATAATGCGTTTTACTAAAGCAGTTGGTAAGTAATGTAATGATGAAACATTATGAAAAAATACACTGTAAGAATAGCTGCGGCTGCAGAGATAAATGTTTCCAAACATAACTGGATTGTTTGTTTTTTTTAAGTAATCTCTTCAAAAATTTTCATTTAACATATTCATTCTTTTACCTTAACTAATGTCATTTATATTTGCAAACTACTTAGTCTCTGGGCTAAGCTACTCCTCAGGCATTATAAATGTTGCCCTTTTGCATTGCCACCATGTACTACGCTGCATTTTCAAGGTACCAGAACACAACACACACATCCCATGTTTTAGAACTGAGCATATGTATCTTACCCCATGCAGATAGTTTCTAATTACAGTCAATATCAAGATTTTCCTATAATTTGTGTTCTTTTCAGAGAAGAGACTGCATTCTAAAGATGTTGTTTTTATTCACAAACAGAATAACCGCATCACAAATCTCCGTACTGCTGCAGATGTGTTTTTAAGACAAATTATTGAAACTGGCTCCAAGGTTGGAATTGTCACATTTCAATCTACTGCATCTGTAAAAAGTCCTTTGGTACAAATAACCAGCGATGCAACACGTCAAAGACTTGCTCAGTATTTGCCTACAACTGCTGGCGGAGGAACCGAGATCTGTGCAGGCATTGAGAAAGGACTGCAGGTAAAGTACAGTGTTGTCCTCCAGAGGAGAGTCAGGAAGTAGATCAGAGGGCTTGAGCACCTCTCCTACAGGAATAGGCTGAGAAAGCTGGGGCTCTTCAGCCTGGAGAAGAAAAAGCTCTTGGAGCACCTTACAGTGTCTGGCCAGTACCTGGGGAGGGGCTACTGGAAAGCTGAGGGGAAACTTTTTATAAGGGCATGTAGTGACAGAACGGGGAGAAATGGCTTTAAACTGGAAGAGGGTAGATTTAGAGTAGATTTTAGGAAGAAATCCTTTTCTGTAAGTGTGGTGAGACATCAGAACAGGTTGCCCAGTGAGATTGTGGATGCCCCTTCCTTGGAGGAGTGCAAAGCCAGGCTGGATGGGGTCTTGAGCAGCCTAGTCTAGAGGAAGGTGTCCCTGCCTATAGCAGGCAGGTTGTAACTAGGTGATCTTAAAAGTCCCTTCAAACCCAAACCATTCTGTGATTCTATAATTTAACTTTTACTAAACCTAAATGATTATATGTTGCGATACGAATTGCAAGAATATTGAAACAGCTTTACTGTTAAACAAAAACACTGCTTAAAGAGGAAATTAGTCTTACATTTGAAAGTAACAGTTCTAAACGTATACATTAACTGCTCTCTTGAATAAGCAAGTATTGAAAAGTTATTCATCTGTTTGTATCTCACATTCTTTTTCTTTAATGCAGATAATCAACGATGCAATTAATACAACATATGGTTCAGAAATTGTGTTACTGACAGATGGAGAGGATCCATCTATGTCACTTTGCCGTGAAAAAGTGAGAGAAAGCGGGGCAATAATTCATACCATTGCACTGGGTCCATCAGCAGCAAAAGAACTAGAAGAATTTTCAAATATCACAGGTAAATAAGCAAACTCTTTCTCTGGCATTCATAGTCAAGTATGAAAATGTAAAAACCTTGCAATTCATTGGACTGGAAAAAAATAAATAAATTTGATTTGTAATAAATTTAAAACATCTAATTTTAAAGAAATCTGGTTTTCATACAATACCTGCAACATGCCATGGAGGATGGAAGACTCCTTGCATAGCTCTAGAAAGAAATCTGACCACAAACAAGTATTGTGAATAAACACTATCATTTGAGAGGTGCACATGCTGTGCATATTCATATTTGTAGCCACTTGTCAAGTCCCCAGAGCTCAGCAATCAGTCTCTCCTTGACTCTGGGAGGATAAGACATGGCTCCAGAACCTAGGAAAGGTCTCAAAATGCAATCATGCAATGCTGTAAGGAGTGATTTTTAAGCTGAGATAAAATGAGCTGATCACACAAGCCAGAACAGTTATTTTTCATGAATTTACTGTGATACAACTACCACATTAAAAATAAAAATAAGATAAAATAAAATAAAAAAAGCATTTCAGTTTTAGGTTTGTTAACAAATTGTCTACCTCATTAGATTATTTGTTACCAGAAGTCACATAAAAACTGGCATTTTTAGAGTATAAATCAGTATTACTGAATCTTTTACTCTTGTCTTTCAGGAGGTTTACAACTTTATGCTGTAGATGTAGACGTTCCAAGTAAGCTAGTGGAAGCATTCAGCGAAATTAAGGCAGGAAGTGGCAGTATTTCTGAACAATCTATTCAGGTCTGGAATTCAACATTTCTTTCATCTCCTATGCGTACAGTTGATCAGTAATTGAATGAAGTTAGGTACTAATGATCCTAAACTAATGGTGGCTCAAATTAAAAATAGTACCAAACACAATTTTTAGTCATCAGCTACAGTTACAGTGAAATAAATTTATTGCCTTGAATTGACACTTTTGCCCCACTAATATAGAAGAAAACAAAATTAAGTTCAAAATTAAGGCTCTTTTCTAGTTGCAGTTTTAATTTCCATACTTGCTAAATAGCAATATGACAGATTTTCTCTCTCTCACAGCTCGAAAGCACAGACCAACAAGTTAGTTCTTCAGGATGGATAAATAATACTGTGACTATTGACAAAACCGTGGGAAATGACACTTTCTTCGTCTTTTCATGGAGCAGAAAGCAGCCAATTTTCTTTGTGAGGGACCCCAAAGGAAAAGAATACAGAATCTCGGACTTTACAGTTGACAGTTCAAATTTAAGAACCGCTAGACTCAGTATAAACGGCACTGCAGAGGTAAAGGCAGAATGAATTTTTGTTTGTTTCTGAATTAATACTTCCTGTAAAGAAGCACACTTCTTTTCTTTTGTTTTTTCCTTCATAATGCTTTAAATATTTTTTAATTTTATTTTCAGGTGGGAGATTGGCATTATTACATTCAAAATGATGACACAGTAGCTCAGAATATATCGGTAGCAGTTACCTCTCGAGCAGCCGCTTCTGATGTTCCTCCTGTGATCTTGCAAGCCTATATGGAGACGGCAAATACAGCACCTTATCCAGTTGTTGTTTATGCAGAGGTTAGCCAAAACTTCTTGCCTGTTCTTGGTGCAACAGTGGTAGCCACCATAGAGAGGGACGGTGCTGCTGCAGTAAGCCTTCCTCTTTTTGATAATGGTACAGGTAAGGATCAACACACGTAGCAAAAATCCTTGCATTTATGCATCTTGGAATCCAAATCTGTATGTTACCATCAGACTTACCATGTTGTATCATACTATGGTGACATCTTAAATCAGTGCAAAAATAAAAAAGTAAAAGAGAGAAACCTACCATTTTAAGACAGAAGTAAGCTACCAGGCTATTTATGTATCTATTTATTTATTTATTGGTGGGCAGAACAAATAAATTGGTCTTACACTGAAAAATTGTCACATCTTTACTGTGTTCCTATTGTGAAAGCATGGGAACTGTGAATGGTAGAAGGTAAACTGCTCATATCCACTTTTGTTTCATGCAGACACCTGACCTCAAGTGGGAAGGTAAAAAGAAAGCTAACTGTTTTGTTAGTCCACCTCATATTCCATGAAGACAGACTACAGCCTTAACATTAGCTCACCAGAAGATAGAAATATCTCTTTTGCATGTTTAAACAAATGCATTATTATTATTTTTTTAATCATTTTTCTTAGAGCAATAGCTAGATATTCTGGAATTCAGCATCCCTTAATCTCTTTTTATCTTTCCTCTTCCTTTTCTCTGTTAGTATTCTTATCAGTGGTGCAGACCTGTGGCTTCATAGTTGAACAGTAGTCAGTAGTATCATCTCATTCTGACTGGGTTTTTACACTGCTATACTTAGAAATATAATATTTCAATGGGTTATCTTGTGTTTCTTAAACAACATCTCTATTCTGAAACAGTGAGACTATTTTTTTAATTGCTGCTAAGCTTTACAAAGTTAGTTTGGATGCCTCCAGCAGAGCATTTATTGCAGCAACTGTGCTAGTTCACATAAAAAACCTTTTCTTGATGAAATCCTGGCCAGAGGTCTATTATGCTGTTGTTTTGGTGTTGATTTTGTTTTCAATTTAAAGATATTTTACCTAGTAGATGATCAGTGAGTATTAAGTTAGTGGTTACAGACAGTAACAAGACGTTTACCTAGTTAAAAATGTCAATGCAAATTAGTTCTTTTAAGCAAAATATGTTTAAAATGCAGATTATTACTGTGGGACAATACCTGCTTTTAAAGATGTCTGCATTACAAAACATTGTCAGGTTTTCTGCATTGCAGTGTTCAGGTTTTATATTTCTGTATGAACTAATCTAATTTACCAACACGTATCTTCTTCTAGACATTAATTCTCTATAATTTAATATGAAGGTGCTGATATGACCAAGAATGATGGAATCTACTCAAGGTACTTTTCTTTAAGTGGTGGTGGAAGATACAGTCTAAAAGTGAGTGCTCGTGGGAGAGATCAAACTATCAGACTTGGCCGTAGGCAAAATAGAGCCTTGTACGTACCAGGCTACATAGAAAATGGTAAGGATATTTCTTAAATAGACACTTATTTATGTGATTTCTATGTGTGTGGGGATAAAAAAAATATAGCAAGTGGGATCACTTAGATTCACAAAAATGGTACTCATAGCATATGAGTATATGAGTACACATAGTACTCATTCCATCCACCTATCATTTTTGCTACAGAACAAAAGAAATCCCCTCCAACTATAGTTTCCAACGTACAGAAATAATGTAAATTATCGTCATTAATCTAAAACAATATTTTTTCTTGATGCTATGAAAGGATAAATATTGCTCATATTCTGTATGGCAGCAGCTCAGGAGAAAAATTTCCACAATTCTTCCAAGATTTTAAAATGGGTCTTTGGCATAAATACATTCAACATGTAATGTTAGTACACAAATTAATGCTAGGAGAAAATGTCACTTATGTATTCTGTTGGATTTTCTTAGTACTTTTCCATTTTAATGCTGAAGATACTTAGTTGTTAAAAATTAATATTCACACACATGTACATAGTGAAATTTAGAAAAATCAACATAAAAGATTGTCTGAAAATCTCACAAAGAATGGTCTATAAAACAAGATCTTCTAAAGTCTGTGATATGTAGGAAGAGATGGAAAGAACCAATTTGTTACAGCCAACATATGCAACCTGCTTTACTAATCTTAGAATCATAGAATCATAGAATCATAGAATCATAGAATCATAGAATCATAGAATCATAGAATCATAGAATGGCCTGGGACCACAATGATTGTCTAGTTTCAGGCCCCCCAGCCATGGGCAGGATTGCCAGCCACCAGACCAGGCTGCCCATCCAGCCTGGCCTTGAATGTCTGCAGGAATGGGGTACCCACAGCCTCCTTGGCCAACCTGTTCCAGTGCCTCACCACCTTCTGAGTGAAAAACTTCCTCCTAATATCTAACCTAAATCTTCCCTGTCTCAGTTTAAAACCATAGCTTCATTTCCAGTTTCTACACATTTCATTAATGTTTCTACTGTTTTAATTTCCTAAACAGTATGTTCAGTACTCTGAAATCACCTTATTTGCTGTCTTTACCTCACCAACTTCCTATGAAATTTGAATAAGGAAAATAAAAATTATGAGATGAAGTAAAAAGATAAAGTGAAAAAAAAAAAAAAAAAAGAAATGTTGTTCAGAATTTTGTCATGGTGAAAGTTGAAAAATTTTTCAAATAGGTAAAATTCAGATGAATGCACCAAGACCTGAATTGCCTGATGAAGAAATCCAAGCCAATCTGGGAAGTTTCAGCAGAACTTCAACAAGTTCTATTACACTGGTCAACTCTGGAAATTCACAAGATCTTCCACCCTGTAAAATTACAGACCTAGATGCTTACATAGAAAATGAAACAGTAGTGTTGACTTGGACAGCTCCAGGAGGTGACCTTGACATTGGAAAAGGTAAGTAGGATGCTTTATGGGATCAGATTGATTCTCCTGTCCTTATGGACATGCTCTAAGGACCAGCAGTCAGGTATGAGGGCTTCCTCCTTCCCCTCCAGAAAATGGAACCATATTGGAAGTTATTTTGTTGCATGTTATGCACTTTAGTTCTCCTTTCATTTTTTTCACATTAAACAAACAAACAAACAAACAAGTAGTATTATTATTAAAAAGGTAAATAAATAAATTAAAATAAAACCACAAGACGCTTTAGTAAAAGGTCTTAATCCATGTTTGTGCTCAATTTAAGAAAGAAAGAAGAGAAAATCAATGAGATGGGTACAACATGCACAGTCTAAAGCTTTACTATATGCACAGAAATATGGTAACATTCTAACCAAAACAACCTCTTTCATCCCAAGTGTGCTATGTGGGGAAAAGGAAAACTAATGCACAAACATTTCTTTGTGTAGACTAGAGGCTATGTGTTCAAAAATACATTATGATTTCAGGTTTACATCTTACACTTATCTGAAACGGTCAAATAAGAAACCCCACAAGGAAAAAAATCTCTTTTTTTTTTAATTAAAAAAAAAAAAATAATAATCCCAACTTCTTTTATGCAGCTAAAGTGATCAGTCATTGCACTGTAGTTTAAGGAAGCACTGTATTAGTCAAGGCAAATCTGTATTAGTTTGGAACTGGGCATATCATACACATCTCTATTATCCAAACAGTGAAAGAGATGTTTGTAAGAGGAAGAGAGAGGGAGAAGGGGAAAGTCTTGACAAGCTACAACCTTGTCACAGAAACAATAAAATCCCCCAAAACTAGTTGAACACATGTATAGCAACAGAACTATAGCTTCTCTGATTGCAGACAAACAGGAGAATCATTCTATGTCTGTCACAGTTTTTGGCATCAAAACCTCATGCTGAGAGAGATCACAGGCCAAATGCAGGACAGACTACTGCTATATGCATATATTTTTTAATTGATGTTTTTCTTTGAATAACAGAGTATAGCCCTTGCAAAGCTAAGAATATCAATGAAACAATGTTCTTAAGGCCATTTAAAAGAAGGAGTTTCCAGACTTGGGAAAAACACTCTTGACGCTGCAAAGTGAGGGTTAACAACAATCCTGTCAATCACCCATGCTTAGCAATGCAGTCTATAGTAAACCAGAAGTTTTTCCAAAACAGTTCTAGAAGTCCAATACTGTCATCACAAGCAGGGATATTAAAACATCTGTATTAATTTCTTTTTACATGTTCTCTTTTTCCCCTAGCTGATCACTACATAATAAAAAGTGGTGCAAACCTTCTGACCCTGAGAGATGACTTTGATAATGCTACTTCCGTGGATTCCTTACATCTCAGACCTCAGGAGGCTGGTAGCATAGAAACATTGAAATTTAAACCAGAAAATTTGATAATAGAAAATGGTACCATAATCTACGTTGCCATACGTGCTGTTGATGATAAAAACTTGACTTCAGATACATCTAATATCGCAAAGGCCACATGGTTCATTCCTCCAAAAGCATCTGTGCCTTCAGGTGATGACGGTGATGACAGTGTGAACATTACAGTAATAGTGGCAATTGTAGCTGGATGTGTAGTACTTGTCTGTATTATTATAAGTTCAACTGTGTGTATTTTACAAAACCGAAAGAAAAGGAGGGATCCTGCAATCAGAATGTAACAGTGTGGGTAAAATGCTTAAAAAAAAGAAGAAGAATTAGAAAAAGGAACATAGAGTAATTTTTTGCCGTGTAAGTTTCAAAGCAGAGAAAAGTAACTTAATGTAAGTGCACTTATTTTAAGCAGATATTTGTCTTTCTGATTGTCTTATAGACATAGATTTTCAAAAGTGTGCCTTAAACATGTGTACTTTCATTCCTTGCTATGCAATATAAGTACTTAACTCTTCTCTTGCAAGACCTTTCCAATATAGCGTGCTTTATTTTTGTGTTAAATAAAGAAGAGAAAGGAAAATGATGTTTTCTCTATTTTTATCTTGCACACAATAGCCAAGTAAGCAATAACAAATGTTTCAATTTCAGGTAATATCAAGACAGGAATAGCAGCCATATTTTAGACAGTAGATTTCTTTGGAGAAAAGAGTCAGAAATAAAAGGGCTATTTAATGATAGTAATTCTCTTAAATAGCTTTTAGGTCACTGAATACCCATTTTCCAGATATTTTTCCTTTTGGCTGCTTTTCAAGCAACCAAAATATTTCTATGGCTGCTGCTACAAGTTCTTTTGTAGGAACTACATCACACAATCAGAATAAACATGTTGCAGTACTGTTTCTGGAACCGTTTCCTGGCATTATGTTGGAAGTATTACAGAACTTACACCTACCATCTTCGTGATCCAAGACAATCTACCTCGGGCACCCAGCCCTACCAGTCCTGTGAGCAGAGCTGCAGTAGACTATCGTGAGGTGACACTGACATCTAGTGGGCTCTAACAACACTTCCAGTTTTTCCAAATGTTCCTAAAAAGTTTGGGACAAAGCATCTCCCTCTGGGATGCTCTGACCATGACATAAACGCATGTTTGAGAGTAAAATAAAATATGATTAATCCATGATTGAATTTCTTATTTGAACACGGCTCTTAGTCTAAGAGAATGAAGAAGATTCATTTGAATTTTATGGGGAAGTGTCTAAAGCATTCAGTTCAAACACCGCAGCACTCAGTGCCCACCTCCTCTGCATCTTACATCTCTGAAAGACAGACACATTTTGCTTTTGCTTTTTCATCTTTCCAGTGACAGGTTAAGACTGTTTTTACTTATTTTGATTATTACCTTTATACCAACAATAGATATATACACCCTAAAGCTTCATGGGTTGGGATACCATCACTGACACAATTGCCACACTCCAGACTATCTAGAAAATGTGTACTTCTTGAAGTCAAAAACCTATAAGCTTTGTTTCCAACTATGATCTTCCAATGCACTTAAAATAATGTCAGCATCCTGCATGGTAGGATGCAGATTTCACATCACAGAGAAGTTTAGTTTAATTATTCTTATATTACACATGCGGCAAAACTGCAGTACCGAGTGATAAAGTGACTATCCCGCAGTCATCAGCAGGAAAATACTAGAGAAGCAATTATATCTCCAGTCCGTTATTGCACAGTAAAAAGGAGAACCCACAGCATTTTCCTTTAATTTTTATTTCTGTAGGACCAATTCTGGCATATAGAATTCTCTATACCATCTTCCTCTGGGTATAGTTTTTTCTAAGGCAGACAGTTGGAGGACGGGACCAAATTATTATCTTGTCTGGGTAACAGAATAACAGACTATGGCTCAAAGAGTTATGAAACTGTGAGGACAAAAATCCCATAAACAGATTTTTCACTAAAACCTAATTGTAAACTAATGCAGTCCAGCTCTCTGAAATTTCAGGGCCTTGGGCTACTGGCTGTTTTGCCAGTTGCTGTATGTGTTCATAATACAACTCCAGTCAACACTGTCAGGAGGGGCACAGCAACAGCTGCTATGAGGATCAGTGGAAGTGTGCACTAATGTAGAAAGGATCATTAATTCTTACTCAGAGAGCTGTAGTTCCTGGATGTAAGCATGCTGTTGAGAACAGCTGCTTTCTGGTTCTGAAAAATCCAGTCCCCAGATCTTACACGAAAGCTTGACTGTACATAAGCCAGACAGCTGGCTCTACTGATTTCATTAGCTTTACTCAGTTATTATCAAACTAAACTCACAGTTGTTAATATTGGCACAGATTTACACACACATAAACAAGTGCTCTTTCCCATTTCAGTAAAATACTTTTTGAGCAATAAATTGAGGGAAGTTTTCAAAACATTTCTTTACAATGACATAAACTCATCTCTATTTTTTTTAACTATTATTATTTTATATTATCTTTTAACTACATTAATAAATGTTAAATCAAATTTACCTTTGGATTCCCATGCAGATGTATTTGAACACTTCGAAAATCTGGTTCAAGGATTGCAGCTATTCTTCAGAATATTTGTTGTTTTTCTGAAGGGATGTGACTGGTAATGTGCTGCCAGAACTCTGAATTAATGCTCAACTGCATTAAAAAAAGATATAAATATATAAATATAAATAACTATTCTATGAAAATATATACCATAGTTGAATAGTCATGAGTAGAAAGGGAAATAGCACATACACTGGCAAAAGAGGTGACCCATGTAACTCAGTGTACTGTAGAGCTGAGTGTGTGTGAATTTCAGCATGAGTTCTGTTACCGTGACTATACGTACTACTAAAAATACATTTATTTATTTTAATGCATTTTCACTGTGATATAAATTGAATATGGAGGCATTTTGGGGTGGTCTTTTAATTTAAATCCCTTTTTTTTTTTTTTTCCCCAAAGCCTTGAATTTGAACATTAGCCTCCTGTGAAGTCAGAACACTGTTTCCAAAAGTCACCATCCCCACTGTCTATCCTATACATCTGAAGGAGGATACTTTTCCTCCAGCAGTGGTGAAGAAGTAAACCTACTGAGTCCTCAGCTGTTTGCAGCCTACTTTAGTGGAACTAGAGAGGGTACCTCTACATGACTTACGTTCTTTGAATACACCTTTAGAACTCTGTAGGTCATTATCTAGTTCTTATAATGTCTTCACACAAGGTCTGGCCCTTCTTGTCTGAACCGGGTATGTTGGTTTAAACAGAGTTTGTGATGAACACTAGATTATAGGCCTTCAGAATGTAGAGAAAGAGAATCTCAAGAAAGGAAATAACTCTGTAGTGCTTTGGGAGTGGGAAAAGCCTATGGAACTCATGCAAGATGGAATTCCAGATTGTAATCCAATAACCAACTTTAGTCTTACATAAGACTACTATGAGTTAAAATGAGGAAAAACATATCCATACCAGGGTTGCTTTATATAAAATATATAAACGTGCAATAGAACAGATCTTCCTCTTTGATAAGTGTGTCAATTCTTAGCGTGAAGAGTTACTTTCTCCCTCTCACTCACACTGACTGCTTGTACATTTAATAAAAGAGGAAGGATGTTAATAGTAAGAACTGAAAGTAAAATCCAATGCCAAACAGCCCAAGTGTTAGGGGTGGAAATACTGTTTTAATAAATCATTTTCCTGAGAATTGGAACTGCCATTTTTAGGGCCCTTGAGAAAAGAAATAATCAAAAACACTCAATTCAGATCTTTCAAGAATGCTCTAATCCATCGGAGTTTAAAGAATGGGACTCTTCCTCCACTTCCATCCAAGTAACGCTCAAAAAGAGAGCATTTTTCAGAAGGAAAGAGCTGAGTTCCAAGGCAACAATTTCCTCTCTGATAGGTGAAGCTCATGGGCAGCTACAGAGTTCAAGAGCCAGCAGCATTTTGTTCTGGTCTGAGCTGAGCCATGCCAGCTGTTATGAATTCCAGACTGTTCAGCCTAGACTTTCCCGGGGTACATCTCCCTGAGGTGGTACTTCTGCCTCAGTGTCAGGCACTGCTGCTCTCCACCACTGCAACTGCTGACAACACCAACAAAAGATCTGGAATTCAGTAACTGCCTTTGTATCTCCAAATTTTAAATCTGAAATGCTGTATCATCTCTTTGAAGAACAGAGACTCACTAGAGCTTATTATGCCAATATACCTTGGAAACATGCTTGCCACCAAGTTTTTACATATAAACAGTTCCACAAGTGCTTGTCTGTTATGTAAGTAAGTGACACAAGAGCTCACACACACACAGCAGCTTCCGGGCCCTCTCGTTAACAATACTGTGGCACAATGGGAGCTTCACACAGCTTGGGCTGTTTTGGTTTTAGTTCCTGGAATTTGACCAGCACGTAAGAAAGATTGTGTTGATCCTTCCAGTGATTTCCTTGTTCTGGAGCTCACTTCCTGCCGTCATGCCCTGGGATTTCCTCCAGCCTTAAACAGACGCAGCCCAGGGTTACTTGCTGTGTGGGTTGGGTGGTCAGTGACCTGACTGAGGGACCAGGATCACTTCCAAGGTGGCAATCTTAACCCATTACTACAAGAACAACGCATTGTGAATCTGCTTCCTAACAGCCCACATCAAAGCTCTCCCTTCTTGGGCCATGATGAGGGACATCGAAATAGCTAAAAATTATTAAAACCAGAGACTTGCTCACCAACACTATGTTATGACACCGAAGGTACTTTCGAACAGCCCCGTGGCACGTAGAGCTACTTTCAGCTGTGTCTGTAGGTGGGTATCCACACAAGAGTAACTAGCAGCGCATTCTGATCGCCTGCTCACGAGTTCTCACACTTTCCATTGCCACGCTCCACCCGCCTCACTTTTGTCAGGCGAGCACGATTCGACTTACAGAGCCCTGGGCTCAAGGAACGGAACGAGCGGGCTGCAGCGACTCCCCGCAGGCGCACGCAGGACGCGGTAAAGGCCCGCAGCCATCCCGCAGCCGCGCGCCTCCAGCGGCGGGAAGGGCTGCGCGCAGCAGCCCAGCCCTTTCCTCACGGCGGCGCGAGGCGACCGCCGCCGTCACTCGGGCTGCCGATCCGGGCCCTGCGCCTGACGCCGCGGCCGCGGCCAATCGGTGGCTGCGTCGGGCCCCGGCACCGCCCCCCGGCGGATCCCCACAGGGACGGGCCGGAGCGGCGGCCGCCGCTGCGGGTATTGGGGCTGAGTCAGCGCCCTCCCGCCCCCGCCGAAGATGAATATCATGGACTTTAACATGAAGAAGCTGGCGGCCGACGCGGGCACTTTTCTCAGCCGCGCCGTGCAGGTACGGCCGCTCCGGAGGAACCGTGCGCCGCGACCGAGCTTCGACGCGACGGCCCCGGCTTTTGGGAAGCGGACGAGGCCGCGGGCCGGTCCTTGAGGCCGCCGTCAGTCGGCCCGGCGCGGGGCGTTGGCCGGGGATCGCGGTTCCGCCCCGGGCCGGCCTGCCTGCTGGGCGCGCCGCGGGCAGTGCCAGGCCCGGCCGCGCTGCCTGGGGACCAGCGGTGCGCTGCGCCTCGGGCTGCTCCGTGCCCCCGCGCCCCGCTGCGCTCTGTCGGCCGTCTGTCTGTCTGTCTGTCTGTCTGGGTCCGGGCGTTTTTCCGCGGCCCGTTGCACAACAGCTGGGCTCGGCGGGCGGGGCAGCGCAAGGTCAGCGTAGGCCGAGAGCGGAGGGGGCGGCCGGGCTGGGCAGCGACAGCTGGGGGAAGATGGGTCTGTTTCTGCTGTTTGAGCAGAACAAAGGTGTGACTCCTGTGGAGAGAGCTGGTGTCTTCACTGGCTGCTCTGAATGCGTCCTGCTGCCCGACCGGTGAAACTTGAGCTCTGACGTGACACGTGCAAGCATCTGTCTGCTTTAGTGTTGTTTTGTTTGCTGCTTTGGTGTCACTTTTAGACTCGTTTGTTGGCCCGTTGTTTCTCGATCTGTCTTCTCCTTTATGTTAAGGGAGATGTAATTGGCTTTTGTTTCTCTGCTGTTATCTTGAGCTGTAATCCTCTTTCTTTATATAATCAAACCTGAACAGATTTCCTGTAGGGAGGTGGGTATCCAAACAGAGCACAGTAATTCGCAGTAATTTCTTGTGCTCTCTCCTTGGGTCAGGTTTGGAACATGATTGCAGTGGTTATCTGCTCAGATCAGGAGGACTGTTGGCCTGTATCTCAATATTCAAGCAAAGCCAGCCATCAGTGTTACAGCAGAGCACTGAAGATGCGAACTCATCAGAAAACACTGTTGCTCAAACTTAAATTACCTTAAAGTAGTAATTTTGGCTTTTCTATGCGTTGGAGGTCTTTCCAAGTGCATTTGTTGGTTTTTTGTTGTTGTTGGTTTTTTTTTTTTTTTTTTTTTTTGTTTCGTTATTTATTTGTTTGTTTTTCTGGCTTCTTTCAGAGCTGCATGTTTCTTAGACCATCTATTTCTTTCCAGCTTTAGCTTTTCTTTCAAGATGGGGGGGGGAAGGATATGTGGTTCACCCTTCA
Source organism: Excalfactoria chinensis (assembly GCF_039878825.1). Taxonomy (NCBI): domain Eukaryota; kingdom Metazoa; phylum Chordata; class Aves; order Galliformes; family Phasianidae; genus Excalfactoria; species Excalfactoria chinensis. Next base: position 8,993,974 of record NC_092832.1, read on the forward strand.
TTGGAAGATCCTGTGGTAGGATCTTGTGACTTTTATCTTTTATCTTGACTTTTTCCATGTAAATCCTTTTTTTTTTTTTTTTTTTTTTTTTTTTTTCTGCATTAAATGTAACATAGGCTTTCTGTCATTGTTTAAAGGTGGTATAAACTGTGGTTTGCTCCAGTATGCTCTGTCTGCGTTACTAGTTTAGATCTGAATAGCTCCATTGATAGGCTTCTTCATCTGAACTGAAATTAATGGGGATGTGGAAGTAATAGTAATAAGCTCTACCGACTGCCACCTCCTCCTAAAATAAGATGTTTGAGGAGTAGAGCTGTATATGTATGTATGCTGTTGTATACAAAAGAGTACTGTTTCCTTCATCGTGATCTGGGCACATTCAAGCAAGTTGTGGAAACAGGTGGGAAATCAGAGGGGCAGCACTGATGCATTTTATTGGTGCTGGAAGCCATATTTCTGTCAAACTGTTATTTGCCATGTTGTTCCATAGTTTTAATCTTTTTTTCCTCCAAGTGGGTACATGAAGTCTACCATGCACTAAGCAGTCTCCACACTATGAAGAAGAGTTCTGGAAATATTAATTGGAAAGGTCATTTCATAAACAAATGCAATGCTATGTAATTAGACAAGAATCAAAGCCATTTTTCTTGTCTGTTAATGAATCTTAAAAAGCTTTTGAGAGCTATTTGCAGTACATAATATTGTTTTAAAGAGCCTTTTAAACAATAGTATTAGCAGGTCCATAAATAAATTCTTTGTCTTCCTATACTGCGATTTCTAACAAAGGTGCCTAGATAAATACTGCAGTATTTATCTAGCCTTCAGATGTGTGTGCTATCAAAGTTGTTTTTATTCTATGTGGAAATTAAACTTGAACAACTCAGTTTTATTTGTATTGTATTCTTGTTTTTTATTGTAAGATTTAAGTATTCCAACTAAGAGCTTGTTAAGAATGATTTTGATAGTTGGAATGTTTTGGTGCTCTTCCATTCTTAATTGGTAAGCTTGTTAGGGATGTAGTTCTTAACCAAGTATTTCTGAATGTGCCTGATTTTGAACAGGCTGTGAAGGGATGAGGTCATCCTAAGGAACCAATTGTTTGAAGAGAGGCAGGCCAAGCCCTTAGTTCCAGTTTTTGTTTTGTTTCCTGACATAAAACACATCTTCTGTCTTTCCTGGAGACCTGGTAGTGAATTTCAAACTAGCTATGGATTAATAAGCGTTGGCATGAATTTAATGTCAAGTGAAATTATGTTGTCTTGATGTGATTAATATAGTTCTCCCCTTTTTTGCTGGTAGTGAGGGTGGGTTGTTGAACTTAATCTAAGGTTAAATCTGTAAGTTTTCTTAAGGATGTCTGGATAACATCATGTGAAAGTAATATGAGTAAACAGTTGCTGTCCTAGACTTGCACTTGGAAACTATTACCGTGAACTGAGTATTTTCAATCTGTCTGACTATCCACAGTTCACAGAAGAAAAGCTTGGTCAAGCAGAGAAGACTGAACTGGATGCTCACCTGGAGAACCTTCTCAGCAAAGCAGAATGCACTAAGCAGTGGACAGAAAAAATAATGAAGCAAACAGAAGTGTTACTGCAGCCAAATCCAAGTAAGGAGTCGTTCAGTTTTTGTTTGCAGTGTTTGAATTAATAGGCTTACCAGTGTAACTGTTTGCTGGCGTAGGAATTGCCTAAACTATAAGTAAATTCAGCAGTTTTCAATTTTGAAGGATTTTGAACATTTTAAAGAGCCATTGGGTGTTGGAGACACTGTTCCAGTTTCTTGCTTTCAGTTCTTCTGTGAGCCTTCAAGTGCAGAAATATGTAACCGGAGATAATTGAACTGCAGCATTGGTTCCATACTCTTGATTGCTTTTAGAGTTGTTTCCTATTTAATTGAATTTCTAGCTCTAATTCCAGAAATTCTTGGTGCTTGTAAGAACTTCAAATTTTTTCTTGTAGATTCAGTGACTTGAGGAACTTGATTAATCTATTTGATTATGCTAAATTTCCTGTGCAGTGCAAGTCATTCTGAAGCAGGCAAGATGAGCTGAAATGTATGCCTCTAACAATTTCTTTACTAAGTAATGGCTTTTCCTGGGCACTGAATGTTTAATGCTCCCAGATTTGAAGCTTTCCACAAATGCTAACATTTATTTGTTTTTCAAAAGTTTTCTATTAGGCTCTTAGAATAAAGACAAAGAGCTAAACTTTTGAAAACTCCATTGTTTAAGGAAGATTAAAACTATAATTTTTTTACTTTGGAAGATAACTGCAACAAATATTTGAAATAAGCATGACATACAAAATACAGACAGCTTCCAAGAACAGCATCTTCATCTTCACATTGTTCACTTAATGTTCAGCTTGTATGTCTGGATTTTAAAATTCTTTTATTCCTGTTCTGTTTGTAAGTTGTGTTTTGAGCGACAGTTATTTGAAATGCGTGTGTTTCTTAGATGCTAGGATAGAAGAGTTTTTCTATGAGAAACTGGACCGGAAAGCACCAAGTCGTATGAATAATCCAGAGTTATTAGGCCAGTATATGATCGATGCTGGTAATGAATTTGGCCCAGGAACAGCATACGGTAAGTGAAAGCACTGAATGCAAGGGGAGAAAAAAATGCACATATATGCTTTTGCACAGGGGGGAAAAGTATGCTATTTGTCTCTTTTTAGGCAAAATATTTCAAAGACTTTTCTGTTGGTTTGAGGTGACTTGCTCTGTAACTTTGTGTATTAGAAGATCAGTGATGAGGTTTCTCTTCTAATTGAAAAATAGAACTTAATGTTGGAATATTACCCATCTTTGTGGTGGGTGACTTTCTGGAATCATATTTCTGGAGTCTAATTTCCTAGTTAGATGTAAGGACAGTATATCTGACAACACTTAATGTTATCTAGAATTAAATTCTTTAGTAAGAATTTTCTCTAACTTCACAGTATTCCTTCTTTTCATTTTATGTATGTGTGCATATAGCAAAACATTTGTATAGGTGACTGTTGAGCATGATCTAAGCTTTGTTCTCCAGCAGGCTTCTATAACTATGACAAGAGCAATTGATGGTGGGGTGTAATGTTTTTATGCTGTCTTCAAATTAAAGATCTCATTCTGGTGTTCTCTACAGCCCTGGAAGTTGATGAAAATAGATGATGAAAAATTGATGAAAATAGATTTAGCTGTTAATTTAATCTTAATACATGTGTGTGTTTAAGTCCACAATGAAAGTCAAGTAGCTAGCTGTCCTTAGATACCTTCTTTAAAATTGCAGTGGGAAGGGAAATCTGTTCTAGGAACAATGATTTATATCTGGAAAAAATGGGGTTTCTTCAGAAAGGAGGGAAAGAGTGTTTAAAAAGAAAAAACCAACAAGTTTTATAGAAGATATAAGGATACAAAATAATAATGGCAGGCTTTATGCTTTTTATTTTCAGTGTGCTTTCATGCTTTTATCTTTGGCCCTTTCTGGTCATGAGCTTTAAGATCCTCTAACATTGCATAGATTTTTGCTTACAGGCACATGGTTCCATGTGTTGCAGTTGCTGTAATCTATAACATCTATAATTCAGGGGAGTTGCAGGAATTTTTAGCATAAAGATGCACCAACATTTTGTGGTGTCATAAAATTGATTTATTTGTCTATATGCTTGGTGAATGCCTTTTCTAATTCAGTCTTGTGTGTTTGTATACACTGATGAGCACTGTGCATTCGTAATGCAGCAGCCTGGGCTTCAATGCCTAATGTGTAACCAAATTTCCAAGTATTGTTCAATCAGTAGACGAAACTTACATTCACATTTAGAAACTACTGTTGAGCTTAGGTGTAAGGGTGGAGGGGAGTATTTTCCAGCGGCTAAGTGGACTTTTCCTTGCTCCTGAGTACTTATGACTAACTACTTAAAAATGTAATATAAAGGGAGGAGGCTGTTTAAATCAATGTAAATAGGTACGATATTCAGGCCCAAAATATGTGTGAACAACTGAGTTGCCATAGTGCAACTTCTACAGTGCTGTATCTGTGCTCATTGAAATATGGCTTTCACTTGTGATTATTATAATTTTTTTAATATAAAACAATTAGTTTTATTAGGTATTAATGTATTTTGAAAGCCCCTGTTATGGCGTTGGATTATCTTTCAGCTGTTGGCCTTGACTCATGTGCCTGTAGTAACTTGTTTTGATAGCTACCTGTCTAAATTGCTATGAAATCATCATATTTTCTCATTTTCAGGAAATGCACTCATTAAATGTGGAGAAACACAAAAGCAAATTGGAACGGCAGACAGAGAACTAATTCAAACTTCAGCTATAAACTTTCTCACACCCCTAAGAAACTTTATTGAAGGAGACTATAAAACTATTACTGTAAGTTGAAGTGTGCACTCATCAGCATTTCAAAATAATTGGAAGTGCAAACCTCTGAAATGGTAGAAAACTGAGCAGTATTGCTTTTGGAAACTAACTTGGGAAAGGTCAGATGAATTCGTAACCTTATTGTATTCTCTTTCTATTTGACCATTCGAAATAATTCTGTAATCTCACCTTTTTTTTAAAACTACTCATCTATTAAAAGTATGCATCTGGAGTATAAAATGTGTGAGGGTGATTAAGAACTAATTCTTCTTCTTTGTTCAACTGAGGAGCCTGTTTTAAATATGATCATGAGGAGAGAGGAGACAGGAGAACAAGTAGACAGGATTTTGCTTTTGAATGTGTCTGTTTTCTCATGAACTGACATACGTGGCTTTCAGAAAGAACGTAAACTATTACAAAATAAAAGACTGGATTTGGATGCTGCAAAAACCAGATTGAAGAAGGCAAAAGTTGCTGAAGCTCGAGCTGCAGTAAGTAGTGTTTTAAAATTGTCTTTAACTTTCAGACTTGTTATATGTATGTGTTTATAGATCTGATTGCTTGTTTTAGGGTTCTGGTCTTAGTTTCTTGCCATTGCTATTTTTTCTTGACCGAAAAAAGTAAAACAAAAACAACAAAGCAAACAAAAAAACCCTTTATCTCCCTGATAGTTTTGCCTGTCTGTCAGTCTTTTATCTGGTCTGCTGTTCCTTTGTATTTAACCTGTTAATATGTTTTTCAGATCAATGCATGCATTTCTTCCTGTATCACGTTGTTCTAATGCAAAGAAGTTACTTTTCTGCGTGTCACTCTTTATTATTTTGTAACATTACCAGCAAAGTGTGAAACAAAGTGTTAATTTATTGTGTTACGGCAGTAGGTATACACTATACTTCTGGAATATAAGTACCATGGGGAAACTTTTCTTGAAGGAATTGAGCTTAATATTAAAAGGAAGGTTCTATACCCACGTTTGTTAGTTATACTCAAGTTTATTAGTACATCTGTAGTATAATCACCCAGAGCTATGTGCTTGGATGAAGCTATTGACAGTTGCTACTGCTGCTACTACTTGACTGGTCTTAAATATCCCAATAGATTGTAATTCAGTTCTACATGCAAGCTACTTTGTAGTGGTAGAATGTGAAACTCCAGGCTTCTTGCATCATTATCTTGCCTAAACTGGAACTTTGGTTATGTTTTAATAGCAGTAAGCATGTCTGAGAACAATTGAATTTTAGGATTCCTAGGAAAGTGAAAAAACTTGCATCTTAATTTTTATCCTGCAGTACAGAAATGGAGACTAATATGGTTGTAGTTGTTATGCAGATACTTCACCTTCTGCTAACTCCCTGTTTATGAAGGGAGATGTCTGACAAACAGTGCTGAACTGATAATTTAAGAAAATGTATTGAAGGCGATTAAATTAAGACCTACAGTTAAATACTTTTTTACTGCTGTAAAAGTATTTGAAATTATTTTCAACTGAACTAACTTAGATAAGTATTTAAAAGAGCTGAATAAAACTGTTTAGATTTCTATAATCAGTTCACAATCTTGCTTAGCTTAAACTTGTAGGATGTGTGCCAATAATCTATTCACCTGCTTTATTCAGTGTTGTAACTTGCTTTTGTCTTTTATCTATGCACTTAAGCAACTAAACACCTCTCAGCCTGAAGAGAATAACATTATGGTAAATGTCTCTTACGTGCTCAACTTGCTGCATGTAAAATGGCTGAAGGTTTGTTGGCCTCCTGTGTTCATTCATTTTCTATCAAATGGTTCCTCTTGCTATCCTTTCAATTTGGCCTTGCTTTGGGTTTGATATCAAGAAAAATTTCTTCTTCAAAAGAGAACTGGATCTGGCTGCCAGGAAAGTGGTGGAGTTGTCATCCCTGGAGGTATTTAAAAAAAGTGCAGATGTGACACTGAGGGACATAGGTTAATGGATGTAGTGGCAAAGGCCTGATGATTGAACCAGATGATCGTAAAGGTCTTTTCCAGCCTTAATGATTCTGTTTTCCAAAATGGATGCGCATCTGACTTTGCATATGAAAAATGTACTCAATATACTCACAGCAGTCAGCATCAGCTGGTGTTTTCATCAGAAAACTTCTGATTATCCGGAAGTATACAGTATTAAATTCATGGTTATGTGAGTTCATTGTAAATATAATCTGCCAAGGAATTCAGTTTTTATTCCTTGTCAGAGTTTATCCATTGAGGGGAAAGGAATTATTGTTTTCCTATTGTTTTTATATAGACAGGAGTAAGTAATGTGAAATAGCTAGAAATATGTGGAAATAGGTTGAAGTTAGACTTGAAGATCTTTAAGGTCTTTTCCAACCTGAGCACTTCTATGATTCTGTGACATAAACCAATCTGTTTGGGTTGTCATGATTTTGATCTGGATTTGCATGTCATAGTGGGTCTTACTGCAGTAAGTATGTATGTTTCTCAGTTGTGGTCAGATAAGAGGGTGAATAAGTTTATTTCAGCTAGCTTCTGTGACCTTTGCGCATGCTTCTTCCTACCAAAGTCCAGATTGTGTCATGTTCTTTCAACTGTGGAAATATGAATGTTAAAGGAGAATTGCATTGTAAGAGAAAATTGGAAAAGCAAGCTGAAGTAATTAAGTTCTAGAGTAAATTCCCTCTGATTCTATGACTTTGCTGTGCTATGTGCTCTCACTTTAATTCTCAATTTGAGAATAATTTAATTTTAATGAAAATTCTTGTGAAATAAAAAAGCAATAATGGACCTAGCAAGAGAAACCATTAATTTGTCTGTTTCAGTCTTCAATGTGTTGTTTGAAATAAGAATAGCCTTCCATAGCTTCCAATGTTCTAACATAGGAATGTAACCTAACTTCATCTATAAAGTAACTTAGTTTGATTCATATCATTTCCTAATCTTAAATCTTAGATTGTAGAATATCTTACAATAGTCTTCTTTAAGCAAGACAGTTCTACATGTCATTCTTTCCTGCATATGAACTTAGGAATTTTTTTCAGTGATGTAGCTCTGTCCTTACTTCACTGTATATGGAAGGCTTTGAGCAAGTGATTTATTCATAGAATTTCTCAAATTTCTGTGAAGTTCTGAAACAAGAAAATAGTTAAAAGGCAAAGTCTGTTGCATCCTTTAATAAAGTAACGCAGGTCTAAGTTTGTATGTTTTTTTCTCTGCTCTTTTAATGCTGACTAGATATGGGCTGAGGAAGTGACAAAAGTAAGTAAACAACTTAGAAACTGCAGAATTCTTAAGTAGTAACTTGTGTTGATACAATGTAATAAAGGATATTGTGTATTTCTGACTTGAGTACTGGTAGTGTCTCGTGTTGCATCAGAATACCCGGGATCCCTCTAGGGCCTTTCACATTCCAGTGCTGGTACAAAGCCCATAGCTCACTGTATAGTAAGCTATTTTGGCTAACTATCACTTAGTACCATATGACTGTCATGTGACAAGATGCAATAGAAGATGAAAAAACAAAAACTACAGGGCTTGTCTTTCAACTTGCTGATATGGTGCTCTGTTTTTTAAAATTTTTTAATTTTTTTATTTTATTATTATTAAAAAACACAAACAAACAAAAAAACAACCTTCTCAAAGAGCTTACCTGAAAATTTTCAGGAAGGTAGAGATCTAGTAATCTAGCCTGTTCTGAAAAACATCTTTGTGCTACGTACATGAGTTTTGCAAGGAGTTTTCTGTGGTCATATGAATACATTCACTCACTGTTTTACTTAGTCTGTCTTAAAATCACTTTCCTAAAGTTGTTTTATAGTTCCTCTGCTCTTGAAAAGGTGTTATGCCTTTGTGCATTGTACAGTATTCCTAAACATTCATATAGTCTTGTGTGGCATTTTGGGAAATAATGGATTTGAGTGTTAACATTCAGAAACCAAGTTTATATTCTGAATTTGAGGATCAAGTAATTTGTTGAGGGTTCTTCATTGGGAGGTACTCAACGAACACTTCTAATTCCTTTGAAAACAAAATATAATCATACCTATGGACCACAGGAAAGTATGTATTTTGAGCGCTTTGTGGCTGATTGATGCCTGCATTTTTGTCCAATGAAAATAACATCAAGTATATGAGCAGAGCCTTGTTAACTTGAAATATGGGGAGGGGGAGAATAAATTGTCCTTTGTTGCCACTGCTGTGCTAGGACTGCCTGTGGTATGAACACTGTTATGCCACTTAATGCTTGCTCTTATTGAGAGAGATGGGTTAATAAAGCTGTCAGAAAAATATTTGTCTTTTGTGTATGTTGGATCTATGTGGTAAGTGTCTAATGATGAAGCTGTTTGTTGTGTAGACAGGACTTACGCATTTCTGAACCCCCAGAAAACCAATTATTCATGTATAGCAAAATCTGCAAAGAAAAGCATAGGATTCAATGAAGTGTTATTAAATGTATTTGTATGACTGGCTCTGAATAAAGTGGGACTGTTATAATACAAAGGTGCAATATTGCACTGTACAAATATCTAACATCCATACTTGCTTCTAGTCTGAACAGGAAGTACGGATTACTCAAAGTGAATTTGACCGTCAAGCAGAGATTACCAGGCTTCTCCTGGAAGGTATCAGCAGCACACATGTGAGTACCCAGGAGGGGGAAAAATCAGTTTATTTTTTAACTGTTCTTTATTACCCATTGAATTAACTCTTTTCCTGTTAACCTTGATCTCTGCTGTTTTCATTGTTACCTTCCAATGTAATTTTCAATTTATCTGATCAACTGATTGTTGAAACAGCAAAAATGTGCTAAAATAATCTGTTGTGGAAACAGTATAGATAAATGGCATGATTCTTGCACTGCACTTAGCTTTGGTGCTTACTACGTTGATTTTAGAGCAATTTATCCTAGTTACCTGGTAAATCCAGGCATAGTGCCTATGTGGGATGAATACTTCTGTACTGATGTTAGCCTTACCAACCTGTTTAATAGGCCAGTGTTAGTAATGCAGTGTGACGTTTTTGCATGCTAAAAACTTGAATATTTATTACATTGTAGGCACATCATCTCCGCTGTTTGAATGACTTTGTTGAAGCTCAGATGACTTATTATGCACAATGTTACAAGTATATGTTGGATCTCCAGAAGCAACTGGGAAGGTAGTAATGCTGTTTAAAACATTCTTCTCTGAAGTTCAGGTGTTTATCAATGGTAGGAAAACTTAATGCTGATAAAGCAGTGATAGAAACAGGGGTGAGCTGTACTAAGAAAATACCTAGTTTTACTGTTCTGAGGTTTTAACGCTTTTAAAGTAAGGGAAGAAACAGTCTGACATAATCACTTCATGTTCATAAGCCTTTGTGACTAGTGGTAATGTATAAAGAACTACATGCTTGCTTTTCATAGAGGTTTTCCTATTCAAATTCTTCTCTACATGTCAGAGTCTTTCTTAAGGCTATTGCAGACTATTAGTTGAGCATAGGCACTGAAGAGTTGTCTTCACATAATAGTGAAGTAAACTGGAAAGTTTCCTTAACTATTACAGATTTATTGTAGCGGCTGTTCTAAATAACTGTCTCTATGAAGTATCTTTGCTTTTGTTTTCTAAGATGAGGAAGTAGAAACAGATGTGTTTTTGTCCTTTTTCTGACTTGCTGCTTCCTGTGGTGCTTGATCTCCTTGTGATCTTCAGTTTGTTTAAACAGATAGCTTAAAGACTCACAAAAAGTCTTTGAAACTGTTGTTTTTGGTTTTTGTTGTTTTTTTTGGTTTGTTTTGTTTTTGTTTGGAAAGCTACATCTTTGAAGATACATTACATTGAAAAAAAACATACAACTTCAGAAATTGGTAGCACACAAATATCATTATATAGTTTTGCACAAGTATCAGTTCTACTCAATTTTTGCTGTTTTCTGATGTCTAAATGCAAAAATTCTAATCTAGGTGTGGAAGCAAATGACTTTCCACGAGGAACTGATTCACCCGGAATTTTTTGTTTTGTTTTCCCCACAGCTTTCCATCTATTTTTCTCTCTAACAATAATCAGTCTTCTTCAACTCCTGTGCAAAGTGTTTCTGCTCCCTCAGTCTTGGCCTCAGCTTCTGCTTCATTGCCTTCAGTAAGCAATTCAGTAGTAACTTCAGGCATCAGTGAACTGAAGTCATCGAGTGGCAGCAGAAAAGCTAGAGTTCTCTATGATTATGATGCTGCAAACAGCAGTGAGTTATCATTACTTGCAGATGAGGTAAGTTTTCAAAGCACTTTGATGATTTAAAGTGTTAAATCTGAAAAGTTGTGACTAGCCAGTCAAGATGAACTACATAGATTTCTCAGTGTAGCACTTTTATTAATGAATTTTATTAACAAAATTTTAATAGTGCTCTGAGAAGTTAGCTTCTTGCACTTGTATACTCTAGTGGTGAGAGTTGCTATTTGTTATGCCTGCTTAGCTTGCAAGAATGTTTGCTGGACAATCAAGCTATGATTGTACTATCTTCCTTCTGCCATGTTTCTAAAACAGTTATCAATACAATTAATCTTTCAAACATGAAGTGTTACAGTTTGATAAGAAAATGAAAGCACAGCCACTTCTGTTTTTAATAGTCATGGCAGTGTTGTGCTTATTCCTCTCTGATTCAGATGAACTCTTAATGCTTCAAAGTTAGAGAGCCTATTCTCTGCAAGTGAAGCTGTATATGATGAAGCTGGGTGAAGGAGCACTATTCTACCCAGTAATTTGATGGTATCTGAGTGAAAAATATCCACTAAAAAATTCAGGTTTCTTAATGTGCATTTCTCATTTATCTGTGACTTTATTCTTATCTAAACAGTGATTTAGATGGAAGCTGTGGCCTAAGATTGTCTGTTAAGATGTAGCCCATCAACACCATCTGTTTTGCTGTCATATACTTGAAGACCCAAAGATCTTGCTTTTAGCTTGACTATTGATTGTGATTTAGGGAAGCTTCATAGACTTAAAAAAAGAAAAAGAGAAGTAGTAATCAGTTTAAAAAAAAAAAAAAAAGCTAGAAAAAAGATATTTAAAATATTTTGTCATATTTACTTTTCCCTGGACCAATGAAAAAATTATGAGCATTAGATTCTGTTCCATGGATGTTCTGTTTAATGTGGTTGATCTTGATTCTAAAACCTTGGAAATCACAAGAAAATAGACTTAATTTATTTATTTTTTTCCCCCAGGCAGTTACAAGATTATTATGATATATTTATGTTTATTTTTTGTTTTTTAGGTGATAACAGTTTACAGTATCCCTGGCATGGATTCAGATTGGCTGATGGGTGAAAGGGGAAATCAGAAAGGCAAAGTGCCTATTACTTACTTAGAACTGCTAAACTGAATTGTTGCCCAGAATAAAGACTGTCAGTTATGGTGACACCGTATTTATATACGATTAATGTTATATAAGCAGGTTTAAGTGTCTTCCATGTTTCTTTCTTGAGGGACAAATACCAGCCATTACAAACTGGCTTCTCTGCCAGCATGGTTGCATGGTGAATACTCTATTCAATCTTAACGTTTGAAGCTTTTACTTCATGTGCCAAGAATGTTTCCTACAGATTTGTTTCTACTGAAGTTTTCACTAATACAAGCTTCTACTTTTGAGTAATCTAGATTGAAAGCAGGACGTACTGTTTTCTACTGAATTTTTTCATTAATGGCAAAGCTTTTCTTCACATAAAATAAACTTATTGTGAACTGATGTGAGTGTAATGCACTTTTTTTGAATAATCAAAACCAAACATTAAACATAAATTCATATGGCTTTCTTCCCGGTATGTGTGGAGTACAAATGTCCTTTCCCTGTTGAAAACTTGAGGCAAACTGCAAGTAGGTTGAGATTTCAAGCTTTGTACAAGCAGACTGTCACTAATCAGTTAACTGTGTTCTGACACTTCAAATTTGTGTTGTATTTCTAGTCTTTAATTGCTTTTCAGAAACACTGATTCACACTGGTAACTAGTAAGATACTCATAGTTGCAAATCCACCTTTATATGAAATTAAGTACTGCATTTTTGCTAACAAAGTACATGCACTCTCTGTATTAAGAGTCCTATAGATAAAAACACACTTATTCAGATTATAGGTTTTAATGAAAATCTAAACTTGCAGTTGTTATGCCACCATTTGTTGTCATATTTGAATTGGATTCAAGTAGTGTTACAGTTCTGTTTCACAAGAGGGTCTCCTTTAAATATGTGGGAAGAAAACAAAGTGCTTTGAACCTAAAAATTGCTTTAACGAAGGCAGGATTATTTGCAGCTAATATAACTTTTTTCCTACAGAATACCCTTGGTGTTTCATAGTCTTTTCAGGCTATAAAATATTAAAAGGATTGATTGAGGAGAATCTTCTTTTTCTGAAGTTGCAGGGGATTTAATTCATTTAATTGGACTGGTTGAAAAAGGAGACTAACTTCTTTTCGATGAAAAGAAATTCCTTCCATTGTAGGAAGGTGTTACATTTGTGGATGTCCATTCTCAGCAGACACTGCTACCAAGTGCTTATCTGACCATTTCAAACCAACGACTTAATCACTGTCAACAAGTATTCATGAAACTTTTTCAGTGATGTGAATTACTTAAATGAGATAAATGAAATTGTTTTTTATTTTATTTTTTAGGTCATGCAGTGGCTTAATTAAAAAGTAATTTCTGTTTGCAGTTGCACTTCCAGAAATAGTCTGAATTTTAAAGTGAAGATGCAAGGAGCAAGGTAACTACCAAGAAAATCAGAGTTTTTTTTGGCCTGTTGAATGTGAACATTAGAGGAGCCAATAATAATAATAATATGCAACAAATTATGGGCTAAAAAAGCTGGAGTGTTCAGCTTGAAGAAGAGAAGGCTCTGAGGTGACAGGATAGTGGCCCTTAAATATGTAAAGAGGAGCTACAGGAAAGAAGGGGACAGATGCTTTAGCAGGGTCTGTGGTGATAGAATGAGGGGAAACGGCTTCAAGCTCGAAGAGGGTAGATTCACTGGTCCCAAAACTCAACCTCTTCCAATGATTTTTTCTGGGAAATTTTCATACAGAAATTTCTACTGGACTCTTGTTTTTTTGTTTGTTTGTTTTTGTTTTTTTTTCTGACCCAACAGTTTTTGTAGCAAGGGTGATAATAACTGAAGTTGGCTTTGGCTCTTTAGTTCCTTTGGTTAATTCCCTGTGTTTAGGTGTGGTTTTCTTTTTCACTTTGATTAGTGCTTGTGTATGTCGTTGGCTTTCTTTCATTTTTTTGTATGGGGGCTATTTTGGTTTCCTTTTAGAAGAAGCTTTGAAGACTTAATGTGACAAATCTCTTTTCTATAGAACTTACGTAACCATCGTCTAATAATTGCTGAAAGACAGGCATTAAGACACTATCTTGAAAATAACCAAATTAGTGGTGTGTTTTGAAATAGTGGTAATCAAATTTTGACTTTCTAAGAATCTGTTACTGTGGCTGCCCTAAGGCTTCCACAGTTTGCATTGGCTGAGCGCACAGAGGTGGTAGCATTTGATTTTGCTTCTGTGAAAGACAGAAACCGGAGGGCGGGTTCTGCCTCCACCAGAGCTCTCTGTTGCTGCACTGACACAGCCTGAAGGTTCTCTGCTCTGTTTGCCACAGGAGATGGCATCTTGGATGCACTGATCCTTCCTCCCTCTTAGTACCAGACAGGCTCAAAAACTGCAAGAAGGTATGAGGCTGGTGTGCTATGCATTGTGAGAAATGAGCAACTAGAAAACCAAAATCCAAACCCCACCTGATTGTGTTCCAGTGGAAACCCTGCAGTGCTGGTTCCCATTCAGCCTGTGTTGGTAGGCAGCGCGTGTTTGGCAACGCACCTAAAAGTTTGGAGGAATGTGTGATAACAAGGGAGTTACGTCTAGCTTCTTAATAACTGTATTTTCTGAAAGTCCATGGATGGCACACATTTGTTATTAGCCTGGCATGCTTAAAGATAAGTGTGGTTCAGCTAAATTTGGCTGGGAACGGCAGGGAATAAAATGAGGGGAGTCTGCCTGAATGTGAACTTGCAGGTAGGGTGCAGTGGGATACAGTGAATGGTGGCTTAGTATTTTGAAAGCATTATGAAGTTTGACCAGGAAAGTGTTTGAGCTTTGGCGTGAGCTGGATGTTGAGCAGGTGGCAGGTAGTTGCATTTAATTTGTCTGGAGAACTTAGTCACAGAAGGTGGCTATAGATAGTGCAGTAGGTGCTTATAGACTGTTGCTCTTCTGAGACTGGATGTCTCCAGGTGCTCTTCCTGTTCCAGCAGCCCCTCTGGGTGCTGCTTCCCTGGCTGTGGAGCAGCAGTGCCTGCGGCATTAGCTTCTCTGTTTCACTGAGCTGCTGCTGGCTTATGAAAAATCCTGTGTATTTTGAATCTAACCCTTATTTGCTTTAGTTTAAAAATAATAATAAAAATGCTGATGTCTCTGTTCTTTACACTTGCAAGTTATAGCAGAATTCTGAGTGGAATGGGTGAGTGTGTCTTCTTCCTTGCTGCTGGGGTTGTAGGGAAGTCGTGGTCTGTCACGTTATTGCTGTACTCTGCCAGATTTGGGGGGGGGGGGGGGAGGGAGGAAGCTGGCGGCACTACAAGTGGAAGCCTGCAGCTGGGTTCTGGTGGCACTGAGTGAATGCAGAAGCTCTGGATGGCTCACCGTGAGCCACAGACAGATGTCTGCCTGTTCTCAGGGCCTCTCCTCAGTGAAGGTCAGAGCTTTCCAGAAACTGGGTCAGGTAGCCTAAAGCATGGATGGGAGAAACCAAGTCACCGACTGCTTAGTGAGAAAGGCAGAGTAAAATTAATCTTGGCTATCTCGTTCTATGCTTATCCTCCTGCCCCCCAAATCTGTGTTTTTTGATGGAATTTAAAGCATGGTCAGTGACTGTAGTCTACTAACAGATCTGAGAAATACATTTTCTTGAAATTACATAAGTCTACAGCAGTGGAAAGTGGACTTTTGTCTCTGCCCATATTTCAGGGCTAAATGCTCAGTGATTTGGGCCATTGTTCCAGTAAAATAACTCAGAGTTTAATACTGGGTTAAAAATGAACTGGGCTGTACCAAAATGTGAATTGCACTCCTAGCCAGAACTTGGCCCCAAGTGTGGAAAAATGGCATGGGATCTCTGAAGCACCCCACTAGTCCCTGTACTTTGAATGGTGTGCTGTCCCAGAGGTCACACTTTGTAGTTAGCAGAGGAGTCAGGGAGGCTTCTTTGTAACCTAATTAGATCTGACCCTAAATGGTCATTGTCAAGGAATATCAAACAGTGTCTTTTCAGGATGGAGCACTTGGAAATAATAGCATTAAACTTACTGAAGGATGCATCTGGACCTACTTGTAAGGAAAAATGTGAAGCTGCTCTAGTTAATCATTTTGAAAGGTGGTGACTTCTGTACTGTAAATCCATTATCCAGTTATTTCTATAAATCAAATGCCAGCACAAGCTCTTCTGAGGATCACCATTATACAGAAATGAGCAAATATATTTGTAGATGAATCTGTGGTTTTACAGCAAGATTGATCTACTCCCTCCCATTCCATCCAGCATGACTTATAGTGGAACTTCAGCAGAATAACATCTTGGGAAGAATACTGAGAGCTACGAAACTCTCACAGTGTGCTCTGACTCACTGCAGTGATTGCTTTCCTGCTGCTGATGAGTAAATCGTGAATTTAAAACAAAGACAAAGCTGAAGTTTTCCAGTCTCTGGTGTTTGATTCTGCTGGCTTGTTTTTTGACCCGTAATTTTGTGTACGTGTGATTGTGTTTTGTCTGGTACGTGAACGTACAGCTACTTTTCTTTAGGCTAACTTGTTGATCTCAGTAGTGGGGACACGAAATAGATTCCATTTCTCAGTGGTTAGAAGCCTTGTTGAATTTGTGTTAGTGGTCACAAGTGCTGCTTTAGTTAAGGCATTCTATGTACAAAGGTGCAGCTGAAATGTGTTGTTCAATACCTTTCTTATTGGACGGCAACAAAGCTGAGTGGCCTACTTCAGCATCAGGAATCCATTTCAAGAAATAACAGATAGCTAGGATCTCTCTGAGCCAGTCTGCGTTCACCTGGTGTCACAGTTCCTATTTAAATCAACAAACTGATATGCTGACTGTTTCTGTAGTTTGTGTTCTGTCTCGGCTTGCTACATGGGTAATTTCAGAATGTATTTCCTTCTATCTATCCTTTATGACAAGAGATAAGGGGGGAAAAAAGCCCTTAATATTCCCCAGCAACCCTCTGCTTAGACTTCTTATGAGAGTGCAGTTGGGTGGATCTGCTGTTCTCAACCAGAGCTGATCAATAATGTAATGTACTGGTGGGGCTGTCTGTTCTTTGTCTCCTTGGCTACCTCATCCCTTGGGCTAGTCTTCCTAGAGATGACAGCAAATTAGTTTTAAGATAATTGAGTTGGACCTTAATGGTTAAAAGCTCAAGGAGAAACACAGAAATTCAGGAGACGGTGTTTTCTTTATCTGCCTTTGTTACAAATATTCTGTAAAAACTCTGCATCTTAGCATTTGATGGATCCTTCTCAGGTGTACTTGACAAATTTCCAAGTCTGCTTCTTCTGTCAATTTGTCAAAGCATCTGTAGCAAATAAAACGTTGTGCTTTGTCCAGAACATCCTTACAGTTACTGGAAGAGAACAATCAAATGATGTTTGTTGCTTCATGTGTGCTCCTGAACTATCTGAAGTTAGATAAAGCCTGTTTGCCTTAATGGACAGAAAGAGGAGTTCTGATTCATCTCTAAAAATCCAGCCTCCCCACTACTGAAGCACGGTGACAGGAAAGGTTTCGCTGTTGTTTTTGGTCTGGTCTCCCTGGCTGAAGAGAGAGAACAGACCATTTACTTGGCTTCAAGTAAAGGAAAAGGCTGCATTTTCGAAAGGGGCTCAGGCTTCTGGACACTTAAGTTTTTGTGAGGTTAGCTATTCTTTTTTTTCTTTCTATGTGATGAAACAGTGAAACAAAGATTGAGTTGAATACTTATTTGCTGAGGTATGATTTCAATCATGGAAGTTTCTTAGAACTGAAACCAGTTTGTCTGCTGCTCAGGTTTGTGCTGCAGAAACCTATGATGAAGCTACAGGAAAGCAGGTACTCAGGAAACCCTTTCAAGTAGTTTGTATGCTAAGCTTCAAATACATCTATGTAACCATATCCGTATACAAAGTGGAACGTAGAACATGTTTTTCTTTTTAAAACTGATATTTCCTGTAAGATAGTTACCTTTCTTCTGTCTAAAAAGATGGGAGTGGTAGATGGGTACTTCATATTTCAACTTATGCATGCATGCTTGCAGCTTTTATTCTTCCTTTCATTAATTCTCTCAAGATTTGGCACAATAAGAGCATTATGTAAGACTAAATCATTCTCATGTAATTCTGAGTGAATGCCTTTCATGAAGTACTGGGTGCCTATCATGACTGTAAGTAAAAATGAATCACTTCCTTTTTAAATGGAAGCTTTAAACCTAACATTTTATGTAGTTAATTGCCACAAGCCGAAATAACCTTTTGAGCTCTCTGAATTTTCACAGCTGCTAACTGGAGGAAACAACCCACACTGATAGAGAAGAAACTTAAGAATTTCTAAGAAATTATTCCCCACTGCAGCTTCTTTTAGCATAAAGCCCAGCTCATCTTTGCCAGAACATCAGCACTTCTCTATAGAGGGAAACCTATGGATTGTTGAAAGGACAGAATTACGAAGAATAAAGCAAGGATGGTATGAATGTAGAGATAACCGCTCTCTGTGCTTTTGAAGGGTCAACAGCTCAAGAAGTACAGGTGACTACACTATTGCTAGAAGTCAGCAGACTACAAAGGTGCAAGGCTCCCACAGTTCAGTAGCAGAACTGCAAAGAGCACTCTCTATATTTTCCAATAGATGGGGAAATTCAGGGATGTGTGCTGTGCATACTGCTAAGTTAAGAGAATAAATCTCTGCAAGGTTAATATGTGAAATAAGAATCAATACAGAAAAGGATCAAAACTGGGAAATCCCCTGTTGGAAATATGGGAGAGATAGTGCAGGGAACGGTAAGAGGCTATAGAAACAGCTGGGGCTGCAGGCATGAAACCCAGATATACTGGAGGAGAATTTTTTGGTCTGTCACACTCTTCCACTGTAGGATGGTTATTGCCTGCTACAAGAGTGAGGTCCTTCCTTCAAGCAAGACACATGAGAGCAGGAGTGAAGGACCTGGTGCTGGAAGAAGCTTGTGTGAAAACAGCAGGCTGACAGCAGGAAGACATGGAAAAAAGAAAGAAGAGGATGGGTGAAAATCAGAAACTCACTGGGCAGTCGTGAGGAGAAGAGATAAGAAATACTGGGAGAGAAACAGAAGTGTTTGCTAAATATCAAATGAAGTGAACAGTCCTTGTGGTGAGTGGTAGAGAGGATCTGGCAAGGACACAGCTAAAATATTCTGTTGAAAGTAGCACAGTAAATCATCAGTGCAGGAACAAAAATCCATTTTTGGCAAATGTAGGAACAAGAAGTGTGGGATATAGTCAATATTTTAAAAGACCAGTGGATGGCAGCATATTTTTGCTACGGTTGTCACACCATATGTTCTGGTTGCAGCTCATATGCTGACTTGAGCATCGCATGTCAGACACAACATGGATTTATTCTTGGGACAAGTTAGTACCAGCTGCAAAGATTTGTGCCTTTTTTTTTTTTTTTTTGTAGAGTTTGCATTTGGTTTGGCAGAGACAGCAGTAACCACTTTGTAGCTGTTCCATGCTGAATCGTTTGGGAGATGGGCAGTGTGTTTCACTCCCATCCTTATAATGGATAGGAGTGGAACATAAAGGAAAGAGGATAATATCATGACCAGGCAGTACCCACATTCTAAACGTTTATAGGAATGCTTCAGAGAACAGAAACTCAGAAAGTCAGGCCTAAGAATCACCTTAAGAGCATCTAATTCTATTGGTTTAGTGTGAGTTTGGTCTCTAGGCTATTATTCTGGTTCTGCTATGAAGCTGATAATTTCTTCCCCAAGTTTTGGGGTGTAAACTGTAAAGAAAATAAATCTCTTGACAGGTAATGTTATATAAGAAGAATAAAATTGGGCACCAATTCAGGCTATAGTGTAACATCCATCCATCCAAAAACTGGTGAGCATGAAGTAGTTAAAGGAAAGATGTATATTTGGTAATGAAACTTTTTTTTTTTAAGAAAAAACAAAAAAGCATTATTCTTGCTTGCTGTATTGATTCGCTGTAAGTGTAGGGGGGAAAAACTGATAAGTCATCCGAGGTTTGTCTGTCTATATTTTCCTGTGCATGTACATAAGAAAAACAAAACATAATTTTTTAGAAGAACAGTTTATAAATTTATTTGATAGAGAGAATTCCAATAACTTTGTGGAAATTATAGGTCTTGAAAAGCTTTTCCTTCTGTTTCATGTTCTCTAAAGCAAAACATTTGATGCAAAGCACACCTGACATCTGACTAGCACACACCTCAGTGGTTTTCTGTGCAGTCTTCACTAAAGCGTGCTCACCAAATGTTCTGCAGCACCACAACATGAGTTCCTCCGTCAGCTTCAAAACCCGTGAACTACACACTCATGGTCAACAATGCTTTTACAAAAGAGAAACTGCAAATACAAAAAAGAAGAGGGCACCAGCAGTCAAGGTTCTCTGGGAGACGTTACCTTGCTTTTGGTTGTGAAATGTTTATAAAGAGCAGCACGCAGGAACATGGTAACCATTTCAATCATCTGAAGCTGTTAAATTTAAAGGATGCTTGTAAAAAAAAAAACCACCAAAATATAAGTCCAATTGTAACAAAGTGATATTTGCAGAATGTAGTTGGAAACAGCATTTTGTTAGTGATAAATGCAATAAGAACTGAAATATATGACAAGCTCTTTTGTTTGTCAATTTGTCAGATGTGTTCTGAAGCTCCCCCTTCCAATTACAAGCTGTTCAGTATAGCACAATAGGTATTTTAAAATTAGCATAGAAACTGGAATGTTTGTTCAATTGCAGCACGTTTCATTGGAGATGATTACCATGAAAAGACCTGAAAAGGGAACGCAAAAGCAATGATTTAAAGGCGCTCTAATTTTTCACTTAGAAACTCTTCCACGCTGTCTGTATTCCACTTGAGGATGCTCAGTTCTTCTGCAATGTTCCCGCTGTCGTCCAGCAGCTTCAGTACAGGGTCAGAACCACGCACGTACTGCAGAAAGAAACAAGTCAGTTCCCTTGGGCTAATAAATGCATTCTTCATTTTACATCCCTTCTCAATTTATTTACATCAGATAAAGATATCAAATCAAGAAGAGAAATAAGCTCAAAGATTAACACCATGAAGTACAAACACCTAAAAAGACTGCTAAATGAAACTGGAGTATTGGAGAAAATACAGGCAAGGTAACTTATGCTATAAAACCCACCTAAGCTTAGGAAAAAAATCATAGCAACCCATGCTTCAGCTTGGTTGTTCCTGATAACGCTTACTTAATGCTATAAATATTTCAGTGCCATGTGTTTTGTTCTGCATTTACAAAGTTACTGATAGTATGTTTACCAACAATATATTCTACTTTTCTTGAAGAAAACATCTACATGAATCAGATTACGACTTGTTCTCTCCTACATTACTGTTGCCTCCTCTGTACAAACTTGAAGGAGTACACAAAGAAAGAGCAAGGAAGAGGGGAGGTTAAAGCTGTAGTGACAGAGATGCTGCAAGCTGTACAGCCCTGGCAGCAGTGGATACAGTGCATGGGCACGGAGATGGATTGCGTGGAAATGAGGTACTCTGCTTTAACTGTTGTAAGCCCCTCCGTTTGATTTCTGAGTCAAGCAGATGAATGATTCTTCTCATAAAGTCATTGGACTTTATTTTTTTAACAACTTTAGAATTTTCTGGTCAAACAGTGTGAAGGAATACTATCAATTCTTGATGTAATTACTTTCCTGCTTACTACTGTGCTCTATTTGTGCCTACTATGTTTTGCAGATAGTGCTGGTAACGCTTCTGAAATCCTAACATATGTAATGCAAATAAGAGCTTTTAGCAGTAGTGTAAGGATGTAGCCATGTAAGGTTACAGAAAGATTTTAACTAGAGGTATTTTACTTTACCCTATTACACAGCTAACCTAGTTGGCTTCAGTTAATGAAGCTAACAGCATCTCTAATTGGTTTTCCCAAAGTCTTGTAAAATAAATACCAGATTCATTTGTACATCTTTTCCCCAATAATGTTTTATACTGATTGAAGTATAGACTTGCTTTAATGTCCAGTACAGTTACAAAGCTTAAAATAAAAATGAAACATTCAGATATACAGGAGAGAATGCTTATGAAAGAAACCGAAGGACACACATGAATACATGAGACAGACAGAGGAAACCTGCTTTAGATGCTGCTGAGAAGACAAATTGCTTATTTCACCCGTGCATAGCTATGAAGTGACTCCAAATGGTGCCATTTGGTGGATAGAGATGAGAGCACAAAGATGTGAGAATCAAGATGTGTACCTGTGAAGTACCCTGCAAGTTCACATAGGATTTTAAGTTTTACACTAGAATTTGAAAGCAAAGAATTGCTTGCGCTTAAGGCAGTGTAGCTCATGCAGCTTTGCCTATACCGAAGTCATAGGAAAAACCATTCAGTGTATGCAGTTCTTTAAAGCTGGATGTTTGAAGGCTAAAGTAAAACAGAATAAAACAGACTGAGGAAGATCTGAGAGGAAGGAGAAATATCCAAGATTCAGTGGAAGTATGGAAATGGCAGCTGCACGAGAAAATGAAGAACAGATTGAGAGAAAAAGAATTGAAAGCATGGCAGAAGCAGCTCAAGTAAACACAAGATATCCACAGAATCAGGTCAGAATGCAAGCATTCCTCACATTCTTTAAACATCTGCTTTTACTTAAGGGTTTCAGTATACCTTTTATTGGATTAAACAAAATAACAAACAACTCCTTGGGCCCCAATAACAACAAAGATTTGGCACCACTGCTTAGCAATAACCCAATTAGCGTTAGCTGCAAAAACTTGGACAGATTTATGTTGGCAATGAAAGTACATCTTCTCCTGAAGGATTATTTCATCAGCAAATAAGGATGCTCCATAAAAAGGCTGTTTCCACCAGCCTTAATTCTTCTTAATATATGCTTCCTCTGACCCCAAGAAAACACAAAAACCCTTTGGATATTACTTACCTTGATTTGCAGTCCCCTGAAGAGCTTAGGCTTATCACTCCTGACAAAAGCTACAATATAAAGAAAAAAAGAGAATCAAACTTTCCCATGGAAAAAGGCATTAGAAATTAATGGCAGAATTCTCAATATCTTCACAAAAGCATTAATACTAAATGGTATGCCTAAGGAAAACTATTTTTACCTGTGTCACAAACAAGCTCGGATTTTCCTTGGACAGTAGTGCACAGTGTGAATCAGTTCCTCTGCATGGACAACTGACAGTCCTCAGCAGAGCCGTGCATACACAGCTGTATATGTGGATGTGCGGGGATTTGTTAGGGCAGTCAAATTCTAGTTGGAAATGAGGTCTGTGAGGGAAGATACGGGTGAAACAAACGACCTCGGTGCACTGTACAGAAGTGGCAGCAGTTGGTGAAAGGGCACTGAAGAAACTGTGGGTAGAGGTGTTATTCTTGCACGCAAGTCAAACAGTTTTGTCTTACAGAGCTCTCCAAGGTTACATGCTGAAAACCACCATGGAAACAAGAAGAGAAGCTGGTATCTCCTCTTTTCTTCAGACTCCTAAAAGCAAGCAGTCAGCTTCACCACGGGCTCTGTGACCTGCCATGCCACAGAGAGATCAGCGGCCGATGGACAGATTCTTCACCTGAAGTGCTGGTCACACAAACGTGAGTGCTAACAGCCACACAGACCCTGTATCCCTACAGCACTCCATCCCTGTGTTAATGTGAACTTTAAAAAGAATACTGACAGCATGGCTGATTTGGGAACAAAATGTGAGCATAATCCACTACTTCCAAACACTTTAGTTTAATGAATATATGAGTTGCAAAAGTATTTAAAATTTATTTAGAAAATAGCTTAGTCTTCATTTCCCATTACACTCAGGTTACACTACAGGCTGAATTTAGTATCTGTAGTGACATTAAGTGGATTCAGGCAGCTCCTGCGGTACGCCAGCAGTCTCCCCAAGGATGAACACTGTCAGCATGGATTGACTCTCACAGAGGTGCTGGCTGCATGTTAAAGCTGCCTTTTCAAGGTTAGACAACAATGCATCTCTTGCGAATTGCTGTGCATCCAGCTGGGCATGAAGATGAGAGCAACCTCAGGACTAACGCCTCGCGCTGCCTCACAAAACGTAGTGCTTTTCTCAGTAATTGTAAAGATGTCCTCTGACATCTTTATACCTTTCTCTACATTACTGAAGACAGTTACCTTAACGTTTCCTCAGTACGTATATACAGAGCGACATTTATTTTCTCCTGTTTTTTACTGTGCTCCTGGTACAGAACAAAATCAAATACTCTGCTGGCTGTACCAACCACTGTGCAGCATAAACAAGTTCATAACAAAATGGCACAGTAAGCTGCTAGAAAGGCCGGTACTTGAAGAAAAAGAAAGCTTGCTTCTTTCTGGAGAACGTTAATGTCACATTGCAAGCTGTACTCACAGAACAATTTCAAACAGCACGAAACCTCCAGTACTTGCTCACACATTGGAGTTCAGCTCTGAGATAAATTCACACCGAGGCCATTTTCAGACGCTGTTTTCCTATGCCCCTATGAGCTGTTAGTTGTCTGGGCTCTGCTAGCAAGATACAAAAAAAAGTGGCAATGTTTCTCAAGTTCACGGTGAACTGAACAATTACATGGGGCTTTTTCCCTGCAAACTGAAAAATTTGAAGCTGAAATCACTGTGTGGGACTTAATATAAAAAGGAGGTTTTAGGAAACAGTCGGTATATGGAGTCAATTTAATTGCAAAGCTTAAAGAGAAGTAGTAAGATGGCACAGTGAAATGGAGTCTCAAACAGATCTGGACTGTGGAACTCAACTCTTTAAGAACAGCCTTTAGGGGTTAGCTCAGGCTGCAGCACTTTCAGCCTTTAGCAGGTGTGAGGACTGGTTAACTGAGTGCCAGATAAAAGCTCACTGGGACATGAGTGGCTGCTCACTGGCTGCAGTGTTGGAGCAAAGAAGCTCATAAAACGTGGACAGAATTAGGCGAAAGAAGAAAATATTCTCTAGGTTGATTTACATTGTGTCACTTTAAAAGTAGCTATTACACCTTTGTATCAACGTCAAATGTCTGAATCTTCTGAGCGCTGAAGCACTACAGAGCATTTTTCCTGAAATTTTAGACAGCTGGAACAAAACCATTTTTTGTTAGTGGCATATTGATTTCTAATGCTCATCGTAGCAACTTTCTGTATTGGTCACTTGAATTTCTATGATGCAACTAAGAATAACGCAATATATATATTTTATTATAATTTCTACATTCTCAGTTTTGGAAGCTAAATTAAGAAACTGATATATTGACATGCGTTAAAAATACAAATTATCCCACTTTTCCACAAAATCAGGCTCTAAGTTGAATACACGGTCATGGAATAGACATGCAGCTACCAGCTTACCCTGGTGCACATGGTCCCCCTTCTGCACTGCCCCAACTGTTGCTAAGGCTGTTTGCACATATTTACACCACTGTTTAACAGTCTGATGCTTAATACTAAGATTCTGGATGTCTTCCAATTTTCCTCTGCCTATAGCAGCTTCAGAAATCACACACTGCAGAGAAAAAGTATTTAATACAGTTCATTCATGGGTGAGTGAGAAAGGCATTTTCCACTTTGATTTCTGCAGGATGAACTCTGAGCATGGTGCCATGACACTATTTTTGGTGAATTAAACACCAGACTTGAAGTCAGAGCAGTTCTACCGCCTGCCTTTTGACTGTCCTGTCACATAATGTTAAGAAAATCACTTCACCTTATGCTGTTACAAAACACATGCAATACCAAAGCATATGCCTTCTGTTTGAAGGCAACCCTGAGGTGAGGCTGCACAGCAGACCTGACTGCCATTCTGATCAACTACAGCAAAAGGTCAGATTGCGGAGCAGAAGGCAGCCCACTGGCTTCTCCAAGGCAATCTGCTGAATGCACAAAAGGGAGAAAAGGATCAGATGCGTACAGACATTTCAAAGCCTATTGTGTACCAAACTGTTATGCAAAGATGGGTCACACCTAGCATCAAACAGTGCTTTTAAGGACCTAGTAAGAGCCTCTGCCTACATACAACACAGAAACCTACTGCTATTGTGCCTTTGTTTCAACAGGGCTTTAAAACAAGTCTGTTAGAAGTAAGACCTAAAATCCTAAACAGATTGCTAATGAACTGAAGAATAACTCACAGACAAACTGCAAGTCTATGTATTTGCTGGCGGACACTTGTGCTATTCTCTCTGAAGCAGAACATACGGCAGGAAAGCCTTCTGACCTCAAATGGGCATGACTTCACATGGCATCATAGTAAGCTGCAGATCAGTATGTTTGGCATAAGTCCTTTGTTAAAAGACTTGACTATCTACTTTTAATATATTAAGGGCACGATCCAAATTATCGAGGATATCTACATTCAGAAATACTTGTATTATTTAGTTTCCTGCTTTAGGAGAAAAGATTTCCTGCTTGATTTTTATGTGGAAAAATACAAAATGTTAAGCTGATCTATTAATACTTGAATGAGAGTCAACATACATAGCTGTAGAATCTCACACTTATCTTCAAACAACTATGCACACAGACAAGTATTTTCAACCTTGTCCATCTCCACACACATGAGAAGGAACGTAACAGCCTTGGATCAGACAGGCCTGCAGGAGATGAAAAGAAGAACTTACTGCCTATTACATCAGTTCCAGATTTTATTCCAGAAAAACACAACAGAGGTCGTAACTAGCTATTAACTTCAGCATCATGTCAGCAACGAATTTCTACTGCATGTTTTTTTCCTCCTGGTAAGCCACAGCATGCCTTCTAGCAAGAATCTGATGTAAGTATCTTCGGGTAATGCTAAAGTCCAATTGTTCAAATTTTCAATCCTTCTGCTACTTAAGCCAAGCATTCTGTTTTGATTTATTGCACTGCTTACCACTGTAACACTATGGGCACCTTTTTAACTGTGTATGTTCATATGGATTCATCCAGGTTTTAAAACTCTACACACTCTACTCAGTTGATGCCAGATTTCTAGCCCTGAGAACCTTTTAGCTACTAAACTCTCAACATTGCATACAGATAAACAACTTTGCATCACAGCTAAAGTACACTAATGATGCTGATCACATCCTGAAAAGTAGCAGCATACTTTTATGATGAAGGTGACCATCCCTCCTTCCCATGATTGTTACACCATAGAGGTCTATCATTTGATCAGCGCAAAAAATCGTCAGTGCTCCGAGAGCAGCATCAGAAAGGAACACTTCCATCAGTACAGAGGAACGCTGCAAAATTAGTATCGAGAATGATCTACACTACACTACATGTATACAAAAAGTGCTACGAGGAATACCTGATCTCTCATTATCACACACGGGGTGTGTAACATGAGAGCAGCAATGATAGAGATGTGCCTCAATCTAAAGGATTTGTTTAGCTTGTATATTTGTATATAACCTAATTACAAAAGATTATGATGGAATGATGGATGTTTCTCATTTGAATATTCTACATTGCTTAGCAAGAATTTTACTGACTTTTGTGCAAAAATTTAACACAATATTATTCTAACTTTCAGATTTCTGTTAGCAATACTTAAGAACTACAGATAAAGGGAATCAAGAAATAAGTGACCTTACCCAGAAGTACAGCCCCCCCCAACAAACTACATTCTAGTATCTCTAAGAATCCCCTCACAGCTGCAGAACTTGAGCAATACAGCAGAGTGCTTACTGACTCCCTGAAGCCAGAGGATCTAATGTAGTTTCATGTTGTGTGAGTTCAAGGATGAAGGACTTTCTGTAACATCTGCTGGGAGTACATTCGTTGTGTCACTACAAGTCATACAGTGAAAGGTCAGAATTATTCTCCTGATGAACAAAAAGAATGGCAAGATGTGAAAGAAACGTTCAGTGAAAAAAGCCAGCCTAATTCAGTGCTGCTAAACACAGCGAAAAGAACATAGGAGTGCAGACCTTGTGATCTTGTATCTGATCATGAACAGAGCAGGGCTGCCACTGAAAAGTCAACTTCAAACAAATATATTAGATTAGTCACAGACCTACTCAATTTTGTTTTCTACCTCAGAGCCTTAGTTTTATGTCAGCTAAAAACTGTATCACTGTCTGTGCCAGCTGGTCTGAGAAGATCTTGCTTCATCTAAGAATTCTGTCACTTATACCTGCAGTGTTCTACTTTGATGGAATAATAAATATTTAAAAGCTGTTTTATAAGGAGCAATTTCAAAACATACGTGTTAAAGGAATTATTTTTACAGTACAGAATTTATTATGCAGCATTCTCTTCTTATGGGAAACTGAGCAGAAAACAATATCTCAGTACTGAACATATTACAGAGGTTTACAGGAATGTAAACTGTTACCTGGCTTATCATGGGAAGCTTTATTTGAGAAAGATAACAGGTACCCTTGGCCACAGTCACAGAAGCATTCAGCAGGCTGCAGTGGCATTACAAAGAATAACGCTTGCTACAAGTGCACATTCTACTGCTTTTTAAAATTTTCTAATTTTGCTTCTAAATTTTATCTCATCAACCTCCTGCAATAACTGTAGCAACAAATCCAATCGCAAGAGACTCAGATTGGGTAACAGCAGAAACTGGTGAGGAAAAAGTCTGTTTATCCCTCCTTTCCTATTACCATCTCAAAGAGAAGAACTTGTTCAGATAAACAAGGATGGAAAAGCAAACTGTTAGCATTTGTAAGTTTTTCCTTTGCACTGAAAGCCTTCGGTGGATCTTTTACATTGCACATAGAGCAGTTGGGATAATTTTTAAGTGTGCTGAGTTTGAATGGACATGGGGATTACACAGTCACCTCTACTAATACAAGTCTTCTCACACCCCTAAGTAGCACAAGCAATTTAATTAGTTCTTGTTTTGGTGTTTTGAACAGCAGGAAAGAATCTTTCCTCCAGCCTTGTGGTCAATTAATGGAACTGTGTGAAGACAGGAGCGGGAGGAGGGAAGTCCAAAGCAGCATAACTCATGCTAACTGCAGCCTGGTTTTAAATCCTTTTATTACTTGTTCTTTAGACCACCTTCAATTAAGGCAATACTAATATTGGCCATGCTAGATGGGAGATGCACTTTTTGTACATTTTTTATTTCTAAAGCTATATTAGTTCTTTTCTATGAACAAGTGATGTTAAGCACAGTATTAGGAACCTCATTACTGAAAAAGATCACTGCAATCTCTTTGTATGGGAACTGTTGAGTCACGGCCTGAACCACTGATTGAGCACCTGGGGAAAGGACCAGGTCAGCCCTAGGAGCACAGGTGAAGGTAATTCATCTGTGTGACTGGAAGGGGTCGAGCCCGGCTGCACTCATTTAAGGTCTGACTGCCACTAGGGAAGGATCTGTGGTTGGAGATACCTCTTGTGGAAACCTTCCTGCAAGCTGAGATCTTCAGAAATAAGTGAGTACCTTACGTTTCCTTTCCTTTTGTAATCCCACCCCATCCGTGCCAATCTTTCTAGTTATAACACTCATAAGTTCTATTCCTAAAAAAATCCTCATTGAAATTTCTCACAGATGTTTTTTCCCCAGCTTCCTCCCACCACACACTGATGATACTCACTTCTACTCTATTTTGTTCACTTTAGCTGACTGTCATTATTCAGCGACAAAATGATTATGCTACAACATCAGTGGAAGGAAAGCAGTTCCATAAACATGGTATGTAATTTCATCTATCAATTACTGGAGTCTCAGGTCAGTGCAACTCTTCTGATACAATATATGAAACTTATGACTACTTGTAGTAGCATTAAAAGCACATCTTGTCATTTTGCTGCAATGGTATTTTGTATTTTAAAGAACAGCAGTAGCTTTACTTACCCTGGACTTGAGGGAACCTTCCCAGTTTTCATCCACATACCTCTAGGACAGCTCCTGCATAAAGCTGGAATAATATATAGAAGCTGTTAATAGAAGTATAAACTACTTGATTGTTCATGGCAAGTAATCTATTGATTTGAGCATCAATATCAGTTCATTAGATTTGCTATTGAAATATTTCATCTATTTGTCTTTGAGAAAAAAGTGAGGTTGAGCCAACCTCAATGCCTGCGCTTAGACATTGGTCATCTCAATTACCTATGCAAGGTACCCAGGTTCACTGCTCTTAAAAAAAATATATATATCTATATCTATAAGTTCATTTCAGTTCTTTAAAAGGTAGCATCTCAATAAAAATATACGTATTGCTCTTGTATAAGGTCACATCTCTGAACTTTGCTTTTCTGGCAACTGGCTCCACAGTATGGTGAGTCTTAAATATAAGGTAGCAGCAGATTTTTCTTGCTACCAAAATAGAGTTTCCTACTGTAAAGCTTGGCATTTCATCTCAGAAATAGCTGTCAATACTGTTTACCAAATTCCTTCTGGCTGTGGAACTCCTACTACTTAGAGAGGGGCCGACAGAATAAGCTTCAGTTAAACATTCTTACTTGAATTCTATAAACAGTGAATACTAGCTCCTGTTTTCTAATAGCACTGTTTTCATAACAAATGTGAAAGTCCAGACGGAAGAACATAAGAGTGCTGAAATGAAGTAAAATTAATGTTTGACTTAACCCGTGGAGACATGCAATTAAAAATATGCTTTCACTTTAAAATTTACTAAGTGCTAAACCTTCTGAAAAAGAAGACCAAACATGACATGACAGAAAGCTCAAAGCGAGACAATTGTATTAACATTTCCTCCCCCATCTGTGCTGGCACTCAGGGCAGCCAGGGAATGCATCTGCAGTTCAGAATATGAATCTTCTGATTTCCAGTTCCATTCGGTACTGCTGTAAGTGCTGTGGATCAGAACACATGAAATACTCTATGCTCATCTGCAAGGAAATTACAGCTTCTTGCCTGAGCTGAGCGAATCAGTAATCATTACTTCCACAGGAAATGGAACTAAAAATACTACACTACAATATATGTAGAAGAGCCTCTCAAAAATATGCTTAACTACATGCAAGCTTTTTTTCATCCCTAAATTAAAATATTTAAAAGGCACAGACAAAAATCTCAGATACCAGCTTGCATAATTAAATTTCTCTGGATTGAAATCATGGAAGTTTTAAGATGGAGGAGTTAAATACACTGAATAGTGAGATTCTAAACTTAACATGGTCCTCCATTCATTATTTTTTTAAAAGCACTCCAACAACCATTATATTGGCAGCCGTACATTCAGATATTACTTTGCATGCTTGCTAATGCACTGAGCATTTCTCCTTGTTCTATATGCTGACAATTACTCGCATTTTTCTATCAAGAATTAGTAGAAAGAAATAGAGGTGTAATAGCCTTTTTCCATCTGTGCACCAATTATGTTCTTTATGGGCACAAAGAAGTAAGCACAGCAAATTTAGGACAATGGTAACGTGAATATTTGTCAGTTCTTTTTACTGCAAATAATTCTTCCAGTTTATTTTTCCTTTCAAATAAGGATTCCTATGGAAGTAAGATCACTGTGAGAATCTAAAATGTAAGACATCACGTGATTGCAGAATACTCCTCCTAGCCAGTAACTGACACAAAGTTTTAGCAAAGAAAACAGCACAATTGCTAATGCTTAGAAATATTTTGAGCTTCGATCTCTGCTGTAACTGAAGCCCAAATGTGCTACTACAAAAAAAGTTCAGATTCATGCTGGAACAAGCAGCTGCTCTCTAGATAGATAGACAAAAAAAATCAATTGACTTCATTTGTAACTCGAACAAAGGTGCCTTTTGCTAGAAACACAGGTTTATTTGCATCGCTTTGGCCACAACAAGAGAATACTTGTGAACATCTTCTGCCACTACTATTCCATCATGTCCAGAGCAGATTGCTCTGAACTTTGATTGCTTCTTTGTGAAGGCATAGACTGTGCTCAAATATGACTAAGAATGACATGTACTGCTCAGAATGGAGGCATACAAACATGACGAGTCAGTTCACCACACAATGCTTAACTTACGAGCTAATGCACTTTATAATAATGCCTGTCTTGTTTTAGTGTTCATGAAAGTGTGCATAGTGCTGCAAGTAATAAAGTAAAGTCTCTAAACTATTACTGGTGTCCATTTAGTTATGAATTTCCAGGCTGACTCACGTCTGCATCTATATAAGTAACTTCTGTTTAAAAACCTGCTAGCTGTTACGCTTCCTAAGGCTCTTATGACAAAGACTGCACTTTTTCCTCATCCTTTACAAAGCTACAACTTTTTTTTATAACTTTCAACTCATCCATCAGCATCGTATGGTGCTGCATCAACAGCGACAAAAACAGATGTTTTTTTAAAAATACATTAAATTATCCCCCATTTTTTACTGTAACTACTAACTAAACCTTGACCCTGCACGCATTATGAAGTGACACTCAACTTGGATTTGTACGCATTTACAATCAGCTAAAAATTACAGTACCATCATGTCTTAAAACATGCAGTGTAAAGTGTTGTTAATATAAAGGCATGCAGGAGTAAAGAGCTGCCTGACAGTACCTAGAACTAGATATTGCAGGAATACTATGTTTAGTATTCCTGAACCATCAAAACTATCAGCTTTTTTTTTCTTTCTTTTTAATAGAAAATTTGATTAATTGAAATAAAGGAATGCACAACAACATATAAAATGCTTTATTTTCTGTGAGAACTCCACTTTTCCCCTAAAGACAAAAGATGGGAGAGCAGCAGTCAGAAAACTTCACTGTCAAGAACAGAATGAATTGATGTTCTGAAATGCAGAAAGCCTGCAAAGCCATTGCTACCACACAGATCGTTCTGAAATGAAGTCACTGGTAAATTTAGCTACAAAGAAACCCTTCTCATCCACAGCTCATTATGTGAAGGGAGATGCCCGTCTATGAGAGTCTAGACATGAAGAATCAAATAGCCAGTAAAAGTGTTATTTGAATTAGTGATTTCCAGCAGATCTAAGCATTCATTATTTGCAAGGAAAGCAATTCAAACTGAAATTCCAAAGGAAAACAAACAAAAAAAAAACAACCATGGGATCGTGGGTGTTTGAACACTGAGTTAAGTTGCTAAGAATGACTGCAGAATCTTTATCCTTGGACATCCTCAGAATTTAACCAGAAAAGGCTCTGAGCTTTGCTTTGGGTTGGAAATTCTTCTGTTGTGCGCAGGCATATCAGAGCTGTGAGTTATCGTTCCAATCTCCAGAATACAGGAAAATGTAATACCTAAGGCTGTGCCAGTGTTGGTACTAACCCAGCTTCTTGCTGCAATATTGTGTCATCATTCTTGTGCTTTCAAATCAAGGACCTGAAACCCCCAGACAACAACTCTTCCAGAGGATAAGGTTTTAGCTCTGTTTTTGCAGTGGTATGGTGCAAGGAGAAGTGAACAGGAAATGTGACACAGGTGTGCAGGAGAAAATGTAGAAGTCAAGCACCCAGCAGTGAGGTAACTTTGGATCTCTGTGGTCTGTAGTGGGAGCAGAAAGGCAAAGTAGAATAGAGGATAAGCATCGTGGAAAAAGGGCTCCTGTGTACAAGCCTGTACTTGAGCCAAGTGAGAAGTTGTAAGTAAGCTAAAAATCAGAAAGTTAGCAGATTTCAAGCTCTGGTTTTGAAATATGCTGTCTGAATGACTCTGCTATCTAACCATCTATTTGCCTCTACAAGTATAATCTCTAAATATCTCTTCTTCTCCAGAATCTCTGGAGATAGAAAACACTGAGAATGGAATTCATCAACTATTTACTTGACTTTGTGCATTTAATTAATTTGGAAACTGCACTTTTTGAAGTTGTTCCAACAAACATAGAGTCAATCATTTTATTTAGATGTGCACTTTAATTAAGTCTGACCTCCTTCATTTATTAAACATTTCATTTGCCAGCAGAGATGCGCATATACAATTTTAGCTCACATTTAGCAAATTCACATTTATTGTTGTTCTAACCTTCTTTCCCACTTCAGAATAGAAGTATCCCATAGGTAAGGCTCATCCTGCTCCAGACAGATCAGTGCCTTTTATCTTAGTTTGTCTGAAGAGAGGAACCTTCAGTGAATTTGGCCCAAACAAAATTCTTCTATCTTAGACACAATAATCCATTTTAAATTTCAGTGATATTTTAGCGATGTATATAGTTACATCTAGTTCAAGTTGGGCAAAAAATAATGTTAAATTTCTCGTTATCTTAGCAATGCCGAGGCCAGATAGTCCAGTAAATTACTGTCATGCTTTGACAAGTTATTATATTTTAACAATCCTGAATACACACACAAGAAGAATAAAAATGTCTGAATTTCAGACCCCTCCGCTGAATTCTGTGCAAGGCAGCAATTACCCAACTCTGAGGAACTTGGAAAGTGTGCACATGGACTCTTTGTATCAATATGTTCACCTTGTGTTACAGGAGGGTTATACACTAGAAACAATGTTGCAGATAGGTAGTAGACACATAAGATGTTACTTTAAGAGTTGGCCATATGCCATGCATTTTAATACCTCAAATTTCCTGGCCAAGTTTTGCTTACAGTAGATGTTATCTAATCCAGCAAACTGCATGGCATCACACCATTAGAAACACTTGACAATAGAAACTTCAAATGCTGTAGAACGACACATCTTAGTGTGCAAAATATACTTCAAAATTCCATTTAGAAATATTTATTTGTGAGGGCTGCTGCAATCCCACACAGTGCAACTAGGTGACCAACGGGTGGCAGATTTCATCACACAGTTAATTCCTAACATTGATTGGAATTCTGACACACACACATCGCTGAGATAAACCTAAGATTATAATACACAATTAATGGAATATGCTTATGGCTATGCTTGAGATGATCACATGGCATAAGCAAAAGCTGCAGATGGAGTGCAGCTATTTTCAGCTACTGCAAAATATGGACAATCTCTCCTGCTACTACAATTTCACGCACAGTTAGCTTCACCTCCATTTCATCCTTCTACGTTTTACACACCAGCAGTACTCTGCATCTGACAGACTGAGGCTTAAAACTTGCAGCTGTCTAAAGCAATACAGTTTCAGCCAGCTTCTGAATGAGTCTGCAGCTGGATGCAAAATCTTTTGTAGAGGAGAAAATAACTAAAAGAATTTTTTTTCATTTTACCTACGGTAAAATCATGAAGTAATGAAAATATTTCATTGGACAGATGGCAGCAGAAGTTAAGAGTGAGATACATACTGGGTAACCAGAGCAGCTCGCAGCTATTTTCCACCATGTCAATTCACAGAATACTGGATCAATAACAAGATGAGAATTAATAAATATCTTTCAAGGATATGAAAGAGCTGAGTTCCACAAATACACCACATGTGGGCTTGCACTGATGCTACTCAGCACAAAGTATTTTTAGGATTGGGCATATTTCACAGATTGTTTGCAAAAAGGATTGATGATATGAACATCCCCAGATTTCTAACCCTCCCCACATGCTTTTAAGGAGAATTAACTGCAAATCCTTAAGTCTGTGCTGGAATTCTAATAGCATGCATGGTGTGTCTGTAACACGGACAGTTAGAATGTGGCCTTACGATAGCAATAGCTGCTCACATGATAAAAAAGCTAGGCTGCACACTGCAGGCATGCCTCAAAAAAAAATAAAGATTCCTCTATTCTGAGGATGTTCAGTTGTGCAAGTGATTGCACTAACAAAGCCCTGAGCACCACCACTCTGGAACTCAGCAACAGATGAGGCTACAAAACAGCAAGTAAGGTATCTTGCTTGTAGATGAAGGTTTTTAGAGTAAAGTTTAAAAACTCATTCAATCAAAAGGATAAGAAAAATACTTCTAAGGTTTAAAAAGTCTGTTTGCTCCCAGCTATCAAACCGTCAGTAGAACAAAGATTTAAGAGTAAAGTCGTAAGCTCAGTTACAGACGCCTGTTATAAGCGGCATTATGTTAGACCACAAATCAGTTCAAAATGTGATGACTCTGAATACGATCCGTTAAGATATTAACATAAAAACTCCCAGCACTGATTTTCTGCTGCCTGTTCTGCGGGGGGATTTACTTGGCACAAATTTCAGACATTCAGCAAATATGAACAGATTTCCAAACAGCGGCTGTGAACAAATGTAGCAGTATCAGAAATTCCACACTCTGAAACAGCATTCAAAAGAATATTAGGAATGATGCTATAATTTAGCACTCAACCATATAATCATGACTGTAGAACAATCCAATATTTCTATTCAGCAGCAAATTACTCATGTTTGTTACAAAACCCTAACAAAAAAAACGAAACTGAGCAACCTAATGCAAATAGACAAGAAAAAACAAACTTCTATTAACCAATCTCCAGGTTCCTGCACATATACAATAAATTCTGGCTCACTCGAAGGAATATGTCAAACAACCTTGAGACTCCTTCCAGCTCTGTGCTTTCTGTTCTACGCTGAGCATGACTAAAATGGAAAAGACTGCATATATTTTTAATGTAAAGCCCTAATCACAAAATGGCAGCTGCTCAGTCTTACACGAAATGCACCATCAGCTACAGGGTGAAATCTAGGCCTGCTTCAGGATAATCAGAAAAGATATCTATTGATTTAAATTCCGTTCTTGTTTGATCCAAATTTCTTAATGCAAAAATGTTTATGACACAAAGTGACACCTGTGAGTAAATTACAAAAACAATCCAGACAGATTTCTTCCTCAGAAAACCCACCCATCTGGTTTAAAACCCACCTTTCTGGTTTCCAGCTGAGCTTCCTCTTGGCAGCACTGCCTACAGAATGGATCCAACTGATTCAGACTGAACTGTCCAAGAAGGTTGCAAGAGCTGCAGAGCAAGTTACTGGAGAAGCCAAGTTCCCTGCAAGCTTCTGATGACAGCTGTGCTCCATATACGTTTATCTGTAAATCAACACAATGTTACACTTTAGTATTCAATTAGTTGTTTGGTTTTGTTTTGTTATTTTTAAAAAGTTTTTCAGATGCTTTGAACATCAAAAGAATTAATTGTTTTGTGAATATTTTATTATTACACTTAACTGCCTGCTCATAAGTGCAAACCACCACCTTATTTTGAGAAGTAGTCTTAAATCCAGTAGTAAATTCTATATGTCATGCACAACACATATGTTTAAGGTATCGGATCTGCTACTTTCCTATATACTGCTACCACTCCGGCGTCTCTCTAGTGCCTGCTCCAAAGAAAGAACAACAGAAAAACATCTGTAAGGAATCAGCTGCAGCTTTCTGAAAGATGCTCTTGTGAAACAATCCCAATAAACATCCCGCTACTGGAAGCACACCTGGCAAATAAGTCTTACAGCTGAGCTTGGGAAAAGCACAACCAGGGAGTGGTGAGGTGGACCAAACACCAAACTGCTCAACAGTGTACACAGGACAATGTATACAGGATTGTGATTGCCTTATTTTTTCTGTCCGCTCCCGGCTTCCGCCACCCGGAGCCGCTTGCCGGGATCAGGCCCAGCGGCACCGCCCTCAGACCCCGAACCGCAGGGCAGCGACCGGGCCCGCATCGACAGCCCGCCAGCCTCCTTTCCCACGGAGCGCGGGAGCCCCGCGAGGCGCCCCGGGGCCGGGCCGGGCCGATCCGCCTCCAGCCGCGGGACGCGTCTCCCTCCCGCCCGGCCCGAGTCCCGCTTCTCGCAGGGAAGCGCTGCCGCGCTCAGCCCCGACCCCGCTCACCGCGGGCAGTCCCAGCAGCAGGCAAAGCCAGCAGCGCACCACGGCCGCCAACTCGGCGACCACCGCCATCTTGGAACCGAGCTGCCGGCGGCGCGGCGGGCGGGCCGAGCGGGGACCTCGGGAGCTGCGAGTGCCCTGCGCTGCCTGCTGCGGAGCGGCGGGCCGGACCGCGGCCGGCCGGCGAGAACGGCCAGCGCGGAACGTCTGCAAGGAGTCCGCAGCAACGCTACTTTATTCTGCTCGGTACTGCGCTGCTCAGCAGGGCCAGGGGAGGAGATCGTTCCCGATCCCAGTCAGGCGTTCAGTTCGGCGCCCCGAGGCGGGTCCCTCCCCCGCTCGGAACTGCCGCAGCCGAGCGGCACGCAGGCCCCCAGCGCCGGCGATTGACAGCCCCGCCGAGCAATAACGCCGCGCTCCTCCCGAGCGCCGCGCTGCGGGACCGAACGCGAGCCGGGCGGCGGGGCGGGGCTTCGGGACGGACGGCGGCGGGTCCGACGCGAGAGAGGAGAAGGAGGGGTCCGCGGGGAGTGGGCGGGGCGCCGGCCGAGCGCGGCCAATCCGACGGCGGGAGGGGCGGGGCGGAGGCGGCTCCGCCCAATGGCGGGGGGGGGCGGGTGCGCGGCCGGGCGTTCGGTTGCTGAGCAGCGCGCGCAGGCGGGGGAGGGGCGCGTTAGTGGCGGCCGCGCGGCGCTCGGGGCCGGGCCGGGGCGATGTGAGCGGGCCCTGCGCGCGCCTCCCCTCGCTCGCGCCGTCGGAGCGGCGGCTGCCGCGGCTCCCGCCTGCCCGGCCGGCCGGGCCCCGCGTTATGTCGTGATCCCGGGCGGGCGGCGCCGCCGGGGCTGCCGATGGGGCTGCTCAGGATCATGCTGCCGCCCAAGTTGCAGCTGCTGGCCGTGCTGGTGTTCGGGGTGGCCGTGCTCTTCCTGGAGAACCAGATCCAGAAGCTGGAGGAGTCCCGCGGCAAGCTGGGTGCGTGAGCGAGCGGCGGCGGCGGGCCTGGGCCGGGCGGCGGGGAGGGCCGGAGCGGAGCCCCGGCGGCGGCGGCTTCCCGAGGAGGGCCCGGCCCGGAGGGCGGGGGACGCGCCTACTGCTGTGCCCCCGCTCCGGGGCCGCGGCGCCGAACGGAACGCGGCCGTGTGCGGCAACGGCGCCGTCCTGGCGGCGGGGAGCTGCCCCGGGGCGCCGTCGCGGGCCGCGGCTTCGAGTGCTGCGGTTGAACTACGGGGCTGGGAACTCCTGCGTGAGGTTCGTTCTTCCGTTTCTGATGCGAAGCCCTGCAGGGTGACAACTGCCTGGTAAGCGACGCTGCGCTTGGTTACCGGTGCCGCAGAACTTGTGTGCGATGCACAGTGCTGATAATCTCGAGGCTGTGAAGCACGTACCCGCGCAGCCGGGTCTGTGCGCCGGCGAGCTCAGCGCAGGGTGGGCGGCCCGGTGCGCGGGGGCTGTCTGATAGGCTCTGCTGGGGTGTTGTCCCACGGTGTTTGGCTCTATAACGTGCTTAGACCACAAACGCTTCAACTTCCTAGGAATCAAATCATCCATATAATGCTGAACTTGCGTTCGTACTCTGAGCGGGCTGTGAGCACCACGAGAAGCTTCCCCCCAAGCTCCTGGTGTGGGCAGAGCCGCGTGGCTGAGCTGGGCTGGCTGAGCGCTCTGGGACCGGCAGCTCTGCACTCCTCTCCCGTCCACCCGGCATTGTGGAGGCTGGAGCCCTGCAAGCAGCATCGCTCAGCTGTTCAAGTTATGGGATGGTTGCGTTCTGTGCATTTTTCAGTTCAAAATGTGTCGTAATTATCATCAGAGCATAATCCCAGCAGTTGGAAACAACATTTTGAGGAGGAGAAAGAGAAATGGAAAGTTAATTCAGAGCATGTGTTAGTGCTCAGGGTATGGTGGTGTTTTGTATCCACCTACTTTAGACTGGCTGAGGCCAGCGGCTATGGTGCTTCCATTACTGGCATGGTTACCTTAGGGAAATCCAGCTCTTGGCTTTGGGATGGTTGGCATAATGCAAAGTGAGAATGGAGTTTTATTGGAGAGACTTCCTCCACAACAGATACACAGTAGGTATGAGTAAGTTAAACGTTTGGAGGATTGAAATACGCAGCTCATGCTGCTGTAGGAAAAGCATCTAATTATTTTGTTCTGCTGATTCTATTTCATCAAGAGAAGGGACAACTACTGTAAACTTTATTGAAGGTACAATAGGAAGATTGCCTTACCAGTGGTTCTCTAAAACTTGCCTAAGGAGGGGAAAAAGGGTTTTCTGCAACAGCTATGATATCAGGTTCTGTTTTTTAACTTGAACTTATGCTTTGTTAAAGAGCTCACTGTCTGAATGTCTCCTTTTTACGTATTTGGTATATATTTAAAGACTGGTGAGTGTTAACGTTTCATTGCAGAAATCACTTGATGGTGTTGCTGGTATTACTATTACTATGGAGCTGTAATATGGAAAATGGTTTTCTCTGGGTCAAACTAATGAGCTGGCCTAATGCACTAACATCCTTCTCCCTGCCCCCTTCACAGTGGCTCTGTGTGTGAAGAAGCATTGATGGTGTGGTGGTAATGGAGCAGATCTGCTTGTGCATCACTTGGCTGCTTGTGTTGGGAATGCTGCATCATGTGATGTGGTTTGGGTGCCGGGTTTTGAACTTTGCGTGTTTGCTTGAATAGATCAAATGATGAACCGTCATCCTGGAAACTGTGAGGATTAGCCTATGGCTAGGAAAGGGGAATGAATTCAGGTCTGATGGCAAATAGAAGAATTCTGCAATCTTATCGACAGGTCTGATAGCGTTTGGTCAGACTTTCTGGCTGAGTTCCATTCAGTTTCTTCACAAATGGGTAACTGCTGCTTCTGTACCAAACAGTTGGTGCGAGGGTCAGTTTCTCTTCAACATTTTTAAGCATCCTACCTGTGATGTCAACTTGGAGTGTGTTTCTGGGGGAAGAAAGAGAGGGAACCTCTGCTTTCCTTCCTCTATGTGTGATTCCCGTATGTAAGTAAAATTCAGTCACCACTGGAAATTTTTAATCTATGAAGTTTAGAAAGAGAAGCACGTGGCCATCATAAATGCTCGTGTTGCATCTTTCTCTCTGATAAAACTGTAATCATGATACTGTTTAAAAATGTATGTGTAAACCCATGGTTTTCTTTATCATGTGAAAGATAGCTCGAGTTCAAAACTAAAGGAAATATTTGCTGTAACCCTTTCCTGCTGTTGGGCTTGTTAAGCTCTTTACAGATGGTCTGTGGGGGTGAGATCACAAACAGGGCCTGTCACAGTCCTATCTCAAGTACTTTTGGGTGAGGTTTGTACATACAGCTATTCATCGTTTGTATTATTTTCCACTTCACACATCACAGGCAGCTAAATTGGCACCATGGGCAGGCTGCGGCCAGTGAGGACTTCAGTGTTGAAACACAGGTCAGCTCTGCAGCGGGAGTGCTTCTACAAAGTGCCAAACAAACTTCAGGCTTGTTAGGTGCTATTTCAGTATGTAAAAGGCCAAGGTTCTTTTCCTAAACCAAGGAAAATAAACACAATTAATGATTAATTGATTGCCAAGTTGCAAGGTTGCATTATTTTTGTTCTTTCATTAGTTGATTCTGCTGGAATAATCCTGTTCTAAGCACCTTGCAGATATTCAGCAAAGCTCTGCAATTGAATGTTTTAACTTCCAAAGCTTTCTAGCAATGGGTATGTATACTTTTGGGGGATGTTGGACTGATTTATTTATTGTTCTTGCATTTGGAAAGAAGCCCAGCTGTCACTAAGTTTTGCCTGTTGTGTGTTTGGAAAATCACCTGGAAAATTTCTTAAATTGTCCCTCAAAATATAGCATGCACGCTTCCTTACTCTATTATTTACACTTGGATCCCATTTATAAACAGTTTGATTGCTGGTAGCTCTGGCTATGCACAGCTGTGCAAATAATTCACCAGCATTTCTTTAAAATATAACTCTGTAGCCCAATAGTTATTTTCTTCATAGCAGCCTGAGGCACTCTTCAGTAGTTCTTTTCTCATAAGCTGTGTTTCCAGAAACAGGGGTTTTAATGCTGCTTTCTCACTGTACGTACAGCCAGTGAAAGGCTCTCATACTTGGCCTTGCTGGTGCCCTCATGCTTTTTCATTTGGTCTCCTTCCTGTTCCCCTTCCCCATCCCCTCTCATCCCAGACACCCTGGAACAAATTTGAAACCACTTCCATACTACACTTGTACTTCCCATTGCGTGTGTAGTAGAGCAGTTGCATAGATCTTATTTAGTTTGTTCGTAATTTCATTCTTGGTGTTTTATTAGGAATGGATATTGCAAATGCTGCTATTCCTTTATTTCTCAGAAATCTGTACTGTCTGAATTACAGCTGGTACACAATGGCACATATTCTGGAGCACATCCCAAGACCATTCGGCCTCGCTAACAGGCTCTGAGGCTCGATCTCACCATTTCTGCTGGCACTCCAATATCTCTGTTTTCAGCAGAGAAGATAAAACAGGTGCTGCTGTTCTCTGCTTTTTTTTCCCCTTTTTCCTCTTTTGTAGAGCTGTGCATGAAAAAGTTCAGTATTGTTGCCTGTAGTTTGCAGGGCTCGTACTTATAGTGAAAAAAGATGTAGTGATGTGGTGAGCACTCTGCCTTTGCTTGTAATAACTCTTCACAGCAGCATCTGCTGTCTGGCAAGGGGATATTTTTGTTAAAGATATGTTGAGGGCAGTTCTCAGAACTGAAATGGACCTGAGAGACCAGATAGAGTGTACAGCTCATATCTCCTGCCATGTACTGCAGGGGGTGAGGTAA
Source organism: Excalfactoria chinensis (assembly GCF_039878825.1). Lineage (NCBI taxonomy): Eukaryota > Metazoa > Chordata > Aves > Galliformes > Phasianidae > Excalfactoria > Excalfactoria chinensis. The sequence continues at coordinate 9,035,987 of NC_092832.1, forward strand.
TCTCCAGAGGAGGCACTGTCTCTCTAGATTCTCCATTCGAAGAGGCCAGGCTTGAATCATTACATGTCTATGTATGTTGCTTTTTAATGTAGGAGGTTGTAGAAGAACAAAAAGCTGAAATACCATCTTCAGCAGAAATCATGAGAAAGAACCGTGGCTGCAGTCAGCTGCATTGGATAGAAAAGGCTTCATGGACTGCCTTGGAATGAATGAGGGTACCATATTGTTTGTGAGTTAGTGCAGTATGACAGATTTGGTAATGGTAGCTGTGCAGTAGGGAATTACTTCAAGTCTGTGAAACTCTATAGCACATCTGTAAAGGACTTTGCCCTATGCTTCCATAGGTTTGTTTTCTACAGGAGAAGGGAGATTGGGTTGTTTCAGTAATGCAATACCTAGCCAGTTTCAGTGATGTGCTTGGCACTGTAGAAGTGGTAACAGCTACTGGAAATCAGGAAGTCATTTTAAATGTCTTTATTTACTCTGTGATAAAGCAACTGAAAGCATGATACCATGGTATAGTGCTGTTAATATTCCCTCTGTTTTTCTACCACTGTGTGCAGAGGAAGTAGCTAGAATTTTCGCGTCATTGAGTGAGTGGACGGAGGTGATCATCAAAGAAACTGGTTTAAAATAAAGCAAAACCTATAGGAAACCACAGACCCCCAGATTCTCTACTAAGTTTAAGCAGACTGATCATGTGTTTTATATAATGTGAATATGTTGCATGTGCTTGCTTTTATATAAAGGTTGTATAAAACAAACCTGACACCCCAAACAGTTCCTGTTAAACTACTTAATCTTTGGAATTAGCATAGCAGGTTAGAGAATCCTCTCCAGATTATCTTGTACATCTGAATTGAAACAAGACTTGGGATTTCTTTGTCTTTCTTAATTCAGTGAAGTGATGCATTTGCAGATGGATTCTTTTCTTTTGCTGGGCTTTGTATTGCCCCTGGCTATTGAGTTAGGGATGTTTGAACATTTCACGAGCAAGTCAATTTCATATCTACTGGCTGGCAACCATGAGTCACTGCTCACTCTTAGTTATTCTGTCCAGACTGATCTTGTGTTCAGCTAATGAACGCCTTTCCCCAAGTTCCTGTTCCTCTTTAGGAAATAAATGGCTTTTGCATATGGAGTAGTCCACATATGGCTATTTAATTGAGTGGAAATGCAGCTACTTTATGAAATTGTGTGCAACCTCCAGTTGTTGTTTATATGAAATGTATTTAAACTTTGTCAAAACAGTACTAAAATAGTGGTGCTTTGTTTGAAATGTGGCGCTATTTCCTTGTTTATATATTTTAAATACTAACTTAGCAAGCACGATGGAAGTGCCGTGATGAAAAATAGCTGAACAGTTGTGTTTCTGGTTGGAAAAACTATTGCAGATAAAAGTTTTAGTGAAAAAGGGAGTCAGTGCTGAGTGAGGCATCTGAAGGCTGGCCAGCTGGATCAGCCTTCCCTAAACACCTACTGACCCTGGCAGCAGCCTGTCCTGGCAGCAGCGTCTCATTTGGACCTTCTGCTGTACTTGCTTCTCGAGCTGGTCAGGCCTGCTGCATTTAACTGCTCCCTGATAATTGGTGGCCCAGTGGTCCCGCAGCATAGTGTCTTGGGAAAGGCTATGCTCAGAGAAACCTTATGCCTCATGGGGGAGAGAAGGCACCCCTCATGTATGTGTGTGTGACAGGAAGGTGCTGGCTGCCAGGACCATCAGTGTCCTTGCAGGTTTTGGCCCGGTGTGTCAGAGGCTGGAGTTGTTTTCATGTCCCCCAGTAATGAGTTGCTATGCTTTAGCTTCCTATGGGTAGAAATGTGCAACGTGCTCTTTGTATCATGGAGGTATTGTTTGCAGATGTGTCTGCAGGAAGCCAAACTACATCTGCATGTCTTTCTGTTGTCTCTGGCATTTGATATGTTACTGTCCTTACTCTGCAGTATTCTGGTGCTATTTTGCTCCAGTAACATTATGGCTATAATAATTATTATTCAAGCCTTCCGGTAGTGATAAAATCTATGGTGAGTAGCTAGGAGTCCAGGGCAGTCAGAGAATAAGATAATTACATTGCATATGGTTTTGCAAAGAATCTGTCCATCACTTAGGCCCTGTCTTTTATCTGCCTTCCCTTCCGTCCCTCCCCTCTTTATATCTGGTTAGAGTTTAAAATGACTGACAGCTGACATCCAAATTTTTTGTCAACTTGCTGTTTAATTCAGAATACTCATTTGTGTAGAAACATATGTAAAACTTAAGTGCTGTTTTGATAAAAACAGCTTTTGATGATTTTGAAGTGTTTATGCAAACCTTGTGCATAATTGCTGTAAAACTGTAAAGAGTGCGGGGATCTTAGGTTTCTTAAATTAAAGTACATATATTCCCCATTTACTTATGAAGCTTTTTTTCCCTCTCAGAAGATCTTGTTTTACTTTTTATTTTACGTATAAGCATACACATATAAGGTACGCAAGGGGGAATAGTGTGTGTGTGTGTGTGTGTATACGTATATATACACACTGTAATTACAAAAAATACATGTATGGATGTATGTTTCTCAGCCTCTATGCATATATCTTTATGTTGTAGTATAGGCCTGTTCTTTTGAAGACAACAGATTGAAAGGCAGTACTATTTCATTACACTTTGACAAAGGTGCAAAGAAGCTGTTGAGAGCATGCAGAAACTCAGAGGACTGGTAACAACTGAGCAGGAATGACGCTCGTTCCTCTGAGCTTCTGGGAAGTGGGAAGGAATTTCCAGCTAATTTAATTCTATTTTTTCCTCCTGAACCTTTTGCCTGGGTGTCTTTGCATTTTGAATGTTTCTGTTATCTTTGCTGTATATGCTGTTGCTGAACATATTCAGAGCCATTGCAGAAATAGCATGTCTGGTTTTTCTTTGGAATCTTCGTGCTTCTTTGAGTTGAGTCTGTGGGGGCCTTGGAGGAGATTTTGCAGTAGTAGGAATTTCTTTTTGCAACACATGGCATTTGCAATGTCTTTTAATATACAAAATATTAACCAGCAATTGATTGTGGTCAGGAACAAAGGGTTTGTGCAGATCTGAGAAGGACTTCCGAATTTAGAGTCACAGGGAATGAAATTGAAAAAAGTCTGATGTGAAAATGACAGAATCTAACTGTGACATGTTACACAGACCATGTTGTGTCACCAGAACAAAGCAAAAGCAGTCGAGGATTTGTGACTCCATTAATGTTTGAAGGACGGGTAAATCGGGGAGCAGGAACTAACATTTTGCAAGATCTGGTTTCAAGGGTTTGTTTCCTTCCAAAAATGGGGATTAATTTTTTACTGAAGCTTGAGTCAGTCACGTACCTGTTTGTGATATAAGTAGTGCAGCAGAGGGCTTGCTGAACCAGGAGGACGACAATACTGCATCTCAGCTGTTGGCCTAAATGCTGTTGTTACATTCTGAGACAGACTCTTGATCACAGATACAAGGGTAGTGTTTGTTTTTTTTATGGTACACAAATTATCCGCCTTCTAGAAACAAAGTCACAATGTGAGGCATTTTGTATCCCAGTGGTGGACTTCATGGATAGAACCTATTTCAACTGCACTCCCACCGACAACTTTGCAGTGAAAAGTTTCAGTGTCTGATTTGTCTGTACACCCTCAGCAGTGTGTGCTCTTAAAATGTATTTTCCTGGCAAAATAGCTATTATTGCATGCTATCAGATGGACTGCATGAGATGCCACGGCACTACAGTGGTTTCTCTTAGTCATAATGAACATCTTGCTGTTATTGTTTTCCCCTCTTTTATTTTATCTTCCTTTCAGGAAGAAAAAGTAAAATGAAACTACAGAGGCCTACTTGAAAATAATTTAGTCTGTTTTTAAATGGGTTTTCAGGTAAACTATTTTCAGTTACTTTGATGCTGCCAACAAAGCAATCTTTTGAAGATCCAATGCCTAATAAATGGTTTGCTGTCTTATGAGGAAGCGATTAGATCTTGCTGTCCAATTTGATTACTTCAAAGCATGTGAAGTAGGATTGGACAGGGTGTCTTTTTGAACTTTGTTCCATTTACATAGGTTGCATTTCAAGAGTGAATGTGTATTTGCTTTTTGGAGAATGGTCTAGCCTACAAAATGCTCTTTTGGAATGTGTTCATTTAGTAGGAGCAGAATGTTTTATGGTTTGACTATTTCCAACTTATGTTTAATTTTGTTTTCTATGTACTTCTGGGTTCCCTTTTTGTATCCCTCCTAAGTTTTTCATACTATCATACTGTTTGTGTAGCTGCTCTGGTTCAAATAAATCTAAAGCTTTCAGCATCTCTTCTTTTTTTATAGGACCTGTTTGAGATTTAAGGTTATCTTCAGCCAAGGAGTATTTTACATTTTGCTTTATCAGGTTTGAAAAAGACCCCATACCCTCAACATTCTGGCACACTGCTTGATTCATACTTCTATGTCAGGACTTTGTGTGCTTACTGCATGTGCAGAAGTCTGGGAGTTCTCTGCTGGGGGAAGTGCTGCAGCACAGTGCTCCTCCCTTGGAGGCCAGCAGTGTGTGTTCTGTGCCTGGAGCAGCAGCTCACAACCACCGGTGGCCCCACACGTGTGCTTTGAGCCAAAAGCAAAGGCTGAAGGACCAGAAAAACCAGTCTAAGTGTACATTTAGGTCTTGCAGTGTTCATAACTTGTTGTTTCTAGCACACATTTGAATTTTATCTTTGAAACGATGCGGTGGTCAAAGTAGTTAGTATTACACAGAAACTGTTGCATGGAATTTGGTTGGAGCAGTTTTTATTACAAAGTCTAAAATTCTGAGGTGAGTTTGAAAGCAATTTCAATGCAGAAACCACTCCACAATTTCAGAGATGCATACAAGGACTTGAAGGCAGGACATCTGGAGGCCTGACTGTGAGCTGCCAGCTGTGGGAGCTTCAGGTGTTGTTTCCAGCAGCCCCGGAACCCTGCTGCTGGCTGGGCAGGGAGCACACCTGACCTCAGTTAATGCCCTGCTTTAGGTTTGAGCTGCTGCAGCTGAAGGGATGGCATGTGCTTGCTTCTGGTCAGGAAAGGCCAGCCACCTGTCATCCAACTCAGAGAAAATTGGTAGAGTGTGGTTGAAAGGCTTCTTAGCTATTTCTGAGCCATGGTAAATGTGTTTGGCCTAAAGGCAAATTTATCTTGTAGGCATGTCATTAAACTTAAAGGTGAATATTAAAGATGAACATTTGAAGAGGGTAAATAAGCAGTGGAAGGGGTGTGTGTGTGAGGATCTGTACAACTTGTGCAGGCTGTCTGCAGCCCATATGATCCCAGTGAGAAGGCGTGCAATACTGGGAAATGTGCTTGTTGTTAAGGTTGGCTTTCATCTAGCTTAACAACTAGGAGCTGTGCTTGTTTGATTCCTCTGCCATTCTGGTGTGGGAAAAAAATAATAATAAAATAAGCAACCATAAAACCAGAGCAATTATTTAAAAAAGTAATGATAAATCAAATGGTAAAACGTTTATAGGTATTCTCTTCTGGTTTTCCTGTGTGCACCTTCCAAGCCATACAAACATGGTCTTGCTAACGTGTTTGTGCAAGTACTTCTGTAAGCAGCTGTGGTCACCGGAGCAATCCGCAGCATTGTTTCTAGTGGCTGTTAGTGCCTATTTATGTGTGATTGCAGAGTGCAGGTGCAAGGCATTCTTGAGATAAGAGTTAGGAAAGAGAAATACTTGACAATTTATTCACATAGTGAAAAGTGTCAAGGAGGAATGAAGATGTTGAGAGTTCATTTTTCTTTTTTTGTTATTCTGAGCCATGGGGGTGGGGAGGTGAGAGGGGGAAGCCTTTAGAAATATAGTGACAGATTTGGTATTTTCTGGAGATGTTGGAGGTGATGATTGCAACTTCTAAACATACACACTCTGACCAGTGGACGCTTTGGTCAGTGTTGCAGTCAAAAGTATGTTCTGGTTTGTGATATGTGACGGGATGTAGCGCACTTGTAGATTTTAAGCTGGTGCCATGAAATTTCATTATAATGTATTTGATCTGCTGGAGATAATGGTGAAAGGTTTTAAATGTTAAAGGAGTTTACAATCTTACTCCTCAAGAACAAACACTGGGAAACAGGATAAACTTTAGACCATCTTACTGTTGTTATTATTTCATCTTAAAACTGCGGCAATGAAAATATCACATTGTGTGTTTTTAAGTATGAAAAACCTGCTAGATGTCTGACTTAATAACAAATCTGTCAAGTATCTACATGGCAGCAGGAAAGTGGAACATGGTCCTTGTTTCTACATCTGTTTTACTCTACCTGATAGATATGTGTATGTGAATGTAAATGTGAGATCGCTGTCTGGAGATCACAGAGTGGCCTGGGTTGAAAAGGACCATAATGATCATCTAGTTTTAACCCCCTGCCACTGACAAAGTCAGCAGTCACTGAGACCAGCTTGCCCAGATCTACATTCAGCCTGGTCTTGAATGCTTCAAGGGATGGGACATCCGCAACCTTTCTGGGCAACCTGTTCCAGTGCTTCACCATTCCCCCTTTTCCTTTCAATGTTTACCCATGTAAACAGTCATTCAGTACTGAATAACTAGTATGGAGAGGGAACCTGTAGGAAAATCCTCTCAAGAATCCAGACCAGCTCCTGGATAAGTTCTCTGCCCTTGGTGGATTCCCATAATGTACAGGTCTCTTGCAAATGCTGTTCATCCCTTAGTTTTTGCTAAAGAGAGGGAAGTATTTGGCTTCATGATGGAAAAATGCCTAAATGCCACAGATACCTACCAGGAAGAACTGCTGGGTAAGTTAGAACTTACTCTATGAGATAACCAAGTACAGACATAAGACCATAAATGTGAATTGTTTATTTTTGGTTCTTAAAAGCTTTTGCTACCTGGTATTTGAGGGGCTCAAAGCTGTGATGTTAAAGGACTGGAAAAACATTGATTTTGAATTTGGCTGTATTTATTGTGGAGTATTTTATTGTAACAGGATTATTAAGCAACTGCATGCTATATGGCATTGAATATGGGAACATAGCCTGTGTGGAGGGCTTGTATCCTGATCTTGTCCATAGAAGACCCTCACTCAGGTTTGGATTGTCCTGTTTTTTGTAGGAGCAAAGCATCCTTGTTTTAAGCTGTTTTAGGCTGACAAATTGATTGGAGGTTAATTTCCTTAAGCTTACTACAGCTTCCAATTTCACTGAAATGCAAGGTAAAAATCTGCTACGCATCCTTGAAAAAAATGTGGCACTTAAATTACTACCAAACACAAAGTTCTGGAGGTGTGTGTGTGTGTGTGTGTGTGTGTGTGTGTGTGTGTGTGTGTGTGTGTGTGTGTGTGTCTGAGCATGTGACTTTGCTGCCAAGGGAATTACTGGATAGTTGTGGCTATTTGTTTCTCTAACACTTCCCTTGGAAAACAAATAACAATGGACACTTTGCCAAATTGTGGCTGGGCTTGCTACAATAATTGCATGTTTCATTGCAATTGTTTTATTGTGCTCTGCTGCTTTGACAGCAGAATGGGTTTTGTGAATGCAAAAATTAGCTATGCTTTGATTCTTTTCTCTATGTTTTGAATAAAAGGTACAGTCTGATCTAAAGAAATCTTCCTAAATTTCACTTTAAAGCCACAGAGCAATTAATAAGAACTAATCTCCAGTGTTTGCTCAGGGCAGTAGATGTGTTTCCAGACTTAAACCAGCGTTTTGGGGGTAGACATGTTTTGTGTGTGGTAATAGTTATTTAAAGCACTAGCTGGATGATAAGCATTCTGAATAGAATGTTTAACTGCAGGCTTATTTCAGGTGAATTTAATGTGCTTTTTATATTTTTAATTTTTTTTATTTCTTTATAAGCGTGATCGCTTTGTTCAAAAAGTTAGGCTGTAACTGGTGCTTGAGAACTTTGTGGTAGGCTCACAGGTTCATAATTTGGGCAGCAGCCTCACCAAGTACTTTTAATTTATAGTTGGAATAAAACTGCACGGTCACTGGGTCTTTCATATTTGGTTGTGAAAGAGGTAACCTTTGTTTTGGCAGAGAAGTGGCTATTGGGTTTGGTTGTTCTTTGGTTTTGAAGTGAGCATCTAATAAGAAAACTCACAAGTGCCATCTGCTGGAATGGCATTTTCTAAGGAAAATTTCATCCCCTTTGCTTTCAGTGGCAAACCATGAGTGGCTGTCCCTGTTTGCCTTTTGGGTGGATATTTCCCCTTGTTATTCTCTGTGAGCCTTGGCTGTGATGTGAGAATGAGGAATGCCTTTTATTGAGGTTTTTGCCATTTCATGGGTTAATTTGTGAACTACTGAGTGAACAGAACAGCCTTTACAGACTGTAAAGTTGCAGCCCTGTAACATGGAGTAACAATCCAATAAAACAGTCTGTTGGGAAAGTAGTTCTCTCACAGTTTTTAAAGAGTTTGTACTGGAAGCAGGCGCTGTAGTGTCCTGTGATGATTCTCATAGCAACACAGGAGATGATGGATGGGAGAAGTTTGGTGCCAGTGGTGTGAAGTTACTGCAAAAGAAACTTCAGACACAGTTGCATAAACAAACGAGTTTTGCCTTCTGTTGCTCTCTTTTCTGTAAATGTACCTGGTATCAGTCTGTCACTTTCAGAGGCTTTATGCACCTTGCCAGATAAACTTATAGCTGTCTTTCCTTACAGGGCCTTTTGGGGATTCTGTGATACCAAGTAAAATTGATGTGTTTAACACTTTTCCTATCATCTGTGTGCATTTGGTCTTTGTTTTACTGCTTAAAGAGCGGGAAGTAAGCAATTCGCATGTATGATTTGGTGGAATTACATGGTGTTAATAGGATGGTTGGATATTTGGTTGTTTTTCCCCCCCCCCATCCTTTTGTACTTCTGATGCTTTTCTCTCCATAATACAGAGTCGCTTTTCCATTTAGAGAATTGTCTTAGTAGTTGCCTGGCCTGGTTGTGTGTTGTAATACAAGGACTTCTGTGGCATACAGAGAGCATGTTTGGTCCTGAATAATGTTCAGACTTCTGGAGGGGATTATGGGTCCTTCTGCCCTGTTTGTTCCTTTCTGCATCATGCAGAATATAGTGATTCCTTCCAATGGAGTGTTACTTGCATCTTGCTGCTGAGGGACTTGTAGTTGAGATTAAATGATTTAATAAAATATTTTTAGTCAGAACATGTGGATTAATAATTATTTAAGTAACCATATTCAGTAGGTGTTCAAATAAAATCTTTATCTAGTTATGTACTTCTTAGATTAATTGCAACTAAGCTTGTTAAACTCATGTATCAGAGGACAAAAATGTATATTTACCAGACAGATGGTTTTGTTTCAGGGGCCGTATATAATTTCTTCTCAGTGCCTAATAATAAAGTTGTATTATTAAAGGCTTTCCTGTGTTTAACATGTATATGGAAAAGTGTGTTATGCTTATTACTCTATTCCTTAAATAAGCAGCAGTCTGTCACTCTGGGGAGCTCTCTGGCTGTCTGAAGAATTCAACCTGCTTTGACACTTACATGGCTTCTTCCTGTGAGCAGCTCAAATACCACATATTCAGCAGTAAGTTGTATACAGTCAGCTAAGGAGAGCAGTGCGCTGTAAGTGATGCTGATAACAGAAAAGACATGTAAAATTGCTTGTAAGATGATAACATTTCATAACATTCTGGAAAAGCAACCTCTTGCATTGATTTTTTTTTTTTCTCCTCCCCCCCTCTGCAAAGATGAAATGTAGTCTTTCAAGGAGTCTTATTCCTTCCTTGAAGACTTGCTATATTGATTTGAAACCACAGAGCTGAAATTGGTCATATTTTAACAGGGTTCCTTCTCTAATGACAATATATGGCCCTACTGTTTAAGTGGAAAACTTGCCGCAGTATTTCTGTTACTGGAATTCTTGCAGCAGTCGGTGAGGGACTTCTCTAAAAATCCCTTATTAGGTACTGGAAATGGAAAGCTCCCCTGGCTCCCGTGGGTTGGCTGACAGACCATGATTCCTTAGTCATGCTCCTTGGGAGTGTAGTGCGAGCTTGCTCCAGAATAGAGTAATGGGAGAGAGGAGATGCTGAGTAACCCCTGTATGAATGCAGATTTCCATTTCCTTTTTCTCATGATGTTCCATTTATCACAGGCCAGCAACCGACACGGTTCTTGTTAGTGCAACTTTTCGTTCTCTTCATTAGTGATAAATACAAGAAAACTTATCTCCCCCAGAAAAAGAGACAAGACAATTTTTCCTTCTCTCCTACCCGCTTTGCCGGACGATGAATTTAAATGCTTCTGCATATTAATTATTAGTCATTAGAACAATTTAGCTGTTGTTAAAGGCTTTGCTGTTACTCCGAGTATGTGGTAAGTTTAAGCAAAGCTTGGCTATAAAGAGGAATAGGAACTCGGGTCTAAGTAATTTGAGCCACCTGTTACATTTACAGCATCTGAACAGATTTTTCTATTTTGGAAAGGACACCGTATAAATTTAATATTAAATTAACGAATACTTTTACTGTAGAAATGTCTGTATAAGCCATGCTTCATAAATTCTACTCTGATGAAACTTAAACTGGGAAAATGGCTTAAGTTTTAAAAGTTATAAAACAGATGGTTGGAGGTTTTGAAAACTTCAGGTGTCCAAAATGTGTCATCTTACCCAATGCACAGGAAACCAGTTGGTTAATAATGTCACAAATGGTTGGAAACTGAATTAATTGCGGGTGATGCGGTCTGGTGTAATATAAACTCTTGCAGAAAGTGATGTTATTGAGGGAAAGTGAAACATAAAGCAGATGTATTGTTGCACAGAATGTAAAGACATGTTGGGCACAGATTTACTGAAGTGAGGTAGGAGCTAGACAGTGAATTTGCTATTCCTCCCCCTCCCTTTCTCCATTGCCACTGTGCTGTCCTTCTGTTCACTGCAGGAGAAATAGTTGCTGTATTTCTTGGTACCATCTTCACTTAGCGAGGTCAGTGATACTTGTGAGCTAACTGAAATTGTACATTCTAAAGTTTCTGATATAGTCACACTGGATAGAGCAGTTTTATATAAAACATATATGCCTATGTCTTTAAGCTCAAATTCTGAAGGCTTTTCAAGAATGAAACAAAGCACAAAAACCTGTTACTTAGAAACTGCTTTAATGTATTTTGGAGTAGAGAAGTTGAAGTTGCTGAGTGTTAGGGCTTGTGTAGGCTTTTGAAAAAGGACCACATGGTGTGATCTCTGCGGGCATCTCCTCCTTTGCATCTGATTCCTGCTCCTTTTCTTCTGAGACAGGACTGAATGGTAGCAAGGCGTGAGATCTGTGATGTTTGTGATAAGTCTTTCTGTTCTCTTAACTAGCTGTGGGGGAAGAATGTGATTAGAATTGGTACTGACTGTTTTTAGCAGTAGTAATTTGTGATTTGTACTTTTCTGTTTGTTTCAGAGCTTATTGCACATTGTGAAATGATTGTTGACAGTAAGTATTTGGGGAAGAATATCTCAATGCTAGATGACCAGGTGATGGTTACAGCTCAATATGGTCATATCTGAATGTAGTTGGAGAAAATCCCAGGTTAACATATCTTAGAATCTGAACTACTTGTGTTTGCTGAGGAAGGAGGTATTGGAGTTGCAGAAGGTAGCTCTGAGAAAACATGAGATCAATGCACAGCAGTGGTCAGAAACAGAGGACCAAAATAAGAACAAGCAAAGAACCAGATAAGGATGACTTTTTCCATTAGGTACAGCAGCTTTTCTGTGTTGTCCTCTCTTGCCCTTCATCTTGGAAAAAGTTATAGCAGTTGGGAAAGATACGTGAGTTCTGGGGTTAAGGAAGGGACAGAGCACCTCCTATACAAGGGATGGTTCAGTAAAGCTTGGCAAATCAGACTTGGAAAAACGTGTTTGGGAATGAAAGGTAAAATCCCTGAAAAATCATGAGTAGTGTGGAAAAAGTGAGCAAGGAACTCTTTCTGTGTGTAAGAAATGAACAAAAATCATAGAAACGTAGAATGGTTTAGATTAGAAGAGGGACCTCAAGGATCATCAAGTTCCAACCTCTTGGTTTATAGCTTCAAAAGTGGTGAACCACAGGACACAATTGCAGCAGCATATAATGATTATTAAAATAGACCAGCCAGTGGTGGAAAAGTTGTTTACCTGAAATTTTGTGAATCTGTGGAGTTGAAGTTGGGTGAATGATGGTCAATATGTCAGGAAGATACAATGATAAACTTGATCTGTTTTCACATCCATCCCAGAAATCCATTGACTTTTGTCAGAAACAGGACGCTGGGTTGGCCTTTGGCTGAACCACCAAGGCCCATGAAGTGCTCTGTGTACTTGATTGCTTCTCTTATAATACCAGGTCCTCTTTGCATCCCATTCATTCTTTTTATGCGGAAGACTTGGCTGGCAGTTCTGCAGCTTTCTTCAAGCTTTCTCTTCTGAAAACAGCCACAGACTTGCTTGGACTGATTTGTTTATCATCAGTCACTTAAGTCTCAAAGTTTTGCTAGTCAGTTTCTTCCAGAGAGGAATCCAATTCTGAATTGAACGTACCCTCCAGAAACGGAGCATCCTGTTTGATCCTTTATGAATGACCTTTGAAGTTTTTCAGTGTTTCAGGATAAGGCCTCATGCATTTGCAGCTATTGGGCCTAGTTTTTCTTCTCAAGCAATTCTTCATACTCCTCTCCTCCCCCCTTGCGATGTTTTACCTTGGAGAAGTACTTACATCCTGTAATCACCTCACTTCTCAGTCTCTCTGAAAAACTAAACATGCTGAATTCCCTAAGCCTCTCTTTATAAGGTAGCTTTCTGATCCTTCAGTCATTATTATGGCACTCCTACACCCTCTCAAATTTGTTACCGTCCACTTTAAAATACGGGCAAAAGTGCTAAGAAGCACTGCCGATGCAGGATGTAGGCTCCTTCCTCCTTTATGCTGTTTCTTCCTTAGCTCTGCTGTGGGTGCCCTTGGGGGCAGAGTTGGTAGCTGTGGGTCTGCCTGACTTGAAGGGGAAGGGGGCTTGTCATATCTAAATGTGGTTGGAGAAAATAACAAGTTATCTTATGTTAGATTTTGAATTATCTGTACTGGCTGAGGAATAAGGTATTGGAGTTGCAGCACGTAGCACTGAGAAAACATAAGATCAATACACAACAGTGGTCAGAAATGTATATAGAACGCTGGAAACTACTTTAAACAAATTGTGAACCAAAAAAAGAGTGACATTTTCCATTAGATACAGTGCTTCTGCCTGGTGCCAGGCCCCTACAATCCTCATTTCTTACTGAAGTCAGACAGCAGGTAGATTACAGCAGCACTGTATGAAATTGAAAACTGAGAATTTATCACCTTTCCTCCCAACAAGAGTGTCATGGGATAGTTTGAATCTATTTGCTGGATATTAGTCACTTAACGCATAGTTGAAGTAAAGTTTTATAGTTTGGAGCTTCATCTTCCCCCAAACTTTGAAGAGCTGCTAATTATGATATTTACTGATTTGTTTTACTGGTAAGAAAATCTGCCAGATGCTGTAATGTAGTGTGGAGTTTTTGGTTCCAGTCCGCAACCAGCATAGTTGCACAAACATTGTTCCATGCAAGCAGAATGGCGCTGCTTTTGGGGTTGTCTACCTGATATGTGGAAATTTATGAGGATTTCATTATAAAAAGCAGATCAGGAAACAAGATCTGAATTTCGAACGTCCAACTAGTATTTGGAGAGTGCTTCAATGTGTGTGTGGATTTAGTATGTATTTGAAACACTGCATGGGTTTTCATTGTTACGAGTATGAAACACGATGGAGCACATTTGGGGATTGAAGATGGAGTGCTTCCTGAGTGAGGTGGTGGAACAGATAGCAGATCTTGAGAGCATCTTTATATTTTCAATACTGTGATGAAAGAGAAAGAAGCACACTTACACTTTTCTCTCAGGTATTCTTTGCATGTATTCCCTTAAGGAAGTCTGTTTTCCTTTTTTTTCCTTGAGTAAGTAGGTAGACTGTTTGGATTTCCTAATTGACAGGTAATGCTCGTGCTGTTTGACTCTGTAAACATTTGAAATTTCATCACCTTGTTTTGAGAGGAGAGCAACAGTTTCTTCCCTGCCTGTGTTCTGATTTCTGCTTCTGCTTAAGCTGGAATACAGTGGTTGGAAGCTCATATTTCTGTTCTGTTGCTGCTACTGTCACACGTTATAGGTTGAAAACCTTTGTGATAGTAGTACTGTATTGAGAACATGTCATTCATTGTAGCAGCTGCTTTACACTGCATTTATATTTAAATAGGAGGAAGTTATCTGTTTTGAATTGTAGAACTTGTTCTGAGGCAGAGTGAATTGCTGTTCAGTCTCTTTTTTCAGCACTGATTGATCCATTTGCTTACTTATCCCCCAGAGTGGGGAGCAAGAAATCTGGAGCGAGAAAGCTTTCATTTAGGATTATGATGAATGCTTCCTAATAGCATTTAAGTTCAAAAGATCAAAGTCCTCTGGGTCTGGTTTATTTATGTAGTTTTAATTAGAAAGAGCTTCTTTAATGAAAATGCACAAAATAAAACAAGGACATCTCTTAAAGGTTATATACATATGATGGTGAGCTTTCTGCTCAATCAAGGAGCTATCTGCAATCATTTTTGTGCCAGCTGTTGCAAAAGATCTTACCCATGCTGACTGTTAGTCTTTTCTAAATTGTTTCTTTGGATGGAAATCTTTCAAATTGGTTGGTATTTATGTTGTTAAAGTGAAGAGCTTGGTTGTGGCAGAGGAAATGATTGCCAACTTGTTCCAGAGTGATTTTCCTTTTATGAATGAATACTCTTGCAACTGAGGTTGGTGCTGTGTTGAGCATGCTGAGTTGTTGAACTGTGGGTGCCCCATGTCTCTCTGGTTGCCTACCCGATTTTGTGTGATGAAGGAACAGTTCTAATAGTTCCATTCATTTTCTTAAAACTGAAAATGAGGAAATGTAAGCAACTGTGGTTGTTTGACCAAGTATGTTAGTAGTTGTACTCTTTTATTTCATTGCTTAAAAGCTAAGCAGAATTTGCTATCTATGCTTTGTTTTGTTTTTTGCTTTTCTGCAATGAGTACTGCAGCTCAGTCTTATATGATGCTGGTTGTTGGGGGTATTTTTAGAAGATGTGTGTGTTTGTTGTGGCACTGGGATGCCTCCCATCCAGGAATGGATGTGCTGTGCCTCCCAAATTGCTGTGTGCAGACTGACCAGGAGCTTGTCTGCTGCCTGGCTGTACCTGTGTCATTGCTGGAACTACTCTGGCATCAATGCCATAGTAGTAATGGACAACAAACAATTTGATCTATCAAGAAGCAAGAGTTAGCCTATCTCATAAGATTCATCAGAAAAATAGGCTTAATTATTTATGTGCAGTTTAGTCACACAAGTGGGAACCATTTGATAGAGAGAAAGGAAATAAATCTGGCAATCAAAAATGCTCAGAGTAGCTGAAATTTGTGATTATTGTGGATTGCAAACATATTTATCCACACTGATAAGTACATTGCATGCATTTACCTGAACATTGGAATCACCATCTCTTACTTCCCTGTAAGGGAAGGAGAAATATGTAGAGAACTTGAATGTTTGCAACATATGGCTGAAATATCACATACACCAAAGATCTAAAAATCAAAGTTGCTGTTTCCATGACAACTGTAGCTGAGCAAAGAGTTCTTTTCATAAAGGCAGGAGATGTGCACTTCTAAAGTTCAGAGTCTGGGAGCCTGATTCTTAGGTTGCTTTAGGGTCTGTGTATAGATCCCCAGGGAGGTGCTATTTATGTCCGCATCCACTTGTAGCTTGGAGTGTCGCTTGTTTCCATCTACTCCCTGCAAGGCATACTGGTGGTAGTAGAGTGTTTTTAAGATAACTAATTGGTATGTCTGACATTGCAGATGGTGATATCAAACTATGAAGTAAAAGCACCTTGGCAAGGAGGAGATTTAAATGGAAAATAAGAGCATTTCTGTCTTTAGTCTTATGGATGTGGGATGATGAAAGCTTTGATCTGCAGATTTTGCTAATCTGAATTATTGTAATGCCAATGAATCATGGAAGTTTACATTTTCTTCCTTCTGAACTGATGCTCGTTGTTTGTTTTATCACAAAACGGGAAGAGTGAATCTTGGCCATGGCCACCCAAAATGTCAAAGTGAATAAACCAGTGTGCTACATATGGCCAGTTCTGTGTAATTCTAAGATTGTAATTGTGTATTTATTACACTCAACTCCAGTTTAATGTAGATTTTAGATTTTAGACTGACATTGGAACAGAAATTTCATAAGAGTATTTACTCTTTATGCTTTTTTGAGTACTCAGAGATATCAAGGGTGGATTAACCAAATCCATCTGCAAGTCATTTTCCTTCATGCAGGCTGTCCAGCTGAGAAGCTTTATTTTATTCAACTATTCAACTGATGCAGATATTTCAAGTCTTTTTTTTTTTTTTTTTGCTAATCTCCAGTCTCATCTAAACATCTTTAGAATATTATTAAAATAATTAAAATGAATTATTTTAAATATAAAATATTGCATAATATAAAATTAATTAAAATTATTAAGTGGGTAATCTAGACATGTCATTTTTGGTAGGAAAAAAATATTACTAGAGTAGAAAAAAGGGAATAAGTAATAAAGTAACTTTTTAAAGTTCATCTTTTTCCCAAATTAAGAAGCAATTCTTCATGAAAACTCTTAAATTGTAACTTAACTTTCAATAACCCCCTTGGCCTATTTTGATATGGAGCGTTCAGCACAGTTTGTGTATTTGGGCTTCAGACTGGATGCTTGGTGAGAAGCTCAAGTACATTCAGGCAATTTTTATCACAAATTACTTGAAGGACTGAGGAATGAGGGCAGAGAGGCTTCACAGAGCACAGACATGTGAAGTGTCTGGTTAGATTCTGCAGTCAGAAATTCACAAGATTAATTTGCAAAATGAAAATAAAACCCTATTAATTAACATCTGGAAAAGCAATAAGTTATTAGCAAATGCCTACCAACAGGCTATTCCCTGCTTTCTGTGATTTGGAGTCTTGCGGAAATTGCTGCTTTTCTCCATTCTTCAGTGGGAAGCACCCTTTTGTTTCAGTATGTTATGGATGAAGACTGCAATGGAAATTTTAAGTTTGCTTTTTAAGTGACATTGATTTGGGGGGGAGTATTTAGAAACTGAGCTGTATTTCCTGACAAATGGTTCTATGGTTAAAGTTTTAGTTATTACTTGAGGTAACTGAGTATGTTACAACTTTTGTCTTTGAAGTCTTGGCTTGTTCATCAGGTTTTGGGATTGAATTTGTAGGTGGCATTTTTGTAAAAAGTCTCACCCAGATGAAACATTTTTCTTCTGATTCCTTAAGAGATGCAGATGTATCACAGCCTGAACGTGGTCATCACTGGAATTAAGTTCTTAAGTACTATTTCCAGAACTCAGTACCCTGGAAAATATTGCCTTTCATTGCAGGGTAAGTTTTGTGGGGGTTTTTTGGTGTTTTTTTTTCTTTTTCTTTTTCTTGTTTTTGTTTTTACATCAAGTTGAGGTGATCTTCCTCAGTTTCTACAGGTGTTAGATCACATCACAGCAAAACTGTGTTTTCTGAGCAATGTAGAGTTTGCAGAACCTTGACAGAGCTTGCACATACCTCTATAGAAGAGCATCAGTTTTTCTGTCACTTCTATTTAATGGACAAAAAAAGAAATAATAATATTTTGCTAGATTTCAAAATGGGCTTCTCATGACTGATTTTCAGGCTCCATTTTTGTAGATGGAAATGTCTTTCAAGGGTAGCTTGTGATCCTTTGTTCTGTTTGAACAATGTATATATAATTGATATAGTTCCTTTGAA
Source organism: Excalfactoria chinensis (assembly GCF_039878825.1). Lineage (NCBI taxonomy): Eukaryota > Metazoa > Chordata > Aves > Galliformes > Phasianidae > Excalfactoria > Excalfactoria chinensis. Next base: position 9,053,826 of record NC_092832.1, read on the forward strand.
AGTAATCTTTAAACAGAGTTTGAGTGTCTTTGTTAAAATGGTTAAATATTGATTAGCAGGAGACAAATCCTATGTCACCCAGCTTAGTTCACAAGTGAGGAGGGTACCAAGAGACTAGTTAATTATCATTGACAGTGCTGTTAGTGTTGTATTTGAGTATTGAAAGCACAGATGAATTACTATATTGAGTTGAACCTTGTGTCCCTGAAGCATTGGACTTGTGGCATTTTTTTGAAGTTTTTTCTTAAGGAACTGCTATTTTGGCATAAACACATTTTCTCTCCTGACATTTTTTCTCTGTATGTATTTCGCTTCCTTTTGCACCTCTAAGGCTTTCATATCTCTTTGTTTCTTTGTGTTGTTTGTTTAATTAAAGAAATACAAGTGGTTAAGAATGTAAGTGTTCAATTATGTTCAATTATGGTGGCTTGAAGGCATCTACCAAAGAATGGTTTCTTGCCTGGGGGAGGATGTAACTGAAGATGGGTGAGAAACCTTTCACACAGACATTCAGGGTGTTACTAAGCACATTAAGAATAGATTTGCAATTCAAAATCCATATCCTTCTTGTATTAATAAAGTCACAATAAAATGATTAAAGTCAAGCTATGTTTCTACTTCCTGGAGCTGGAGCCGGATGATTTGAGGACCATTCCAACCCAAACTGTTGTGATTCTAAAGCAAGTCAACTGTATGTTAATCATTTAAATTCTGCCTTTAATAATTTAATATCAATTGCTACATGTCAATACAAGCTGGCAAAACAAACAAACAAAAAAACATAATCTTTGTGATTTTTTTTTTTTAACTAAGTAGAATTCTTCCTACAGAGGTAAGTTAACTATTTCATTTTTCTCTGTTGTATTTATGTAATGTAAGATTGCCAGTTGTATTTTTTAATTCAGTAGTGTGTATGACACATTTGAAATACCTCATATGTATTTGATCTAACACTGACTTTAAATAGCAATTTGCTCTTAGCAAGATTAGCCCGGGGCCTCTTTCAGCTGGGGTTGAACACTGAAATATTTAATGCATTGACGAGTTTCTAGTAAGGGTCTGGGTCATATGAAGATCTGACATCCATCACTTGCATCTTTCTTTGTTTCTGCCTTAGGACTTTTACACATCTGGGGTTTTAGAAGCAAAGTGGTGAAGAGTATAGGCATGTAAGTCTGCCTTGTAGACTAGTCAGACTTAACAGAAACAATCTGGTAAACTTCTTTGTAATTTAAATATGTGTGTGTATATATTAATAATTATTTCACTTCCAATTTATATTTCTGGCTGTTGAGTTAATGTCAAAAAATGTATATACAATACACTTAAAGCAAGCACAAAGTTGCCAGCATGTAATAGTAACAGTCTGGAGGGCTGTCCGTTCTTACCATTCATATATGTTTGAAATAATCTGTTCAAGTATTAAGTGTACACTTACAACTCTTGTTCTTTGGCAATGCTGCCAATAAAGATGTATGAGTAAATAAAAAAGTGTAAGTTGCATTACCTGTGGAATACTGCTTAGCATTTGCATAAACATACATTTACCAAATTGTACCAAGAGGGAAAACGCAACATAATCATATCATAATTGCATAATCAATTCACTGATTATATTTTCTCCCACGATGCAATTTAGTAAACAGAAGTTTGTGCGAGTATGAAACAGTCTCTTGCTTGCTGTGATTTGTTTACTAAGTTTTGGGTAGCTTTTTAAACTCTAGAAATAGTAAGAAACATCTTGTTTCTTATTTATCAATGTTATGAGTCAGTGGTAGCATGTGGAGTATCACTGAGTATAATGTTCATTCATACATGCTGTATTGAGTTTGAGATGTTGTGCTCTCTTTGCATAGGACAGGGCATATATTGTAACTGCAGTTACTGACACAGGGATATAGGTAACTAGTCAAGTGCCAGAACCTTGTCATGAAAGTGGTTTCCCTATTTCACTGTGGTGTAATGATGGGGATGGGCAGAACGAGGAAGCAGTAGGAGTTACTGTGTAGGTATGTGGTACTCACATGTCCTGTTTGTGTGTAAATTAACTGGATGTTGTTTACTTCTGTCTTGCTATTTTAAAATTTCAGTGTTTCTTTGTATACATCAGCAGATTCATTATAGAGCTGCTCACTGACAAGTAGAGTATGAAATCTGCAGGAATATGGAGTAAATCAGAAGGCAGCTTTGTAGCTCTGAATCACTAAAAGCCCTGAGAAAGGTGGTGGCTAAATACATACAGTCAACAGAGATACAAAGGAATGTGCAAGACTTAAAAGATGCTTTCTTCTTTAAGCAAGGGCATGCATTACCTGCACTTCCCTAATATATTCAAACAAACTTTCAAGCTTTTATCTTTATCGGTACTGAGGCTTCCAGCCAGGACATTTAATCTGAAACAAAACAGTCTTGGGAGCTAATGTGGGGGGCTGATGTTTGGGTCCAAGCTCCTCTGGGTCTGGGTTGTTTGCATGCTTCCTATACTACTTTCATATGAGTAAGCTCACTTGATCTTGCTCAGAGTTGTTTTGGAGGAGAGCCTGTGTAGTCCTCAAACATGATTATTTATTTTTATTTATTTATTTTTTTTCTGGAGGAAAGGAAATCATTAGAAGTCAAGAAGTGTAAGGTATAGATTTTTTTAGGGTGAGTATCTGTCTATGACTTGAGAGAAACAACTCTAAGGACTTATTTCTGTAAGTGCTTGCTTGAATATTACTGTTGTATAAAAATGTAACTCAGTTATTTCCTTAATTAGACAGGATTTATTCCATGATTTCTTAGGTCCAGAATCCTTTTAACTTCAGTGAGCTAATGGGTGCTTCTCTACAGGTATAAGAATAGGCAAGTACATGGCACTAGTTTTATGTGTGCAAATTATGGCTTCTAGTTTACATAAGCAGTATTTATGTCAGCAAACGGATGGTGTTGCTTGTTTTTGTTTTTTTTTTAACAAGCACACCAAACATCAAGCCTTGCCTTGGTGTTGATGGACAAAGTGGTACTGGCTTTTACAGTCAGCATTATTCTACACCTGTTAAGTGGTGCATTCATATAGATGACTGAGCACATGTTTGAGTTGTTAAGGATGCTTTTTTAATGGACAAGATGTAAGTCATAAGAGAATTAAGAAAATCACACCTTCAAAATAAGTAAAAAGGAATGTTTGAGGAACCAAAGATTCATGGTAATGAATCATTTTAAATGTGAATAGTCCTGCAAAATGAATAGAAATACTTGTGCTGAATTATCTTCTTGAACAGGAAACTGAATTATTATCAGTATCATCAGATAGGACAGGATTATATGTTTATCTTGCTTGCATACAGAGATCTAAGCTCAAGAAAGAATTAAACTCCTGGGGCACATTGTTGGTCAGTGTGCTGTCTAACTGAGTTTTCCTCCCTTTCTGAAACAATGAGTAGAACTTCTTTCCCTTCTGAATAAGTGAATGTAGCTTGCAAAATTGGTTTTGCTGTCTGTTTCTGCTTTAGAATTTCTGATGTTAGGAAGTGCTGTTACAAGCATCTTGGAATACAAGGCTTAAATTTGCTTACTTTTCCATTAAAATGCAAGTTGCTCATGTCATGAAATAGTTGTTAGTTTTTAGTAAGGCTTGTCTTTAAAAGCTCAATCGTGTTAACAGGGAACCTGAAATATAGATCTTGTTTCTTTTACTATCTGTTTTAAGTGTCTTAACTGTTATGTTCTGTTTTGGGGTTTCTTGTAAGTTAGCTTTCATATTACACTGACAGTGAACAAGTTTTCAGAGGAATGTTGCTTTTCTGATAGGCAGTCTAGAATCCAGACATTATTAATTCATTCCTCAGTGTTCTAGAAGTCTTGGTGATGTACTTTGACATACATTGGTTTTGGCAGCAATGCTGACTTAAGCATATCCAACGCCTTGTTATTGCTTATTCCAGGTTCTGTGTAATCTCTTTATATGACACAGAAGTAAACTGAATCAAGGACTTCTTTCACCAGGTAGCAAAACTGATAGTGGGAGGTATGAGGACAGAAGGGAGCAGTGGAGAGCATTGGTCTTGTTTCGTTCCCCTTTATTTCTCAGAAGACATTCATAGAGGGAAGCTAGCTTCTGCTGGTGCTACCAGAAATAAGAACAGGAAATTGTGAAGAAGATGATCTCGCAGTAGGGTAGCAGGAAGATGATGAACAAGTATATTTCTCCATGTTATTGTGGATATCTGTATCTGTCATGGTAACTGTTGCTTGGGAGGTCAGTAGAGATGCTGCATTAATACTTACTCTATCTATTTATCAAACGTTCTTGGTCTTTCCAGTATCTAAAAAAGACAGAACCAGAAGGCTTGCTAGCTTCACTAAAGACAATGATGCTTCTTGGCAGAAGGTGCGGCAGTTTAAGAAATTGGCTGGGTTGGCAAATGCAATTTGATTTGAAAGGCATAAGTTGTGAAGGTGAACTGCAGTCTGAGTAGCAAGAGATTTACTGCTTGTTCTTTGGATAGCCTGGGTAACCAGGAAAATATATTTGTTTCCAGCTGGCCAAGTGATTGCAGCTTGCGGCTTTTCTTTGAGGATTTGAACAGAACTGCAGGCATCCATCTTTGTCATCTTTAGACTTGATTACTATAGCATACATTTTCTTTATGTGCTTTATGCCTGACGTTTTACTCTAATCAGCGTTTCCAAGTGGAACTGCTTGTAATTGGGCTTGCTAACCTAATGCTGTGTATTTTGCACTGTTTAAGTTTACTCTTGCAATTGCTTAGTATTTGAGTATCTGACACTTTATAAACCTGAAGACTGACTATATGTTCTCATCATATCTCATCTTCACACTTTGAACAGATTTAATCCTACAAATTCTATGTAATTATTAAGTAGCATCCTGTTCAATTAAGGCCTTTCTGTTTTTCTTGAAGGCCTGACAATCTTGCTATTACCAAGACTTTATCTGTTGACCATGCTGTGTGGATTAGTAATACTTTTATCTTTGCTTATTGAGGTCCATCTCACCTTCTTCAACTAAGAACAGATATTCCTTAATTCTTATTTTTAGTTGAGCATTGTTGTTTTATTTTTCCCCATGATCTCTTGCAGTTATTATAAGAATTCTACTACTTTTAAGCCTCTGAAAATATCTGAGGTTCTGTACTCCTTAATAGACAGTGCTTCAGCTATGACAGCAATAAAAGTAGAGGACTATGGAGATTTTATATTGAATTTGCAGCTGTTGAAAATGATATTCATGGTTTCTTTATGCACACTTGATACCAACTCTCACCAAAAAAAGGCCCTCAAACCAAACATCAGTCTTATTTCAGGCTTTAAATCTTCATGATATCTACGAATCCATAAAAAGCAAGGAAGCACCCCACTTACCTCTTGATACTTTGCATACTGCTTGCTTTTAAAATGCTATATTTATAAAGATATTTCAGGTTATGCACATAAGGGAATGCAACAGTTTAAATGATGTCTGAAGAAATAAAGAAGTAGCTTACCAAATAGTCTGCTTTATTTATGGCCTGACAGCTTGCTTGTGCTGTTGGACATATAGGTTTGGACAAGCGTATTTGCAAAGGTACTTTAGAAATATTTCTTAGCACTAGCTCTGTAGAAAACCTATTGACCTGTAAAAACATGTTGCTGAGTGCTGTATGCTCATCTGGATAGTAAATGTATTTTGTTATTCATTTCTGGTGATAGTGATCCCAAAGAAGTTCTAATGCATGCCTTACTGAAAGAGCTTGGGTTTTCCTCAGTACTTACAATCAAATGCTATTCAGTTTATCTTCTTTTGTGTAACAGTATCAAAGAATGTCATTCAACATGCAGTTAGAAGAATAAAAATATGACAATTCTGGAAATAGCACGATGTAAATAGTGTCTGCATTTCTTCATAATTAAGTAAAACTGCTTCATGATTTAATAGATTTATGGACTGTTCTTGATCTGGACTCGATGTGAAAATAAAATCTTAGTCACAGATCATTCTTCTAGCATAGACTGCTAAGGATGTTGTCTTAGCATAATTCCTTGACTCCTTGAAACCCCAGTTCATTTTTTGGCATTCCTAAAACATTATTGCATTGTACTCACTGCTTAGCTCTGATCTGCTGTTGTTCTTCCATCTGTATTTCTTTCTTGATTAAAATGGGAAGTTTCTTAACTATTTTAAATTCACATGTTTTTCATTGCAAGTAGTAAACTGTTTATCAACATTTATTTCATGTTTTACCTTAAAGTTATTCATAGATGTTTTAGAAACAAACAGAATAGCCAGTAGAATTGGTTCACACTGCATCACTCTCATTCTGGGTAGTAAAAGTGTTTAAGACAGACTCGAGACTTATTGCAATTTTTTTTCTTTTTAGAAGAGAATGTTTTTCATATGCTCAGTAAAATAGTTCACTGTAACTAAACAATTAAAACAGGCCTTAGGCAAATTTTACTGATCGTTCCTTCAAGATATACCTGTGCTGTTCAGAACTTGTGAGAAATATTTTGTCTTCAGAAACACAAAAACAAAACCAAACCGTGATGCAAACCCAAAACGTAAGTGCTTTGTCATCTCAGCAACTTCTGGACATATTCTTTTAGATGAGGAAGGCCGTACCCATCAAATGTTACCTGGCAGTGGTAAGTCCTGTGCAGCCATTTGGGCTGCTGTGCTGGTATCTACCACAGCGCTGGGCATCCTAGTTCCAGACTAACTGGATTACGCTCTTCTTCTACTTGCACCATGTGCACTGGGTGTAGATGAGAATAGTTCTGTGCCTTCCTTCTAAGGCCTGAGATCCAAGGAAAGTGCTTTGAACTCCCCCCTACCCTGACTTGTAATGCAGGAATGCATATGCTAGAGATTTGTCTGCTCATTTAAAAGAACAAACAAACAGATATGACACAAGGGGCCTGTTAAAAAGACAACAGAAGCTATTGAGACATCATTGATCTCTGGGGAAAAAAAGAAAAAAAGAAAAAGCCCCAACATAATTGAAAATAAGTAAGAGAGAAACAACTACAATTTACAGTTATTGATAGTGTTGTATTGAAATGGTGAAGTGCAGATTTCTGGTAGGGTGCAGCCTGTCAGAGGCTTGGGTTGGAACACAATTATGAAACAGGCATTCTGATTACCTCCTGCAAAAACACCAGCATCCTGATACATCTGCTCCCTGCAACTTTGTTTTTTCTTCCCTTGACTTGATAATGCAAAATTCCTTTCGATTTTAGTGTTGGGATGTCAGCTTTTTTTTTGCTGACACATTTCCCATTGATTTGGCAAGGAAAGTATTTAAAAATAGGCTTTTTAAAATGTATCGGGGTACGAAAGGAAATGTTTATCCTTGTTTCCATTCATGTCAGAGGAAGAAGAGGTTAATAAGAGCTCTGCAGACTTACTTAGTACACTGAAATCTTTATAATCCAAAACTCTATTAAGTATTTAAAGTTAAATTAGGTGTCTATCCTTCTGGCACCAAATGAGATGAGGAGAGAGACCTGTTGCTTTACTATAAATTGTAATGAAATTTCAGAATACATTGACAGGCTCTGTAGTGCATCAATAGGGCTGCACTAAACTGCTGGCTGCTTTCCTTAGGGTACCTTCCATTACTCTGAAATGCACAGCAAGCTGCTTGTAACAGTATTTTCTCATGAGAATAGCGGTGAATTAAGGCCTGGTTTTTTACATTGACATTACCAGCTCTGCCGCTGCTTGCTGACAGGGAAATTCAGTACCGTTTATGGCAGCATTTCCAACTATTATTTGTGTTGTTTTGTTGGTATTGTGCATTATAAATGCCATCAATTCCCTAATAAAAGAGTGTTCATGTAAATAACGTCTGTATAATATTTAGAAGTTGACTGAGTTTATTTACATGGACAGAGGCAATGTGCTGCTTGACAGCCATTATAGCAAGGTTACATTTGTTTTAATAAATGGGTAATTATGTGCAGTCTGCCAGTTATAGGTAATGTAATTCTCAATTACATTATAGTTTGTGATTGTATTGATTGGATCTGCTCTGGGACTATTGATTACTGTTTGGAAATACTTCTTAACAGCTTTGTAGGAAAACCTGAAAATCTGGGAAGCTGTCATGTGCTTCTGCATTCCTCTAAATAGCAAGGTATTAAGAAGAAAATCACTTTAGGGCATATGGTTTCAAACACTGATTTAGATTATTAAGTTAGAGCAGTAAATGGTTTTACAGAGCAGTAAGAGCTCTCCATCTCTTTGGGCTTTGCAGCCATTGTGGGACATGTGAACATGTAGAATGATGAGTTGCTTCCTAAGCTACGTCACTGGACTTTGGAGTACCTGGGATGATTAAACGGGTGGTTTGAAAGGCAGCATCTGTTTCCAGAACCTTTCACTCTATGATTTCATTTTCTAAAGCTGATTAGTTAATGACATTATTATGTAATTCACTGGGTAGACTAGGTTATGAATTAATGGTTTCTTATTTTAGCCAGCAAACTGAACCTCCTGATTCATGATAAACTGTGGTCAGCATTAGATATATTTTAAATTCTTTATTAAAGTGCTCAGTTCACTTTTTAATTCTGTGAAGGATTTTTAAATGAGGCTAATGCTTACTGTGTAAAGCAAGTCTATTTAATGCCTCCAAGAAAAAAAATCACAGTGTGTATGTGGTGAAACAGACATATCAGTCACGGACACTGCAAAGAATTGATCTCATCTCCAGATGTACAAAAAGTTGACTTAAATATTTTAAGATCTGTTTTAACGTTATCAAAATGCAAAAACAAAGTAGTAATGAGGTGAATCTAAAGGTCAGCAATCATACTGTGATACGGCTACCTCATCAACAGGGAAAACTGAGGAGTATAGCCAAATTCTTATGGACCGCTGCAAATGTTTTTGAGGCTAACACTGCTGACATTCTCCTTTGTAAGACTGGCCTGACTTCCTCTTAACAGAGACTTAATTTTAGTTAAATAAGGCATACTCTTAACAAGCTAAATAAACATAGTGTCCACAATTATTATCAGAGAGAAAGAAGCACTTTTTACATATGTACAAACCTGTTAGTCATGTATTCCTTAATGAATGTTGTTTAAAACAAATGATCATTAAACATTTCCTTTTAGTGTAGGGGCGTGGGGAGGGGAGAATGGGGCAACATGCACTTTGAATGAATCTGTGAGAAATTCCTTCACTTTGGCTTTCAGACAGCTTGACAACTCTACTAAATCATTACTGATAGAGTGCAGCAGCATCAGATGGTACCAGACCTTGTTAGAGCAACATGTGTCAAGCTTGCAAGTCTCAAAGGTCACTCTCAAAGGTTGTGTATGTACAGCCACAGATTTGTGGTGTTTTTTTTTTTTTAATCAGGTATTCTGTTTGTCTGTGTGGAATCCATGTTGGTGAAACAAAAATACCAAATTCCCAAATAATTGATACGTGAACATCCAGTTGCAATGAAGTGCCATATCACTGATATACTGGGCCTTATTCTCAGGGAAAAATACAAGATGTCCAGATAAGATAAGTCTAACAACTGGAATTTAAAATCTAGTTGAATGCTGTACACCTTTTTCTTGATAGAGGTGCTGAATTTGATTGCCTTTTTTTTTTTTTTTTTCCTCCTTCTAACCCTCCTCTAACACTTGTGACAATCTTTTTGTCTCTTTCTGCAGACACTAACACCTTGCTCCCTTGTTAATAATCTTTTTGAATGCCAGCTATCCTTTTTATCTCGAGAGCTAATTAGTATAGTTAAACTTAACTATAAAACTGTAATTGGTTTTGGCAGTGTTGCTTCTTGTCAGATGTGACCCTTCAGGAACTGAAGAATTGCCCACCTGTTTTGGATTTCTCTTTTTTTCTTTTTCTTTTTTGCACAAGTGGATCATTTGGGTAAATATGGAATGTATTAGAGAAATGAGTAGGGAAAGGTAAACTTGGTGATTTTTTTTCCCCAGTTAGTTGTGATGTCCACTGAGGATGACAGTAGACATCAGCAACTTAACTGATGCTGATAAGATATTGCTCTTCATGCAGCAACATAATTGAATTATCTGCATTGAGTCTCAGCTTCATCTCTGCTGTCCAAATTGTCTGCAGTATGCAAGATTAAGACATAGTGCAGTGTGTTTTTAATGTAGCTGCTTCAGTGGCAAGTACCCAAACAGGTAATTTTATGCATGTTAGGGTGCTGTGTTAGTAACATAATAGTGCATAAGGTGATAGTGCAGCATCAGTACTATCTGAGAAAATACTTCTGGGAAGTAGTAGAAGATAAAATGTGCGTTCTGTAATGCTGCTGAGGTTTTTTTTCTTAGAAACTAATTTGAGTGGGATTTCAGGAGGCCCTTTTTGAAATATCAACTGCTCTTTTGGGTCAGTAAGGGCTAGGGAGAACTACAAGTCAAACTGATACCATGATTGAAGTCTGTGTTCAGGGATTTATGCAGGTTAGCTTCAAATTCTGTTGGTTGTGCATGCTATTGGCTTCTTTCTGTATGCATTGCTTCTTTGTTTATTAAAAATGGGAAGAAACATCTTTCACAAAAGCATCTCGGAGTCTTGCTCCGAAGGCGTGCAGAGTTCATGGCTGATGTGGCAGGTTTCTTCACAAAAATTCCTGCAGTACAAGAAAGCAGCACCCTGCATTAAAACGCTCTGGAAGTGGTTGAATTAAAGACCATTGCCTACTAGTCTGGTGGTTCTTAGGGATATTTCCTTTTTCCCCTCTTTAATAAAAACCTCTTGTATGGAATGTCCTTTATTTTAGGAGTTCACCAGTTTGGAAGTGAATAGCTTCAAATAAACAATGAAATTTTCCTGTCATCAGCTGTTATTTTTTGTCACTTCTTCTGTGAAACTGTTCCCGTTCAACATTTAAAAACACTCTGCTTGCCAGAAATTTGAACTTTGTGGCCAGTACTGATTTCATGGAGCTGCACTCATTTCTAAGTTTGGTAATTTTTCTGTGCTGTGTTGTTTCCCTCTCATCGGCAGTGAAGGAAAAGCAGATTCTGGGGTGGAGAAAGCAGCTCTGTTTCAGCATTCCCAGCCCTTTGTTGTGCTCCAGAGAGTGAAAAAAAATCATTGTAGGTCTGGAGAGAAATCTTTAGAAAAAGAGCTGGGCAATCAGAAAGTTAGCACCAGCTATCAGAAACTGAGATGAGAATTCAGTTTGCAAGGAGCCCAGCTCCTCTCTTGGCCATGGAATCGATAGGAACTGGTTCTGAGCCTTGAGGCCCTGAGAAACATGAAAACTTGATGCCGTCATCATGAAACTGCTTTTAAATCCTGTGTGTAGATTCATGGGATGTGGTAAATGGCTGATCTGGAGACACCTATGAAGATGATAACAGGATAAAGCTTCAAACTAAACTGTATTCGTGTTTCTGTTATCCTGGAATACCTATTCTGTGACTGGCATTTCCTTCTCTTCTTTTAATGTGCATTTTAAAGTCAAAAAGTGCACTGTTTGTGTTGCCTAAGTTTATTCACTGTTTTTGATTTCTGTTTTCCAGTGCTGTATAGACACCAGAGTACTGTGGCAGCAGTAGTTTCAGTGTTTATTGTCTAAAAATTGTAAATATGCAGCAGTTTTTCAGGTGTTCTACAAACTTGACTAAACTAATTGCGCTCCTGGGAAAGAGACAAAGAATTCTTTCTAATAGACTGTTTGACTAAATGTAAATCAGACCATCGCCAGATGTGAAACTTCATGTAGTGGTATATTTAAGCTGGCCTTAAAATGTGCGAGTTCTCATTGTTTCATCCTGCATTAAGCTTCCGATGTATATGCTGCAGAAATTTAATAGTGTTAATGTAGTCCCTGGCTCCTAATGAATAACTTGCAAATGAACTGGACTGACACTTTCTCAGCATATTGTGTTTGCATCCTAATGAACACATTCTGCTTGGTCATGATCAAAATACGAATGCATTTCCATAATGTTAATCAAGCACTTGTTCTTAGCATTTGGAAAAGGGCAGGACTTAAATTTAATTTTAGTATGTGCACGTATCTAACACAAATTTAACAGCTAGTTTAAAATACAAGTTGCTGTCATAGTGAAAACTGATATTAACTATCCCTTCTAAAAGCTCCATGCTAAATGTTCTTTTAGAATGTTTTATAGATTGATATTTTATAACTCATTCCTATTGCTTCCTCTCCAGGCATAAATCTTAGCTGAACTTTCCCTAATCTTTTTCAACCCGTTTAATTTAGATGATCACTTTCTATTTTTAGCCGTTCATGGAGAGATAATTCTTAATTTCTAGTTTGGTGCCACTTCATCTGTGGAACCGGAGTGCTTAAAAACAAGTGCTTAAAAACATCCTGTGAAGACTTTTCTTAGAGCCTGAAGGAAGCAGTTTTGTTAGCAGTAATTGTGCCTGTAGTGGTTCTGGACCTGCTCTGAAGTTTCGGTGTGGTTCCAAAGTGCCTGGAATCAGGTATCATTTCACTTAGGCGTCCAACTTTTCCCCTTTTCTTAATTGCGATAAAAATCCTAAGCAGACAGTTTGAAGAAGCTGTGTCCCTGGTCGTTCTCACAAGTAGAACCCCCTGTTTTCCATCAGCTTCTCACTAAGATCAGTGACATGTGCTATCAGTGTTGGAACATGGAGCCTTAGGCTGTACCTTTTATTCGGAGGTATGCTTGCACAAGTTGTTTTCATTTGGAAAACCAGCATACCTGTGAGTCAAAGTGTAGGCTGACTGCAGGACAGAAGAGAAGTTAACATTGGATAGTAACAAAGCAAAGACGAGTTACTTTCTCGTGTTGATATTTATCCATATATGATGACCTCAGCTTTGTGGGTTTTTTATTAGAGCCTGTGGATTTACCAAGAAAATTTCAATTTTTGCCTTAATTCTCCTTATGCAAAACAAATAATGATCTGGTTTTCATCATCCCAAACTTCTTTAGTCTGATGCCTGTCAAAGCTGCCTGGTTCTAAGGGAAACACCTTGACAGGTATTTCATTCTAGTGTTCTACCCAGACAAAGCAAAAATGACAGGAGGGTCAAAGGAAGAATAACTCTTCAGTCCTGGTAGGTGCATTTTGCTGTATTTTGATGTGGCTGTTGGAAAAGTGCATTTGTCCTCAGTGTCCCATGTTGTTCTGCCTTGTTTCTGTCATGTGTGCTTTCCGAGATGTAGAGCAAGGCCTGTTCTCTTCCCTGGTGTGGAGAGGGGCTTCTCATTCTCTGCCACATTCAAGCAGCTCCATACAGTTCCAAGGAGCTGGCAAATACTGCTCTTGACAGATGGCATTTTTAGGAAAGCCAAACAAAAGCTCATAACTTCTGCCTTCGCCTTTGCTAGGAGCAGATACTGCGGTAGTAAACCACGAGTTTAATGACCAGCCTTGTAAAGACAGTTACTGGGTTTGATTTTACAGAGTGTGACTGCTTTATGATGTGTGTATAGCAACTGAAGTTGTGTAGTGAGAATATGAGAGTGTGTAGCAGAGATCTTGTTTTGAGATGGAACTGTTTTGGTATTCCAGGTTCCTTGTGAAACTAATTAGCAGTTCCCTGCGGTGAACTTTCCAAGGCTCTGAGTAGTCCTTAGATTCATTTGCTGCTGGGAAGAGCATTGCAAGCAAATGTGCAATGGCCTTTTCTAGATGGGTACTGAGAAGGGGCAACTCATGAAGGGTGGCAGCAGAGCAACTGAGCAGCTGCTTTGAAATCAGTGTTGTATCTTCTAACACTTTCTTTCAGATATCCAGGAGCACTGTTTAGTTATTTTACTGGCAAATCTGTTCCCACGCAGAGGAAGTTCTGATTTTGGTGCCATCAGATTTTCTGCTGGGTCCCTGCACTTGAAGTAGGAAGAAATTGATCACTTAGCATAAGTTTCATTTGCATAAGTGTGCTATATCTGTGCTGCAGAATTACGTACTAGCAGTTGGAGCAGCTGGATATTGCACGCCTGGAACTTGAAAAAATTACTTTAATTTGACATTTTTGTATTTTTTTTAATTTGTCAGGGGGGTTGTTTCATTTTATGGAATAGTTGAATAGAGAAACTATGATTGAAGTACTGATCTCAAACATCCAGTCTGTGTGTGAGCTATCAGCACACTTCCTACATCAGTGTTTTATTCTGTGTTATGATGCAGGAGTTTTACATCCTGTTTAATTTTTAAGCAAAGTATAGGGATGAAAGTGCACGAAGCAGGAAACAAATACAACTAAAACAAACAAAACAAAGCCAACAACAAACATTCCCTTTGTCAGTGTAGTGATTATCCAGATCTTGACATATACAAGACAATTTAAGAATAAGCATTTCTGATTGATTTTTGTTTGTCTGCTGCTCACAGCTTCTTCAAAGTGAAGGTGAAATCCTTCTAGGAAGCATTCAAATACTATCAAAAAGACAAAGCCAAACAAACGCCCTAACAAAGCGTTTAAAAATTAAAGTTGAGGTAGCAAGTGTTGGCAAGAGAATAGAATCTGCCAGTTGCTGAAGTAGAAGGAAACTGTTCTCTCAGCTGCAAAAATGTGTGGTTTGTGTTTATTTTCTGTAGGTGTTTTTGTCCTAGGGGAAATACCTTGCAGCTGCCTTTATCCTGAGCTTTGGCAAGCTTCAGCAAAGATGGATAAAGAATTATTTTAGATAAGAATGTTTCCATCCTTAAGTGGTAACCTCTTTATTCTTGTTGTTTTGTTTTCAAGTGTAAATGGAAACTAGGCAACAACAACTTGAATGCAAGCTCCTTAGTGTTTGGGAGTATTTAAGGCAGAGCAGGAGCTTCAGTAAGAAGTAGCAGCTAGGGGAATGTTGAGATTTGCTGCTGGAAGCGGAAGAGTTGCAGCAGGTCACTTACTGGGGAGAGCTGGTGAAGGGTGGCAAGGAGTGTTGGAGCAAACATCAGTAGCTGTGTACAGAATGCAAATATTGCTGTGGCTGCTGAAAAAAAATGTGAATGTGAACTGTATGATGAAGTATTTGGCCTAATGGTGTACCTACTGCTAAGCAGGTTTTGATATTGGTGTCAGAAATGGTTGAGTGGATTTTTTATTGGTTTTAGAGGAGCCATAATTGGTTACTAGATCTTCCTTTTCCTCCCCCCAAAAAATCAAATGGTAAAATAATGGAAATCCTGAGCTAAGTTGCAAAAAAGTATCTCAGTTTCTAAGTAAATTCACCCTTCATATGCACCAGTTTGTGACTGCTGTTTGCTCTGTTAATTTTAATAGTAGAATGTGATGACAGAGCAAGTTCTGTGGCTTGCAGGCTTCCATATTTCTATAGGGTAATAAATGCTCTGTCTTCCTGCTAGTAGAATTTTGAGGGGAAAGGAGTTGGATGGCATATTCTTCCTCTTTAGTTTGGGGAGTCAAAAAACATGCTTACTTTGGTCTGCCAGCGTGAATACCAAGTGAGATGCTCAGGTTCCTCACTCGGATGAACTGCAAATGCGGGTGCTGCCCCCAAGAAGAGCAGTGACTCTCTATTCTTGCTGCTTTTTTAAGTCCTGAATTAATAGGTGATCCAAGGTCTTCATTTGTGTAGAAATAGATGGATTCTGCAGAGCAGACTTTTGTGATGGGGGAGAGATTTTAAGGGGAGCTAAAGTGATGTCCCCAGTGTTTTCAGCCTGCTCATGAGCTTTTGTGTGTCACATTGTATTACCTTTGAGTTGGAAGATATGAAAACAAAATCCATTAAGACAAGACCTAATGTTATCTTGACTGCCTTACATGTAAAAAGATGGATGAAGACTATCATTCTTTTGTATAGAGAAAGCCTAATGCCCATTCCCCCTCAAATTCCTGAGGCTTAATAAACAAGCATTTGTGCTTGTTCTTTGAAACAGCCACAGTTAAAAGGCTGAGGTGGTTGATTGCATAAGACTGATGGTTTAAAGATGAGATTTTGGGGCCTCTGACTGTGTACTGTATTCATTCAAGTCTATTAAAAGCTATCTAAAAGCTTCTGAAACTGCTGCTTTTTTAATGGAGATAGCTCTATTTTGTTACTCTTGTGTACCTGGTAAGACCTCTGGGCATCTGATTGCCTTTCACTGTATCAGCATCACTGCTGGTTACTGATGTATATTTTCACCTCAGAGAGGAGAAACATACCTTTTCTTTTATCAGAGGTTTGCTGGCAGCTTTTTTTTCCCCCCTCTTTATCTTCACTTGCTGGAACTGTGGTTATGTTCCTAAAAGTGGTTTTTGATGAAGCCTATGACTTGTTCTCTCTGGTTTGGGGTAGAAGGAGAGCTGTTATTCAGCTATGTAATGTAAAATAAGGGAAGAGTGTTGTTAATTGTAAATGGCCAGCCTTATTAACTGGGCACAGACTGCATAGTGGAGAATTCTGATGCCCTTTCCAAGGGTAAACTTGAAGTATTTGTAAGATGCCAATTTACTTTCTGCATAGATTCTGTTTCCAGCTTTCATCATGGTACGTGTGTATATGCACAAATAAAAAATAAAAGACAAGAAACTGGCCATTGAGAAGAGTGTGGAATAACGCAGCATGTTCTAATTCTTAACCAACATGTACGCTGTTTTTCTCTCCAATTCTTTTCCTTCATCCCCATGGTCAAAGAATGTTTAATGTGCTTGGCTCCCTGTATTCACCACATTGATTGGGGAAATTAAGAGTGATGTCTTAGATGGGCTTGAAGCACACTAACTGTTAGCTCTGAGTGATTCATAGTAAGACGCTGTGCTTCTTAAATCCTTTTGGAGGTCATCAGTGATCTTGAAGGTTGGTTTGTATCTATTGAAATCATTGAAACAGAAATCTGTACATTTCTACTTCCTCCATGGATGTGTTGCATCTGTGCAGAAAGAGAAGTGAAATGAAAGAAGGTGAAGATATGGAAAAATAACAGGAAAAGCTTTTGTTGGTGAGTCTTGGAAGAAAATAGCAAATTTGGACTAAGTACAGAACAAAATATGTTATGCTACTATTGACTTATGTGCTAAGTACTTAACATATTCTGAAGTCTTGGTGCAATTATGTTTTGTAGATTTGCTTGTTTTTGAGTAGCTTTCTGTATCTATTTAGCAGTTGTTTGCTATAAATCAGCCATCAGAGTTGTATTTCACAAGACACTGAAGACAATCATGTTTGGTATGGTTTGTGAAGGGTGAGGAACTCCTTGGAAAGCTCAAATCTGCCTCTTACCTCCCTTACCCCACCTTGCTCGTGGATGGCATGTTTATCAGCTGTTACTTTGATACCTGAATTTTTACAGTAGCTTTTCTATAATGATCTCTTCCTTGTGCTCTAGCAGTATTAATATTTACTTTTTTTTTTTTTTTTTTTACTTTTATTTTTTTTTCAAGCCCTGCCAACAAAAGCGAAAGGTTCTTATTAAGTGGAGTTTAAGACAAGACTATTTCAAAACTGTTGCATTGATTGCAGCAGCTGATAATGCTTTGTCTTTAAATTATGGGGGCAGTTTGTCTTCACACTAAGTTACTTGAGTAACTTTCATATCTGAATGACATAAGCAATGGGTTTCCTACTTTAGTCAGGGCTGTTTATTACAACTGATAATGGAGAAGCTTAATACATTTCAGACCCATGATCCTATATTCAGCTTTTGTGACAAACTGTGAAGCTTTGTACAGTTACATTGATTTCCACTGGTATGCAGACAAAAGGAAGAATTGAAAGGTGCAAAGCCTTCATTATTTACTATAACAGCAATGCATTTTAGGCTGTGTTCTTTGGTAGTTGTGATCATATATATATTGTATTCTTAAGGTGAAAAAAGTCTTTTTATGCCTATCTTATGCAGAAACGTCTTGAAAAAAATGATAGAAATTACAGAAAGGTTGCTGTGTCATAGGCATTACATGGATTCTTCTGGATTCTTCTGAAATTTATAAGCAATTTGATGTTGGCTAATGGAATATGTTGAGCGTGTAGCTCCCCCTTCTCCCCCTCTTTTTTATATAAGTTTCTGACAGGAAATCTGTAGCTAAATATTATTTTATGAGTTCCATCTGTTCATGTATAATAGTGTTTTATAATGCAGTCCAGATTGCTGCCCAATAGAAATGTCCTATAGCATGAGATAGACTTTCAAGTGATTGTTGTACATGCTAATTATTTTTTAATGAGCGATTCATTTAAATTTTAAGTTAACTAGCTCATTTTAAGTACAACTTCCTTGATAGAAAAGTTGCCACTAATTAACTAAAATAGTCCCTCTTGTTTCTAGTGCCAGTGTGTTGTTGTTTTTGTGTTGTTGTAGTTTTTTTTAAATAATGATTTAAATAGCTGTATTATCATACTGCAGTAAGAAGATGCAACTTGAGATTCTGATTGTGTGACCTCTGCAGTGTAACCCAGCTAGTGAAGACTCAGAGCTTTTAGGGCAGCCAGTATCATTTTAATTTTGACAACTCAGTTGGTTTCTTCAAATACTGAGAGTAATTGATGAAAACATTAAAGCACGAGCTCTTGAAAGACGTACGTCAGCATATTTTTTTAATGAAACTTTCCATCCTTCACAACTGAGAAGGTAATGGGATCCAGGTATATTCTTATGATGTGAAAATGAGGGGGGGAAAATGCCCTAAGAACATACCTATCCTTCTCATTATGTCAGTCATAATTTTTATATAATTGACCATAAATCTTAGAAGTCTTGGAATAGGCTGTGCTTTGAAAAATGCAACAGAGTTCTTTCTAAATATCTTTATTGCCTGGGAGTTTACATCTTTCCTATTTCAGTGATAATCTGAATAATTAACATTAAAATTATAACGCTTATCTGCTCAGGACTCACTTAAAATGACTGTCTTGAATGTTACATGAGCCAGGCTCGCTTCTAGACTGGACTGCAGGTACCTCTGAGAGGAATAACTTTGCTCCCTCTAGTGGGAATTAGCTTTACAACATCCTGAATAATTATTTTCTAGAGCTTTCACTTCATAAAAAGAAACTCATTACATGTCCATGCTGGATTTCCTTTCACCAAGACAGTTTGTTGCAGACATTTTAATGTCATGAATATGAGTTTTTGTTGGGTTTGCAGCTCAGTTGTTGTCAGTCCAGCTAAAAAACAGATAATTTCCTCTAGTTCGTTTCCTGTGGCTGCATGTTTTGCACAGAGTGAACCTATGCAGCAAATGAGGTAGTAATCCATTTTAAGTTCCAAAGTTGGAACTATTTATGGATATGGTCATGAGGGAGCACTGCTCTATCATTTTGTAAAATTAAAGCCATTGGTCTCAACTGCTTTTTTTGATGATTATGTTGGATAATTTGTATCAGGGCTGAAAGCAGTGATTGTTCTCAAATGCTGATATCCGCGACAGATGTGCAGAGACAGCCAGTCTGACTCCCACAGCTCTGCTAGGACTAGGCAGCCCCATTAAGCTGCTGTCAGCTCCACCGCTGCCAGTCACAGCGCAGCTTCTTGCGACATCACTCCTCTGATGTCAGGAGATAGTCTGGTGTGTTCTGATGCACAGTCATGTTTTCCTCTGTGGAAAGAAGCAGTGTGATACTCCTTTGTGTCAATGTTGTTGGGGGGGGAATAACAAAAACCAACCCCAAGTCCCAAAATGCTGATAACAAAAGCTCCACAACACTTTTCTACCGCTAAGCTGCTGGAAGAAGCAAAAGCGTAGCAGAGCTGTGGCAACCCTGCTTCTTGTTCAGGAAGAATCTGAAGTTTGGAAATGCGTTATATTTTGAAATAAACTTCATTGTATACATTTGTCAGTGTTGTTTTTAGAAGTTAATACATTGCAGAAATTGCTCTATAACGAAAATAGGTTACAAGCAACTTGTGGAGCATTGAAATTACACAGAGGTGTTTGTTAAGTGGCCCATTCAATACCAAGTGACGTTTCTGCTGCCTGTGAATCTGCACACTTCTAATACTGACTGCAAGAGGAAGCCTTCTCTATAATCTCTGGAACAAAAGCAGGAAAAATGCCAACAAATAGGAAGTAGTGAATAGGGGATTTTTTTTTCCTTCCTGGTTCTGCCATGTATTCTTGTGACTTCGGACATATTGTTTATTTTTGTGCTTCTCCATCTTTTAATTGTTGAGCCTGTCTGCAATTTGTCTTCTTTGCAATCATGTAAGTGCTTTGAGAATTTCAAATGCAATTAAATTAAAGTATTATTTTGCCCAAGACTTTTATTTGTTTGGTGTTCAGATTTCAAATCAATACTATGATCAGAAATACTTTCAGGAGGTTTTGCCCCCCATTCAAAATATTTTGTTGTTTTTTTTTTTTCCATTCATCTAACATTAAAATCAGAAGCGGCTGGTATTTAGCACTTAATGCAGGCAGAATGCAAAGTACTTACGAAAAGCTAATGTAAGAAATCGTGTACTTTTAGACAAGTAATTAATGGAATTTTCCTGTTCTCTGGAAGACTACTCAGGTCTGTGATAGGAATTACTAAAAATATTTTTGATACAGCTGAATCTTGTAGTATTTCATCTTGATGGCGGCCATGTGGAAGACAAGACGGTGGAGTGTCCTTGGTTAGTTTGTGGGTGGCTGTTGTTTAATTCATTGAGACCTCTGACTACCTTTGGGAGCACGGAGGGCTAGGCCACGAGGACAGAATAACTTCTTAAAATTTAACACAGATTTGCTGAAAAAATACATATCCACGTGTACTGAAATACAGCCTGACTTCTCGCTTGAGAGTTTCCTTATTATCCCAACTGACTGTAAGCTAGAAGTGTACAAAGATGTGAAGTCCTGATCTATAGCAACTTAGATATAGGATTTTATTTTGATGAGAAGTGACCCATTTTCACATTGATATGGTGATGTCTGAAGCAGTGACAATTTTTCCCCTAAGACAATTTTAATCTTGCAAGTTGCTGTCAGCCCATGACATCTCCTTCCTGAGGAGGAGATAGTGTGGTATGAACTGGGTGTCAAAGGAGGTGTGAAAGCATTTTGAGGAGGCTGCTCAGAAACTCAGAGTAGTTACTTTTATCTGGGAGCTAGAAATAATAAGTCTTAATTTTTTTTTTTTTTTTTTTTATTATAAATGTGGCAAGTAAGTTTTTACAACTTATATGCAGCCCGAGTCTTTCTTCCTCTTGAAGGTTAAAACTGTGTATTGCGAAAATACATGCTTGAGTCAAAAGGCCAAGTGACTGTACGCTTATATTGCTACTGCACATTTTTTGAGTGGCTTTTGTATATGACTTTGAAAGGCATCTGTAGATGATAGACTCTGGGAGAAATGCATTAACATCAGCCTACCAAGAAGGCAGAAGAAATGTGTCTATTTCTATTTGTCTTAGTGGGTTACTGGACCTGGAACTAACTCATAAGAACTTGAGGTGTACGGCTATTAGCAAGGGACCATGAGTGCATGAGGAGGAGCTCCAGCTATCTGGGAGGGTGTTAGGAAGAAGACAAGGCAGAACTAAAAGACTTAGGAAGACATGAACTACAGCCATTGAAGGAAACCAGCAGGCAAGTGCTGTTCTATATCAGCCATAGAGTAAGGATGAGTTTTTTGTTAGCAAACGGTATGAATTGTTCAGTTGCTTATTTACCAATTTATGAAACCTGTGCTCTTTTTCCCTCACACTGCATTGTGGTTCCCTTGTGTTTCCTTTTTAGAAAGGATGGTTTCATTTCTTCCTTTAAGAAAAGTCCAGGATCAGATGAGTATAACCTAAAAAACTTGATATGAGTTATATTTGAGGTGAACCTATAACAGTGACTGAGGAGATGAAGGGCCAGGGTCTACGTTCTTATCACTTATCCTAGAGTTTTCCTTAATCAAACTTGTTACAACTAAGTAACATCTCTTGGCTTTTCCTCCCTCTTCTCTGCTCAACCATGTAGTTCCTGGATTGTTACCAGCATAGTAGGATGTCTTTAGAACTCTGTTCCAAGATAGTTATCGAACTCCCTGGAGTAGCAGGAGAAATTTGCCCCTGCTTCCATAGAATGTTACTGCACTTGCAGAAGAGGCAACTAAGCACTGCAACTCAACTTGCTGGGAAACACAAGTTATTTTGTTTTTGTTTATTTTATTCCTTATACAGCAGTGTTGTCAGAATGTATGTGTCATGGCCAAGAAATCCTTTTCACACCGCTCTGCTCGCCATGTCAGTGACGTGATTCTGGAAGGTAATGTCATCTCCTTGGAAACGGAATTCACAGGTGTATTTTTTGCTTTTAACTATCCCAAATAACTAAAATATCTTAGAAAATACGGTATCAGTTGGTACATCTTTCTACAGTCATTGATTATAGTCCCAACCTCCCACAAAGCAATGGCTTGGATTAATATGCTTTTCTGACTTAGCACTCCAAAGAAATAACTTCCATTTCATATAGCAAAAAGGAAAACTTGCATGCATTTTCAGGCATGCTTTATTTAAATTGCCAAAAAACATTTAAAGCTATTATGATCCTTATATGTTTACAGCCTGTTAACATAAAAATGAACTTTTCAACCTTAACTATTCAAAAGCAGATATTTGAGGCTAATGGAATTTGAGGATGATGACTTAATGTAGCAGTAAGGCAAATTTAAATTATATGTATGGAAATCATCTGTGGTCACTGGAGCCTTAAACCAGAAGCTCAGGAAAGTTGGGTTTGATGTGTGGAGAAGAAAGACCAAGAGCTCATTTTCTATGGTTGCTCTATATTTCACCTCTGGAGAGGGCTGGTTCTGCAGTGCACAGGTCTGGCTTCTTTGGAACATGGCCTGGAACTGTTTGAGTAATGTGAAATCTTTGTTTCTAAAGATACTTTTAGCACTGCTACTGCTGTCTGTGATAGCCATTTAATGTATTATTTAAAATCATCTTACAGCAAAAGGATTATTCCCTTACAGAGCCCCACAAGTTTCAGCCATATTGGAAATGGGTTAATGCTAGATTTTTAGACTATTGACTATTGTTGGAAGCGGATTACTTTGCTTTTATAAAATAAAATCTGACAATTTAAAGTCTTAATATCTGCAAAAGATAATCTGACCAGATACACGAGTATTTCCAGTTGTTAAGGTCTGTTATTTTGCCAAGATCACTCAGCTGTTTATATACTGAGTTCAATTTGCTATGTTAACGCTACACAAAGTGCCAACAAAGTGATAGGTAAAGCTAAGTTAGCTTGATCAAATGAATGTTTCAATGACTTTGAAGCACTAAAAGTAGAATCCTGATTCTTTTTTGTTGTTCTGTTCTTAATGTGGCCACATCTTTTGGAACGTTTAACTCCTGTTTCAGTGGCATTGCATTACTCAGTGTAATTTCCTGCAGTTCTGATTTTCAGTGAACTTCAGCGACGATGTACTTTTGGATAACAAGTAATTGTGTATTACAATCTGGAATGGGAGGTTAGAGATTGACGAATGTCAATCTCCTGTACCCCTCAATGATGAGGGACCAGGGGTCTGAGCAAGGGGCTGGAACTGTTTTTAGCTTTTTGCAAAAACTAGGATGCAGTGAGTGAATTTCTAACCCCTATTACTCTACTGAAATTTGCATCAAATAGTCATCCCTATCCAAAAAAAGACCTAATTTGGGGAGGAATGCAAAATATTTCTCATGCATGTAGGAAAATAATTATCTCTTAATTGAAAAACTTAATCCAGTGTGAATCAGGATTAACACCCGGAGGCTTTCAGTGAGCAGCTGGCTCTCTTACTACAGGATGGTTTTCTGTACAAAACCACAGCAATATCGCTGGTGCTGGACTGCCTCTATTTTTACCAAGTACAGGTAGCTCTGTACTACACTGGGATGGCACCTGGTAAAGCCTTTTAGTGTAATTTTGATTTTGCTAACTAACATCTCCCCTAAAGTTTTTGTGTTAGTGTTGCTGTGCATGTATGTCTGAACTGAGTTTCACTGCCGCTGTTTCTTAGCATGGAGAGAATGAACATATATGGTTTGCATTAGCTGTCTAGTTGTCACATGTGCTTTCTCGTGCATGATTGGATAATAGTCCTGGGGATTTCCTGTAGGCTTTTGTCATGGAAGACCAGCTCAACTTCCCATGTAGATCTGGGGACAGACCTATTGTGAGGATTTGCAAGAGTTCCTTGGTAGAATTCCCTCTGCTAGTTCCTTCAGCCTATTGGGTCACAGCTCCTTTTAATCCTCTGAAAGTGAGTGGGGAAGAACCATCTTTAAGAGAGGTGATGGTTTTATTCTGAAAGGAACCAGGTCACTGCTGCCTGGCTTTGTTTTCCTAGTTGTGCCCGAGTTTGCTTTGGACCTCCAGGTTCTTTCACAGGAGACAGCAAGAAGACTTTTCCAGAGGTAGCTTGAGAACTAATTAATTTGATATTCATTGTAGCTCCAGCATTTAATTCAAAGAGTACTTTTCTACTTTCACTTATTTAAAATGGCTATGATGGAAGTTCCTGCAATGTAATTTTTTGAGGGATTGGTATTGTCAGAGCTTACCTTTATTCACACTTATTTTTTCATCTCTGTGTGAGATGAAGTCTTTATACTGAGAGCCTAATATTAGAATAAAGCTAGGCTGTTTCTGTCAGTCTTTTTTTAATATATAGGTAATGGTATTTAAGCAACGTAGGCAAGGAAGATCTCCCAATTAACAATTTGCAGATTTTGGGGGAAAATAAAGCATGCTTCTGATTTGCGTATAAAGCAACCAAACTTGAGACTACAGAATTAAACTGAAATTCTTAAAATGAAGCTAGGAAAAAAAACACAAGGTAAATGGTTTTCACAAAGAAAATGGTACAGTCATGATCTTAATTAAAATTAATTCTGTTGTGACTTAACTACAATGGGTAACATCCAGCGTGCAGATTCATTTCTGTTTTTTCAAAGGACTTGCTCAAAGTCCTATACATACGTTAAGGTCAGCAATCATGTTTATGTGTCCAGTATTAATTAAGCAAATATAGATACTAAATAGTAGTAGTAGCAGAATTTTAGTGGTTTTTTTTTGTTTTGTTTTTGTTTTTTTTTTTTAATGCTCTTTTCTCTCGTTTTGTGTGCTCTGCGTATGGTCTTCACTTTCTGTAGCTCAGATCTGGGTTCAGAGCACACATGTGTTGAGCCTGTCCTGGAACTGGAGCGTGTGTGCTTCATTCTTCTTGTATTGGCTTTACCTGTGAAAAGTCTGTCAGCTCAGAATGATAAGCAGAGATGCTTTGTAAGACTAACACAACAGTGTTAGCTATCCTTGCTTGTAAAATCTATTTTACATATGTTAATGAGGATCAGAGTAGTTAGTAACAGTTTTAAGGATGGTCACTGAGATATACTTGCAAGGAGTCATAGGAGTCACTTGGACATGAGAGAACCTGAAGCTCCCAGATTGGTGCTGGGCAGCGCTATTCCTGGAGCACAGTGCTGCTGCCCTGGTGCTTCACCCACTGTTGTCTTTGAGTGCAATGGACTTTCATCCATGTGCAGCAAAGAGACAAAAGGCCTCATGATTGTTTTATAGAGAAAAAGAAAGCCAAAGTATTTTGGGCAAGCCTTCACTTTCACATTAGTATTTGAGTCATGAAGTTTCTGAAGAACCAAAGTGGTGGTTCTGCTGTTGGTAAAACTTAAAACTAGAGCAGAATAGAGCTAATATTCTTAAAGGTCTTTGGAAGTGTTTCTTTGTTATTACTGATACCTTGAACAAATATAACTTCAGGGTTTTTCTATTAACCTATATTTCTCACATAGTTTTAATTGGCTATAGTGACAGAAATCCTCCATGGCCATAAATTGTCATAGCACCATTGATTCTTTCTTTCTTCCTTCTCCATCCCCAAAGTATTGGTATCCACATACAGCAGTGCTGCTCTGTTTTATGAAAGCAATGTGCTGCCCAACAGCTCCCAGAGGAACCACATTTCAGTGGAAGAGGAAGGCTACATGCTATGTGTATATAATTTGAAAAGTGAATCAGAACATTAACTTTGCTACATAATTATGGATAATTTTTAAGCTGCTGTTCAGTTTTCATTCTTCATCAGAAGAGAATGGAGTCAATATTGAGTATGTTTTTGGTTCTGCTCTGGTTTGGTATTTAGGCCATTGAAGTGCTTAATGCAGCTATTGGGCAGGGAAACAGCTTGAGAGCTGTTGGTGCCTCGGGCTGCCAGCTGCTTGGCTAATTGGCCTGAGAACAGAGAGGGAATAGAGCTGAGACAACAGGTCAGATGCATTCAGTACTGCTTACAACCTGAAGAAAGTTGCTTACTGGTTTAAATTGGAAATCCAGTCTATGAAATGGAAGAAAGCTTGCATGTACAACAGTTGCTTATGATGGAACAGCACTTTTCAACACACTACAGAAATGATATTATTTCAGTGATCCTAAAGAGGCAGTAATAAAATAATCTGTCAAGATAAAACAGATATTTTGTGCCTTGAAATTATCATTGTATGGGAGCTGTTGAGTCACGGCCTGAACCTCTGATTGATCACCTGAGGCAAGCACTGAGCGAGTCAGCAGTGTGATCACAGGTGAAGGCAATTCAGCTGTGTGACTGGAAGGGGTGGAGCCTGGCTGCACCTCTTCTAGACCCCATTTGAGGGCTGATTGCCACTGGAGAAGGATCTTTTTTTTGAGATCCCTCCTTTTGGATGTTTCTACAGTGAGCCTGGGACATGGGTAAGCATTTTGGTTTTGGTTGTCTCTTTCCACCATGATACTCTTTCTAACTATAAACCTGTACCATCCTAACCATGCCACTCTTCTTACTGTACATCTGTTAATTGTACAATCATGCATCATATTACTATGAAAATCTGTCTTGTATTTGAAGTATCACTTGCTGGGATGCCATTTATCTTCTTTTAATAAATGTAGAAAACTAGTGTAGAACTTAGAGATGGCAGTCTTAACCCAGTTTAAGCATTTGACTCTTTGTGTAACTCTGCATAGCTGTTTTTCTTATAAAGTTGGTTTTAAATAGAATACAATGAAAGCAATGAAATTAGAGCACATCATTTTGTCCGCTGGTTTTCTGATAGAAAATAAATGGCCAAACCTATTTTAAAAATTGATGTTGGTGGAACCGATCTAAACCTACGTAGACAAGCTCTCAAAATCAAAGTTAAATTTACTTGGTTGTAATATAAGGAGATTTCTGGTAAATGAAATGTATTTAATAAATACCTAGCATCTTTCTCCCTATCTTCCTCATGTAATAAGTTGTTAAAGAATACATCTTGTTCTCTACTGTACTTCTAAAACTCTTAAGCAATGTTCATTTTCAACTGTTACAGAGTGACAGAGCAAGTAAGGAACTGATGGACATTTGGTTAACTTCTTTAATTTCTCTAACTCCTGTTTAATATAGTTTGCCTGAAGAGTATTCTGAGCTGTATGTTACCGTTTCTAGATTTCTTCCCACACCCCTATTTACTAATGTAGATGAAATTTGTGCTATTTTAACAACTAAGCCATGGTTTCAGAATGTAGCATAAAAGCTTCCTGACTTCATAGGAAAAACTGCTATCAGTTTTCATGACTGGAAAGAAAAATCCATCTGTTTTTACAAAATGTGCAGCTTTCTTCTTTCTTTAATAACAGACTTCAGTGAGATGGACCATTGGGATGGACAGTCAGACAGATGCTTTCTGGTGTCTCGTCTACTTCTCACTGCCTCTAGCCTCCCACGCCCCTTTGACAGTTTGTATCCTGTGTTTCGTCTCTGCCTTTGATTTTATCAAACAGGCAATTCCTGTTCTTCACCATAAAGATGAGTTTTCTTGCTAGTTGGAAGTTTAAAACATACCTTATTTATTTTTAATAATACAACTGTGCACTTAGTATTTGTGTGAATTCTTCTTCCTTTGGTTCTTGTTTTCATCTCTCATTAATACAAAGCCTAAGATGATTGCATGCAATAGCCTTTTTGCTAATTGTGTCTAATCATGACTTCTCTATCTTTACGTATAGCCTTTACAGTTCACTTATCACACTAATTCTTTAGTTGTGATTTCAGATACTTCAACAGAGGAAAACTTATGTCAATTTTTTGCATCTTTTGGCTTTCTGTGTGTAAACTGCACTTCTGTGCAGTTGTTTGGATGAGATTTCATTTCTGCCTTTCTAGGTGGCAGATATATCCACACAGAGCTTGGGCAGCCATGCAGCTCAGTAACATCTCCCTACCAAAGCTTTAACAGTTAGTGGTACAGAGAGGAGCTGCCGCCTACTTCTTGTGGTAGCCATCTCCAGTGAGATCAAAGCCTGGTCTGTTGCCCCATCTTTCCAAAACTGGAGGTTTGCCTGCAGTGATGGGAGAGGTAGCAAATGAGAAAAGGAGTAAAAACTGTGACTGGTGTAGTGGGGAGCAACAGATGTCACATAGAAAATTGAGAGATGCTCAATAAGCATTTTCTACAAACATTTTCATGCCGGTGTGACTTAGTTATGGGGTGTGAGAGACAAGCATATGAAGAGGTTTAAGCTTTGAAGTGTTTCAGGCAGATGGAAGTTTGTGGTTGAAGACAACTTATGTGGAATTATAGGGTAGTGGTGTTCACAGCTTAAAGCTTCTGTTTTAACGTGATTTCATGTTGTAATTAAAGAGACATGGTGAAAGAAAGCACAAGGAGCTGAGTTACGAAAAGTAAGGGAAGTAAAGGCTGGTAGCTGCTGCAGCAAAGTGTGTCATTCAGAAGAGCTGCACTATGGATAAGAATATAATACAGGGGATTACATATTATGTTTGTGGTATGGACCTTGGTCTGCACTGCTGGCCTATACAGATTTTCTGGAATGCATTATTAAAAAAGTAGTATCACAATAAGTGAATCAGGAAAGTTGCTTTGATATCTGTATAACAAATATGCTTGTCTAGGTCAGAGCAAAGCTGTGTCTGAATCAGCACAAAGTATTTAATATTCAGCAGCAGGAAAAGAAACCCTCTAACAGCTTTTTTTTCACAAATAGATTTTTAGCACTTGAAGCAGAGTTCAGTTACTCAGTGTCACCCTTTGTATAAAAGGTTAATTTGTAGTATGCTCACTTTGCCATAGCTTGCTTTTTACATGTTTTTTCCTTGTCCAATATTTGGTGTACTTCAGTACTGAGATCACTTTTCTCTTTGATGTTCCATAAGCATCTGTGAACTTGACATCAGTAAAGCCAATGGAAATTTTGGAAACAGTTTATTGTAAAGCTTTGCACTTGGGGCTCATGTTAATTAGACTATCAAAAAACATCGGTTTGATCTGAATTCCAGCTCCTTTCTACAGTTAATTGACCCAATCTGTAGTGCTGGTGTTCTGCTGGTTTTGGAAAATTCATTCAGGTTGCTTGAGTTGCTTCTTTTGTTATAGTTTTTTAAATAGTGGGTATGTTATAGAAACTACTTGAGATCCTTTGTGATGGAACCATTTTGATAGCACATAGCAGACATTAAAGGTGTTGGCTTGCAGTAGCTTTTACATGAGTCATAGAATATGGGATGCATTCCCCAAGCACGTTGTTTTCCAGGCTGTCAGACTAACTCACCTTTTATCTTCTGTATATTTTATAGATTTCTCACATTAAATGCATCAGAAATACATATAACAGCGTATGTTTCCTTTACTGCTGGGGCAGTGTCACTTTTCACAGTGTTATTTGCCTTCTAAGGTTTGAAGTTCAAAACTGTCAGTCTTCATATTGAAATTTTGTATTTGTCATCCTTTACAGAAAGGGCTATTGCAAGACATGAAGTCAGAGAGATAGAACAGCGTCATACAGCAGATGGTCCCCGACAAGATGTGACACTTGATGAAGAAGATGATGTGGTTATTATTTACAATAGAGTACCTAAGACTGCCAGCACATCTTTCACAAATATTGCCTATGATCTTTGTGCGAAGAACAGATACCATGTTCTACATATCAATACAACCAAAAACAACCCTGTTATGTCTCTGCAAGATCAGGTAAGCAGCTGCAGTTGGGATGGTTTTATTAAGCTGGTGGAAAGCATGGTAAACTTTTTTAGCTATTGCAAACATACATGATCTAATGGAGTCAACTTTGATGTCGTGTTTTCCAACCCACATGGAGTTGAACACATTTATTTTTTGTAGAGGAGACTTAAATAATAGGTTTAGATATTTGCTGTGCTGCTGGAGGTGGTAAGTACCTGTTTATAGGAGAAAAGCTAAGCTAAAAAGAAACATAGCTGTGGAAGTCTTGACCTTTGTTTTTATAGCTGTGTGTAGTGCATTACTGCATTGTCTGCCTTTTGGCTCTTTAATAATATTTGCCTGTCATCTCCATCTGCAGTGCATGCAGTCTTAAGTGCTCTCCTCTGTATAGTGCAGGTGCTGTGCTGTCAGGGTTGCACTGCTTCTCTGATCAGGTCTGGTCAGGTCTCACAGGTGACAAAACACAGGAAGGAAGATGTGGCTGTGAAGAGACACTGTAAATGGGTCACTTCATACTTGCTTAGAGCTCTAATCTAAATTTGCAGCAGTCTCAGGTTGGAATTGATCATAGCTACTGCTGCTATGGATTATGAGTATTTAAAAATGATGATGATGGAAGGGATGAATGCTGTGTTTTTCTTGTACGTGGGGTGGGGAGTTATGTTTTTTGTTTTTTATGTTTTAAAATATTTCCTTGCTCATCATGACTGCATGTGCAGGGAAACCAAGTCAAAGGTCTGAAATATCACTATCCTTGTCCCTGTCCATAAAGCAAATGTTGCCAAACTCTAAGTATGTGTTGCCCATCATGTGCTGATAGCCTTAAGTTGATATGCAGTGGCAGCAGGAGCTGTTCTGCATTGCAGCATGTCAGCACTGAAGCTTCCAGCTCCTTTAAGTGCATGCCTACAGGCAAGAGTACTTGGAACAGCTGCTGTAGTCTGGAGGAGGGGGGAAGCAGATGGCAGTGGGTCCTCCACTCTTTCTCCCCCATATAGAACAGACTGAAGTCGGGATATGAGCACAGGGGCACAGACTGTGGTTGGGGGTAAGAATGGGCACCTGTTTAGTGGTGGTGGGATTGTGTCACTGTTGGGTTCTTGCTGTTGTGAATTATTTTTCCTGAAGTACGCAGGTGATATTGTGATTAAATCTGGCAGTCATCACTCCCACTTTGTAGAGCAAGTGCTTAAGACCTGTGCCCCAAGAGCAGAGTTCACGTACCATGTTCACCAGTACCACTGGGTTGAGTTATTAGGTGTGTGTGCCAGTAGTGAAATATGTAGACCCAGCACAAGGGCAGAACTGTTTTTATTGGTGATACTGTTTGTTAAAACAAGTATCTCCCAGAGCAAGGTGAAGACTATTTTAGGCTGACATAAATAAATGAGTAAAATAGTAAACCTTCTGGTATATGGTATTTCTGCAGTGCTTTTTCCAAACTATTCTGGTTCTGTTACAGATTTAAAATTCTCTGCCCATATGTGGAACCTTTACTTCTTAAATGCAATCTGGGAAAAGTGACTACTTAAAATTCACTCTAAATATAAACTGTATCTGCTTGGTGGTAGTCTCACAAAAGTCCCTAACACATCCGTTTGAGTTTCAGGTGGAACTTTTCCCAGCAGTGCTCCTTTCTTGTGTCTTGTCTGAAAGCCAGATCCTGGGATCTGCCCTTCTTTCCACAGGTTGGGCTTTTCCTTTGCAGCAAGTTCAGCACCATGTTTGCATTTCTGACCTGCATTCAATAAAATAAAGTAATTGGGATTTTTTGCTTGCATGTTTCAGTACTGATATCTTTTGTCTTTAACAAGGTTTTTTTAAGGCTAACTGGGTGCCATGACAGCCACACGAAGTTCTGCTTCTTTGTTACATGGTGAAAGTGTCATCTAATAGATTTAAAATGAAATTACTTTTCTGTTTTGCAGCATGCATTGTTGATATATTATCAGAAAAGGGGAGTATGGGGACACCCTTTTTTTTGGTGCTGTAGTTGTGAACATACAAAAAATGTGGTAGAATTATCCCACGTTCCATTAATTCAACATGCTGCTTGTAGTTCTTCAGGATTTTGTCTCCTGCAGTTTCTTCCCAATTTTCTCAACAGGGCAAGCTGAAAACACATAATCTTACTTCCTGATGCATTCTAAAATGGTGGCCTCTCAGAAGATAGCACATCTGTACTGACTTCAGTAATACGTATTTCCTTTAGTGATGAAGGTTTCAATGACTGTCAGAAGTGGAACAGAAAGGCAGTCTGTTAGAAGTGGAAATAGTGTGCTGTGAAATATCAGGTGCTGAGCATTTAAGAATGGGCTGGTGCGCACCACTGACCACCGCTGCACGTGTGCCAGGTGTATTTTCCCTTCTTAGGAAGAGCTATTTGTGCCGGAGAGGTATCCTGGCTTTTTACTATGGCTGGGTTGGTCAGCTCTTGTCTTCAGCATCTCATAGAACTGCTTCTCAGCTGCCCTTGCCTTGATCTTGTCATTTTTCATGGCATTCAGCCAAAGCTGTGCTGCTAGCTCTCCAGCATTCCTGACCCTCTGCTTCAGAGGTAACTGCAAGTAGCTTAGCTCTCCAAGCTATAACAACCTGTGCCTTCCCAGAAGGATTCCAGTTCACCAATCCCATCGTTCCTGGCCTTGAAATCTAAATCAGGTTCCTTGTAGTGGAGACACTTCTTGCAGTCTTTCTTGGAAACTTTTTCTACTCAAACTTTTGTAGAGGGGAAAATTCTCACATGTCCTGACCAGTTGTGTGATGTTTATCATCCCAACTATTTGTAACATTAAGTCAGTTATGTTGCAGTTGACTCAACTGTAATAAGATGGAATGAAAAGCTGGGGAATTTTCAGTATCCAGAGATCCACGTGGCACCAGGCCATAGGTAAGGTGTTCAGGGTGTGTGTGTGTGTGTCAGCCTGTAGATATGATCGACTGATGGAAACAATTGGTGGTCAGAGGTGATGGTTTACAACACCACTTTGGACTGACTGCACAGATTTCATTTGGCTTTTTGCTCAGACCAAGTATGCTGGTTTTGTTGTTGTTGTTGTTGTTTTTCTTCCTCAGTGGGACTTGCTTTAAATTCTTATCATCCTAGAAACTGAATGCATTTAACTTACCTTTCAGGGCATCTTACGCCCTCAGAGTACTTTTGATCTGGCTTTTTAATTCAGTGGAGCTCAGCCGATTTCTCACTTACTAAAAGCTGTGAAGCAACTTTGTAGCTGATTATACAAAAGCTCCGTGAAACAGCTTCACAGGAATTCCATTCACATCTATCTGAACTTTAAAGTAACCTCCAATTTTATTCAGTTGGGCTCAGTCTCTTGAAGGCTGCAGTATCTGCTGAGCCCTGAAAAGGAAAATAAAATTTGTCATATTTAACAGCAAGAATCAGCAAGCTGTATTTATCTCTGCCCTAAAAATGTGTGAATCTAGGCTCGTTAGGCTGTGGCCTGGAACAGTTCTGACTTCTGGAAGGCTGCAAACTGGGAAAGAAGGGAAAAGGCTTCAGGCTAGGTATAGGTGTTGAAAACTTGCATTCTCAGGGGCACTGTGTGTTGCTCATCTGTATCTTAAGGCAGATGTAAATGTCACATAAAACCTTCCTAGCCTTACTGTTAGCTGTGCTGGCATTAGTGCTAAAGCTAATAAAAGGCTAGAACATCCGCTCAGGTCTCTTGTTATACTACAGAAATTGTAATTTCTTCTGCTTTAACCCTGCTCTGTGATGATAAAAAAGTATTTCCTTAGCAAAGACATTCTAAGGCAAATGTGTTTTGTTTTTTAAAGAAGGTTTACTGGCACGTATAAGGTAAGATACCAGATGGTAGACTGGAGGTCTAAGACACAAGTGACCCTTGGGAATTTGCAGTTAACATTTTCCTGTGTCTGGTATGAACTGAAACCTAGCCTATATGTCAGAAAACTTGCTCATGGAAGCATAATTAAAATGAGTGCTATTATTTCCATGCCAGATTATACAAAATCTGTAATATAACTGATTATCTTGTGGAGTTGTAGCAACTAACTATGGTATTTTGGGGACTGGGGAGAGGGGGAGGAGGATACTTTCCATTGAAGAACCTTCTTGAGGCTCTCCATTAAAAATATCATCTTTAGTCTTAGAAAGGTATCATCAATGAAAGCAGGGTTTGTTTCAATAGCAGCATAGGTAGTTCATGTGAATTCAAACTGGCGTAGCTGTATTATCATATGTGCTGCAGACAAAACAAGGCAGAAAGCCAGTGCGGTTTATGAAACACCACTGTATAGTGTTGTGCAGTGCTCTTCAGATAGATTTACTGCTGTTTTTCATGTGCAATATATGGGTTAAATTGCGAAGTACCACGGACTGTGAAACTTGTGCACTGCAAAGAGTGCTGTGTGTTATTAGAAAATGTTATCCATTTGTTCTACCTGAATCCAAGAGTCAGTGTTTAAGGAAATACAAAATTGATTATCAAACATGTGAAGTCCTTGATAGCAAGTTTTGTACTTGTGAGGAACCAGTGTTCTAACAGACCAGTCCTGGCTTTTGAAATCGTCATTGGTTTGTGTTTGTTTCTTGTTTTTTGGATACTGTGAATCCACATAGGTCTCTCCAGAAGTAATGCCTCCTATTTATTTCCATGGAAACAAGAACAGATGTAAAGAGTACAGTAATGCTATTTGATATGCCTCACTGTGCTCACATCCACTGTTTGGACTCTGTCATTGTTCAGCAAGTGGTGATGAATGTCAGTGGGTGCTTTTTTTCCCTCCTCATGGACAAATGCAGTGACACACCTTTGTTTCATCCACACCTCCACGTCAGACACCGTGCTGTCAGACTGCCCCATTGCTGCCATCTGTCACACAGCAGCAACGTACTGATGGGAAGGCTTGACCTGTATTGTCTGCTGTACAACCAACATCCACCCCTGACATAGTGGGCCAACACAATAAAGCAGAAAGCATTACTCCTGGAGAAGCCCTCGTATTACACCTTTGGGATATATTCCTGATTTGGGGCGTTTTTACCTTTGTAATGTAAAGCTGTTCCTGTTTTTTTTTATTACTATGTTTTCTGGTACTGGCTTTATCAGCCTTTGTTTAAGGGTTGATTTGTACTTTAACATGGGAGTTTCACTGAGAAACAAAACCTGAGGTAACTATTCAAGGTGATAAAGAGTAAATTAGATCTACAGTTTATAAGTCTACACAGTTTCTGGTTTATTCATGGATTGCATTTGGGAGGGGAAGCAAATAAACCATCTAATTTCTTTCGCTTGTCCCAGTTAAATCGGTCTGAGAAACCATTTGTAAATGCAGGGTGCTGTTACTTGGGGATCTGAATACAGGCCAGACAATTCCAGCAAAGGTCTACTTGCATTTATGCTTACAGCCAACACAATTCTGCGTTCCTCTTACAAATAAGAGAGACTGAGATAAATTTGTTGGCGTTGTTAATTTTGTTACAGTATTTATTGAATTGCTCTTCTGCCGGCTGTGTGCTGCTTTTGCTAAGTTTCAGGTCATTAAGTTGGGATTACCTACAATGAGTCAGAGGTATGCTTGCAGAAGAGTCGAACTTTATTTGGCACAAATTATTTCATAATATTCCAAGTTATTTTAGGCTTTTCTTCCAATGCATCGCAAGCTTTTACTTAAAATAACAAGGCGCCCTAACTGTGTTTGGTGTAGCTTAATGTGTTCCAGCTGCACAGAAATTCTGTTGTCTGCTCTTACAGGTTCGATTTGTGAAGAACGTGACTTCCTGGAAGGAAATGAAACCGGGATTTTACCACGGACATGTATCTTATTTGGACTTTGCAAAGTATGTCGCTGCTAATTTGTCTGTGGAGTAGTGCAGCCGTTTGGCTCCGCCTGGGATATTGCTGCCCTCTAGCGATGGAAGTCGCACAAGTGCTGAATTTCCTGGGATGAGCTGTAGTTAGTTGGGATGTTCACAGGTGGCTCGTCTTTCACACGTGTCCCGGGAGCTTATCAACTCATTTCATCGAGCTTCGACTTTGTGCAGCAGTAAATCAAAATTAGCTTAGGTAGATGTCTGAGGAAAAAACCTGTTTCTGATGATAGAGAAATCAGTATGACTACAAATGCAGCCTTAAGCTCGTATTCAATAAGCAGAGCCATACAGAATCAGCCCTGGTAACGGGTGGGCTCAGAGTTGTCTCTCTGCTGCCAAAAGTTTGCAGCTTTTCCAGCTGGAGCCCGGCCAGGAGGGCCCTTCCTCACTGCAGAGCGTGGGTTGGCAGGGCAGCAGCAGGAGGCAGGAATTCAGTACCAATTGTCTGTCTATTTGTTATTAACAACTATATAGCTGCTAGATTAACGGAGGTATTTCTAGTGTTGGGATATCTGTGCACATGCTGAGTGTCTGTTGTGCGGGAATATTTCCATTTTGTTTCATTAAATAAGTTAAAAAACGGATCACTGAGAACTGAAATTGAACTGATTTTCACATCCAAGTCCTGCCCTGGGGGGTGGGAGGAACAAGCACTAAGCTTCCTCCTGCTAGCATCTGCTCTATAGGTAGATTTCTGTTGTGTCATAGAGGCTGACTCCTAAGAAGTTTTGATTTCTCTTTTAAAAGACATTATTTTTCCTCTTTTGCTTTAGATTTGGTGTTAAAAAGAAACCCATTTACATAAATGTCATAAGAGATCCCATAGAACGACTAGTTTCTTATTATTACTTTCTGCGCTTCGGAGATGATTACAGACCAGGGCTACGAAGGAGAAAACAAGGGGATAAGAAGGTAAAGTACGCATTGTTACACACAGTATTCTAACCCAAGACAACAGAAAGCAGTGTAGGAAATACCTGCTGATCCCTCTCCTGCCGCAGCCTGTGACCGCCGTGCTGCTCCCCCGTCCCCGGGCCTTTGGCGCCCCCTTCCGGCACTATGTTTGTTTTACCTTTAGTCTTCCCCATCCATATCACGCCATCCGTGTGTGCAGGAGAGTTCTTAACTTCCGTTTTGTACCTCTGCACTTGGAAAGTTATCGTTTTCTCTGCTCCAAGAACAGAGGCTGTAAAGTATTACTTAAAGTTTGTGGACGGAGCAGTCGGGGTATGTATGGAGGAGGAAGTGAGGAAGGGAGCTTCGATGTCATCCTAGTTAAAAAATTATTTGCTTTCTCTTACACATTCTAACTATAAAATATCCTCCAGGAATAAGTGAGGAAGCCATTCTTTTGACTGGGGCCGGTTCATGTTTATTGTGTACATTTGTAAGTTAGGAGATGCATTTAAACAACTTAATTTTTAGGTAATGTTGATGCTATAAATTCATAACGGTGAATCAGGCCAGAATTCCTCTGGAGGACTCTTCTGGTGAATGCATACCAATGTCCTGTTTTCCCAGTCAAACTGTGTCTTCATCTGTGATGTGTGACACGTTTCAGCTGTTTGATACTCTGAGCACAGTGCAGAACAAGACACCACAGGTTAATCCCTGTTTTGCATGGTATCCTTTGTCACACAACTTTGGGATCTTTACCTCAAAATAAAAGCAAAGGACACTGTTCTTGTTCTGAGATGGAAGAATTAAATAAATGCAGTTTTACTTTCCTGGTTTGAATAGAAATTTGTAATTGCACAGAAAAAAATAATCTAAAAAAGTGGCCTATGTGACCACTTACTTGTTATTAAATTAAAAAATCATCAGGTAAGTCGCTCACATGTAGATTAAAAATATTGTGTTATTTTTTATGCTGACTGAATAAAGTACTCAGGCATTCTTTATAATGCTAACAGAGTTTTTATTGTAGCTGCGTTACTGTAATTGGAACTCTGTGTTGCTCCAGCTGCCTGCCCACGTACAGTGCTCTTGTTTGGAATGTTCAGTTACCCAGCGAACAACTTTCCTTCACTTTGATTAGTTCTTTGTCATAATGTTTAAAATGTAATGGGCCATACTTTAAGGCATAAATGGCACGGTGTTCTGTGCTCTGAAGATCCAGCTGTTCCAGTATCACACATGTCCTGGTGATATTTGACACTGTACGTGTAATAACTTCTCTCGTAATGGAAAAATGGCAATACCAGCACTTGATGCCTGTTTTTGCTTGTTTTGGTGTACAGCCTTTGTGAGGGGCACAAGTAAGATCCAATTTATAAAAGGTTTCCCAAATACTATTTTAATTTGGTCCTCCCAGTAAAATGCTGTATGAACATGACTTGAAAAAATTAGTCTGCTTTTTCTTTTGCATATCTTGTGTTTTTTCGATCCCCAATACATCTAGCAACTAACAAGGTTGGGAGGCTCGATACTCACTCAGCTCTGTGTTGTCTCTATTCCAGACCTTTGATGAGTGTGTGGCAGCTGGAGGTTCAGACTGTGCTCCAGAGAAACTTTGGCTTCAAATTCCATTCTTCTGTGGCCACAGCTCCGAGTGCTGGTAGGAAGATAAATGTGGCTTAAGTTAGTTGTGTTTGTCATCACTCAAATACAATTTTAACAAGTCTGAATGTGTAGCACAGTTGGGGAAAGCATGAAGGACTGGACGGAGTTTAGCACAAGGTCCTTTACTGATGTATTTTCTTCTGAAGGCGCTTTGAAAAGCATTTTACTGAAGCAGTACTGAATGCAGTACTTAAAAAAGCAGTACATTAGAATACCATGCCAGCAGTGCCCTGAAGAAAAATGATTGATTTCATTTCTTTCAACAATTATCTTTTTGTAGATGTGGGGTCTTTAAATTTTTCTGCTCCATCCGGCTACAGTCCCTGTCTTTCTGAATGTGGATACTTGGTTCCAGCTCCTAAAGTCTTTGTGGAGGATGAAGTATTTGAGTTCTGGATAAACTTATCTGCGTAAACCTCTACCAGGCATCCTGTAGTCAACGTTACACAGCAGAGACTGAAAGAGAAGCAAATAGCGTCCATCTGTCAATGCAGATGTTTTATAACAATGGCCCAGACTTTAAAGAAGTGTTTAGCAAACCAAAATTAGAAAACTGCTTGCTCACATGAAATAGTTGTGTTTTAGAACTGTGTAATGGAGAAAATAGTAATATAGGAAAAAACAAAACCAACACGAAAGTGATTTGAAGGATTCTGGGTGAAATCAAGGAGAATTATTTATCTATCACAGGTACCATTCATCCAGATTGAATGAATTTAGTATAAGCAAAGCAAGTGGGGAATTATTCCTCATTGCCTGTTGGTCAGATGGGTGGACAAGCAGGGAAAGAAAGAAGGAAGTCTGAGCCTGTATTTTTCACCCTGGAAAGGTGGAAGTGTTCGGTTTCTCTTTGTTGCTCAATAGAGAAGTCCTCCCCTTAACTACAGTGACTTACTAGTACACAATTAGGCTTATAGGATGTGAGGGGGAAGGTTGATTCTTACCAGAATCATTTTTGGTATCTAATGTGAAAGTGAAGAAAATGCAAATCCACTGAAAATTGCAGTAATAGAGACGGTAACCAC
This sequence comes from Excalfactoria chinensis, assembly GCF_039878825.1. Classification (NCBI taxonomy): domain Eukaryota; kingdom Metazoa; phylum Chordata; class Aves; order Galliformes; family Phasianidae; genus Excalfactoria; species Excalfactoria chinensis. The sequence continues at coordinate 9,093,115 of NC_092832.1, forward strand.
CTACCATACATTGTGAGACTTTAGATGCAAGAACAGATAATAGAAATGGGGAAGGGAAGTTAAGGTAGAAATAGTTTTATCTTGCCTTTATTATACGAATGTCCTGTTATGAAGTAAACGTCATCTAGAGAACAAGGATTGTTGGCTTACATCAGAACTTGTTATAATTGTGCTCTGCCATTTTAGGAATGTGGGGAGCAGATGGGCTTTGGAACAAGCCAAGTACAACCTGATTAATGAATACTTCCTCGTGGGAGTTACTGAAGAGCTTGAAGATTTCATCATGTTATTGGAGGCAGCTTTGCCCCGGTTCTTCAGGGGTGCCACAGAACTGTACAGGACAGGTATTTAAATGGTTGATTTCTACATCCCTTTCATCTTCTTATCACTGTTTAAAATGTGAATTATTTAAATCAACATGAATAGTTTTAGAAGTCCATGAAGTTTGCCAGTTGAATGATGTTCCTACAGAAGAGAGGAACTCTTTAAAGAAAACTCTGTCTTATACAGTTTGTAACACTGAGATTGGGGTAAAAGCAATTACATTAGGTGTGCCATGTTTGCAAATCACAGACGCTCAAATTACATACTTAGAAAATTGGTGCAGATGTTTGTCAGAACACTTCTGAAGGGTCTTGCTAGGGTTTCAGTTATGTGAAGTGGTTGGTAGTGGAAGGTTTCTGTTTCCTAGGAAGCCCTGTTGAAGTTCTGTTCTTGGTACAACATAGTTAACAGTGCAAGGTGAGTTTTGTTCTAGATAGGTTTTCATTTCAGAAACGGCAACAACAAAAAAGCACCTGTGTTCAGAATGAAAATTCAGATCTTCAAGTAATGAAGTGGAAGAAAAATGAATTTTAAACACAAAACCAGATGTTTTTTCTTCAAGTGGCTTCCTTAAATTTCCTTCATTGCAGCAATTTCAAAAACTGAAGTAATTTCTCTTTAGCTCAAGCATTTTTAAATCAGTCACCGATAATGCAGAAGAAGTTTTGAAGGCTGCCTCTGGATAATTCAGTTAAGGCCAGGACACAAAGAGCAAAGCAATACCGCATAAACTGTGGAAAGTTAACATGGAAAAAGTCTATACGTCGTACTCAGAAACAGTGAGTTTTGTGGAGAATCCTGAATGCTGCTATGCAGGGTGTATCATAGGGTTTCTTCTTCAGACTGAATATCCATACAGCTCATGAATACTTAATTAAATACTTTAAGCTCAGTACCTGGTTTCTGGAGGCAGCCATTAGCTCACGTCAGCAGAAATGTGTAAGAATAGGACAAGGATATGGCAGTCATCACTATTGGTTGTCATCAGTTCCCAGCAGGGAGCAAAATGCACTTTGGAGGGCAGCTTTTGTTCTTCGGAGAGTTTTTCTTCCATCAGCTGGCTTTTACAGAGTGCTCAGAAACTTGCCACAACACTCTGACAACAATCTTGGGGGTGGGGGAAAGTGCTGAAGAATTCTGACCAGAGTCCTTTCTTCTGCTGAAACTATTTCACATCTTTGATTGGCTTTGTGACTTATCTCTGCACCTTTTGCCAGCACACAGACTGATGTTCTTCACACACTATTTGCAATTCAGGTTCTCTGTGAATTTATTTCTTTCTCCATGAGAGCATTCTCAATGCAAGATTGTTTTGTTTCCCTAGGCCATTGGATTACTTGGGGTGCGAAGGTCCAAGTGTTTCTATCGTAATGAGATGTTATATAGATAACAGCTCACTTTCTGGGAGCTGGCCATGCAGCTTATGTAGTATTGACAAATTTAATATAATTGAATTTAATATCAAGCAACAGATAGCGCTTCTTAAGGAAAGTACTGTCATCACTTTTGTCATCTTTCCCTAATGAGAGAAGTATCTGGCTCTGCAGTTCGTAAAACTCTTAACATTTGATACCAGATTAACATCTAAATAATTAATTCTGTAGGACTAATCTTGCTCCAAGTACATTATGTGAAGTAATCCTGTTCCTTGAATGAAATGTTCATTCGTTGGGTGTATTAGGCTGAGAAGAAAGAATTGTAAGAACCGATTCAAAATTCATTAACATTTAGTGAGAGACTGCAATGTTCCAGCCCCGCATATTGCATTAATAAACTCCGGATTAAGTTGTGTCACTTCTAGGACAGTTTATCGGCACACTGAGAGCGTGCAACTCTGTAAACAAAAGGGCTGTTTGCATTTTTTCGTCACGTGAACTTTAAAGTGAAGTTATTGCTTTCATTTTGCATTTAGGAAAGAAGTCTCATCTTAGGAAAACAACTGAGAAAAAACTTCCCACAAAAGAAACTATTGCCAAGCTACAGCAGTCTGAAATCTGGAAAATGGAGAATGAGTTCTATGAATTTGCACTGGAGCAGTTTCAGTTTGTCAGAGCACACGCAGTTCGGGAAAAAGATGGAGAATTGTATATCCTGGCTCAAAACTTTTTCTATGAAAAGATTTACCCTAAATCAAACTAAGAACGTGATACTTTTAGATATACGGACCTAAATCTTTGGTCACATCGTCATCTTAGCCCTCAGCCATGGAAACTAGATCGCTTGTTAGACCTCCAAGATGTTTCTCTATAGGTCCGAGAAAAGTGGGCTGTGGATCACCTGCAGGGCGTTGGATACTGACTAACTGTGTTGGTAATCCAGAAGCAAAAGCTTCACATCTTTTATCTAACTAATTCTTTCAGTGGGAGTTAATACCCTTTACCTGAGGAAATCTTCACTTTAATTTGGAGCGATTAACACACAGCAGCTCTAGTCGAAAACATAAAGAAAAAAAAACAATGCTTCTGTTATTGCTCTTTTTTAATTTTCAGAGCAGTTTATTTTCATTTATACTTCTGTGAAGAGGAAGTCATTTTTCCCAGCTTTCAACATGGAAATCTTGGTTGTATACTATATGAGTAGTGTTAATAACCGGTTGACATCTGTGCTTTGTTTTTGTGAATCACGTCACACGGTATGGATTGGGATAGTTCATCACGTTCTGCTGAGAAATGCTGCTGCCGCTGGAATTGCCCATATTTATATTTGTGGTTTTATTAAAAAGAAATTATGACTAATCGTTAGTGTTAAAACATCATTTCCACACCGACACTGTAAAAAGTTAAAGAATCGGAGCAGTGGGATTTTGTTTGCTGTTGTTTTTTACGCCCACCACCAAGCGGTGGACTGAGGTTGGGAAAACCACGAGGAAAGTTGGTTTTGTCTGCAGTTATAGTCGATACTTACACGGTGGTATAAAAATAGCAAAATCGGTATCAAGTTTCTCCATGGATTCTTTGTAATTATTGTAAGCTGAGGTATTGGTGAATCCATATTATGACTCCATTAGTGAGCTGTGGTATGGTTAGGGTTTTCCTACTACTTCAATACTTTTACCTGTAGAATATTTTTACTAAGGTGCTTTATAATGTGTTTTAAAGCATTGCATTTACAAAAGGAGTAAAATGCTGTAAATACTGCTTATTTTATGTATTTGGACCAAAAGGTTTAAAGTAACTAGTTTGAAGTGGGGTTTGTTTGTTTTTTTACCAGTTCTGTTAGGTGTAAAGTAAAAAGGCATCGCATATACTTCCTGGTTGAGTCAACTGTTGGATATTGCAGAAATGCACTTCAGTGACCTCTATGACTTTAAAACTAGAATGTTGTCCAGGGATTCTCTTTACAGAAAAGTAGCTTTCATCCTTTTGTTATATTAAGAGGAAAAGAAGCAAACTGTGATGTGTAGTCTGGTTGAGAGAGATGCAGTGAACTTGACATAATTGTATTTATGTAACTGCCTTATGTGACTATTGTAAATTTGTGAGTTGCCGTTATTAACAATGTGAAACACCTGGTAGATCAAGTAAATTGAAATTTGAGAACAGATGTTTGGGGCCACTGCATTATAGCAAACTGCAGTGGAGAACTATAAGAATTTGTTTCCTATTGGATTTTCTTAAATACGAGTATTTACACATCTTACACCTGCCTTTTCTTAAAGTGCTTTTCATGGAGTTTGATAGAAGGCACAGAGCAGACAAAGTTAGGAGTGAAAAAAAAGAAGAAGGAGGGGGCTGGAATTGTGAAAGTTTTAATTCCTAAGGGATGATGCTGAAGGCTTAGTTTAAAATTACCAAGTGGAGTTTCTTTAGCCAGCTTGTTCTTGTAATGAAAACAAAGGAAATGGAAAATGGTCTGTGAACTGGGTGTCTGCAGCCAAAAGCAACAGTCCAATTACAGAGAGGATAATGAGAGACTGTCAAGTCCATCTTGTGTTTTCTTTGTTTTCTTGCATTTTCTTTTTGAATTTCAAAAATACACCTCATTGTTCCTCCCAGATAATCAGGGAAGTTCCTTCTGGTAGCTTTACCATTTATACAGTGTGAACCCCGTATAAGATTTCCTGTTTCAGTTCTTTTCTACTGACGTCGTTAATAATGCCAACATGCTTGGGAATGTGCTCACACATGGAAACGTGTCTCCTAGCTACAGGAAGGAGCTGAGGAGTCAAAGTTTGTTATAAAATTAATGGAATATTTATAATCACCGTGAAGATTATCTACTAAGTGATAGTTCTATTTTAGATGTAATGACGAAATTGTTTTCCTTCGTTATAATTTGGATTGCTTTATCTTCTTGTGTTGTCTTCAGAATTTTTCAGAAGAGCACCTTTTTAAGAGAACAGGAGCATTTATTAAGTGAAAATATACAACATTCACCTAAGTAATGAAGAAGGTATTTGTACAAATACATCTGTATTGACAAGAAAACAGAAGGCAAAGCCTATTCAAACTATGGAAGTCTACTATTTCATAAGCAATTTTTAGGTGTTTTTTTTTTTTTTGTTTGTTTGTTTTTTCTTTTTCTTTTTTTATTCCCCCCCCAGGATTTAAGGCTTTGGAAAGGAGTCTTCAGTAACAGCAGAAAAATGCATTTTATTTTTTACTTCAAAGAGCAATATATATTTTTCATAGTAAGAGATTTGATTTACTTCCTATTCTTTGCTGTGAACTGACAGGGTGGAGGCAAACGAGCTTAAGTATTTTTTAAAAAGCAATGCTAGCTACAAATGTAAAATGTCATCGTTTTAGGTGTGCTCTGAAAGCATCGCTGTCAGTGGAACACGGAAAGGAGGCAGATAGTCTGCTTCTATATCTAGTGCTGCCACCTTGTCAACCACGGACTTTTTTGCACTCTTTTGAAATAAGAACTGCCCAACTTTGATTTCCTAAAAGCAGAGAGTTTAGGAAAACGAGCTTTAAAGCTGTATGAATAACCTGCTGTCTGTTGGTATTAAAAATATTTTGCAGTTTATGAATGAAATTTATCTTGTGCATTTCCCCTCAATGAGTTAACTCAGAAAGCAGCAGTATATAGACTTCTGCTTTGCAGGTTCAATAGACTTACTATGCAGCCTCCTGAACACAGATCTCTTAACTGAAGTCACTGTAGACTCTGCACAGCAGAGTGAGATTTGATTTTTATGCTGGGCTGAGTTCATTTGAAAGGCGCTGAAATCCTCAAAATTAGGGCTGAGAGTAGATCCTGTTACACTGTTACGTACTTCCTGTACAAAACAAACATTTGGATTTTGTGCAGAATGCTAGCCCTGTTGAAACTCATGGTTGTCAGTGTATGGCACTTGGTTCAGCTGTGCCGGCAACTACATAGCCATAACTCCAGCATGCCTGGAGCACTTGACATATACTGGGCAGTGCTGATAGGAGGGCAACAGTGTTCTTTGCTCCTTCCCATAATGATTCTGCATCCATGCAACAAGAATTTCATTCCTGTGTTCCTGTGCATCTACAAGCAGGCACAGTTCTAGAGTGTAGGATATCCTATGTTTATACATTCCAGTTCACTCTGGATTTGCTTTCTTACAGTCTTTAATGGTATGCTCATAGCTTCATTTTCAAACAGGCACAAAAAATGATTGCTATACAATATGACAAAGGAAGAAGCAGTCCATCCAGGCTGTTTGAAATGCCTTTTCTCCAGGTACTTAACTTTTCTGAAGAAATGTGGCTATTTTTGTGTTCCCTTGTTTATGTTCTCAGAGCAGTCCTATTTTAATATCAGGGAGAATTCCGTTGTTTTCTGTTATAATTCTGTTAACATTTTCCATTAAGATTACCTAGTGTTGCTAAATGAGTGTGTGACGAGTTATTATGGATGATGCTGACTGAACTCTGCTGCTTTGCAGTCGCTGGAAAAGCCTGATTCAGATGCACTGCCAATTTAGCTCTTCAAAATTAGAGCTTATTTTATGACTACTAGAGATAAGGAAACTGTAGCGCTACTGAGTTGCATGGCTGCATCCTTTACTTTAAGCCTATGCAACTAGGTAGCCTCTGCAGCAGTTTTTATAGGAAGAGCCCTCTTCGTGAAGACTTTTCTGGAGCATAATTATATATGTTTATACCCTTGTACTGTCTTGTATCCACATCAGCAGCTTTCTGTAGCTTCTGTTAAAAAGAAAAAGACAGGTTTGTTTCTGAAGTAGTACTGAATGTAATTTTGGAAAACATGGATTGTTCTTCATGACTCCTTTCTTTTTAAATACACACACAGCTAAATAGTGCCTTTTTTCCTCACGATCCATGTTGAAGATGCTCGCTCCCTCTCACTCTCCGTAAATTGGTTCGTTTGTGCAATACTATTCCAACTTGAAACCATTTTGTCACAGCTGTTTGAGAAATAATCTCCATTTTTCCTTATTATGCTGCCAGCTTTCTGTTGTTGAAGTGTTTCAGTTGATTACCTAATGCAAATGCTCTAAAATAAAACGCCCAGTGGGAAGGGGAAAAAAAATAAGAAGTCTGGTGTCCTGTCTTAATATTTGTATGTTACATTCACAAGAAATGATCTTTTTCTTCAGCCTGTCGTCATGCAGCATTGTGAACTTCTTTTGCAGCTATTGTGACTGTGGAAGAGTGAGCTTCCGCATAGCTCATCTGTAATCATTTCATATAGCTATAACCAAATACATTTATAAGTAAGCCTTTAGAATTTTCATAGTGCTTTCTGGCTAGAAATATAACTTTCCAGAGGGCATACACTGCGCGGGGAGCATTGATGGAAAGTTGTTTAATATTAAAACCAAACAGAAAATTGGCATTAAAACAATGGATTGATGCATACCTGCTTCTCTGCCTGCGAGAACAAACGACATGACAGATGACTGTGGGACTGGAAGATGCTCTGTTACTGCGGTGATGAGTGCGGTGTAAGATCTTGAGCAGAATAGAAATGTGGTTTGCATTTTGTAGGCAAGCACTTCAAACAAGAAAATGTAGTGAGCGTGGGTACCACACTGTTTAGGATTTCTGCTGCGTACTGTAAACATTACCCTATAAACATTCCTCGCTGCATGCGCTATGGAGCTGAACAATCATCTGTCCCAGCCAAGTTTCCTAATGCGATAGTTCCTAAATGCTTGGTTGTCAGCTGTGATGATTACGAACCACGGTGCTGTTACTCAGCAGCTTCCTCTTGAGGGTTTACAATTTTACTTTTTGCATATAGACTTTTCCTTACTCCCATCACTGGAAGAGGTAAGTGTCATTGCTGTGGAGGAAACAAAGTCGGTGCTTCCATCAGCCAGGGGGAGGTGAAGGAAGAATTTACCTAACCTGTGTAAGGGATGTTCCAAGGTCACCGCACCTTCGTCTGAAATGATGTAGTAAACAAAATGACAGCCAGCAAAATTTACAGTACGAACAATCTTTTATTTAAGATGACAGTAGTTGCTCCTGTGGAAGATGGGAGCGATGGTGGTGTTACAGATAGGAGTTAAGGACTCACTGAACCTCTGGCTTTTTTGTTTTTAACTGATGCTCACATTTGCACAGGTAATTCATTTCATCAGTTGGAGTCTGTGAGAAGTGAATGAAAGAAGGGGAAGATTTTTGTTTTTCACAGATTTTTTGAAGGTCTTTGTTTTCATTTCATTATTTACCATTTGAGTCTTGCATTTGATTTCAGTATTATTTCCTTACTTAATAAAATACAAGAAGTTGCTAGTGAATGTCAAAGCAATGTCCAGATGTTTTCTTCAAGCACAAGTCCCCTGCTATGACCTCCCCCTGGCTTCATTACCACATAACGCAGATGTGGTAACTTTCAATAAGGGCTAATTTAAAGGACTAATAATACTCTTTATTAAAAAAACCCCTCTACAAAGAACACCTGTGGCCTAAAAATGAAGGCTTTGAGACCTTTCACCTTGTCATAATAACCAACTGCATCCTCATAAAAATGGAAAATACTGTGATAAACATTCCCTGCCCACTCTCTGTGTGTTTACAAGGCTTGTCCTGAATTCCAGTCTGATTCACTGCACACAGACATTAATTACTTTTTTTGTAATAAACGCGGATCTCAAAATAATTGCATGGAGAACAATTACCCATCTTCTTATTTTTTCAAAAAATAGAAAAATAAAAATCTCTGAGCAAAATAGATTAAAATAGTGATTGATGGGAATTGGGGTTATAGCTCAAGTATGTAGGTATCTCATTCCTCTGATATTTTAAGAAAAGGAATGCTGCCCTGCTGATAGATGCGTATGTTTCTCGCCCCATAATTAATCTGAACTGTGTTGTTTTGAATAAAAAAAAATCATTGTATTTCAAACAAATTCAGCATTATTGAAGCAAAACGCTTTTCTGTTCTGAGAGAGAAGCATGCCTGCTTCGGTGTGACGATTTAAGTGCCCTGGTTCAACCAGAACTTTTGGACCTGATGCAGCAGTTACTGGAAAATATTAACCGTCTCTTTAAAAAGAAAGAAAAGGTCCAGAGAATAATGTTCTTCTGGCCCTGAAGGCATTATTGTCTTGACAAATATTGATTGCCATTTTTAGCACAGAATAGAATTTGGCATTCTTAATCTCCTTTATTTAGAATTTAATAACTTTAAATGTTGCATGACGTGGAGAATTGGCAGGGGGAAAGCAAGTGCTCGACTGTTGGAGATTCGCTCAGTAATGTAATGATAACTGAATAGGTGTGCAACAGTTCTGTAGAGCAGTCAGTATGGAAATAAAGGCCATCTGTGAAGATAATGGTAGAGTGGAGAGGAAAGTGTAGGCAGATATTTAAACAACAGTATGAGATTGCAGCCATTCTAACGTTAACAGCTAAGATGGCTATCTTTGGACTAATTATCTGCTTTGGATCTTCAGTTCCTTCCCTAGACTGAATTAATGCATTCAAGGTTGCAACCATGAATGCCGTCGCTATTATAAGCAAGGCTTGCACACTGACGAATGAAATCTCTCCTATTTATAAACCAGTCCAAATACCTTTATCCAGTGCTTCTTACAGCTAAGCTGTGGCTCTGGAAAAGCAGATTGCGCTGCCCAGGAGTCCTGTCTGCTCTTCAAGTGTGATCGTTGCTTCTTGGAAGATAAAGTGGTCAGTAATGGCATGGTGGAAATCAAATCCGAGAAGTCTGGAGGAAAGCATTACACGCTTTTTCTTGGTGTCCATTCAGAACAAGTTCAGTGTCTCAGGCAGATTCCCGCCAGACATCTGTTAATACTAAACACTACTGCTGAGAGATGGTTGGAAACCTGAGGTTTACTTTCAGCAGAAATTACCAGACACTGGGCTTTTTCTACAAAAAGTTCTCAACAAATGTTGTGGATTGTTCTTTTTTTCCTAAGGCAAAAGGGGAATTTCTACATCAAAAACAGAGCAAAACAGGAAAATTCCAGTACTCCCTCCCTCCTCAGCAAACATTCTTTTTCAATGCTCTTTTTTTTTTTCTTTTCCCCAAGTGGATCGAGAAGTGTGTGTGAGTCTGACGTCTGCATTCCGCCTCTTCTCAGCTGGCTCTGGGAGGTGCTGCAATTTGTTCACAGTCCTTCCTAGGGACAAGTCTTATCTCACAGGTATTGTTGCAAGGTATGAGGTCAAACTCCAATAGGGGGTTTATCAAACTTTGTGTTTACACAGAATCACCTCCGAGAGTAGTGGTGGCAGCAGAGCTCCCTGTCCTGTGTGTCAGGCAATGCTTGCTGGTTGTGCTGAACTCTGCTGAGTGCTTGTGAGCATGCACACAGCCCTTTGGATGTGTTTTCTCGTTGCATCTGATGGTCACGTAATTCAGCACTGCCACTATTTGTTTATTTGTATTAGTCTTTGTGCAGGACAAGCGCGTGACAAGCTGAGAATCAGACTGCTATAACTGCTATAGGCAGTTTTTAGCAAAAGTTTTGCAGCTGGCTCTTGTAGCTGTAAGCATTTTGGTTCTGTAACCCCTCCAATTCACCCAGCCAGGAACATTTTCATATGTATGTATATACATATATACACATGTATCTACACATATGTATTCATAGTTCTTATTCCTGCATTTTACTGGAGAGCAAATTACAAAGCCAAAGAGTCATATTGAAAGACACCTTTGGAAGCCAAGTTTGAAAACACTGTCAGTAGTCAGGAGGACTCAAGCATGCCTAGACAGACGCTCCATTACACTTTCAAACCCCAACTTGTGTATCTGAAACACCTTCTCTGCACCTGTTGAGCAATGCAGCTTGGGTTTTACTTGGTTCTAGTACCTAGGAAACAAATGTGAAAGATCTTTCTCCTGTGAAACTTCCTTATTGTAAAGTTTATTGCTCCTTTGGTCTTTTCCAGGACAACTGCGTACCTTGTAATTGAGAGCATGGAGAAACTGATGTTGCGGTTAATCGTAGATATCGTGATGGTTACATGAATGTATTGCAGCATTTTATGTTTTGCTTATGCAGGTTGATTTAAATTCATCTGTTTTCTTGCATTTTCTCATACATGTGGGAAAAGTCTTCTTTGATATCCAAAAGTGCCTTTCTCTGTACTCTGTTCTGGCCTTCCAGTACTTGAAGGGAGCATATAAACAGGAAGGGGAATGGCTGTTTACGAAGGTGGACAGTGATAGGACAAGGGGAAATGGTTTTAAACTGAGATGGAAGGCTTAGGTTAGATATTAGGAGGAAGTTTTTCGCTCAGAAGGTGGTGACACATAGGAACAGGTTGCCCAAAGAAATGGTGGATGCCCCATCCCTGGAGGCATTCAAGGTCAGGCTGGATGTGGCCTGGGGGGCTGAAACTAGATGAGCATTGTGGTCCTTTTCAACCCAGACCGTTCTATGATTCTATGATTCAATGCTGCAGAAGACAGGAAATAGGAATTGGGTATCATCGCCATATTCTAATTTTTGAGTCTATGGTATTGCATGGGTAGGAGCAATGCAAACTTAGTGTTGGGATAACATTATTTGGCAATTTTTCAAACATGGAGCTTGATCTGAGGTACTTGTTAGGTTAATGTAGTTATCTAACAAATTGGTTGGTTGGGTGGTGAGTGGGTGGGTTTTTTTCAGCCAGAGCAAATACCAGGAACTTTCTAGGAAAGTAGACTATCTAGTTTTAATCTCTTAAATATTAACATCTACCCACACTTTGGCATCTGAATTCATAATTGTTGCCTTTTTTCCTGTAAAACCAGCCATAAAATTGTTTTGTGTTGCTGCTTCTTGTTATGAAAATACATTTCCAGCAACTTTTTAAAAATCATTTCCTCTCCACATTCTCTTTTGTAATCACATCTGCAAGAAAAATGTGAGTTAGGAACATTAATCATTTGGGAGTCTTCTATCTAAGTCTTTGAAGACAAAGTGCTGCTTCTGCTGACTGTAGACTTTTTTTGCCCAGGGTGGTTTCCTCTTTCCATATAAATCAAAAAATCCCGTACTGCTGTTCTCCCAAACAGGCGGAGGGGAGTGAGAACCCTAAAGGAAAAATAGCTGGTTTTTGGATGATGTCACTGCCATAAAAAAGCAGGCCAGTAACAAAATCTTAAAGACTTTGAGAATCATTGTTAAAGCAATATAAGTGGAAAACGAAGCCAAATTGTCCACCTGCTCAAAGCTGGAGCAAACAACAACAACAAAAACCCCAAATCACTTTAAAAACAAAAAAACAAAACACAACAAAACAACACAAATAATAATAATAAAAAATACCCCACAGCAATAGGATTCCACTCTGAAATCCATCTGGATTAAAGTGTTTCTTCAGGTTCTGCAGTTTGGCTTCTAAGCTGCAACAACCTACATATCAGCTTACTGTAAGAAGTGCATCCAATGGTAAGTTTTATTAGCAGCGTTTGCTCGTCCCCCCTGTTTCTGTGAAGAATATGCAACTTATGTGCAAAACTGGCTGGTGGGCGAAGGCTTGTCTACTGAAAAGCACAGAAGACGTTACTTGTGGTATATTGGTGTCTGCTTCTAGGAATAGTCATTTTCCAGTTGGCCAATGACACACAGCATAAACGAGAAGTTTAAGCATCTTCCCTGTCATTACTCATCAGAGATGGATATTTCACCCACCACATACGAAGTAACCAGACTAACATAGATGCAGTGCATTCCTGCATCTTTTGCTTTTCATCCTTCTAGCCACGTCTGGGCATTTGTTGTCATCGTCATCCATCTGCTAGAGGGAAGACTCTCCATCAGGTAAGAGCTTTCTTTTCCTACCAGGAGCAGCATGGATTCTTGTTCTTTGTAGATGATTTGGTATAAGAAGTGTCATTATTACTGCATGTAAATAATCTTACTGGCACATAAATCAATAGTACTACAGATCAAAAGGAAACCTGTATTGGAAAGCAGCATCAGCATGTGGATGCCATAATACCCAATTACTACTGGATGCCATTTAATAGAGTCCACTTAATCTTTTGCAATCTTTTTAATAGAAAACCTGGTAGTTATCCATATTAGAGATGAGGCATTGAAGCACAGGTGAGATTTATCTGTTCTGAGGGAGGATCTTTTTGTTTTCCCTGCTGCCTGTGTGCAGGCTCAGCACTGGGCAGGGATCTACTGGTGCTCCAGCAAGGATGTGTTGTGCAGGGGTGGGAGCAGCTCAGCTGGATCCCCTCTTCTGTTGGCCGTCAGGTACAGGAGCAGTTGGGTCATGGCCTGGTAAGAATACCTGTTAGGAGTGGTTTGACACCATGCTAAGATAACAGCGAGGCTAGGAGAACAGGCTTTAAATTGCACTTCTAAACCAGGAACGTAGTGCCTGGAAATAGAGCTAGGATGTTGGTGTAGGTGAATTGCCTTCAGTTATGCAAGAACACTGTGGAAAAGCTAAGCTTTAAACACCCTTGCTGAAGGGCTCCTCCTACATCCCCTCACTAGCCTTCCTCCCATGTAACTTTCTACCTTGGCATGACTAATGCCTCAAATTAATGTGTACTAACCTCTAGCATTTTAATATAATAACACAAAAATTTGTCTTCATGCAGAACTTAATTTTTGTACTTGCCGATCATGTTCCAGGCAGCAGGGAAGGGTCAAGGAACAACTGTGGGTGTCTGGGAGCTCGGTACCTGCAGCTCTCCATTTGGTCACAGCTTACAAGTGCCTCAAACCCACTGCTGCCGGCTGAAGCTATATCAAAGCACAAGATGTTGTTCCCCAAGACTCCAAATGAGCCCTATCTCCTGAACTGGGAGACAAGCAGCAAATTCCTGGAAGGTGGAACTCCTCTGGAACTCATTTGGAAATGGATCAGAACAGAAACAGTTACTTGTGCTGCAGTGCTGGGGAGGGTGGTGCAGCAATTGCACCTGTTTTACTCCCCGTGTCTGATTCTTGCTTCTGTGGTTTCAACTGATGAAAGAATTGCCATGATTACATTCTTTATTTGTCTGCTGTAATAACCACTTTAATAATCAAGGGGATAAGAATCAGAAAAGTTGATCTGATCACTTTAGACACCTGTAGCCACTGAGAGCAAGATTTTTCGGACTATTCTGTAGCATACGCTTAGGAGAGCCTTGTGTTGGAGTACGTACAACAGGTGGGAACGACTGGGGAGACAGAGAACATTGTACTGTGCAGAACCTGCCCACTAGATCAGCATCCCTCCAGTCCAAACTGTGCTAATGGTGACGAGGGTGAAGATGCATTATCTTTGATTTTGGAAAAGAAAGCAAGCATCTTCCCCTGCCTCAGCACAACAGAAGCATGAAGATATTGGTCTGAGGTCATACAAAAAAAGCCCACACAAAACACTTTTTTTTTTTTCTTTCTTTATTTTTTCTATGTATTCAGGCCTGTGTTTTACCAAATCCATGCCCAGGGGCACCTGTGCCCGGGCCACGCGGTGTTCAAAAGGCACAGTACCTCCCCGTACTTCCAAAGTACCCGCGCGCTGTAAATACACCCTTGTACTGCAGCATCCCGCCTGCTTAGGGAACAAGGCCTGCAGGGCTCCACGCGCCCACAGGGTCGCTCCGTGCCGCTTGGGGCTCCAAAGCAAGAGACTTCCCTCTGCACAGCTGCGCGCTGCGAAGGCCGCGGCCCCACCCCCTCTCCCAATGGCACACGTGGTGCTCGCTGGGCCATCTTGCTCTGATGGCTTCGGAACACCCGCTGCGTCCGGGCTGTGCGGCTCGTGCCTTTCACAGGGCAACGACAACTTTAGAACTGACGTTTGTGGCTTTGCACTTGCTGCAGTTATGTAGCAACCTGCGTGTCAGATGACCCACGTTAAGCCAAAGAGCACGTTGCCGAGGATGCGCTAACAGCACGTGCACGCCAACCCAACCTGACAGCATGACCCGGCGTTGTGCTTGAAGGGGGCAGAGCCGCTGCGTCGGGGTTGGAATTCAGCATTAATTGGGCCATTGCCTTACCTTCAAGGCGGTATTTTCCCCCACCTCTACGCGCTCGGCGGGAGGAAGGGTCGCTGGAGAAGACAGGAAGAGCCCAATCTGATCCTTATCGGGAGCGGACGAAAGCCGTGCGTTGCTTTTCCTTTTGACGTGTGCAGTTCGCTTGGCTCGTGCGGCAGACACGTCCACGGCCGCGTGTCCGTCCCGCGCTGCTCCCAGGCCGGTCCCGCCGCGTGCCGCCCCCGGAGGCGCCGCTCCATCCCTGCGGGCAGCGGCAGCCCCGCAAGAGCTGCGATACCCTGATTGCGGCCTGCAGCGGGGCCGCGCGGGCTCCTCGTAAACCCCTGAGTGAACCCGTGGGTGTCTGTCTGTGCCCGGTGCTGCCGCCCCCGCCCAGAGGAGCCTTGCTGCTTTTACGGGGCGATCCGTCTGCCTGTAGCAGACGGCAGCTGCGGTGTCCCTGAGCGCCGCTCTCCCCACCGGCCCCCGGGCCTGCTTTGGACACGAGGCTAACGCACGCAGCGGCGGCTCTCTGCGGTTGCACAGTGTTAAAGGTACTTTGTTTTTGTATTAAGGGCAAAATGGAGGCACTGGGGGCTCCGGGAACGAGCGCCCGGCGCTGTGCCCGCTGAGGCCCCGCGGGCCGGCGGTACGGCGCTAGGTGGCGCGCACGGAGCGGCGCTGAGGGGCTGCTCCCCCCCCCATCGCCCCCTACACGGCCGCCCCCCGCACAGCGCCCCGCGGGGCAACTGCGGGCGTCGCTTTGGCGTTTTGTGTTCAGGTTTCCGCCTTGTTTTAAGCAGAACCTTCTGGAGCCTTTCTGTGGCCGGTTTTAGCGCTAAATTGAGCCCAATTACCTTTCTAAAACGAAGGGCCGCTTTAAGTAACCACCCTGGCGTTGTATTTATATGAATGAAGAATTAACCTTAAGAGGTTGCCCTTCTCAGAAAATGGATTGCACGCTCGGCTCTCCCTATTGATTAGTTTGGGTATTTAAAGTGCTGTGCTTTATCTCCCAGCTGCACTCTGAGTTTGTCGCAATGATGCTTAAAGGAGCACGTTGACACTGTTTATTTTCCCAAAGCTTTTTGGCATAGCTCTTGGCCTCTCGCTGCTCCTCTGAGCTGCGTGGTGTTGTATGAAGGAGCAGTGATAACCCTTCTGTGTAAGTAGGCATGGCATAGAACGTCTCTGTTGGGCAGAAACACCGAGGGCAGGGATGCTGTGCTGCAGATGTGCGGTACACTGTAGCTGGTAGAGCAAGCCTGGTGGTCCTGAAGGGCTTTTCAGGAGTCTTGCTGTGCAAAAGGACAGTGGGGGGTTTGTCAGGAGCTTTGCTCTCTCCAAGAGAGTGCATTTCTTCTTGGAGCTGCTGATAACAGAACCGTCCCAATGGCTGCGGAGTGCTTCAGGACTGGGTGGTGCCGGTGATGTGTCTGGTGGTCCGCACCAGGCATAGACAGTGCGATGCCCCACCATGGCCAGGCCCTGCAAGCATCACTGGCCCACGCCGGGCCCCTGCTGCCCCTGGGCCATGCTCACAGGGGCACCAGCTCTGCCAAGGTGGCTGTTTCCACAGCTGTCAGTCTGTAACCCTCGTTCCGCTTCCCCCTCTGGTTTCTCAAGTTTACAGATCTGTTTTTGGTCTCTGAATGGGCACCCGCCACCCCTTTCCTAACCCAATATCCTGCTTGGTGGTGGGAATATTCATGCTGCTTAAAATCCCCAAACAAAATGGGAATGGAAAGGCTTCGGTTTAGTTGAAAAGGACGTTGAATTCTGCTTGCGATCTGTAATGCAATTAGCGTTATTTGACTTGGCAGCCTTCGGAGGGCCTGCGTGGGCTGCAGGCTGTGCGGGCCTGGAGACGGCCTCACTCCAGGCAGCAGGGCTGGGGGAAAACTCTGCGTAATTCACATCCATGGTCCCTCAGTGCATTTTCTCCTATCTCCTCTTCCATCCACTCTTAGTGCTGTGAGGCTGCAGCCCAGCCCCAGACCCTGGCTGCCTCCACTCGGCACTGCCCCACTGGCAGGAAAACATCCCTGGGTCAGAACCCACATCTGTGTTTCTGGGGCTAAATCATTCCTTGTAAGGGAAACAGCATTCGGCTGGCGTATCTGGCCTGCTAATTGCTTTAACCGGCTGCAAAGATTTCAGTCAGTTCTTGAGCTGTCTCTGCAAACTTACAGCGTAGCCTGATTTTCAGATCCTGCCCTGCCCACGGCCAGAATGTATAAACAAGTCCTGTTGTAGGAAAGCAGCACCAAGTTTTGAGTTATGCTTGCAGAGGTTATGAGAGACAGGAAGTTATGGGCAAATTGATTTTGGCGCTGGAAAACCAGGGATTTCCCCCCCTTCCCCTCAAGTAATGACTGTAAAGCATGCTAATGCTATTCAACGTTAGTGCATTAACGAGTGGCCTTATTAATTCAAGACATAAAGGCAACAAAATAAGCTGTTAAATTTAAAATATAATACATACATAATGAGAAAAAATGTGTGAAGGCTTTATTCAAATGAAAATGCAGAATTGTTTGAGCTAGTGAAGTATCTTTTGTGCTGAGTTATGAGCATATGTAATAGATTTAATTATTAATTTCTCCATTGTTCTGTGCACACAGACAGGGTTCAAGGCACAGTCATTCTCGGGCTTTCATAGATCTAATTTGTATAATTATTGCCTGAATAAAAGATTGCTCCAATTCCTAGCTCACTCCTTCACTCTCCGAAGCGCTACCTCAGTGCTGCTCTCCAAAAGGAGAGCACCTGCCTGTTCTTTGGGAGTCAGCTGATCCTCCCCGTGATGAGGCACGTTCCCGCTGACGCTCCTTTTCGAGCCTTTTTTGTCTAAATGAATTACCGCGCATCCTTTTTAATTTTATTGAACAAATTACATTTGTCAAAGTCTAGCTTTGTAAATAAATAGCTAGAGACACACGGATGTATATTGCTGCTGTTCAAGGTCTCTTGTTCTATTTATGGAAGCCAGATGAATGTGAAACAAAAGAGAAACTTTTCTCTAAAAGCAATTATCTTTCTGCATTCCCATCAGTATAATTATATTGCTGAGAATTTTAAAAAGTCATGCAAGTAGAATTGAATACTTAAAATCGTGGCTGAGTCATTATGCAAAAGCTGAGCAGAGCGCCTTGCCTCATGCTAACAAAGCACACCGGGACTGGCTGCTCTCTTACACCCTCACACCTGGAACGCGTTGCAAAACGAGAGCCTGAGATCCCTGAATATGCTGGTGCAAACGGGAAGTGTTTGTGGGGATAAATCCTGTATTCCACTCAGTTTTGAAGTGCCGGTCTTAGCGGGTTGAAATTTGTTCTCTTTCAGGCGTTTTGAGTTGAGGCCCCATTCTGCGAGTATCTTTGATTGTATTTTGTTTAACATTGGACTCATGTTGTGTCACAGAAAGAGACAACCATTGTTTATGGGAAGGTTTTTCTGTGTGGTGAAATGAACAAGACGTGGCACAGCCCAGTCAGCAGCTGTAAAGGAGTCTGGTAAAAGTCGTTATGTTGGCCAGTATCGCTTGGACACCAACTGCTAGGACGTTTTAGGAAACTGCAGTATCTACATGATTTGTAAAAAGTGCCATCAGTTTGGGAAGGAAGTAGAGAGATTGCCAAGAGAGATAATTTTCTGTCCATTGTTCCATCAAACGCTGTGAGCTTTTATTGGAAGTACAGTTTTCTTGGGGAGGTGCTGTCAGACTACAGAGAGACAGAGGTGTGGAGGTGTTGTGTAGGTGTTTTACACTGCAGTCAGAGCAAGCAGAAGCTGCAGGGGTACTGCCTGAGAGGAGCAAGACCAGCCTGGCCCAAAGCCAAGGAAGCAGAGCTCCTGCAGCAGGATCTCAGCTGCTGCTCCGTCACAGCTGGTGTGAGCTGCTGCCTCGTTTTACAGGAAGCTGCTGTGGATAGGTGTGAGCATGGTCGTGCCATTAAAGACTGTTACACAATACTCGTAAAAGAAGGCCGAATAGAAGGGACACAGGATAAGCATAGGTTGCCAGATTTGAATTTGCAGCCGATGTGTTGAGGTATATATTTGTGTTTAATATGAGAAGTTATCTGGATGCTTCTAGTATCCAGCGCTGCCTTTCACCTGTAGTTTTGCCCTTTTTTCCCTCTCCCAGCCTGTCTTGGGTTAAGCAGGACTACGTAATTCAAACATTTGAAACCCAGCTATGGAGAGATGAGGTATTCAGCCCAGCTTGGCACACAGCTCTGGCAAGTCAGGGAACATTCGTAAGTCCCTGTACTGCTGCAGACGGCTGCACAGAGCTGTGCGCTGAGCAGTGCCCATCCCATAAGGGAGCAGCTCTGTGCTGCACACCAGCATCAGCTGCAGCCTTGTGTTTTCTTTTCTGTGGAAGCCATTTTGACTGCCATGTGTTTGCATTTATTTCCTTTCCGGCTCCATACATGACTCATCTGCAGCGGGACGGAGGAGCAAGGGCAGAGCTGGGCTGCTAAGGAGCTCCTTTCACTGCTTCCCAGCCCTGTTTTGGGCAGCTTTCTGCAAAGCTTTCCCTTGACAAGGAGCCATGTGCAGGGTTGAATCCACTGAGCTCAGTGTCACCTTGCAGAGCAGGTGTGCCAGGGCTGTCCCCTTCCACTGCCATGAGATGGAGACCAAAACACTTGTCCATCTGTAAAGTTATAAGTAGATGCAGGAAACCATCATTCAGTCTGGCTTTGAGCTCTGCTGTTCTCTACAGGTTACACTCAAAAAGTACAGCCACAGATCTGCTGCTCCTAGGTTTTAGTTCAATCCAAACCTAATCTTTTCTTCTTTCTCCAGAAACCCCATTGGCTCCAGCATTTTCTTGCATTCAGCCATGGGTAGGAGTTGCAGTAAGTGGTTTCCTCTTGCTTCCCTCTGGGATCCTGTGCCCGGGCAAGAGGAATACTTCCATCTGAGGGTCTGCCTCAGGACTTCATGGGGGCTGTGTCTGAACCATAATGGTATTTTAAGGGACTTTTGTTTTTTAGTAAATTACCATCTAATAATCTGCAAATCTGGTACCAATCAGAATATGATACGTATCCTCAGCCAATTCCAGTGGGGCTTATTTCTATTACATCTGGCAGTGTGTCCAGTGGGGGAGAAAAAGCCTCAACCAGAACTAGCTGCACTGAAGTCAACTGAATTTTGGACGTGTTCAGCCTTTTTGGCCAGACTCATTCCGGTTCATGAGAAGTAATTATCTCTTGAGCATCACATTAATATTAAAGATCCATAGGCATTAGTGTTTAGGCAATATACCTTCTTCTCAGCTCCAAAAAAATGATGTGGGATAATTGATCTGAACATGCTCCAAATGTGCATATGTCTTTATTTATGAATTCCAATGTGGATTGTTTGGGAGGAAAAGGAAGAACAAGGAAAAGCAGGCAGAAATGTCGATACTTCTCATCTCCCTGGCCATTTCTGCGAAGAATGGTTATAATCCCCTGAAAATGAGTTGTGAAAGCTAACGGTGTGTTAATAACCTGTGTTACAAACACAAAGTCCCTTTAGTTGGTATTCCATATTTCTGCCTTTTCCTCTTTCTCAGATGAGGAGCTCCTGTTGGCTGGAGCGCCTGCCACTGGGTGTGGGCAGGTTGATGACCCCAGTGGCTCCTCTTCCTGCAGTTGGTGTGAAACTACGTCCCAGCTTCTCTCTGCTAAAGAAGTGGCCCTTGGAGCACCCAGAATGCTGTCTCCTGCAGGCTGTCCATCATTAGCTGCAGGGCTGCTGGGGTGACCCATCCCAGATGTGGACGTGACAGTGGCTGTGGCCTGTTTGTACCCCCAAGACCATGTACAATTGCTAGCCAGCAATTATGTGAAGTAGTAGGGGAGCTTTTTCCTTACTGAGTTTTTTTTATTGTGTTCAGCTTCTCACAGTAGGGGAAAACAAGCCTATAAAGGTGCCGCCAGCTTGTTTCAACTTCTGCACGTGGCATGGCCCTCCTTGTTTTAACGCCCTGGTGAGGGGTGTCAGCACAGCCCGAGCGGCCACTCTCTGGACCAATTTCCTGCAGAGCGCAGCAAAGGCCACAGATATCAGCTTCAAAGGTAAACAATTACCTTTTATTATCACACATGGCTTTAGCTCCACCAGTTTCAAACAGCACATAATCACAAGTCTGTGATAACATTTACTCCTGATGAGAGAAAATTTACCAAGTACTAAATTGCTGCTGAGATGACGGGAACACGAGCCAGGCAGGAATTAGCTCAGATGATGAGTCAGCAGACGTTAATGTCTTGCACCATGCTGGATGCATCTGCCGAGCCGTCCAGTGTTGAATCATCTTAAATATTTCTGTCTTACTGCCCCTCCAGGAAGAAGCATCGGGGAACTTTTGTCTGTCTGCGCTATATATGCATAAGCTATTTTAAAATAAATATATGCAGGCATATAACAAGTGTATGCGTTTAGGTAGGTAGGTAATTTTCAGCTACGGGAAGGATGAGCAGCCAGCAACTATTTAAAGTAAAACATGCATGGAAATGCTAATAGCAATTGCCTACATTTGGGGTTTGGAAAATGATAGCTTTGCTCAGCTGTGGCTTTGATGAGCCCCAGAGGGTGACCTGGCATCCGTGCCACATACTCTGGGCCTCCACAGAGCCCAAAGTGAGAGCTGCAGGTTCATGTGGTGTTCCCTGTGTTTCAGAAATGATTCCCTCCTGAACCAGTTAGGCAGCTACGGAGTGCTGTGCTCAAGTCTGTCACCTCTTTGGCTTTTTTCCCTTTTTTGCCCATACGCCCAGAATGTCGGTATTGGATAAATGTAGTATCTAGGTCCCTTCAGCAACGTCAGATGAATTCAGTGGAGAGGGGCAAATGGCATCTTAAATGCGATCCTTTTTCTCTGAGGGCCTGCAGTTGGGCCATCATATGCTGCCCTTGTTCTGCTGCGGATGTTCAGCAGATGCAAGGCGTGGCATGTAACTGGGGGTGCAGAAGGGCTTTACTCTGGACAACACAACTGTTGCACAAAGGAAGATGTGAAGCTTTTATTTAGTAAATTCTGTGTTGTGTTCTGCTTAATTTATTGTGGCAAAGCAAATCAAGTTTTTCTAAAGCACATTGTCTATTCTGGCCTTAATATGTATATATCATTAACCAACTGTATGCATGTGAGAACTGCAGTAATTTAATGCACACCATGCAGAACTGCTTTTCTGTTTTGAAACTCTTGACTGTCTGAGGTACGGAGGTCAAAAGTTAATTCTAGCGAGAAATGTGAGAGTTGTCTGTGTTTGCCAAAAGATTGTTGTTTCAGGCATTTTGCAGTCTGAGTCTCACCACTCCAACTCGTGTTTTTAAAGTTTTCCCACCTCTCCCTAAGTTTCAGATGCAATTAAATATATATATATATATATATATATAAACTAAAAAAGAAAGAAAAAGCCAACAAAACAATGCCCATAAAAAAAGCAGCCAAAATAGCTGGTGTTTTGGAAAGCTTGGTGAGGACAGTGCTTGGCTGGTGCAGTTGGAGGTGGGAAGCATATACTGAGTGTATGGAGTGGTGGACTGGTACGGCCTCCGGTGCCCATCATCCATCTCCTTCTGCTCTTCTTATTGCCACTGACCTGGTGTGCAGCCTCTGATCAAAGCAAAACAGTGGCCATCTGCCATCTGATGGAGGTGCTCCCACCCGCCTCCCCTTTTTCCTGGGGTGGGTGCAGGTCCCTGCTGGCCTGAAGACTTCAGTATTTCTGAATGTTTTCAATGTTAGGTGCTTAAAATAGCCCAGAGGAAACAACGTGAACGTCCCCTGCGCTGTGAGTTTTGCACTCCAACACTGTGTTTTCCAAAAATTCACGCTTGTAACTCTTTTTGAGATACTCTAAAATAACAGCTTAGTATTTAATGAACATTAAGGGGGAATTAAGTTAAACAGTAGCTTGGTTTCAGACTTCTCAGTAGTGGCTGCACAAAAGTTAGGCAATGTTTTTAGACCAAATAAGAAATCCATCCTTTGAGGATTGGTTTATAGTCCTCCAAAATTTTCCACGGGGTTAATAACCAAGTGAAACATCCTGGCAGAACGATGGCGTTCCTGCTCCTGCCCCGCCATTAGCTCGGTGCGGCGGGATGTTTTGAGGCAGTCACAGAATTTTTCTTCTACAGCTGGAGAGGACGCATCTCCAAACCTATTTGTACATCTTTCCCCCATTTTTCTTTGCATCCTGAGCTGCTTGGGCACAGTGTATTAACTCTTGCTGAAGCACAAAACAAAGACTGGAAGTGCCAGAACCTTTTTGTCAATGGTTTCCAAAAACTATGGAATTTCCTGCCCAGCTACATCAGATCAGCCAACAACTTTGTAATTGCTAAAAACAGCCTGTTGATTTTCCTCCCAAGTGCTTCAGCTGGCCTGGCTGAGTTTTCTCTTTTCCACTGTCTTGAGATGTTTCTCTCATTGTGCACTATGCTGTATTTTTATGGTCAACATATCCTATAGCAAACAATTTTAGGCTGATGGCGGAAGGGAGATTGGATTCAGATCGGAGATTTGAGCCTGGGATGGGGAGCCAGGAACGCCTCAGTTCCTGGACCAGATCTGCCACTAAATCAGGAATCCACATAAAGCAAAGCCACATGACGAGCAACTGCAGGATGATTTGATTTTCTGTGCAGAGGAGGAAGCGAGTGTTTGAACACAGCTCTTGCCTTGGCGCACCCGCTGCAACCGGAGCCACCATTACAGGTGGGCCGTGAGCTGGGGCAGGTCTGGGGCACAGGGCTGCGGCTGGGGCAGCTGCTGTCCGGATGGGGACGGCGAGCGCTCACTGGTGCGGTGCTCAGGCTGGCATGTTGGTAGTAAATGCAAATAAATTAGTTAACTGCGCCTGTATGAAATTTTCCTGCTGAAAAATTCATCCTATAAAAACATTTATACTGTATTCTTTATTGTCAGCTAATCCTGCCCAAACTCATTAAATGGCAGTGTGTGGGTTACTCGCTGTCAGTGAAATTATCAAAGGCATTTTTCAGCTGGTGCACCGGGAAAGCATGTGCTTCAATGCCAACTAAAACAATAACGAGGAAATGTTATGATCAGACTTGACCAAATGACCTTTCCCATTTTAGATTAGTTCTTAATTTCAGCACAAGGGTCATCCTGTGAGAATACTCACAATAAGTCACTGCTCACCTCTCACATGAAAAAGAAGTGACTTATTAGAAATCTCACTGTACTCATTGCAGTTAATGAGATGTGGAAAGCTTTGTAATTTGATTTGCTGGACCATATGCTGTAAAGGGATACTGCTGATTTCATTCCTCCACATTTAATTTAAGCAGTATGCAATGGCTTCTTCGTATGGCTACTTATATAATAAAAATTAACTTGAAGTATAAAAAAAATACACCATTGTGGGGTTTATTACTCTGTGGTTGAGTTTCAAGTGTTTTTCATTGAAACATCTGTAAGTAATGTGTAGGTCTAATTTTAAATCCTGGCAAATATTTTCCATTTAACATTTGGTTTTACTGACAGGCTTGGAGTGGTGGTTTTCAGAGCTTGTCAGTAACAGATACGCGCTTTCAAAGATAAACATTTTTTTAATTGAAGATAACTGTAATTCAATGCTCACTTTTCCGATCCATCCTGTGTTCCAGCAGCTGCCAGCAGCAGTGCAGACACTCGTACCCTTTCCTCCAGACCCCTGCAGCAGCCGGCCTGTTCCCACGTGGCATCAGGGGCTCATCCTCGCTGGCAGACCTGGGCCCGTGGGGCGATGGTGGGGCCAGCTGCAGCATCATCTTTTGGGGATGTCCCTTCTGGATGCCCCTGTGTAGGGTAGTTCACTCCAGAAGATGGATGTGTGCTTGGTGCAGGGTGGAGCTTGGCAGAGTCTGGACCACGGTGGCTCACTGTCAGGGCTGTATTTCAGGTTATTTTATTTTTGGCTGTAGACAAAATGAAACAGCTTGAACAGACAGGCTGTGCTGTGCTGCCTGTAAACTTGGAGACTGGGCTGTACGGTTGGTGTGTGCTGCCCTGCCCTGAATGGTCTCATGGTGGCGATGCTTCGTGAGAGTGACCCAGCTGTGGCTGGGCGGCAGGCAGGATGGACATACTGGTGTGAAGGGAAAACAGACATCAGAACTGTTTTCAAAAGGAAGCACTGGAAGGCTGAAAATGCCAGACACTCGTTGATTTCAAATGTCGTGGCACTGTTTGCAGTTATGGCTGAGGTGTCCATTGGCTCTAAGCAGTGGACTGCATGTGTTTTAGCCTAACCTGTTGGTTAAGTCTGACACTAAGCCAAGAAATGCTGTTTGGAGGAGCGTGGTGGAATGTGATGTGGGTGCTGGAGGGGCTATGGCTGGGCCTCGGCAGGTAGATAGAGATGGCCATGCTGTGATGTGGGTGGGCACGTCGGGTCGGTGCCGGGAGGGCTGCTGCTGTGCTGCATCTCCTACCATGTGAGCTCTGCTGGTCTCTCACTGCATTTTGAAAAGTTGAATTCTGCTTCTATTGAGAAATAATAATAGTGAATTATTTCCTTTCCACCAGTATTGTCGTTTTGTGAACCCTGAACCACAGCTGCAGAAAATTAGGCCTGGGAGCAGAGGGATGAGCAGTGGTGGGAAGGCCTGAAGGATGCCAGCACAGGGTACTCATTCTTTACTACTAAAGAAAGCCCGTTTCTTTTTTATTTGAAGACTGCTGTTAGTGCCTGGTGAACAAACGTGGTTTTGGTTCAGCTGCTGTACCACAGACAAAGGCTCAAGTCAGCTTTTTGGGAGCCTGAGGTCTGAGTCTGCCTTGGGTCAACCATGGCCCTTTGTGCATGGAGCTGCAGATTAAAAAAATAACAGCAAAATCAGGCTTCATTTTTAACATGTTCCTGTTTTCTTACATCAGAAGTTCTGAAATGCTTCAGAGGAGGTTGTTGAGAGTCATAATCTCAACCATCATGATTTCTCATAAGTGTTAAGAGAAACTGCGGCTTTACTGAATATAGCGCCTGTTTTAAATGGCGGGTGGCTCGCTTCTTTTTAATAGGAGTTCAAGCACAGAGGCAAGTAAAACCTAATGAAAGTGCCTAGAAGATTTTGTTTTGATACCCCACGGCAGCCCTCATTTATACTGAAGGGGGAAAAGATTTCTTTATAGCCAGGCCTGCAGAAGCCAGAAATTTAATCTTTCTATGCAACTTATTTTATTGCATTTTTAATTTTCTGTTGCATTACCGTGACCCTTTTCTATAGCTTTTGACGCCTGGTGCTTAATTACTTATCATTAGCAATGTACATGGGGGCCTTCCTGCATATTTAGAAATGCGATCATTAGTACACGGGAAGACAAAGACTTCTTTAAGACCATCATTAGTTATTCTGTTTTCATAGAAATGTTCATTAGAGAAACTACCCACCTGGTTAAATAATTATAATTAAGAATTGGTAATCTCCTTTGCATTTTTAACTCGATCTTCGGGATGTGTGTGCATAACTAAAGGAGCCTTGTTTGGCCATCATACTATCTTTTCTTTTCAATTTGAATTGTCAAGCAGGTTTAAATGCTGTGTTTTGAAACCATATACCCTAGGAATGATTTATGGAAATATAGGTTATTAAAAAGAAAAAGAAAGAAAGAAATCAACCCAGCAATTATCTCTGAATTCATTAACTGCGCACTGGCAGCGAGAGGTTATATAAGCCATTTACTGTAATGCGCGGTATGGAGTTAAAACAAAATGTCACTGGGGCCTGATTTCTCAGCCCCATCTGCGGTTCTCACCGCAGACACCCAGCCTGCTGGGGTACGCTTCCAGAAGGGTGTGATTTCCATTTTCTGATCGGGTATTGCTTGGAAATGCTGACAGTGAGTGCAGTTGTGTTGGTTATGCTGCTCGTGGCCGTCATGGGGAGCTGGTGGGAGGCCCTCCCCAAAGAGGTGTGTGTGCACCCATCCTCTGAGAGGCTGTGGGGAAGGAGAGCATGGGCGCAGGGAGGGCTCACCTCTCCTGAGCCACGGGGATGGAAGAGCTCATCAGTGGCATAAATATCATCTGTAAACAATTAAGCAGCTACTGCTCATTCAGGGCAGTTTTGAGAAGCAAAGGAAGTCTGCAATCAGTTATATCTCCAATTACCATAAAAATATATTAGCCATTCATTCATTTATTAATGATTCATCAGTTAACCACACATAATGAGCAAATAATTAGCAATGCTGTACGGTTGCCAAAATTGAAGAAGTGTTGGCATTTTAAAGATGAAAGGTTGCATTTATGTAAAAAGTCGGGTGGTGATAAAGTTAATGCAGAAGATAATTATAAAAGTGGCTGTCCTATTTTAGAGGCTGAGGTCCCGCAAAACTTGTCTAATTGAACTGAAATTAATATTCTTCAGAAGCACGCGTGTTACGGCATACCGGCTGCTGAATATACTCGGAGATCTCCCTTCAGTAAGGTACGTCGCACAATACAAGTTAATAAAATGCCAGACAGCAAGACTGCCTTCTTTGTTTGCTTGGTTCAGGGCCTTGTGGAAAACAATAAATTGCATTCATGTCAGCCGAGGCCCATCCCTTTGCTAATTACCGTTTGGTGCTGAAATGACTTCTGTGAAATTGGGAGCATGAAGAAACACACAGCCGTACAAGGGAGGCTTTTCAGACTACAGCAGTAAATGTGAGATAGGCCTTAGGCGCACAGATGTTAAAACAGTGAATTCCCCTACAGATTACACTAATGGAAACCCTGTCAGGGTAAGTCAAATCCGGGGTCTGCGGTCAAAATCTAATTAACGTTCCTGTACTTAAAAAGAATATGAATGCCTGGAGGTGAGGAAGAACATATAAGAAACTTGCTTGTTTGTGAAATTGTTTGTGCAAAAGGCAAGCAGCACTGAACGCGTCTGTATGAGGCAGCACCTGTAGCCAAGCTGCTCATGCTGCAGAACACAGCACTCTGAGGCTTGGTCCCTCGGCACGGCAACGGCTCTTAGTGGCCACGTCCCTGGTGGGTGCTCCTCATTGTCTCCAAACACTCCCTTTGCTTGGCACAGTCAAGGTCGCTGTTTGGGAAGTACTCCTAGCTGAAGCTGTAAGACAGGGCCAGCATCTCTGTGTGTGAGAAATCGGGCTGCTCTGAGTAGGCTGGGCTTGAGGACACTACTGGGGCTCTTGCAGCGCTTTCACAGCTGCACTGTGCATGGCCTGTGCAATAGCAGAGGAAATTAATTTATAATGCAACAATCTCTTCGTTTTCTCAAGCACAAAAATTCCCTTAAATACTTAAAATAACACTCAAAGTGGGACAGACCTTAAATTTTGAATAAATGAAACCCTAATCCAGTGTGTTTCTGAAACAAGCTTGTTATTAAAGAAATAAATTTGAAACAGTAAGTGGTTGGAGAATTTTGGATTTAATTATTTAAATCTACTTAAGATAACTGTCTAGCACTGTGTTTGGGTTTCCTGTTGAGAACATGTTTTCCAGGAAAGGAATCCCACCCAGTGCCTAGCTAGTGTTAACTTCCTTCTGCAACAGTATTTTCAGCAGAAGAGACAATTAGAATTATAATAAGGCAAAGCATTGTGTGGTAATGTAGTGATATTTATTTCCCTGACATTTTCTGCCATGAAAGCTGCATGGAGCTGTGTGTGGAGCTGGAGACACTGCCATGCTCCTTGCACCATTTGTGGTACAGCAATGCTGCTGCACGTGTTCCTTGGGTTCCTGAGAGGGAAAGTCACTCTGCAGTGCTTCAGTCCCACTGCCAAGAGTATCTGAAGGTGTGCAATTGTTAACATTTAGCTTGGGATATTATATGTGGCCATTGTATAGATAAATGCTGAGTGTTGGATTTGTTCATTGACGGTTGTTGTACACATGAAGAGCTATACCTGCAGATGTGCATTTTGGTTAAAATCTATGATGTCGTCTTTAGGATGCAAGATTCCTTCCAAGCAAGATAAGGATGGCAACACATCTGCCTTTCTTATTTTACAGGACTGTAACAGGAGCTTGCTGGATCTTGGCTCTCTATTAAATATAGAGTAAGAATGAGAGGAATTGAAGATCCCCCTGTTCTGCACAAAGCACAGGAGAAGGACAAGTAGGAGGAGTTGCCTGTCTCCAGCTACAGCCCAGGCACAGGGAACAGAGGTGCACCCACAGCCGCTGTGGTGCAGTTGGCTTCCTCCACAGCCAGAAGTGGTGGAAGAAAACTCTGATGCTGAGTCACGTTTCTTTCCCGTGGGCTCATGCTGGGATGGACGCGCCTGCACTGTGCCGGCAAGGCCTCACTGCGTGGCTCCTGTTGGGTGAGCATGCTGTACATATGCTGCGAGTAACACGGATGGTATTTTTGTGTTTGCATGTCCTCACAAGTGAGTTAGCTTAAGTTCTCTAAAATACACAGTGTGTGCAAGGATGGTGTTTAAGAACAAAACCTAAAGATCTGCTCAGTTTTCCTCATTGAAGCATGCTCACTGGCTTACCATATGGTTATTAGCAGTGTTTCCTTTTAAAAGTCGTTTTATATTTTCAAGAAAAGATAGTCCTATAAATATTTTTTTCTTACAGCGTAATGCCTGTGCTTATGTGTTACATGAGGCAGATGCTGACTTAAAGCTTAGTTCTTGCTCAACAGATCTTTCAGCCCACCAAAAGGGGTTGATTAGTGTCCCCCAGCTGAACCATTTTTTTCCTCTGTTGCTTTGACCCATTGATTTAATTAAGGTCTAATAAAGAGAGGGCTGAAAGATTGTTAAAAATCTTTTCTCTTTTTTTCATGGGTCTGACCTATGCTGGTCTGTCGGTGCATTTTTGACTTCTATGTGCCCTCTTTAATATGTAAGCATAGTACCACAGAGCTTGTCTTCCTTAGAACCAGTTTGGTTTTAACCAAAACGAGTGCTCTTCTGGAGACTTTTTATTTTAGTTAAAATAAGTAATTAAAAAAATATCAAAAACAAGTCACAGTATCAAAAGGAAAGACCTCAGAAAGCTTAGCGGTGACCCTTTCCTTTTCTGCTTCCTTTCCCATCTTCCTCTTGCCAACAGAGAAAGAGATAGAGAAATGAAAACTCTGGTTTTGATTTCCAATTAATTAAGAAGAATGAATGGAAGCTTATTAAACATAGAAGTTTTTTCAGTGAAAGTTCTTGCTTTTTTTCAGCTGATCCCATTCTTTATATCTTTGTGTCTTTCGTAGGTGAGTGTTAATGCTCAAGAAAATGCTTCATGCTGCTTGTCATAGTGCCAGCCTTCCCTTTCCTTTCCCCTCCCACCAGCTCTGCAGTCGTTACTCTAGGTTGAGAAGTGCTTTTCTCAGCATGCTAATTTTGCTTCTGAGCAGGCTCATCTGTATCCAGTGAAAGGGAGATTACCAACAACGTGCCCCCACTTCACTGGAGAAGTCTCCAGTACCAGCTCTCCTTGTGCTTTCCGGGCACACTGAGACTGTATTGACAGTCTTCTTAAGAATAAAAAGGGGAGAAAAGGCCAAGCTACAACTTCAAGAAATAGTTCTGATGTGCTCTCTGTGGCTTGAAAGAACAGCATTGCTATCAAGAGTGGCAATTTGTGACTGAGCCCTCCTAGACAGCTCTTGTGCTCAAGTTTCCATGCTGCAGCTCATTAGCAGAAGAGCTGCCTGCAGGGTTGTGCAGGTTTGCAGAAAAGCAGGATGTGCACTGAAGTAAAAACCTGGTTTGTGGAGCTGTGGTCCTGGAGCTGGCTGGGTGCTGGCACTTCAACCTGGAAGAGAATAAGCTGCCTGAAAGAGAATAAGCCACCTGGACGTTGGGACCACAGGGATGTGACACACCACTTGCTGGGGGCCATCCCTGCCCTGTAAAGCGCTAAAGCAGGTGTATAAATCCTCCTGTGTTCACTGGGATTTAGGCATCTGCTTAAAGTTAAGCACTTGTTTAGAGAGTTTCCTGAAGGAAAGCCTGACAATTGTGCCCAAGAGTAACTTTGAAATTAGTTTTAATTTGCTCATCATAACCAGCTGTCATGAGGCTGTGTAAAAAAGCTGATTGTGGAGAGATGAAAGACTTCCCAGGCCCCCAGCTTTGGTGTCAGCATCTCACCCAGCACCCAGTCGGGTCCAGGCTGCGCCTTCCAGCCCTGGCCTTGCTCAGGATGTGCTGTGCTCAGTTTGTCCCTGCCTGCAGGGAAAGCACCCAGCTGCTGCCCATCTGTGGCAACCTCTGTGGGTTATGGTGGAGGGAGGGAAGGTCCTCTCTCTATTTAGTTGGAGAGTGCAAAGGGAAGGAGGGCAGAGTATGCAGGGAGGTAGGAGATCTGTGCCCAGGCTGAAGGTTCAGCTGGAGTTCCTGCTTGAAACATAGCCAGTGCCACATCCATTTGTGTCATTTGAGTCAGAAACTTTTGAGGTCCCTTGCTTTTAGGTTATGTTTTCTTGGTAAGCCCTTTGTTCTCACAGTAAATTTGGAGGTTAAACTTCAAAATGCAAAATCGAAGTTAAAATCCCCAACAAACCTTGACTGCTGCTTAGCTTTACCTTTCATGGTTTACATGTGTCACTTAAGGCAAGCAGGGCTCTATCCATGTAGCTTGGAGATATCTTATTTTCTGATAAAATACATGGTTAATTTGTCAGTGGACTTATAGCACCATTGCCTGGCTCTCAGAAAAGCTACATTTTCAATGAAGATATGTTAGAGTTGGTTTTTTTTATGTAGAGTCCCTAGGTAATTAAGCTGAAGCACACACACATTTCCATATATCAGTGTGCTGGAGCAGTGGTGGCTGATGTAGTAGCTAAGGTCAGGTAGAAACTAGTCATGCGTTTAGTCTCTTTTCCAGTGCTTCACTCAGAATTCCCCCAAATATAAATTAATCTTCCAGAAATGTATAGGAGATTTGGTTTATGATGGGGAAAAAAGAGCCTTGCATTATTACTGTATCCTATCGGTCTTCCCTCAGCATGACTTTGTGTGGTGGTTCAGTGTCGCCAACCAAACTTCAGAAGACTTTTGGTATGAAGAAGCACAAAGCCACAAGTGCTTCTGCATCTTGAAGCAGATGCATATGGGACGTTTTGCAGGACGCATAGGTTATCACAGAGCAGCCCCTCAGGGTATCCCTTTGGGGTGGAATGGGGCTCAGCCCGGCACTGTGGGGAGCCAGGGGCAGGCTGGTGAGAAGGGCCCAAGGACACTGGGCACAGCTGGGCGCAAACATGTCTATGATGCCTGCTGTGCTGTGCTGTGATCCCTGCCCCAAAAATCCCCACTCTGGGCTGCAGCTTCCCTTCTCCACCACCCGAAGCTGCTCCCTCCCTTGCAGTTTTCATTCCTTTCCTCCTTGCCAAGAACGCTGACTCCAGCCTGATCTGAAAGTTAATTTTAACAAATAACATCTTGGGCTGAGCCAAGTTAGGATCTGGAGATAGGACACACTGCGGGAAGGGAGCGGGGCTGGGGCTGTAAGAGAGCATGAACGCTCAGCCTTGTAATATGTGTGAGAGCTGATGCTCTCTGAGCAATCGAGTGCTTATTATTATTTCTCTTGGATAGGTCACCTGGGAATGGAGGAATTTTTCATTTTAAATTAAAAAGAAATCTTTTATAATGCTCATTTCTGAAAGAAAAAAAAAAGAAAAGCCACCTCATCATGGAAGCAATTAGATGGAGGACACATTGGAAGGAGTGATTAGTTGTTAATTTTTGAGCTGCTGACCCTGACAGAAGGTTTTTTTGACGTTTTTTTTTGAGGTGTCTTTCATACGCCTACAGTCCGTGGTTACTTCTCATTCAATAGCAATTACCGTATGCCCATTCTGTGCTAAGGGCTGCTCGAGGTGGATGCAGTGGTCCCCGTTAGATGTGTGCCAAATTGAAATGCCAGCAGCTGTGTGAGCAGCGGGATAATCGTATCTGCTGCTTCTCTCTTCCAAGTCCTGGTAAGCGTTTTAGGGAGTAATTTCCCCTTGCCTTGACATGACCTGAAAATGCATCCCTCTGTTTTGCATCGCAGATCCCAAGTCAGCCGTGTCAAGGTTTGACCAAGAATCAAGGAGGATAATTGGTCAGATGTAATTAAGAGGCAGTACTACTGGTGAAATAGCTGCACATTTTGGTTTCCTTTATTTTTGCCCATCAGATTACAAACCTCATTCCCTTTACCACTTTAAAAACCAAATATGTAACTGCAACCCCTGCCTAACTGCTCTGTTTTATCAGATGGAACCCAGCTAGCTAGACACCACAATACAAAAAATAAGCACACTGTACCTCGGAACAATATGGGGCTGAAAACTCAGAAAAAAAACCCACACGGTCTTGTTAAAATATGGATGTGGTCCAGTGATGGAATGAGTAGAGAAACTTGAATGGATCAGAGTCAAAAAACACTCTGCTTAATTCTCGGAGTTTTTCATTCGCCATTCAGCTTACATCAGTGTTAACATCTACAGAGAAATGCAGCCATTTACAATTTGCAGATCAATGTGTTACTTTAATTAGTATGAAAATTAAAGGGCAACTATAGGCCAATGTGAATGATTATGGAAATACATGTGCATCACATGCAATGCTCTCATTTAATTAATCGTCTTGTAAACTATATCGAGCACTTTAAGTCAGCTGCTGAGTATAACAACTCTATTTTAAATAACCGCTTAATACTTAACAGGATGTGGAGAAAACACTGTAGCACACGACCGCTTCTCAAGTTTCAGCGTCTGAGATTTTTTAAAGCTGACCCGAGTCAACCGAAGGAATGTTTAACACCCCGTGTCTGAACACAAGAAACTCTGTGATGTGCAGACATTCAATTACATTTTTTTAAAAGTGAGAAGCGTTTTGTAAAATAGTGACTTTAGAAAACTAATTGGCAGCAGCAAACCGGAGAGTGAAGGCCAAAGCTAGAGGGGAACTTTTATTACAGTAACTCTAGTCAAGGAAAAGGGACATAAAGGCATCTTTGTTTCTCAGTCAAATTATCTGATTAAGAAATAAAACATTTTAACGTGCTTTAAATGCAGCATTAATTATTTATATGAAAAAAATTAAAGCCAGGTTTCATGAATTACACTTTGTGTGTGTGAATTTAATGTTACAGGAATAGTAATCCTTTTACATTCGTGCCTTACTTCATTAGGCAAAATGAAATATTAAGGGCTCCATTCATTCAAAAAATTCTTATGCATTCAGGTCACACTTTTGCTGTGGCCTCTTTTTTTTTTTTTTTTTTTTAAGAGTACAATTTACAGCACTGATTTTTAACTGTGATTCAGAAAAAGCAATCTGCTCCTGCAGGATGGGCAGGATGAGTTTGGGAAAGAGCAAAGGTACTGTGGTGGGTCTTGTCATCAGTGAAAAGGCCCAAAGTACACAGCGCTCTGAGGGCTCAAAGCTGCTCGAGTATAATAGATCTTCAGATGCATTGCTGGCAGGGAGCCTCTGAACTGCATGAAACCCTTTTCCTGTAGATTGGTCAGTAAATAATATTCCCTCCATTGACTATTTGCAACGACTGGGCAGTGCTGCACTCAGGTGAGTGAAGAACAGGGACTGTTACGAGGACATATGTGTTCAGGGATATACTTTTCTGTTTTCCAGGCATTCCCATTTTAGCAATGGTGTGTCCGTGCTCAGCTCCACAGGAGGAAATCCATTGATTGAAGCCATGCTGACACCTGGGGGACGTGGTTACATGCTCATCAGTCACCCGTCTGACTGCAGACCCACTAGGTAGGGTGCTGCTGACTCAATGCGTTGTTTTGAGTATTGAGATGTGAAAAAATAGTGGAGAACTTGGGTGGTTTATCATTTTTGCTGTTTCTTTTTTTCTTTTTTTTTTTTTTTCTTTTTTTCTGTCTGAATGGAGAAACAGCCAGAACTGTACAGAAATGTTCTCCTTTAGCTTTCAAAATATTTACAAGATTCACTTAATGTTAAAAAAGTCATTTTAAAAGGGAGATGGGGGGAAAAAAAACAAACCTGAAATCCAAGAAAGAAATGACAAAGAGGCTTACCCAGAAGCTTGCAAATAGTCAGCTGGCTGAATTTATATAAACTTCGGGGAAATACAGGAGAATGGGACAAGTCATCAGATGGTTGGGTAAGATTGATGCATTTAATAGTTCAGTTAATGTGGATCAACATCTGCATTTGGTTACATCTGCGTAAGCGCCTAACTTCAGCAGAGTTGTGCCGTTGGAACCGAATTTGGACCAGTGTTTTTAAATAGGCCCTTGTGCAGAACACCTACCGAGAGCTCAGTGCTGTTGTGCCTGGTGGCCCTGCAGAGAGGGGGTAATGCAATCTGTTAGTGTTTCTCCTGTAATTTTTAAAACACGTTGAGGGGTAATATATTTTTTTATAATAGGGTGCTCCCTGTCTCTTTAAGTAACTGTCAGATGTATGATGTCCTCGTGCCAAAATGCTACGGTCTGCTCCCTCTGAGCAATTGTTAATTAAATCCATCCCTTATTGTAGAGCCTGCCTAGCTCTTACCCGTTCTGCTTATCTATGACACCAGATGATGCTTGGTAATTCATGGCCAACGTGCTCCCACCTTCAGCAGAGCCTCCTGTGCATTGACCTTAGCCAGCTTCACCTTTTCCTTATTCCCAAAGAGAACACAACCCTGGAGGCAGCAGTTTTTATCAACTTCTCCTGCTGACCAGATGAAGGTTCAGTGATAAATGAATGTCCTTCCACCCACCGCAGCTCCCCAGCCCTCAACGTCTCCTGCTGGCCATTGGGATGCAGAGCAACGGGAGAGCAATGGACTGTCATCAAAGAAGGCCATGAGCTGCTCTGCCATTGGAAAAGAACTGCTTCTGCTCATCCAGGTAATGTCACTGTGTTGGCTGGAAACTCTCCACTTCGTCCTGAGCGGTACCACCTGCAGATCCCTGCACCCACTGGTAAGGCTGATACACAGGAGCTGGTAGGAATATTTTCATAGCTGACAAGCTGTTTCCCATGAACAGTGTCAAAGATTTAAAAGCCACTTCTGCAAATGGGACTTTCTGGCAAATACACACTAAGCAAATCTTTTATTATTACCATATGGCTAGGAATACTCCCAGAGTTCTCCTGGAAATGGGTACTGTACCAGCAGAAAGCAATATTCTGTTGGCCTGTGCATTGCCTCAAGGGTATTTACCATGGTAATAAGATCAGTAATTCATCTCCTAAAATTGCTGGGAGTACAAATGCTTATTTAAGTAGATGGTATCTTGATTGCAACTGAGTCAGGAGAGCTCTTAAAGCTGCCTATTTAGGCTGCAGATCTTCTGTTAAAGGCAAAGGGCTGGTGATTCTTGGTAAGCATAAGAACATCGTGTTTCACAGCTTCCTCACATTTTCAGCAACTCATGGTAGAGGTATAGTACATCCCTTGGTGAAATGAACCCACACAAATATGTTAGGAAATGATGCCTCTTGCTTTTTTTCCCACTATTTTTGTTTGATTTTTACTTTCCATGGCAATGTAATGGGAAGACATATAAATTTTTCCATCCCCAAATGGTTTGTTAGAAGAAAAGAAGCTGAGAGAAAGCCATCATTGCATATATTCCAGTGTCTGGGGTCACGTGAACCCCACTGCTATAGGTGATGAAGGAACAGCAGAAATTAAGAGGCGGTGTTGTCCCTGAAAGGGAAAAATCTGTGGAGTAAAATTATTTACTTTGTCACAGAGTAATCCAGTGTCAGGGATGTATCCTGCATTCCTGAGACGTTTGCTAGTCTACAGACTCAGCGGCCTCTGCTCTGGAAGTCCTGGAAGCTTCCAGGCTTGCCTGTCTGGTTTTATTTTGTGTACAAAGCTGATGAAGAGAAAATGGGTTTTTATAACAAAGGCATACAAATGAAGGTTGAAAGACCTAACTGCTACAGGAACTCTTCACAGAAGGAATGATATGATCCAGAAATACAGAAATTTCTCAAGTTGTTTTATTTGAGGAAAACCATAATGTGTCCTCTGAGAATCCAGAACGAGTGCTTATGGCTCCATGGCAGGAAAGTCTCAGGTGGTCCACAGCGATTCACACTGGTGATGTGGTATTGGAGGTGTATCACAGAAAAACTGGGCTAGAAGTTCCTAAACCAGACGTTTTCTAGTTTGCCAGGAAACCTGAGCAAGGATATGTGGCTGAAATGGAAAGCATTAGGCATTTTTCTGCAGAATGCTTTTCTGTGCTTTAACTTTGTCAATGCTCTTCCTTCTTCTCACAGTTATTAAGCTAAATATCACTGAGGCATGTGCAAATTTGATGAAAGAAATATTAGTTTGTACTCTCTATGTGAGAAATTAAGGATTTTTTAGCAGGCACAGTTCTTCCTTGTGAATCAGAGTTTTCGCCTTAATTTTTTTCTGCAGTTACGGAGCATAACAAACGTTTGAATTAACTTTCACCGGCTTGATTGCTGTTGTCAGATAGAGTATATATGCAAATGAGACCAATACGTTTTGGTGAAGTTCTCTGGATTCCACCAGAATTCACAGAATGGTATTTCATTATTTAACAGTGCTTAACACTTTTGGTAACAGTTTCCATCCTCAGTGACAAGCTTATTAATCAGTGCTACACCTCTGAAAGGAACATTTCTATGTATTCCTATTAGAGTGAGAAATTTAGAATGTATGGATGTGTTCTGAAGTGTTGGTCAAACAGCGGAAGAAACACAGGATTTGAATTTGGGAGTTTGTGGTTTCTGTCCTCTGCTCAGGCCAGACTCCTGTGGCACACAGGCCCCTTTATGTGCTTAATGGATCAAGCTCTGCTGGGTTTAGAGCCACACATCAGAGTGGTAGTACTCTGACTTCGAAATGTAGTGATAACACAACTGGTTTTTATAATTGCTGCCTAGAGGACCTGAGATGGGAACACGGCATGCGGCTGCAATTTGCCTTTTCCAGCTTTAACACTTGCAGGAGCTGGAAGGTTTGCTTCCAGCGTGCAGTAAGTAGTGTAGTGCTAAATGACCTCTGCCTTCTTTCATGCTAATAGGTGTGACAGTGTTGGATTAACAAAGAATTCAATCCTGATGTAGTGACAGTAATTTTGTCTGGAGTGAAATCTGTTGAGTTCCCTCATCTCTTTCCTGTGTTGCTATTGTAGGACACATACGGTACTGCTGCTCTATTCTTGTAGCCAAGGCAGTGTCAGATGAATGTTTTCTGCCGGCTACAACGTATGAAAAAATAAGTATGTTATCCAATAAGCTTGATTTAGGAAATGAGGTTTGTTCACTGTTACCACCATTCAAGTGCAGTGAAAGAGGCCTCCTGTAAAGGGTAGAATGAGAGACAAACCATCCCAGTTTGTTACTAGAGGTGTATCAGTAAAGATTACCTACTGCATACATCAAATGATTGATAGCAAGTTTTAAAGCTTTTCTAGTTCTCTGCTAGTGCTATCCAACTGCAATAAAACATAAGGATTTCTCCGATACCCTTCCAGATAACCCCCCTCATGCTTCATGTAAGAAGAGCTTCAAAAATAGTAACGAATAAAAAATCCCAACAAAGAGGTACACAGAGTTATTACTTTTAAGTAGCTCAGTCCATTGCTTTTAGGGTTGACTATCTATAAAGTATAGCAGGAGAAGAACTGTCAAATATGTTGTTTCTTTGCTCTTCGTAGGCAATCCTCTGAGGCCTTATCAGCA
The DNA here is from genome assembly GCF_039878825.1 of Excalfactoria chinensis. Classification (NCBI taxonomy): domain Eukaryota; kingdom Metazoa; phylum Chordata; class Aves; order Galliformes; family Phasianidae; genus Excalfactoria; species Excalfactoria chinensis. Next base: position 9,131,423 of record NC_092832.1, read on the forward strand.
GCCCAGCATAAATCAGCTGCTGTGGCTAACAGCCTAGTACGTGCCCTGTTGGCCAGGAGAAGAGATCTGGGGATGGCCAAACATCTCTGGCAAAAGCTCAGCAAGCGTGGCCCCTGTGTTGGGTGCCTTGATGGGACAAAGCAAGACCACAGGCTAAATGGTGATTTATCCATCACACCTACCTGTGAGGTGGAGGCTGCATTCTCGTTCTTACTCCATCTCCTCTATGGCTGAGTTGCTGGTTCTACCCATGAGTAGGACAGAATGTTGTGGCTCTCAGGGGGAATCCACGTCCATCAGAGTCCAAGACCTGAGGAGCACCATGAAAATACTAGGGCTTATCTGCTTCAAGCAGACACAGCCTGCTTGGAAATTAGTCCCAGCTGCTAGGTTTGGAATTGGATCTGGGTCCAAATATCCCTTAATTTAAGGGATATTTGTCCTGTTGATGTCAATGATATTTCTACCATTGACATTACTGGTTCTAACACTGTGTTTTAAACCACAGAGTTATAGTTTGATCTATATGTAATGTAAAGATAGGTATTAACTGGGAAGTCTAAATTTCTGGAAGTCTCTCTCTAGTAGTTCTTATTAAATTCACTACTCCAGCATAATGTAGCTTTCTGTTCTAATCATAGCATTGCTCTACTTGGGCATGGCACATCAAAGGAGCTACCTTGCTCTTGCAGCAGAATTCTCCTTAGGTTCAGTCACTCAGGGGACCTATACCAAATTTCCCCAGTTCTGTGCACAGGCCAGATTTTCAGCTGCCTTTTAATCTTTGGCAATTTGAATTTATATGGAGAACTTACAGGTGACAGCCTGGCTACATTGAGACAAGTAGGATAGAAACCATGTCAGAACAGTCCCTGAAAGTCCTACAGTGTGCTTAAAGCATTTCAAGAGAACCCTTGATCCAAAGTATCAAAGGGTTACAGTAAGATCAAGAAGAATTAAAACTGATGGTGTGCCAGAAATCACGTGCAGCACAAGGTCATTACTCACCCTCGTTAAAGCGGTCTCAGTACTGTGGCCTGATCTGAAGCTTAATTGAAAAGTTTCAAATGATGCATTATAACGAAGACAAGACAGCCACTGCCCATTCCACGACCTCTGCTAAAAAAGGCTGATTGGTATTAGGGCAGAAATCTAAGCAATTGCTTGAGGATAATCAAGGCCTAATGAGGTATCCACTTCAGTCTTTCAAAGGCATTGGAACCTCTCCCTGATTCTGAGGAGAAGGCAAGGGCTGATGTGAGCAAGCTTCCATGCCCAGAGAACAGGCCACCTGGACAGGGTAGTCACAGGTCCTTGGCAGCAGTGGGAATACCAAGGGCAAGGCTCTGTTTGCAGGGAGGGCTGTCAGCTGTGTAAAAGGTTAGCGGCCTGGCCTAGGTCAGCCTCCTCTCAATTACTTTCTTTTGCAGTCATTTTCTGCTAACCAGACTGGGAACCAACATAGTAATTCAGACATGATGGACTCTTCATGATCAAGTTATGTTAGGAACCAAAAGAGTGGCAATTGCAGATAGCTGAATGCTGATGTTATCAATTCTCCCTAAAAATTCACAAAAACATGAAACTCCTTGATGCTTCACTTGAGCATGATAACAAATTGCAAGTCACAATTACTTAAAGAAATCAAGTATCTCCTTGGCATCTTCCTCTTTTTTTTTTTTTTTTTTTTTTTTTGTCCTATTATCTGTTAGGCAGAGAAGTCAGTGCCCATATCCACACGATTATCTCCACATCCAGCTGCCAAATTGTGCAAGTTGCTCTTCCTGGGCTACTGCTTGAGTAGCCACGTTAAAAGGCCTGTGCTTGCCCCTGACTGATGAGCACTCACAATTTGGGATCACCTTTCAGTCTGCAGAAGCTGAATGGTTTTAATCTTCCTGAAAAAGTCAGCTCAGCCATTTTAACCTGTATTTGTAGGCTCTGCTTTTGTGAGGAGAAGGTGTCGCGGTTTCATATCTGTTTGCTAAGCAGGTTTGCTTGCTGCTCCTAATCTTCCCTGTCTCTCTTCCATTTTGAGATAAACTAGCCATGGGAAGTTAGACCAGACAAAAACATTGTATAGGGTTTCATGTTCAGTGTCAGAGTACAGCTGTTAGTGGTGGACTTGCTCAAAGGCATTGTGCAAAAAGACAACTCACAGAATTTCATCAGCAGCGCAGACTGTTTTCTTTGGCCTTCAGATTCCTCCCTGATTTTAAGTACAGTTAAAATGTGTGCTGCTTTCTCTGCTATGAAATCTTCTTTCTCACGTTATTTCCTTCAACTTTGAAGACAGAGACTGAAAAAGAAGGCTGAAAAAAAGAAAAAGTTACAGGAAAATAATCACAACCCCATTTATGCATTTATTTGGGTTGCTGTCTTTAAGACCATCAGAGGTGTGGCTGGTCACATTGGGACACCTTTGGGCTGAGCATCAAGCCATTGTGTTCTGTTGAAGTAAGACCTTCAACGTCTGACATACAGCACCAGCTCTATGAATAGCACCAGCTGGCTGAAAGCCCTGATCCTCCCTTTTGCCTTGCAAAGTAATGCTGAGTCTGTGCAGGTAAATAGGTTGTCATCACCAGTGCCCCTGGTCACAGTGAGCTGCACCTACCTACAGGGGGGGTCACGTCTGTACTTTCTCTGTGTACTAAGCTGCTGCTGCTGTTCCTGTGAAAGCTCTGCCCAAGCACTGCCAGCATGCTGCCCTGTCCTTAGGGAGCTCTGGGCCACCCCACTGGGATAGGCACTGCCAGCTGCCACGTGGGACTCACACAGCAGCCCACCCAGCTCTGTGTTGGCTGGGGCTGGCCTTCCTTGCACCGTGTTGGCAGGTTGAGCAGTGAGGGGCAGGTTGCCCGGACCAGCCCAAAGGTACAGAGTCAATAGGCAATTCATGATTGCTCGAGGCTGTGCTTTCACTGCCCATCTCATCTGGGCTGATCTTTTTGACTTCTGGGCTGCATTTTCCTCATCTGTTGCTGGGAACATGCAGGCCTACACTTGCTGGGGGTTGGTGATGCATTTAGAAGCAATCTGGGTCTCTGCTTCTTGTACAATATTTTGGCCTACTCAGGCTGACCTTAGTAGATCTGTTCTGCAGGCATTGTGTACATGTGTTTTGTCTGTGTTATGCCCCATGGACTGGCCATCCCTGGTTTGTCTATAAAGGATGAGGAAAACTTCCGAAGGACCTAAATTTTCTATCAAGGGGGAAAAGGGTCAGAAGGAGTGAAAAAGAGAAGCCAGTGGAAAGATGTTCCAGCTGTATGCAACCCACTGGCTCTGCTGAGTTTTAAGTAGTGAGGGGACAAAGCCTCTGACATTTAAAAAAATGTAGATGGCATCCATGTGGCAAAAAATAGGGCAGTTGGGTTATCAGTATATGATGAGAATGTAAAAAAAGTAATTATTGTGTAGTTCTATAAATGAAATTGCACTGCAGCACAAAAGAAAAAGAAATAAAAGTCACAAATAAAGGCCAGTGAGTTACTTCAGGGGGAAAAAAATCTTCTATTATATGAATAGCAATATCATCTTGTTAGCTTAGCAGAGGGCTCTGGACACTTAAGGAAATTCTAAACATTTCCATATATTCTAGTCCAGGATGGAATTAAACTGTTGTAAAGCTTCCCTGGAAGCCAGCGTTTATCTAATATGTAAGCATATTTAGATTTCATTTTGAAATGGTTGTTAAATGCTATCCTTTGGCTGCACTCTATCCTTCATTCTTTTTTTTTTTTTTTTTTTTAAAATATTGGACTCTGAGATTTTGATGCATTAAAAAATGTGCTTTCAGAACTCGAAATGCCTGAATGACCAGTTACAGCATGTACTAACCCTGAGAGATATCCATTGAGTCTGCTCTCCTCCTTCAATTTGCTGGCTGTTTTTCCAGTCATGCCTTGCATTAATGTTCTACACTTAGCTAAACTGTGTGTTATATTTTAGATCTATTTTTGTTTTGTCTAAAAAATTTCCAAATTGACATTAAGTATTCAAGATGTAATCTCTGTAGCAGGAAACTAGTTATCAGATTCATACAAAACAACTGGGCAATAGAAATAACTCTGAGCAGAATGCATTTTTTCCTAGAATTAATTTAGAGGGAATGTAATGGCTGTGAAAGGTGCTGGATTGCAACATCAGAGAACCGAAGCTACTATTTAACCACAGTACGGTTACAGGATGGGAGATGGCTTTACAAGATTCGCAATGAGGTTTGACAAAATAATTGTCTCAGGTTTGGTGCCTTTCATCTCGCTGGAACAGGCAGCCTTTCATGTGGCACTCATACTCACTCTCGGGTTGTTGGCTTCTGCTGGGGTGGTGTAGGAACCCTTCTGTAAAAAGTGAGTGATTTTGCTGTGGGGATTGCTGGCTAACATTTGTAGTGTGGTTAAACTTTGGGGTGGACACTGTGACCTGCACCCCAGTGCACACTCTGCCACAACCTTTGTTATGTCCCCAGGTACCACAGGCATAGCAGTGGGCCCAAGCTTTGCATCTTTTGCTCTCTGAGGCCACCTGTTTCTTGGAGGAAGGAGAGGAGAGTGTACATGAGGTGCTACTGTTGAAGCTGCACCAAGATCAGGGCCCATCTTTTTTTTGACAGATAAATAGTTATCTCTGAAGGCCATGTATGATCCAAATGGTTTGAGCCTCAGTTCTAGGTAGTCAGATAGTCAGACAAGTATTTATCAAAAAGTGGGCAATATGTTGTATTCTAACTGGTAGCCTTGCCAGCAGCAGGAGCATTTTTCTTGATACACATTAAGCTTCAATTTATATTTGCCACTTGGTTCAGTTGATATTTTTGGTGTTGACGGTTTTTACTGACTTCATGAGGAGTGGGAGAGCCCTCAGAATAATTTTTACTAACTTCTCTCGAAGGGAGAGACTTTCATGTCTCAGTGTGGCTCCTGATGAGCTCACCAAAAAAGCAAAACCATCCTTGGGGTGCTTGACGTAAGCAAAAAGGGGGGAAACTGGGGGGGGTGCTATCCAGTAGACCCTCTGCCATGGGGAGGCCAGCAGAAGCACAATTGACAGGTCGGTTAACTCAATGCAAAGCTGACTCGTGCACTAACCCACTAGGAACCAGTTAAAAGCTTTCCTCCAAAGCTACATTCTTCTGCTTGTTGCGGTATGTTGGATAGGAGGCTGCATTCCCTTACACTGGAATTTCCTGTATTAGCACTGCACAGGAGTGGATTTATTTTGTAGTCCTTGAGATTTGAGCTTCATGGATTTTACAGCCTATATGTGCCACAAAACAAAGATTTGGTTTCTACCTAGGCTTTGCAGAAAGGATTACCATCTGCTGTCCTGTTGGTCTACCAAAGACTGATGCTCTTCAAGACTACAGGTGACCCTGACCAGGATTATCTCACTGAAGTGAGTATTATTGATGCTGCTCTCATATAGCTTCTGTTGGGTTTGGCATCAAATGCTGCTTTTTGCACTGATTTATAGAGTTAAAAGAAACTTTTTCCTTTTTGTTGTCACTTTGCAATGTAAACTGCTGAGGGAGCTCATGTTGCTTCTGTTGTAGCAGAAATATGTTGATTACAATATGTGTAATACTAAATTAGGCCAGGGTGTGGGCATCCTTCTTCAGTATTTTCCATCCTGAACAATCCTATGGTCCTCTGGGAGTGAGGGTTCAATACCTTGAAGGAATTGTCATAGATTCATCCTGTATTTGGGGCATTTTACAGGTGCCTGTGAACTCTTACCCTTTTCTTAAACTTACCTCAGCCTAGCCGTGCTGTAGTATTCCCACTTCTTAACTTAATCAGAATTAGCTTTCAGATATCCAACCCCTAGATTTATAGCTTCAGTGAAATGGAAGCAGGTTGCATAAGACATTCTACATCAGTGTGTAACGTGTTATACTCTACTTGTGGAAGAGTGGAAGATGTCTGCCTGATTTTGGAAATACTTTATAGTGTTATAGAGATGACAGGTTTTTCATTGTTCTGATAACGTCTTCCTGATCTGCAACTCTTAAGAAGCAAATCATTAGATTGTTGTGATTTTTAAATGTACGTAAGAGATTTTTCACTGTGATGTTGATTCAGGTCTTAGACTTGCACAAGACCCATGAGAGAGCTGTGGTTCTGTTGAACAGGTTTAGGCCCCTCTTTTCACTCACCTTTCTTTTTGCTTTGTGGAGGATTAATATTATATAAGCTGTAACTGTACTCTCCTCTCTACCTGTAATCCAGAAAACCATTTTCTTTTGTCCAAAGAAGGCTGCTGTGCTTCCCAGTAGCCAACATGTGTTTCCACAAACTAGTCTTTAGAGCTCCATGAAGAACAAGTCTCCACCCAAACGTTCCTCATGGAGCCTTTCTTTTATGCTGTTACAAACTATATGATTAAATTAGCCCCAGTAAACCAGCATGCCCTAACATCTGTGGAGTATCTCAGGTGAGAAATTTCAAGAGACCCTCCCTTAAAGAAACACTGCCATCATATCCCTGCTGCAGCTCCTGCTTTTCATTGCAGGAAGATGTTGCTGTGCTGGCTGATGTCATCACTTGAAAGCATTAATTTCATTTGCAAAATGCTGTGGTTTTTCTGAAGTGTGTGAACTTTCCTTAATTTCCTTTCTTGAAATGCGAATTAATGCTTTGTTTTCATCTGTATGGCCTTGGTATGTATCCTGCCTTTGTAGACAAGCCTTTAAAGCTATGTGGAAAGGGTGGCAGGTTAAAAAAAAATAATAAAAAAATCAGTTAGAGCAATTCAGTTTTATTTTCTGTGAGTTCTACTGATAAGAAGTGGTTCTTGCTGCTGGCACCCACATTGGTGCTCAGCTACCAGCCAAGCCACATGTCAAAGCACCAGCTAAGCCACTGAAAACAAACTGAAAGTAAAGTTGAGCGGTAGGAAACAGTTTAACCACAGTATACCCTTCCCTGCAGACAGGGATTCAGACCACATCTAATGCGCTTGGGCTGTGTGCTGGTGATGTGCTGCAATGTAAACACAAACAGAACTGTGGTGGTTAAAGTTTAGAATTCTTGTTCGTGTTTGAAACTATATGGCCTTTACTCCCAGAATTAGAATTGAGCCATGCAGTGTCCAGGTCAAGCTCTTTGAAGACCCAAGATTAAAGTTCCCCTTGTTTTATAGTTGCATCTGAATTAAATGTTAGTCACTCCTTGTTGGGAGACGTTGGGCTGCACGTCACTGAGAAGCTTCAGTCTGGAGGCAAGTGTGCTTCAGTGCCAAGGGAAATAATAACCGGATGGATGGAAAGCATCTGGGATTGATGTGGTTTAAAGGTGCTGTTCGTGCAAGCTATTATCAAGGAAGGAGTTAGGGAAGAGATTCACTCTTAAAATGCAGGTGCTCTAGTGCTTTCCCTGACAGATTTGTTCCAACAGTGTTTTGAATTCTGTTTAAAATTTGAAAGAGCTAAACCTTCAGGCTCTTCTCTTCCTTTCTTAAATTCATTTCCCTGTTTAGATGAAAAAGAAACATTTTGCAACTTACTTCAAACTTTCTTCAAAAGACCTGCTGGAATAGGAACATTCATGTGCAGCACACAAGCTGTAAACGAATGTTAAGCACAGCAGACGGAGCAATTCTAAGTGAGCTAATGGACAGGCATTAGACTGCCGGAATTTACCTAAGAGAAAACCTCAGGTGTGGAGGGACTGCCAGGCGGGGATAAAGCCCCAATGAATGCACCAAATGATGGAAGAGTATTACCAGAGTAAAGAGCTGCATGTGTAAAATAAATATCAAAATGGAGAAATAGTGCCAACAAAGATAATGAAAGGTAGAGAACAGTTTGGTTTGGTAACTGGTAGAGCAGCATGCACATGCAGCCTCTGCTGCTCCCTATGGGATCTTAGGGTGTTTGTCTCTCTCTCCCTCCCCCTCATTTTGGCATTTTTTCTCTCGCTAATGACTGTAGCTTAGCAGAGTTAACAGCATTAATGGGCAAATCTCCCTCCATCCAAACGCGGAACAGACTCTTTTGTAGCGCTCTGTCAGACGTTTTCAGGTGCGTACTTGCCTCTAAATTTCCGACAAACTGTTTTCCTCGTAATTTTTGACTGATGCTGTTAGGATCCTGGCTGCCGGTTCCTTTCCCTGGCAGTGGGGAAGTAGCAAAACAAATGGGTTGAGGTTTGCATGATTTGTGAATATGAAGGGAAAAAAAAAAAAAAAAGAAAAGATTTGTGTAAAAAAAAAAAAAAAAAAAAAAAAGAAAGAAAAGAAAGAAATACCCCACAGGAAAGAAATAATGGGCAATATGTTTCCTTTTGAACTTTTTTCAAAACAACCTCTGGAAAAGGTGTCATAAAGCCCCCAGAAATGAGTAACAGCACAGGGACAAAGAAAACTCTGTTACAGATGTCTCTGCAAGTCCATGAGCAAATTGTTTTTTTCTAAATAACTCCAGAACATTACATGGCCTTAACAAGTTTCCCAGGACAGGAACTCCGAGTTTATTACTTACTCACATTGTCATCAGAAATTAATTTTGTCCCTGAAAGACAAATTGGCTGGTAGCTTATGAAGTTAAATGGAAAGAACAAGTGAGCATCTGTTTCTTCTGCATTTTGTCTCCTTGGTGTCTTACATATAAATGAATCAGAGTGTTCAAACTTAAATTAAGATCTTTGGCTAGATAAACAGTTAAAACTGGTTCCCATAGCTACCTCTCACACATAGCTGTGATTGCATTATAATCCCCTAGTAATCAGGTCTAAATGAAAGAAAGATGATAAGGGTGCTATTTTCAGTTTTCAGTACTGATTTTTATTAGCTCTCAATCAGATCAGGACTGCTTTGCCTTTCATCACATTGTGGCAGTGTTTGTAGAATCATTAGAGTAATAAAGTGTAAATCTTACCGAGGTGCATTTTTCTTGAGGTGTTTTATAGAACGAAAACTCCAAAGATTACACTGGCGGGTACAGGAAAGATTTGTTTCTGCAACTGAAGTGAGGATGTAATGTATGCTATATTCATTTATTCTTTACCCAAGCGAATACCTAATGAATTACCTCGCCAAGGTAAAGCAAAAAATAAAAATGTCCAAAGAATCAGCCTGTCTGAACACGGTCCTAATGTACCGTAGACTGCAAGTACTGAGTTTAGTCATTTTTTTAATTTGCCTTATTATCTTGTATCATATCTCTCCCTGTGCATTACCATGCAGAAATGAATTACAGGCAAAACCACAAGCACTGCTATTACCAGCCTGCTGTTTTTAGTAAACTGGTGCAGCCCAATAAAACATCATGTTGCAGCAATATATAAGTATTTATTGTAGAGTAAATTTCAGCTGAACAAAAGCACACAGGGAGGCCTGATCCTGCTCATTCCAAAGGCAGTGGCAAAGCTGGAGCTTGGCTTATGCGTCATGTGTGCCTCACCTGCACCCTTGATTTGCAGTGTCCTTTAAGGTGAATTTTACTTAATAGCATTGCTTCTGAAAGTCTCCTGACTGCCAAATTTGGACAAACCTTCACCCAGCCCACAGAGGTGTTCCTGGGTGTTTCTGCACGCAGACCTATCCTTTAGCACAGAGATTGCTCTGTGTAGTGTTGCAGGAGTGTTCACAGAGTTTGCAGGTGTGCCCCACATTTGCAATTAACTCCCAGTTGCATACTGGATTGATTCTACTTTCCTATGCACTTTTATATATATATATATATCTGGTGAGTGTTTTGATGTATCATTCTATAGCATAACTAGCAACATCTCCCCATTTTAAATATTCAAATGTGATACCTTGTATATTTAATTGAGGAGTAAACTGTCCTAATAATTCAGTGCTCGATATTTACAGTCATCCACACAACTGTGGGAGTATAAGGTAGCAGCAGAAATTAGTCCCAACAGTACTTTTTAATTTAGAGTAGCAGGCAAACAGCTTTTCTGTTTTTCAATGTACCTGATGTAGGAATGATGCTAACGTTAAGATGAACAAGTTATGCTTACTTTATTTTTTATAAAAGATGGTTTTTTTTATTTTTTTTATTTTTTTTGAGCCATCAAACAGCGCTGTTTGTGAAGATACCGAAGGGTCAGATATGTTTGATGTTGGGATATGGAGTATTTTAGAATGGGGACCATTTCATATACAGAAACTGATATTTAAGATAATTAGCTATTGGGATTCACGTCAGGCAAAAAGGAATAAATCAGTCCATATGATGCTATAGATAAGGGAACAAAATTTATGCTTCAAATTTTAATCTGTTAAGACTTATACGATGCAGAGAGGCTCTCAGTCTAAAATGATTAATTTGCTACTAATATTTTAAATTACAAAAAGCCCCAACTCAAATGCTGTTGCATTAAAATCTAGGCAGACAGTATTTTGGTCACAAAGGTTTTGTGTGCGTTTGTATGTTGACACGCAAATGTACTATGTCTAGAAGATGTTGCTATGTCTAATGACACAAAAGAGAGTAAATTGTAGAGCCTGATTATCAACAGATAACAAGACATACTGTATATAAATAAATGCTCAGCATCAAAACCCATTATTGGATTAGCTATATAATCATGTTTCAGGCTGTAAGTCTGTGCTGACAAATGAACACTTTTCATTTGGCTCAAGGTCCTCATCAGCAACGGAACTAATTTTACATTCTCACCCATTAAGTGAATAAGATGTGGAAAAAGCTGTCTGCTTTTTGAAGTGTAAATTTGCTGCTACAGGCTGTGCAGACCAAAGCTCTTTTGAAGCAGTGAAATGAGATCATCTCTAGGGACATGTGAACCTGACAAAGTTTAGGTCATTTCTGTGGAAGGTATGGTGAGGGGGGAGAACCATTTGGATATGGTTTCAGTAGTGACTTATATGGGGCAATTTGGAAGATGCTGAACTTTACAAGGTTTTTGTTCAAATTTGTGAGAGAACTTGAACTGGAAGCACAGATGCAAGCTTTCAGCCCTCAGAGAGAAACCTCCATAAACATCCAAACTGGGTACATGGCCAGCACAGTGTGGGAGCACTCAGCAGGCTGTGTGCTGAGCCTCTGCTGCTCAGCGGGATGTAACCAAGCAGTTGTTAGGGTCTGGATGCTCCCCTCGCTTTCTCTGCTGTATGTACACTCTAAGGAGATCCAAAAACTAACTTGGGCGTTTTTCTGGAATGACTGGAGCTGGAGGAACTAGACCATCACATCTCCCACCCCTGGGAAGTCCCTCAGGAAAGGGGAAAATAGCAGCTCTGTTCCTCATCCAGACAACCTGGCCCCATAAATCATAGCCTGGCACCTGTGTGGGCTCACCCTCTGGAAGCTCCTGGCTGTAGGGGAACACATCCTGTGTGGCCAGAAGGGGACAGGAGAGAGGAGCTCAGCAAAGGTCCTCCATCAGCTGATGGAAGGGTTACAGCAGGCATGAGGTGGAGCACAGCATCGTCATTGTCATCAACCACAGCTCAAGCAAAGACGATGAAGACATTGCTGACACCAGCTTAGAAGAAAAGAATCTTGTGAAAACCACTTTATTTTTAAGATTTCCAGACACACAAAGCAGTGTTTAGCCACTGTTTAGGATCATGAAAAAAATATCCCCAGGCAGTGTTGAGTGTCTAACCACAGTGCTTTTCATTTGCGAACCAACTAAAAATTAAGGTAGGCTTTGATTGTTCATTAGTTAATTTGATTTCACCCCCTTCTCTTTCTTTGCTCACTGGAACTTTCAGTCTTGCTTGAAAAAAATTTGAAGTTGTTTCATCCACCGCTTTCTGATGCTTTATGGCCTATCAGTGGTCCATGGACTGAAGCTGGGTAGTGCTGTGTGCGTGTAATGAAGCTAAAGAAAATTATAGGAAACATAACCCGGCATATGTGCATGAAAATATCCATCCTTGGTATGCCCCTGTGTAAACAGGACTAGTTAAATCTTAGCTCAAGCACCCCGAGCATATGGTTTTGAAATTGTTTCTCTAAGAGTAATGGCTGTCAAGGATTAAAGATGTTTGTCAGGCACTTCTGTAAGGAACAACAGGTTTTTAAAAGATCCTCTGGGAAAACAATTAAACTGCTTTCTCCCATGGCATTTTTAACCAGAGGTATTTATGCATCATGTAGGAGCACCTGACCAGCAGAACTGAGCAGAAACCTAGGTGAGAAACCTCACTAGACTCCTCATCTGAAGAAACAAATGGAAATAACATGACCCAAAATAAAGTGAGATTAAAGAGAGATTTCATGCTCTCTTCCTAAGCTCACCATTCTGAATTTGCTGCTGCTGATGTCCTGATGGAGCCAGTGCCTCGTGCCCACAAACAGGAGCAGTTCTCTGCTTGCCTAAGCACTTTAGCTGTTGAAATAGCCCTCCTGCAGTCAGTGGTGATTATTCAGGACCTCACTTTCAGTTTCCATATCAAAATAAAGCTGTTAGTAATATTCCTATAGTTCTCTGGCATATTATGAAAGATAATTAGTTAATGTCTGCAAAAGACTTTGAAAGTATAAAATGGTGTGGAAGTTCCGAGTGTGATGCTGTGGGGGTTTCCCTTTCCCAGCTAAAGGCAGAATGAGTTAAAGTTAGCCAAGGGGGGAAAGAGAAACAAGACAGCCTTCATGAGCGTATCAGGGGAAAAGGAAATACTGGAGAGAAAATAGACCCATTAGTAAATGAGGAAGGAGCTGAAGTTAATTATGATTTTAAAATGGATGAGCAATAGAACTATTTTTTTTTTTTTCCTTTTCTTTTTTAATCGGTCTTTAACAACAAAAAAGTAAGGACTGGCAATTAGACAGAAGCAAAGACCTTGTGAAAACAGGTGTTTGATTAAAAAGCGAGGGGGAGAAAACCTGTAAAATGGGAATATATGCAAATGAGCAAATCTAGATGAAACTCATCTTAAGGTCTTAAGAGCAATGCGAAACTAATGCATTTTTTAAGTATTTACAAGTAGTGCGGAAAAAATGTGGCAGATGGGGAAGAGTCAGATCTGAAAAGAAAAAGCAACAAGCACCAAAAAAAAAGCTAATTTGTTTGGAAAAATGATACCAATGGATACTGACTGGTAAGTATTCCTGTGTCCTGAAAGTGAGAAACAGAACTGGGGTAAGCAAAGGAACACCATGTCTGTTGGGCTATAAGGCCACGCTACACAACGGAGGTTTCATGACTGAGTTACAAAGTACAGCAACGGGGAGCCCAGTACATATGTTGGGTCAGATCCTGAGCTGCTGCTCTGCCCCTTTACACCTGCAGGTCTAATTGTAACATCTGAATTTGAGTAAGTCATTTGACAAAAATACCTCGCAGACACATATCTGAGAAAAGAAATCCAAATTGGCTTTGATAGGAAAGGTGTCATTTGGGCTGGGAATGGCAGTATGAGGCCAAACAAAAGTGATCTGAAGATTTAGAGAGAGAAAAAAAAAAAAAAGAGTCTGGTTGTAAATATGTTATGATTATTTCAGCAGAAAAAAAAATGATTAAGACATAATTATAAAAAGAATACCAAGTTACTGTGTGAGCAGCAGAACTAGGGCACCGTGGCTCCTGGTGCATTCAGATGCTGTGCTTGGATTTACTGATGTTATAAAGCTTTTCTCCATGACAGCCCCTCCCCAGTCCAGGCAGGCTGGGGCCTTGCTGGGCCATAGCCTGTGCTGGGGACAACCCTCCTCTGCCCACCAGGGTCAGCTCTGTGTCCCCTCCAATGGGCAGTGGTCTTAGAGAGCTACATGGCTTTCAGATTCAGTCAAGGTCAAAATGGCCCATTTTCCCAAACTCAGAGAGTAATCGCATTTCCCATGTCTATTTCTTGGGAGCTCAAATTTAAATATCTTGAGAAAGGACAAATTTGGAGTGAAAACTCAAACAGCGCTAGAGTTACAAGTGAGCAAAATGCACTGTATTTTGACACTCTGTCCCTCTGCTTTATATCATGTGCAAAATGCTGTGTCTAAACAGGTGGACTGCATACAGGTAAGAGCTTTATTTTTCAGATACCTACTTCTTAGATACTATTTTAGAAGTTTCCCCCCACTAAAAGTACAGAGTATTTTTCCAGTGAGCTACCTGCTCCATTTCAGTGTGAAGGGTTAAGGAAACAGGGAATTTCTAGACTGATTATTTTAGGCTATGCAATTTTTTAAAGCCTCTGTTCATCTCTGACTGTTGAACATGCACGCGCATCTCTGGTCAGTAAGCACTGCTTCTTGCAGAGAATGAGGCATATGAAATTTCAGACAGGTTAAATATGCCTGTTGTAGAGAGGGGACCACAACTAACTTATAATTTATTATATTCAACCTAATGGCAGCCCTGCAGGTCCTGCAGAATAACAGGGCAATGTCTCCATTGCTGTAGTGGGAACTGAACTGGTGACAGGAGCGCTATTTCTTGTCTGTAAGCTGAAAGTATCGCTGAGTTAAATGGAGCATCCACTAGCTTCTTATATGAGGACAGAAGAGTGCAACTTGATTTAAAAACATCTGTGTAATCTCATAGCACTACTTTTTTGTGCCTGTTTACTATTCTTCTCTGTTCATTAATACCAAACTTTTTGAGAGGCTTCTAACACTGTTCACTTTCACAGGAAGAGAAAAAAAAAAAGGTGTGGTGTGGTTTCATGGCAGCAGGGAGGTGACACGGGGCGGAGAAGCAGAAATCCCCTTAAACAGCAGAGACTATGTAAGTAACACCTCAAACATGGTTTTGAGAAAAGTAGCTTAGCAGTTTTCCTAGCTATGAAGCTGGCTCGCAGTTGCATGGAAATCTATGTAGAAATATGTTGCCCTGTTTACCATCAGGATTACAGAGCCTAGAATGGAAAATGTGGAAGGAATGGCGTGAAAACGCAGTTAGCATATGTTCTGTAAGAATGGTGAGGCTCAGAGAGCACAGTTCGCAACTACAGCCCTTCCCATCACTCCGGCACACAGTTACTTTTGGGGTGGCAGCTTTGTGGGGAGGATCAGTGCACCCACAGAGCCCTCCACCCCCCTCTTCCTTTGGATCTCATTCCTAGGGAGCACTGTGCATCTCTGCCTGCCTCTGGCCGGTTCTGAGCACAAGAATGCAGCTTTTGCACACCAGTTCCTTCCGTGTTCCTTAGGATTCTGGTTCCCACCTCCCCCTGATTTTCCTTCATGACTTGCTTATTGCTTAATACTCCAATGTAGTATATTGTACATTTCCTGGGAGCCTAAAAAAGCAACACAGATTTTATCGTTTGGATTGTAGATGTCTAATGCCCATTATGAGCTGACTAAATTTAGCAGAATGGCAATCCACCAGACTACTAAATTTAGTTAAGGCCGTCCAGTAAGATCATTTTACTTAGCTTAATATTAGACCTCATAAGATAGGGCCTATCAAACAGTATGTCTCCAGCTTCCCTAGCTGCAGATAATATTATTGTTATAGCTTTTCAAAACATTCATGCTGGCTTTTTTAAAACCTCGACTTCTTTAATTTGTATATTATGTTACAAGTTTGTAAAGTTAGTCCAAATTCATTTGGTTTCCATTGAAAAGATCACTCCTCAGGAAAAAAAAAAAACAACAATGATAATAAAAAGATGGTGCTGATTTTGTTTTAAACAAAACCTTTGACTTTCCACGTTGCAATTTATTTTCAATTAGAATGGAATGAATTTTATCATCAAAGGTGGAGTCCAATTTGGAGTGAAATTTTGCACAATATTTTTCATTGTCTTCATGCATTTCTAGTTACCATCAAATCTCAATTCTGTTCCAGAGAGAAAAAAGCTTTATGAGAATCCAGACAATCTGGAATATGACATCTCATTGCAATAAACACAAAATTATCTTGTGCAGAGTAAAAGAGAATGAGATCTTGGTAAGGATCCCATGCACAGCAGCTGGAGTTATGGCTGTGGGATCTCATATGACTAAAAGAATAGTGTGTACACAGTCATCAGCTCTGCTGTAATTCTGCCGTGGTATATGGAAAGCAAATTGCAGTAGCACTATTCTAGGAGTAGTCTATGTACTTTGTCTTTTTGGTAGGTCTTGAAAGGGAGCCAATGTCTCCCCATCCTGAGTCAACGATTCCCTATCTAAGTAAAGTGAACTGAGATCATCTAGATGCTGGTCTTCATTTCTAATGAGCTTTCCCAGTAAAACAGGAAATGATAATCTTGGAAGTGGAAAAAAATGGTCAAAAATCAGCCAGAGAACATTTAAAGGTTTGTTCTGTACTAGCAGGGCTAAGAAAAAGGCCTGAGAAAAGTGTGTCCTGGGATCACTCACAGTTAAAGCACTGATTAATTAAGCAGAGGGTCATTCTTCAGAAAGACTGGAGGGCAGTTTGGGCCCTGGGGCTGTAATTTGGACACTTCTGGAGTTCTAGATACACTGAGCTATTCTGCGCTGGGCCTGTGAATATGTGCATTCTTTTGGCTGAACAATGGCATCTTTATTCAAATGTGAGCCACTAAGTAAGTGGCTGTCTCCTAATATGGGTGGTATTTCTTCCTGCTCTGCCTCAATCTCCGCTGCTTTCCCGTTGCCTTATCAGTGCTTTGTAGCACAACTGACAAAATGGAATCTGTTCACAATGCTAAAAACCTCCCCTTTCAGAGACACAGAAAAAAGAGCCCCAAACGCTCACATATCCTCCAATTCTATGGCAGGGTGTTTACTTCTTTAAATTCGGTTCTGCTTATCTGACACTGTTTTTGAAATTAATAAAATGGTGCCTGGCTTTTATTGTTTTGACTATGGGAAGGAAATTAACCCACAACTGTTACAAGTGTTTGATCCAAACAAGTGGAGATAAACCCACAGTTTCAAGAAGCCTCATTTGCTGTTTGTCAAGCATCCTATTGCACCTTACACATCTGAATTATTCCTCCCACTTTTAGCAGCAACGCTGTCCAGGTAGATTGTGCTCCTTCATCTTGTTTTGTGCAAGTATTTTGTCAGGGTAGCTTTGTTTGTTGTACCTTAACCACTGTTTCTTCTTACTCACTGGCCTTAGCTCTGCCAGCAGGTACAGAAGAAGAGATTGTTTGTTTGAAGAAACAAGGGTGTGGTGGAAAGACTTCATGCCAGTCAAGTCAACGAAAATACTGAGTTACAAAGCGTGCTGGAAAACAAGATTAAATAGAAGATCTGGGCCCCACCTGTGCTCTCCCAGGAGAGACGGAGAGAAAAGCAGTTCTGGGAGCTGGGAATGCATAGCTCCCTGCAGGTAGGTCTACAGAGGGAGGCAACTTTGCCAGTCCTTACACTATGTTCCTTGGTACTAATAGTGAGCTGGGTGACAGCAGCCTGGCTGTGAGATTGCACTGCAGAAATCTAGGACTTCACTTATCATGGAGACTGGGCTGTGACATTGTGCACACAGCAGACCTGTCCCAAAGCCCACCGTAAGTAACTGATTGCTGTTGGTGTCATGGGGATCAGTGTGCCAGGACCAGATAAGTTCTGTGCTTCCATTACCAGCAGGGACCAGTCATCTCCGGTTGTATCTGCCTCCACAGATAGCCCTTCCTAAGCTATTTCTGGCTGTCCTGTATCTGTATAACCACCAGCTGACACTGTTCAGAGCCCTGAGCTTGTATTTGCATGACTGTGATGTGACATACCAAACAGACTATTCTTTGGTTGGGGATCTCCATGAGGGTCCAGCACTGAGTGGCAGCCACTCCCCACAAAAGCCCGGCTCCTCTCCAAGCTCTGGAGAGTGGCAGCAGCACCAGGCAGCACTGTGATGCTCACTGGTGTTTGGCAGCCTTGGAGATGGGGACAAAATGGGAAGAGAAATGACTGGGGATGTCCTCAGTTGCTGGCTGCTAGGCCCCTCTGACCTCCGGGGTGGTGTTTGAGAGGGTTCTGCTGGCCTGTGCCTACTGGGGATGGAAGCTATGAAAGGGTGGCAACGGAGTACTGAGGGTAGAAGTCTAGCATTAGCAATGAGCCAGGGTAAGTTACCCGTGTTTAAGTAATACTGAGCTCTGTGGAAATTGAGATTCAGACCTGAATGAGATGGATTGGCAAAAGTCTGTTGTTACTGTCGCATGTCTGACCTCTTGAAAATAACATTAATTCAGAAGTTAAATTTGTTCAGCTGACAGTGATGGAGTGTTTGGGTTAAGGAGGAGATTTTTCAAAGGCACAAAATCAGCTTAGCTGTGTGTTAGGGCTACACACTGCCATCTTGCAGGAGACCCAGTGCAGCAGGTGTGGGCTGCCAGCTGCCAGAGGCGCACATTGCACTGAGGGGTGTTGTGAGACCCTCCTAAAGGAATTTCAATTCCAAAGGTGGTTCTGAAGATGTGTGAACTTTCTAGACACTTTAAATTCAATTACATAGGAAATTACTTCTCCTGGTTTAATATCCAAATGGTCAGTTAGACCTGGCAGCTGCAGACATGGATCTTGTAGTGGGCTTGGGTGGGGGAAAGCATCGCTGCCATAATTTGGGAAGGATCCCTTTCTTTTCTAAACTGCACTGGCAGCTCATGATCCCAGCATGTCAGAATGACATTCACTCTATATTATGCAGAGCATATAGAAGTCTGTGTTTACATTGTGTCTCCTTTGCCCTTTTCAATTTTGCTTTATTTTTTTAGTTCTGTAATTTAAGCAGTACATATTTGGGGATGTTTTTTTCCATGCCTTGTCTAGCTTTATGGCTTGTTTTGGCTGAGGCATCCTTACATGATTTGATTTTACAAGAAATATAGGCTAGCATATATGTATGTAATTGTTCCACAGTGAACCAATCTGTCTGGAGCGCTGAGGGAAGATACATATTAATACTTTTTTTTTTTCATGCTATTTACAAATAAAATTGCCAGAACTACAAATGATGCCAAGTATTAGGAACAGCAACAATAAGGCTTGTGCTAGTTAACGGGAAGCATAAAAGTAAGCCAGAGAAAAACTCATCAGAGTAATATTTTCATCAGAAACAGAATCTATTGTAACCAGGGGAGAGGAGCATGAGTAGGCAAAACCGACTGTGCTTAGAGCCAGTATGCAGCAGCAGCTACAAATCACACACTGCTGAGTGAAATCTGAAAAGCCAAAGTCTGATTTTTCCACCAGGAGACTCTTGCTGTTGTGCCTGGGTGTGGGGCAGGAGGCAGGCAGTGCTGTCTGCTGAAATGCATTGCATTAAAAGCACAGAACAGCCCAGAGGAAAGGATAAGTCATGTCCCGCCACAGGTGACCAGCCACTTGGTCCTTATGCTGGTGGCAAGTAGTCCCCTAACACCAAAGTGTTGAAGGAAGCAGCACAAAGCTACTTAGATGGGGAGCAGAGACCCTTCGTGGAGTAGCTGCTGAGCCTTTGGCACACAGAGAAATCTGAGAGGGCTTTGGTGTTTCAAAGTGGACCAGTGGAGGAAACAGCTGAGAGCTGAAGCTGATGCAGAGCTGCAAACTCTGCTTAACAGAGGGTGCACTGCAGTGGTATCAGCAGTGTGGTGTCAAAGCTGCAAGTGCTGCATACTAGGGCTTATTTAAAGCGGCTATTGTAAAAGTCTTTGAGCCAGTTAATTACCAGTTTTTGTTATGTCAGGAACTCCTTGAGTTAAAGCAGAAAGAAACTGTTCATGAATATGTTCCAGTTCTGTAGTTTAATGGGGCAAATTAAAAGAAAAAAAGAAAAAAAAGGAAGAAAAACAGGGGTGGGGAGAAAGAAACTGATAAAATGATTTAGTTCATGGGGGGACTGAGGGACTGAAAACCTTCACCAAAAAAAGCTGAAATTACATATTGTGCCCCATCTACTCTTGCGTAAGCCATTGAAATGGCTGGAGACTTAATTGGACTAATCTTCTATTGCAGTTATGCGTGAGCCTTAGGGAGCACATGGGGTGCATATGGGCCAAAGGACCGGCCTATGGAAGCAGAGTGAGTTGTCCAACAGCATTTTTAAAAATAGTAGGTGTCCAGGTAAGAACAGCCAAGAGGCTTGACTTGCATTTGAAAAGCATTAAGGGCAAGTGAGAAATGTAATTTGATTTATTCCCCCAATGGACTTTAAGAGGTATGAAAAAAGGGCAGAGGTGACTTCAGGCAAGAGAAAACTTTCAATGGAAAACAAAAATCTATAGAGGGCTTTACTGTAGACTCATTCCCTTCTTGCTTCCATTGGCTTTGTTCCTCTGTAGCTCCTTGTTTGCTTTGAGGTTACTGATAGACCACGCTACTGCAAGTGGATTCAGGCCTCAAAATTCTGTCTGGTCAGAACAAAAATCATATTGCGCGCTGCATATTGATTCAAACTGCAGATATTGGAGCAAATGGGAGTTTAAAGCCTGTCTCATGCTATCAGTATTCTTTAGACATTTACTTTGCTGCCTTCCACTGTTTAGAACACCCTAAAATCACCAACGCATTTACTGAGTTGAGGTTTAAAAGCGTCTCAGGAACAGAAACAAATCACAGTTCTTAGCAGTGCTGAAGGTTGGAAGAATTCTATTACCAAGGGTGTGCTTTCTGCATGCATTTGAGGCCTCTGAAATGACCCATCATGTATAAAAGCGTCCTAGTTTTTTTTCACAAAGACAGTTGGTTAAGAATTAAACCTAACTCTTGGGAGAAAAAATGAGTTCAGCATACCAGAATACCCATCTTCCTAATTCTTACCATGCTGCAAACTGAAATCCCAGACCTGCCCGTATATTATGAAACTTTCTCCTTCTTGAAGAAAGCTTTTATTATGTTGTGCCTATAAGCACAATAATACCTCTGCATATTGAGACAATGCAGAGGATACCAAACCCTACCCATTAGATCTTATCCTCTATATTGCTGACATCTTGATTCTGGTAAACATCTTGGTGCTTGGTTTTCTAGAAGTCCGCTAAATCCTACCCCAGACGAATGGCTTGGGTTGGAAGGAAGCTCACCCAGTTCAAACCCCCTGCCTTGGTCAGTATTACCACCCACTAGATCAGGCTGCCCAGGGCCCCATCCAGCCTTGAGCATCTCCTGGGACAAGGCATCCACAGCTTCTCTGAGCTGCCTGTGCCTCACCACCCTTTGAGTAAAGAATTTCCTCCTAGCATCTAAAGTACCTAGCATCTAGCATCTCCTCTCTTTTAGTTTAGAACCATCCCCTCTTGTCCTATCACTATATACAAAACTTGGTCTCCCTCCTGTTTATTAGCTCCTTTTCAATACTGGAAGGATGCAGTGAGGTCTCCCTGGAGCCTTCTCTTTTCCAGGCTGAACAAACCCAGCTCCCTCAATCTGTCTTCATAGGAAAAGATCTCCAGCCCCCTGATCATCTTAGTGTCCCTCTTCTGGACCCACTCCAACAGATCCATATACCTCCTGTGCTGAGGGCCCCAGGCCTGTACACAGTATGTCAGATGGAGCCTTACAAGGGCAGAGTAGAGGGGGACAATCACCTCCCATTCCCTGCTGACCACCCTTCTGTTGACTCAGCCCAGAGTACTGTTGGCCTTTTGGGCCAGGGGAGCACACTGCTGGCTCATGTTGACCTTTCTGTCCATCAGAACCCTCAAGTCCTTCTCCGCAGGGCTGCTCTCAAATGAGTTGTTCTCCCAGTCTGTTCTCATATCTGGGATTGCCCTGACCCAGGTTTAGCACTTTGCACTAAGCCATATGGAGCCTCATTAGGTTCACAAACATGGCACAGATGATAATTATGTGTGGTATAGGGCCAACCACACTGCAGAGGTCATTGACATTTCACTTGTGTCATTTCTGTCCTCTTCCCAGAGCTAGTTCCCTACCTGGTGGCCTGAGGGCTCTGCTCAGTTTGCCAGAGCCTGTCTGTCTGCCACGTGCCGAGCTCCCGGAGTTCAGGTTGTGAGGCTTTTGCTGTGTTGTTCTTTAAAGAGCTAGCTTGGCCTTTCTAATACATTTTCAATGGTTGGGATTAGCAAAGCTTGTAAGAACATAACAGACCTGTCAGGTCTACAAGTCCACTCGCCACCTCCACCCACTTACATATATTTTTAAACAGCTAATTAGGAGATAATGCCAGTGGAACCAAATACTGTTACAAGATAATGATCTCACACTGCTACAAAAATGTTAAGTGGGAATGTTTATTTTCAAAGGGAAGGAACACTGATCATGCGCCTAATCCTATAATTCTTAAGCAAGTAAAATTCCTATAGATTTCAGCAAAGCCTGAGGTGACAGCATCCTATTACTGTGGTAGTATTTCTGGATACCAAATGGCTGTAAGTGATGCAGTCATTTTCTCTAAATGATACTGGTGCAGTATGGGAACAGATGTTTCCCTTACCTTTATTAGCCTGTTGTATCTTCTAACTTGGAGGACAAATTCTGCATGTGCTTCATTGCACCAGCCTAGATGATTTTTAGATGTGCTTTAGGAAGCACTGAGCTGTGGTTTGGATGAAGTTATGCTTACTTTTAACTTACTGACAGCTCATAATGGCGATGCACAAGCCTGTGTTGCCTCTGCAGGCTCCCTTTGATATGCTAAGGATTACCTGGGTTTAAATCAGTGAGCTTTTCTGTCCTGCAGGGAGTTCAGAAATAAGGGCTGTCTTAAATTCACCTTTTAGGAATAAACCACCCCATCTTTTTGGAGGGATGAAGGAGTACCCATGGACAACAGGCAAAAGTCCATTAGCTGCTCTGGCATAACTATCCCATGCCGCTCCTTCCAAGTAAGGGATAAGCTACAATTTGGGGCAGCCTCACCCCTCTGTCAGGCCTGTCTGTGTTCCCATCATGGTGCTGGGACTGCTCCATGCAAATCCAGCTCTGAGTTTCCTTTGGTTCTGCAAGGAGTCAGTGCTTAAGGAACGAGTACATCTGCCATAACTGCTATTTTCCTCTGGCCTGCCTTTAGATGCAGCATTGTCCTACAGACAAGTGAACGCTGCAGTGGGAACTTGAGGTAGATGGAGAGCTGCTTTCAGATAAAAACCTGTCAAAGAAAGCATGAAGGTTTATCCTGGACCGAATCTACTTGCACAAGTTGTTAGCTGCACTATGGAAGGTGGCCAGTGGTTTTTAGAAATTACTGCTGCTTTCATGATTAATGAAGATTCATCATTCCATTAGATCATCTCTAACCTGCTGTAATTGTTCTGATTTTTATTTTTTACCTTGTTCTCCAGTTCATGTCTAAATACAAGAAGATGTTTATATTGCATACATTCAGCTTTAATTGGCCCTTAAAAGAAGGTGTTGATTAGAATCTTCTCAACATCAACAGCTCACTCGCACAACATTCTCTAATTACTGTTTATTAATTTAGTTCAAGTGGCATAGTTGAAAGCCCTGCTCAGATGGGAGAAGTAAATTGTCACTGGTATTGAATATGTAAATTATGTGTCGGGTAAGTTTCCATGAAGAATGTTTAAAGTTAAATGCTACGCACATAAAGCCTTCTAGTTTCATCTAACCCAATATGACAGCTTTGCAAGAATTGTCATGAAAATTTACCAGCCCCAGCAAAAAAATGCTTGCCTATCTTTTACTTTTTTCTATTAACATAACCATGATGATAATAGCAATTTATTTGCTAGTCAAAAAATAAATAAAAATCATTCACACCAGCTGGATGGAGGTTTGCAAGGCTGCCAGTTGAATGTGAGTTACGTGTTGCAGTAGTATAGACATTCAGCAGCCTGAATTTGTTGCCCCAGTGCAGTGACCCTTCCTTCTCTTTAATTAGCTTATAAAGTCAGAATTTCTTAAACAAAGTACTCATTAAACATTGCCTTGTTATATTACTTTAAAATGCAATTAAAAGTTTTAAGATTGCCTCAGAGTTTGCGTACCGTTGTCGGTGCCCATGTCACTCGCTATCAATTTCCACCCACTCACATAGATTGGAGGCTTCCTGTTAAATATAGATGGCACTCCATAGCCTTTGTGTATAGAGTAGGCATAAAACAATGTACTGATGAGGATGATGTGACTGCATCGTATACCTGAAGGAAGAATAGGGGAACGGAGAGGACGATATTCTCAAGGAAGGACAACCTGGGGGTCTTTGTTGTCCTTTCACCTCTGCGCTTGTCTCTGTGTACAGTTTTGCATGGGAGTAGCTGTGTGTTCCTGAAAGTGTGCTGCTTCAAATCTTCCCAAAGAAAGTTTCATGGAAATACTTTGCAGTTATTGTATTATGCAACCGAAGCAATGAGACGAGACAGGGCTCTAAAAGGGAAAGAAAAATATCCAGTGCCTGAATTGTGTGTGGGCCTTCACCCAGTCCTCACACTCTTGCTGGCTGCTGTTATCATGAGCAGCACTAATCAATTCCAGGAAATCTCCACACCAAGCATTATGTCACACTTGGTTACATCATTCCCTCTAACCTCTAGGGCTTCCTGTTGACATCTTCGGAGCTTTCCTCCTACCAACTGGTATTAAAAGAAGTGCTAAACAGTATTTTTAGCCCTTTGTGTCTGCCAAAAGGAATCCAAATGTCTCTGTCTTGCACCTTTCACCTGCTGGATCTCATCTTTGCTCCCAAAACCAAAGCAATGCTCTGTGCTTTCCCCAGGTATTAATATAAAGGATGTTGGGAGCATGTGAGATGGTTTTTGAGACAGAAGGTGTAATGCTACTGCAGATTTTATTTATTTTTAATGCCTACCAGATTGCTAATCCAACCTGTCAGTTGCATAACTTCTATTGTAACTTCCACTCCAGGTTATCCCTTTTTTTTCTGTATTATTTCCTAGGAGATGCTACTTAACAATGTGGGCTATGTTTCACTTCACAGTTGACTTCCAAGTGCTATTCTGTGGGGCATTTCCCCCTTTCTCCCTGCAGGGCCACCCTACAGGTGTGCAGGGGACAGTGATATGCTACTGCTTCTCCTGTCAAAGCCACTTTCCCAGCAGTTCAGATGAAAGAGGCAAGACTCAAACCCTATGCTGCAAGATTGTTCCTTCTTGAAGCCACTGCAATGTCTTTTGGTTTGAGTCTTGTTTGTTATTATTTTCTGGTTTGTATCTTCCTTTCATTTGAACAGTTTGATTTTTGTGGCTATTTCTGTGTTTGTTCAGTGCTGCAGTAGATAACAACAACATGATTAAATTCCAGCTCTGACTGTTGCAACATAAGCGCTCTGCCTTCATTATCCTTGGTGCCTAAAACTATTTGATCTCTAATAAGTTCGCCTGCAAGTGTGCCTCATTTGCATGATGAGGCTAACTGGTGCAGCCTGGTTGCATATTGGTCTCTGATTTCAGTTTCTCTTCAATCAGATGCATCAAACAGAAGGAACTATTAGAATTGCCAGCAACTGTATTTTTTTCTGTGAATCATGCAGAATACTAGGAGTCTCAGGCAGCCTTACTAAGCTGGATGACCACCAATAAAAGGCATGGGAGAGATTCTCATGTCAAGCCATATACAGAGCAGAGCCGTGCTGGGAATTGCATCTCTGCTTTGATGGCACAAGCTGTTAAGACTAAATCCAGCAGCTGGGCACTCTCCTTTGGTAAGCAACACTTCCCACTGGCCTGAGTGAGGGATGGAGCTGTATCACCCAGCAGAGACCTCTCCCTGTGCCCAGCACAGCCAGGTGCTTCAGCCTCCCTGAAGGTCAGACTCAGCCCCAGCTTGTGTCGGGGCATTTAGACCCAGCTGACACTCATTGGGCTGGAGGGCCTCCTTGGGCTTCACTGCCTGAATCATGCAGGAAGAGGAAACATTTTTTCTTACCTCAAGCATTTGGAGAAATGAACCTTTCTTTGTGTCTAAAATTGAAGCAGAAAAGGTAAGAGCTAAATGCAAATAAAGAATAGAGGCACAACAGTAGTGAGATTTGTGGCAATAGTACTGAAAATGTTTCAAGTTGCCCATTTCCTTTGTGGATCGAGCTTAGGATATGCTGGTGGGTTTTGCACAGTTTTCAGTATTATCTTAAGAAATGTGATTTGACCCCTTGCTACATCCCTTGCTTCTCTGACTACAGAATTCTGCTTCTTAAACATTGTAATGTATACCAAATACCTTTTAGTTTAAGGCCATTTTTAATTGAACTGAATGATCTTTGTGAACAAAGAAATGTTTCATATTGACCCAAATGGGTTCTAGATTGAGTCCTCATTTCACACACACAAATGACTGCTTTCTTTTGTTCTTGGGATAGGGCAGATACCAAGAAACCAACAAAAGGACCCTGAGGATCCTATCAGCAGTGTTTGCTTTGCACATGAACAGTATTTTTCCCTAGCATATACTTCCAAGAATTTTTATAATGTCATTCATATATCATCTGCCCCAGCAGACAATAGTTGTTCCAGAGAAGCTGTTGCTCTCTATTAGGTCAATGATCAGTGAACTAAACATTTTCTACTTAGGCCTTCATATGATAAAAGCCTGAGAGCTTTGAAGGAGCCATTTACAGACTATTGCCTAGGAGAAATATCCATTTGATAATTCTGCAATTATGTACTTCTATAATAGCGTGTAAAAGGAGCTCTGGACCCATTATGGGTTATTGAGTAAATAATGTATTTTTAAAAGTGTCTA
The DNA here is from genome assembly GCF_039878825.1 of Excalfactoria chinensis. Classification (NCBI taxonomy): domain Eukaryota; kingdom Metazoa; phylum Chordata; class Aves; order Galliformes; family Phasianidae; genus Excalfactoria; species Excalfactoria chinensis. Next base: position 9,157,866 of record NC_092832.1, read on the forward strand.
AGTAATTTATACGATAGCCTATATTGGCAGCAAAGAGTGATTGTGGAATAAACATCGTGTCTTCCTTTTTTTTAGAAAGAAAACAACAACTCTCATTTAAATCCCTAAATAGCAATTAAAAAGAGAAACCCCTGATGCAGTTTCAGTTTTTCTATAGTAGTCAATAGCTAATGTCTCTGAATTTGCTCCACCATTTTGCACTGAGCCAGTTTTCTCTGGTCTGACATTTTTTGTGTGTTGATTGGGTAAAAAAAGGAGGCTTCATTATCAAGTATAATACAAAGGTGTCCAGAGGCCTCTGAGAGGTCAGACCCACAGTCATCAGACGTCCCCATAATCAGGAACAGTTACTCATCAGAAGAGCCAAGAGTCCGGAGACAGAAGCCATGAAGCTGTCAGTCCCGATTTCAGGGATAAGTCTGAGATCACGCAGGAGACAAACCTCTACTCTCTTGAGTAAGTTTAATTTCTTGGCTTTATGTTTAGACCTTCTGTGTAAAGGCACCATGTGAGGTCGCCATTTCTGTGGATCCTCAGTGCTGATGCCTGCAGCAGTCATGCTTCTTTGTCAGATGTCCACAGTAGCTTTGCTTCAGACCATTGTGTTTTCAAGAACAGACCCTGATCAAAGCAGATGTGAAAATACTGCAAACTTCTCTTCTGTTCCTATGTGAGGTGTAAGCTTCACTTAGTCCTTCCTTTTATTTATTGCACTACTTCCTGCTGAGGCAGAGGGAGTTTATCTTCACATCTCCAAATACCTGTTAGGCCAAGCAGTGTGGAGCTGCCACATGGAGACTACAGTATTCATGTATACTTTAAAATAATGGTGTGATCCTTACCTGGTATAAAGTAAAAGAGTTCTCTGCTTATGGTGATGCTCCAGCCTTAACTCTTTTATGCAGCTTTCCCTGGCATAAGTCAGAGATGAAGTCAATTAATTTGTTGTTCTTCGATCTGTAGGTCCAAACCTGTGTTGTACATGGTCTTGCTCAGAAAATATCCTAACAGTCAGCAGGAAGCAGGCATCTGTTAACAGGACTGCCAGGGGTTCTGAATTTCATTTTTAGAGGCTATGTAATACCGATTCCTGCTGTATTTATCCATGTGCATGTTCAGAACAGATTGTGTGCTTCCCATAGCTATACTGTTCAGTCACACCGCAAGAACATAGTCTTTAGATATGAATTGGAGTCATTGTATACGAAGTGTTTTCAATACAATGAACAGAAATGCAGCTTTTTGGCTGCTCTGAGGAGATTACAAGAAATAAGTATCTGTAGCAAGGCCACCAACAAATGAGATTCTCTTTTTTAATGTATTTGGAAATTAAAGAAAAGAAAAAGAGGAAAGAAAGAATAAACGCAAAGATGCCAAAGTGCCCCCAGCTCAAAAGACATACATTGAAGGGAGTGCCTTAGTGAAGGGACAGTAAAGTAGCAGTAAGTGAAAAAATGAAGGGGAGATAATAAAGCCAGAAATTAATTGAGAAGAAAAGAGGTGAAAGGTATGAATACATGTAAGTTGTATTTGAGCAAGATGTCTCAGAAAGAAATCAGTCTCACTATTCAGCTGTATTTGTCACTTAGGAAGTATTGGGATAATTGACTAAAGAGGTGAAGTCTTCATCAACTGAGGATTTCAGTGGCAAAGTAGTCAAAAACATGGGTAATACTGTCAGTTATTGAACCTTCTATGGTCCCTTCCAGATCCATTTTCTACAACCTCCCCATCCCAAAGATTATATTAAACTAGGAATGAGCGTGGTACCTCAGTTGTGTGATTATAGAAGACTTGTTTCTGGCTCTGTTACCTCCTGGCTGAAGTTCTGCAAGGTCTCACAGGGTAAATACAGTATATGCTTTGAGATGAGGAAGATGAACATACAGGGTACAATCAAGAAAAGGAACTGGTTGATCCAAAAACATTTTCTTCTGAGATAAGGACTGAAAACTATGCCCCTTACATCTTCCTACTCATACTGAAGATCCCTATTCTGCAACAAATACATAGTTTGCCTTTGATACAAAATCAGAGTACTCATAACATTAGATGAAAGATCCTGGGGCCCTTCTTGCAAGAACAGAGTTGTGAACCTGTCTGTTGTGCTTCAAACCTAAATAATTCTACTCTTTTTTTCAAAGAAAATTCCTCACAGTTTAGCCAAAATCATTCTTCACTTCCTCTGTTGGCTTCTCTTGAATGGTGGGTGAAGAGATGTTGCAGGAATTAAGCTGTCCGGGATTTTTTCAGGCTACTGATTATTGATATGCAAACCAACAGTCACCACTGCAGACTAAAACAAAATGTGAAACAGGCTTTTAAAAGAAAAGTCTGGGCAGGTATCATTCTAGGATGTAAGAAACGTTAATTCTCCCATTTTGTTGATCTTTTTCAGGGCTTGCTAGGAGGATTGACCAAACCTCAGTGTGATAACATCAGTGGTCCTCACCTGAAAGCAGGAAGCTTGGATCAATCTACTACTGCCATAGGAAGGCACAGGCTTTGAAAGCAGCAGCTCTTTCCTCTTACAGATTTGCAGTGCATTCTTTTTTCCATTCTGTACCATCAAGCATGATGCCGGTAACTGGAGGAAACTTTTGTTTGTTTGTTTGTTTTGTTTTGTTTTTCCCTGTCTTCATTTTTGAGATATTAGTTTCATTATTTGAGGGTGTGTATGAGATTCTGGAAGCACAATTTACATCTGCTGTGCTGTGAGATCTTTAGTATGGTATTGACTCATTCATTGGCACCTGAGAGAGGTTTGGGGAATTCAGCAAGCTTTCAACAATCCAGTTTGAGAGATTATACAGAATTATGGCTCACTCAGGTTCGTCCTAATTTTATTAGATTTCCACCATTTCTAATTGCATAAACATATGCAGCCAAGTATACAGATGGGGACTGGGAAGATGTACAAGGACACTCAGAGCCTGTAGTCAGCTAATTGGTGGACTAAGTAATAGGGCACTTGGAAAGATTGATAATTTTTTTTTCAGAGCATTTCAGGAGAAAATTCTGTCCCCATTAAAACTGCAGCAATCAAGAGAGGAAAGATTTTAGCAGTAGGGTTTTTTTTGAAATGGAGAAAGAGACGAGCGTAAATATGTGACGCAGAAAAAATCCAATATGAAAGATGTTGTTCTGGGCAAGATCTGCTGCTTTAGCCATAGGAAGAAAGACAGAGTGTCTCAAAAACGTAGAACAACTGGCTTGATCCATATGGTAACATCAGAAATCTTTTGATCCAAGCTAAATATAACAGTTTCAAATATTGCCTGGGCAAATGAGAAGTCATTTTGTATGAACATTGTTAGTAGCATATGCCAAATTGTACAGTGTTCTCAGAAATATTTTATATTTTCTTTTGGAAAATAAATGTTTTTGCTAGGGCTGGGAAAGGTCTTGGGCCACAAGTCCCATTGGTCACATGATACCATCTGAGTTACTGGCATGGCTGTTTATATAGAGTACCTCCACATAAAGTAACATTGCTGTCCATTCTTGTTCAGGAAACGCTCCTGTTGGCTTATTTCCTACTGTCACAGTAGAAGGGGACAGGATGGAAAAGCCTTTGCTCAGTTTCTTGTTAGGAACCATCTTCATCCATGACACAGCATCTGCACTATGGAATTCACCCTGAATGAATGGGAATGCCAATGTCTTCACCTCCTGAAGACAGGACACAGCCCTCAGACTGAATTAGGCGCAGCTGGATAGTTTTTTGAAATCACCACCATTATCAGACCTGGAAGATTTTTCCATCATGCTGGCCTGGGCGAGGCATTTGGTGAGTGAGTAAACTATAATTTCTTTTGTTTGTCCTTATGAGGTAAGTGTAGAATACACCAAACTAGCTGGTCACATATTTGCACCTGGGCTTCTCACAAAGTTTCTGCAAAACCCTCTCAAATGTCTGAATGTTTACTAAGCAAATAATGGAATATTTTCCAGCAACAAAAATCCAAATACAAAAATACAATAGAATAATCATATTGGGATGTGGTTACGTGCTAGTGACTTTATTTACTTCTTCCTCCTGTTCAGGCAGTAACATGCAAACTGACCACATCACTGTTGTGAAATTGCTGATTAACCTTCTGACTCTGACAATTGGGACTTCTCTTAACGCCAATTGGTAATGCAAAAGGCCATTAGTAGTTAATATTGGGACGCCCCACCTTCAGATTTCAGAAGGTTAATGAAAATCAAGTATCTTGCCTTTACTGGGAAACTTGGAAAGCTTCCCACCAAACATTTCTGTTTTTGTGATAAATAAGCCAGACCGCTTCAGCTGAGAAAGACGGGCGTTTTGCTAATGTGTACAGCTGTTAATTGAAAAAGATTCTGTTATGCCTGTTCTTCTGGACATAGATAAAAGAGAGATTTGTTGGTGAACTTTAGTTGGTCCTGAACACCCCTTTGTCCAAATACACTGCTCAATAATAACGCTTTGTTCTGTCTGTAACAGCCATGGAAGGATTTTGAGTGGAATACTCATTTCTTTAAGTCATATCTGCCAGTGATCATTCTTGGCTTAAGATCAGCTGCCATTTATGTGTTTTATGAAAATATAACACCAGTTTTATGCTCAAAACTATTCTTTTTTAGGTAAAAGCTTCAGCACAAACTGGTTCCCCATATGTACCATAAATGCTACTTATCACAGGTTTTGGTCTTTAAAACAGAAAGATAATGTTAAAACATTTTCATTATCCTTTCCTTACAGCTATCATTCACAAACCATCTTTTATAATTATGGTACTAGGACATTTACATAACTGGGAAAAAGGTCCTTAAACTACATTTCTATTATGTTTGGCACTTGTGTGAAAGGATATTATATTCATGTGCATTAGAGATTGCTTATAAAAGATCAAGACAATAATAGCAGATCAGACGATAAAGGTTCCCTTTTCTCCTCCCAGACAGGCTGTCTCTGACAGAAGAATACAGTTCATCAAAAGTGTCTGCAGGTTGTCAAACTCAGTGAGATTTGGGGACACTCGGAGGCTGTCATGGCCAACAAGAAGATTTTCTGTAGGGTTCTGCCATCATTCACCCTCAGGAAATAATCACTCACTACATTCTGCATGCTCTCATGATAGAGCTCTATTTGAGAGAAAAGAGCCATTTTATCAAAGGACAATATATCCCTTCTCTTGGTCCATGCAGCTTCCATTATCAGACTATAATAAATCATATTTATGTTCTCAGTTAATAAGACTGATTACAATGCAGGTTACAGGCATGGGAAAAGCAAAGCAGGTGAAAAGATGTTTTAATGAAAATATGATAAGCAAACAGCTTCTTGTGAACATTTCAGGCTGTTATTTGTAATGATCACAGGCAATTTTTGATACATCTTCCTTAGCAATGGTTTAAGCTGCATAAATTGGCTTGCCACTTTATACGTCGAAATAGGAAGAATCCCAGTGTCCTTCTCATGTTGTCTGGAATCATTATATACATTATAAGCATAAAATGAGTTTAATGTATGTGCTTTGAAAAGAAGGGGAAAACAGAAAATCAGGGAGGACTGATTTTAATGCTGCTCAAAATGATTTTGAAATTTTCTGCTCATCTTTGTTACTAACGGTGCATTTTCCATGAAATTTAGGAGTGACATGTGGTGCTTTCATCTCCTTAAAATTAATATACTTCTCTCTCTGTTTTTCTCAATTTCTTCAAAGTTCTTTTTAGAACACTGTGCAAAGACAGAGAGAAAATTCTCCACTCGATGTGTGAACATATCTGTTATTAATGCTGGGGGGAGTTAAGTGTGTGCTTCTAGAGGAGAATATAGCTCTGCGTTAAATGCTGGAGTAAACCCTATTAAAAAGGTGCAAGGATATTTAGCTGCAGCACACCTGATGCATTCATGGGCCAAATTCCCTAGAATCTTTTAAAGTGATTAGTATCTCTTTTGTTAAGAGTTCTCCAATGATTTCAGAATATAACTGTACCTAAACAGCCGATGAAATGTCCTGCTCTTGTCTCGCCAAATGCTTTCTTTTATGTTTTATTGTGTTTTGTTTTGTTTTGTTTTGTTTTTGATCATAGTCTTTTGGTGTATGTTTAGCATCATACTTTCAAGACAGAGTTAAAAATTTAGAGAATAATTTCCTCCTGCTAGCACATAACGCTGACTAAGTACATCAAAATCTACAGCACTTGCAGAATGCAAACATTATGCTCATAATGTATATGATGATTGTAGACAATATAAGAGGGACACTGGGATTCTTCCCATTTTGATAAAGTGACGAGCAAATGCAGAAGTCTCTGTGGTGTTATGTGTCTGCAGGAGCTGTTCTGGTCACTGACACTTCTAAAACTCTCTTAAACAAATGTTAAAGCTTTGTAATGGGCCTGGCAATGGAGAATGACTATGAAATTCTCTTAACCCTCTTAGGGTGCTTCAGCAGGAGAAGTGATCTCACAAGAAACAGTAAACTGCTCTTCAAAGGCAGTATCCTGATATGACAACAGATGTAGATAATGCACTTCATGATGGAGCTGCTTGATACAGAGAAAAACATGTTGTAACTGCCTTCACCATGAAAGGGGTTTAAAAATGCTGCCTGCCAGCTCCACAAAAAAACAGAGCTGCTATTTCAGTTAAAGGCCAGTGGATTGTATTTTTCATGTCAGTTTTCACTAACCTCAAACATCACTGTTATGACAGACTGTCAACCAACCAAACCAGCACTGTGGTGCCATTCAGGCAAGAAGGAAGAAAGCAAACACAAAGGAAACTTAGAAGTCCAAATAGTAAAAGGGGGTGTCTATGAGTGCACTTTTGTGCAGTGATACTGATTACTGAAAATGAAACACTTAAAAGAAAATAAACCCCAAAAAGTGCTTTCTGAGCCATTGGTGTTTTCTTGCCTGGCAGTTTCTCTTTGTTCTGTTTCATGACATCAGCCTCGGTGGTTGAAAGGGTGTTCTGGGCCAGATGTCAATCACACTGTCTGACATAAACAAAAATAGCTAAAAAGACATGCCAGCATCTTCCTTTTGTTTTCCCATTAGCTCCATTTTTCTTTTCAGAGGCTGACAAAAAATTACTGCCTCCGAGTGAATTCAGTAATGTCACTATATATCTAATATCTAGGAGACCTTTTGTTTTAGCTTTACTGGGCTTAGCCACAAAAGACACTTGACATTGACAAAGAGTCTGTCAAATACACAATGATCAGTGCAATGAAATCTCTCATGACAGAAGGGCACTATTCTGCACCCCCAGCCTGCAGCAGCCTGTCTGAGCAAAATGTGCTGGAGCACACGCAGCAGCTGAACCATTGCAGAGCAGGCCATAAGCTGAGATGTGTCTTGTTTAAAGTGTCATAGTATATTAGTGTAATTAAAACCGCCAAAAGAATAGAAAAGATAGATGGAAATGTTACATTACTTGTTTCTAGAGATTAACCTCCAGCCAGAACTGAAATACAGAGACACATTTTGCATGTCTTAGAGCTCAGATATGGAAGAAAACAAGCCTGAGAGTATGTCTCTTGAAGTGTGAGACATGAAGTCATAGTTCCTGTATTTACACAATAAAGCAGAAATAGCGTTTCAGACAGGCACGCTGTTTTCTCTCTGATTACAGCTCCTGTTGTGGCTGTACTCTGCAAAGCAGCTGTATCATCTCTCAGCTACTTCTATTTTACTCTCTCTGCCTTCGTGCTTGGAAGATCTTGAGGACCCTTGTGCTGGTGTCAGTGCCTTCCTTAGCATCTGCCAGAGTTGTGTGGGCCCAGCCTGGAGGCAGAGCACCCTGTTCCTGCTGGTGGCTGCAGAAGCCACAGCTTAGCTCCAGGCTCAGCAACACCCAGCTAGGAAGATGTCTGAAGAATGGCTTCAGTATGACCTTTATATACTAGGCTGCATGCTTGCTTCTCTGCTGATTCTATAGATAAAACTGTATGGCTTTCTGAAATTGACCCTGAAAATTATGTTCCCAGCACTGCATGTTTTCCTTCCCATGCATCATTACCTGTGATAACTATTCAAGCCTAACTAGTTATGAACTCTGTTTCTAACCATGACACAAGTTATATCTGCTGGTGAAAAAGCCTTGGAGTTTTTGTGGACCTGTTCAGCTGTATAGTCTGAACCTTGGTTTATCCAGAATCTGGAGAGGACCTGATCTGGCTTCAGCAGTTCTGAAACACTACCAAAGCAGCATGGCTTTCTTCTAACGTAAGCCTTACATTCAAGGAGAAGATGCATTAATCAGGTAGGTCTCATGTTCATTTCTTCCACTATAAATGAACTTCAAGGCTTTGCCCCATTAGTTGGTCAGTTTGAAGTCAAGAGATGTTAAATATAGGCCTTGCATTTTAGGTTTCCTCATACTTCCTCTATTTCCCAGCTTTAAATATCAGTTAATGACTTCTCCATATAACACTACTCTTTAATTTCTTGTCAGAGGCGGTAAATGTGCACCGTTAGTCAAAAATATGTTATCTGCATTTAGTGTTGGCTTCTGGAGCCTTCACCACCAAGTTACCTCGCAGTCGCATCTCTCCTCACGTGATTTTCCAAGTACTGCCAGGAGAAGAATGGAAAATAACTATGAAATAAAAGCAGATTCTGCTCCCATTACAGGCAATGAAAACTGTGCTTTTACTTCTACTTACTCATAATAATGGGGGGAAAAAATGAAGTGGAAACAAGCACAACAAAACACCTCTGCCAGCTATCTATAAGCTAACCAAGGCTTCCACTAATGAGGTGGTCTGGCATTTTGAGAAAGACAGGTTTTTCCAGAAATGGAAAAAATATGCTGTTTTTTTTCCTTCAACTCTTGAGAGCATAGTGAGAGAGTAAGAAATTGCACTTCAAAAAGGGATAGCAAGCTTTTAATGCTCTCTGTATTATTTAATACTTACAGACACCAGTGTAGTTTTTTGTCAGTTGGATGTTTTTGCATGTTTGTTTGTGAGATTACTAAATACTTTCCTAAAAACTAGTTATTTGCTGTATTTACAGATTTCATCTCAGTGACTGTGAAATTCCTGAGGATGTTATTACTTTCAAGTCAGATTAGCAGAGTAATTTCCAGGTAAGATATTCTGGTAGATAATCCAATACCATGGACAATTGCATAGTCTATTAAACAGAACCGTACTCTTTGTGTAAAAGATAATAATCTAGATCACATGATAGCACCAGATTTTATGTTATGATCTCCAGATGTCTTCGGGAACTTAATGCACCCAGCACTGGTTCAAGTCTAATCTGCATGGCAGAAATGTGAGTTCCACTTTCCACCTCTCTGAGGCTGTGTGGGGAAACTCTTGTCTCCCCAGGGACTGCAAAGGACAGGCTGCTATGGTTTGGTTATGCTTTGGCAAGAGTATTCACCATGTTACTAGCTGCTCCTGGAGTGCCCATTGGTATCAAGTGCAGAAAAGAAAAGCTTTCACCTTTACTTAGTGTGGTGTTCAGGCCTTTCTACTATATACCCCATCTGAGCTGGCTGAATGTTTTCCTGAAGGCCACAGATTTCCTGGAGGTTCTGGTGAGTCACATCTATCTCTGAGCATGACACAGTGTTAGTTCCACTGCCTATTTTAGGTAAATGCTGGTGCAGATAGACAGTCGTGGCTAACAGTGCAGTGATCTGCAAGTGCATTTGCTTTTTCATTTCAGCTTAGTTGGGCCAGAAAGTAAGGAAGGGCTCCCAAAGCAGGACAAGTGTCTGACATGACACCACAACACAGAAATGACTTACAGCTACTTTTCCTTCAGGGAACTCTGTACAAAAATTGTCAGCTGGGGACTTTGTGAGTTTCTGTCTGGAGTCAAAAATTCAGTGTAAGTGCACAAAAGAGTGCGAAGAGAGAACATTTCAGCTCCTTCAGCTCTGTGCACAAAACCTCTCAGGGCTTCAGGTAGGATTTTAGCATTTCACAGTCTTCAAATGTTGTGCTGTGTAAGGATGTGCTTATACATAATTTTGTAATTGAAATGGCATGTTTACTGTTCCATTTCATGCTTGATTGTGTTTTTTAAACACCTTTACTCATGCTGCTAGAAGTGGGATTATAATTAAAATGTCCTGTTGAACACCTTGTTCAGTTCAATGAAGGCATAATAGAAGTATAAATACTTGTTCTTGTTGACTCTGTGATGTCAGCACAACAAATGCAGTAGATGTCAGGAAACTAATTTCTTTTTTACCAAGGCATCTGTAAAGAGGGAAGGGGAAACAGAATCTGTGGCTGGGCAAAGCGAGCACCTCTCTTCAGGAGGATAGGAAAGATTTTGAGATACCATTAACCTCTTAGGTACAGTGAACCTGAAGTTCCAAGAGGCTTTCTGAGTGTTGGCAGACAAAGTAAAGAAGTTCAAGGTGACAGTGTTATTCTTACTTGAAGTCTTTTCTCTAAAGATTTCAAAATATTTTCCAAGCATTAATAAGTCAAGCTCTAATAAGTAGGTTCATGTTATAATACCTGTGATATGTATGTGTTAAGTAGGGCATGGAACGTTTGAGTGGTTAGCCAGTTACTGGTGAAAATTAGACAGGAATTTGTTTCTCTAATCACAGTCCCTTGGCCTAAACACTAGGCAGTACTTTCTACCGTAGTTATTAGGAAAAGCTGAGTTTGGTTGTAAAGTGTGGAAGTATAATATACTTCTTACTATTTCTGTTTCTTTAAGATGTGTGCAGATATGCAGACTTCGTGTCTTTATGGTAGGATTGAATTACAACACAGAATTCAAAATGTTTCGAGTTCAAAGTCCAGTGGTTACAGCACTTCAGCATATCAATAATGGTTTAATTTTCTTATACTCTTAGTTACCACCAGCGAAGAGATTCCTACCTATCCTGGAAGGCAATTGTTCAGTCTTGCGGAGCTTCTAATAACTTTACAGCTTGAAATTCTGAGTAAGTAGGAAAACTCAACATTTAATCTTACGTTTGATGCTTAGTTGGGCATTTTACTCAGATACTTTGGCTAGTGTTCTTCTGCTGAAAGGACAGGGAAGATAACATCTGTGTTCACTGTACTCTTTAATTGCTGTAATAGTGTTTTTAATATACTAGATACTAGGCTTTAAACTGTACTTACACCATGAAACTTTATGTTCATGTCCTTTCACTGACTGAAAGGACAGCTCTCAAAGCCAGTCTCAAGACGTGTAACATTCCTGTGCCAGAGCAGGACTCACCAGTCAATGGCTGCCTTACAGGGAAATGAACATGATGTTTAGGAAGCAGGTAAACAAGCAGACCCAGAGGGTGTGCAAATTGCCTTCTGTGCCTGGTTTCAGTTCCATCAGCTATAAGCTCAGCAGATGTCTTGCAGGAAGGTGGTTCATAGGATTTGCTCTTTAGAGATGTGAGGAAGTAACAAAGGAAGAGGCTTTCCTTCTGGGACAGGGGAAGAAGGTGGTACATAGGAGAGACCAAATCAGTGATAAGAAAGATTCTCTGGGATAAGCCTACTGAACATGCAAGACAAAATGTACAGAATGTTTTTGTCAGATGGGATTGCTGCAAAACTTAGTAGATTTCTTTGAGTGTCTCATTATAAGTACAGGTGCAGCTCTACACACCTACACGTGCTGTGTTTATTTTAGTGTGTGATCATATAAATACCTGCAGGTGTGAAACTGAAGAGATAGCCGTGCTGAGGCATGAATATGGAGTTCCACATCTGTATTTACTGCCTTTTTCACACAATGAACTAGTGCAGTCTGTGGGTTCTCTAACCACCTCCTACATGCCGTGCATTATAAGTCATTTTGAAGGAAATTCAGTCCTGGTAAATACATTTAATGGATGGATGTCAAAATATAGAATCAAAATACATGAAGGTGAAGTAGTATGGAACAGCTATCAGTTCACTGTATTGCACATATATATACACACCATTAGAAGTGTTTCAGATAAAGAAGGTCATGTCAGGTTAATATATGTTCATAAACCCATAAAACTGGAATTTAATGTGCCTTCTGAGGCACCTAAAACTTCTGTTGCCCTTCAGTACAGTGGCTGGTTTCTCTGTTCTGGCACACACGGAGATGTTTCCTTGTCTGTAATACTGTCAGATAGTCCATAAATCATGGGGTACAAATCATGGCTATTGCAGAAACCTTTGAATTCGCTGATTCACATGCATGTAAAGATCTCAGTTGTGGTATTGTGTTTATGCAGCTGTTGCATTAAGTATTCATCTGACTACCTGGTTACTAAGGCCCTCCTCAGTGTCAAAAATAGAAAACAGCTAAAGGATATTAACTGAGGATGGTATTTTGCGTGTAATGGTTGCCTGCAGAGGCTTAATGTTCTGAAAGTTTCACACTCTTTGCAAGGCCTTCAGTGATAACTCCCGTTTTTCAAAGAGAAAAATAAACCTCCCAAAGTTCCTTTGAACAGTTCTGCAGCCTTTCATAGTGTTAGCTGTGAAAGTTACGGTGTCACGTTCTTAATAAGGAGGTATGGGAACAGTGTTTTAGGAGTCTCTGCTGCTTTCTTTGTGAAAACTATCTCAGGATGCTTTGGGATTATTTGGCAATAACTTCCTTTTGCCCCGTGATCCCACAGGGATCTTCTCTGTTATCTTCTGTTCGTTATATTCATTTGAAGATATTTTGGAGAAAACATGGAACTTGAGAGCATTCAGGAAAACCCTGCTCATGCCTCCGAACGGCTAAAGACAGGGAATGAGTTTTTCTGTGGCAGTGAGGAACCACACTGCTCAAAATTCAGTTCTTCAATTTTTTATTTTTTATTTCTAAATAGTGCAGCAAAGAAGGAAAAAAAAAAAAAATAGGACAAGTTTTTGTTTCTGATATGAGTGTCTCTGCTTTGTCCAGAGGAACCACAGCCGCCAGCTGCGACTCGTGATAGCGATTGTGCTCAATGCTATGGAGAAAGGGACCAGAAGCAGCCAGAGCTGTAGAAGAAATAACACTGTGTTAACAAAGACTTTAGCTGAGGCAAATTTACTTCCCTGAGAATTAGCCGGGGTATCTCTCCATGACATACTTACTTTAGAATCACAGCATGTTGCGGTTATTAGACTCTGGCAGGCTCCTAGGTGGAAACCGTGTCCAAGAGCCTTTATTTCATCTTCTCCAATTGAGAAGAGTGTGGCAGTTTCTTTTGGTTGAGCCTTGCTATAACGATCTGAGCTTTAGTCACCGTGAGGCTAGCACACTGCAAAGCATTCAGCTGGTGTTACAACCAGAGACAACTGAGCTCCAAAAGTGAGTGCAGACTGTGTCTATCTACTTATTAAGTGACGGGTCATGTGGAGTGCCCATTACCCAGTAATTGGTGCTAGCTGCCAGTTAGCATTCAGCGAGACTTGGAGCATTTGTATAGCCCTTACAGACCAGAGTGGCCTGGGATTGTTCTTGCCTTATTTGCTGCAACTGTAATCAGACGGTGGCTCTCTGCTTCGCAGATCTACCAAACTCAAACTGAAGGGCACAGGGGAGTGTGGGATCTCCTTAGAGAGTTCAGCCAGAGGGACGCCTGGGTCTCAGGGCTCTGTGGTGAGGCTGCACTCCAGTCACCCCGCTGCTTTCCTTGGCTTGCAGGTTCCTTCCCTGCACCACAGGAGGAGAGGGAAAGGATGGAGTCTAGGGTAGGTGACACAGTGCCTGCCCGATTATGCGCAGCTCCAAGCACGTCTTTAAAGATGAGACCCGTGAGTGTTTTCTGGCCTCATGGAGCCTACAGGCAGCACTCAGGTGAGGAGTTCAAAGGCACTAAGATGGGGAAGTCTTTTCAGATGGGCCTGCATAGGCAGACACACACAAATATTGCTGTGTGAGGTACACACTGCTTGCAGCTTCGGTTTGGGGAACCCTTTTGTTCTCAGGCTGCCAACTGCGGCACTGCTCTGAATTGATGCAGGTTGTGTGGGAGAGAGGAGGAAAGTGCATGCAGCCCTGTGGGTCAGCACCGGGGGCGATGACCTCGGTGCACGCGGGAGCAGGACGAGGCTCTTTTCACACCATTACTTTCCGCGATATGACAGTTCTTTTTCTAATTACAAATCAGAGCGGCACTAGGCCCAGAAGTTAGCAGGGTGGTGGTTGATTGCATGCGAACGGCGTGCTCTATGCAGTCCCGCAGCCTCGGAACCCCGCTCTGCACCTCGCCGGCCCCGGCAGCCCTGCGCCTGGCGGCAGCGGGCGCACTTCGCCGGGTTGCCCGGGAGGTGGCGCCCTTGATCGCCGAGTGAGGGGCGGGCGGACGGGCTCGGGAAACACATCGCCACCCCCCCGCCCTGTAATTTGGAAGGTATTATAGCCGAAGTGTTTTCAACTGATTATTATGCATGAGTAAAAAATTCCATGAATGTGTAACATTTTCGCCTGTATTTCCCTCTTTTATAACATCATTTAAATTCCTCATTAATAATTTAGAAATGTTCTGGATTTTAATCACTTTTCTCATCACCGCCACCTCCGCGGCGGAGCGCTGCCCGTTACCTGAAGGTGACATGGAGGCAGCGCTGCCGCAGAGGCACTGCCCGGCCCGGGGAGCCGCGCTCCGTCCTTAGGCAGAGCAGCGTACAAACACCGAGGTCTGAGCAGGTTGCTGTTAAGAACAATTGTAAACAAAAAAAAATCAGGGTTGTTGTTGTTGTTGCATCTGAGTTTAATTATGGTGGTATTTGTTTGATAGCTTGTTACTGTAAATAAAAGAGATAAAAGCAGCCCTTCACTCGAGTAGCTCTAGAGCTGTGAAATATGTACCTAATTAAAACTATTGGTGTAAGAGGCTAATAAAGTACATGTGCCTACTAGATGTCTTATTCTAATGAATCTCGGCTAATTTGCTTTGAGTGATGAATTTCGGTGTTAGTAGTAAGGGCTGAATAATGATGGAATTTATCACGAGGTGCGGGGACTGCTGGAGGACTGTGGGGGCTCGGGGCACGGAGAGCCTCTGGGTGCAGGGCTGGCTCTGGTGCTGCAGAGCAGAAGGCACTGGAGGCTGCCAGTGCCCAGCCCAGGCCTCGGAGGGCTCCATGTAGTGGCACAGGAGTGTCGGTGAGTGCCATCCTTCCATCCTCCCCTTTTCTTCTGCCGGTGCTGGTGAGGAATGGGCTGTGGCACGCTTCTCCAGACTCCCAAACCAAGCACAGATGGGTTATCTAAAGCGTTTCAGATGGAGCTTTGGTCTTGTGCCAGCAGCTAATCAAAGTCTTAATTCTGGAAAAGACAAAGGCCAGGCTTTCCAAGCTTCCTCCCTCTGGTTTCTCACAGAGATGTGGCACTTCTCAAACCCTTCTTGTCCTGTGCACTCCCTGCATCGTGCAGGCTGTGGGGCTGCCTGTGGGCAGCAGGCAGCTTGCACCAGCCTAGCGGGTGACATCTGTGAACGTGTGGGCCAACAGGAGCCTGCTTCATGTGGGCCTGCGGGCAGGCACCCTTGTCCTGAGTACACCACAACAGAGTCAGACAAGAACGGTGTGCGTTGACAGCCCCGGCACTGAGACCAGATCTGCCATTGGACTTGTTTGCAGAAAGAGAGAAGCTGAGATAATAATAAAGGGGCTGGTTAAGCAGAGAAAGCGCCTGCAGAGTAGCACATATTTTTATTGCTTTTCTGCAGTACAGCGGAGAAAACATCCCAAGGCTAAATGTCTATTGTAGTCCCCAACGATGAGTATTTAAACACTCGCACGTGTGCACGTTCTCGCAGCTCCTTCCACTTGTGACAGGATGGGAGGGTGCTGGGGCTGCCATTCTGGCATGCCCAACTTTAACCCAGGGCTGGTGCAAGTCTGCAGGGCCCCAACCTCATGTCTCCTTGCCCATGAGCCATGCTAGGGCTTTATTTACAACTAAGCAGTCTGGGCCTTGCTGTCTCCACTGGAGTTAGACCTGATGAGCTGAAGTTGCTTACTGAAAGTGTGTGATAGTTGCAGCTGTTGAAAGCACTCTGGCAATGTCTGATATGCACATGAGTTTGGGTGCTTTTGTTCCACAGTTGCTACATCTGCGTTTTTTCTATGGAATGAAATTTTCACTACTGTTAATGCTAGCTGGACAGACAGGTGGAGCTTGTTATTTTCCTCACGAAACCTACCTTTTTCAGAAGGAAGAGATTGTGTTTCATGGTTGTACAATCTAATAGTGTGGTTGATTGAGAGTAAGACTGAGGAGAACTAGGCTGCTTTTCTCTTTGCCATTGACTGGCTGTTTGACCTTAGGAAGTTCTCTTTGTCATTCCATGTTGGTTTCTCTGTCGGTAAAAACACAGCAACAGTTACATCGAAGGACTCAGCCATCAGTATCCAGAAGTTGCATCAGAATTTCGGTTGGAATTGTTGAATATTGTCACAGAAGAGGAGCCTGTTTTGCTTTCTCAGAAACTTACAAGAATTATTTTCTTCTGCTGATAGAATTCTTTCCACGTTGCTCAATCAATGATCATTTTAATATATTTTTCTGCCCCTCAGTTACATCTCAAATACTTGTGTCTGTGCAATTTTCATGGTCTCGTATCTTGTTTCTCTCTGTATAAAATGTGTGTTGTCAGCTTGAGGGAACACTTTCTTTCAGCTTCTTTGTAATTGCCAAAAATAGTTGTAACCTGTTAAAACATTCTGGCCATCAGCATGGTGAACCTCATTACTCCACAGCAGACCTTCCTGTGCACCGTGTTTACCTGCTCATGCCATTTCTAATAAGAAGCCAAACAGCAGTGAAATGAGGGAGGTGCTTGCAGTGGTGGGTCCAGTGTGACTTTGCATAATAAAAGCATAAAAGAACAAATGCCACTCCTGTATAACCAGGACAGAGAGAAAGAAACATAATTAACTCGTTTCTGCTGGCTTTTCTTCTAGGAAAATAAAGCAGTGTGATCTGATATGGGGCAGCGGGGATTCCTGCGCTGTGCAGAAGTTTCTTGATTGCAGTGTGATACCACCAAGAGACCACTGCATAGAGGGGTACCCTGTTTTAGAGGACAGTATGCTCGGGTCTGCAGTGAGGCTTGGATGTTAGGTGCTCTGAACTAGAGTTACACCTATAACAAGAGCTTAAGAGCCAATCTGAGCTCCTATAACAAAGCCTGAGGCTGCAAGGAAGCTTTCCACCCAAAGGACATTTCCTGACTGTTGCTAGCAGATGGTTCTCCTGTCCCACAGGCTGGGATATGCTGACTTTTCACTCTTGGTATTACTTGTCCTCACATCACAGAACATCTGATTTTTGATTTTTTAATGATCTTGATCTGATAAGCTAAGATAAAGAGACTTTTAAAATAAATTTAAAATGTAAAGATAATTTATAATTCTGTTGTTGAGATTCACAGGCATGGTTAATAGAATTTCCTTTTTCCTTTGGCACCTAAGCAAAACCTGGCCTATATTTAATTCTTCTGTTGGTGGACAGCGAGGAGGCTAATCACAAGAGACCAGTAATGCTATTTGAATGACATGTCCTGCAGTCTGTTTTCAAATGATGAGTTAATGTTTCAGCAGTATTATCTCTTTTTCTGTACCCTGCCTCTGTTCACTAGCTTTATTCTACTTTTTCTCACTTTAACCTCACCCTTCTCAATGATGCCAGATACCTTGCAACAGGTAGTTCCATTTCAGAGATTCCCTGCTCACTGAATGTCTGTCTGAGGAAGTCTGTCTGCTTTCAGTACTTTGCACAACTGGAGCAATGCTATGCTGCTGCCTAGATGAGTGTATGAAGTGAATTTGGACTGGTTCAGTGGAAGGGAGCTGTTTATGAATGGATTTGATTCACAGACGCATGACATCTGAGAAGAGTAAGTGCAAGACTTCATCCTTTGGGGTCAATAATCTTTGGGACAAGGCAAAGAGGAGACAGAAATTGAGGAGACGCTGCTGTTTTGGCATCTGTATTTCAGGTCACCGTCCTGTCAGGTCAACGGAAGTCATGCAGTGTGAGCAGTGCCAAAACACAGTTGATGTTTGTGCATGAATATTTATCTTCTGCCTTTTTACTTACTTTTTCATTCTGACAGGCATTACACACCTTCCTTACAGACCTACCAGACAAAACCCCTGAAGGTCCTTTGTTTTGTAGTTCACCGTGCAATGAGCCAAACGGTGCTTTTGGGTCACCTTCTTCTTGGGGCTTTCTTCTGAGAGACCATCTCTGTTTAGACTGGAGTCCTTCCAAACTGTGGGAAAGAGCTCTTCCAGCTGCTGAGTGGTGACCCCAGACATCACCCCGAGGAGATGTCCCAGAGCGTCTGTCTGGACCGTGAGGTTGCTTTCAGCAACTTCTGCATTTGTGCTTTGAGTTATCACTGGAGGAAGAAATGGACGGCACTCGAATCCTGACCTACATTTCACACCCTCGTTACAGACCCTGGTGCAAGCTGGTAGGTCAGGTTGCCTTTCCCTCCTCCCTGTAACTCATGTGTAATTCTTTGGTATGCATCCAAACTGAATGCAGTGTGGAGGAAGTCTGCAGGTTCCTGGAGCACATATACACGTGTGGTCAGATCCCCATCTCATTAAATTAGCATGTGGAGTGGAGACCAGCTACTGATTTATGTTTTCATCTGTGCAAGGTAAATTGGGTTGAAACTATTTAACACACCATTTAAAAAAAAGAGCTAAGATTCTTGGTTACATTTGATTTCTAAATTAGAAAGCACGAGACTATGTTTCATGGAGATAAAAGAGCTGTGTCTGAGTTAATATGATGCCTATATCATTGATTTCACTCAAGCCTTTTGTATCAGAAACCACATGTACACAGAGCCTCACATTGTGATGCAAGATTAATTTAGCTTTTGGAATATTATGTGCTGTATAAGAATGTTCTGAGAATGACCTGGATTGCAAATTTTGCTTCTTAATATTTGCAGTGCAAAGCACTGGTAACATGAAATGCTTAATGGTTTCAGCTGAACTTTGCAGAAATGTGAATGACAGGCACCTAAAATAAGAAGATACACAGTGGAGAACTAAGCAATATAAGGCCTACCGAGTTAGATATTTAAAACCTCAATCAAAATGATAATATAGATGTAAAAGTGGTTGCAAAGAGTTTAGAGCTGAGGTCTTTCTAAGAGCAAAAAGAGATGGCCCCTCTCTTGCAAAAAGTTAATCTGTTATTACTCTCAGCTCTAATTATGGGGAGCACAACAGAGTGAGTTGCCAGTAATATTTCCTTGTTGTAGTTGAAGAGGTTATTTTAGTGTTTCAAAAATGTGTCTACTTTTAGAGCCAAAATTCTTGTTCCCTCTCTTTAAATTGTTATGGCAATAGCTAAAATAGAGCAAACTTCCTATGAACCTACCTTAAAGAACAGGGCCACTCGAGGTAATAGAAGTAAATTAACTGTGTGCAAGCTCAGTTTTTGATGTGCTTCCTGGAAGTATCAATTCACCTGATCCAAGTTCCTAAAGGAACATGGAAATTAGGCTATTACCCTGAAGTGAAAGCCGCTATATACTGTCCTAGTGATCCCTTATGTGTAGTCGCACTTCAACATTACCCACTTTTATGTCAGTAAAAAATCTGTCTACTTGACATTTGCAAATGCTGAGTTTATGAAGCTTAAGTAGCATAGATTACAGCTTTCTGCTGGACCAGAGACCGTGAAACCATGGGTCTCTTCTGTTGTGGTTCCTGCTGGTTACCAACCAGTATCTGCTATTTTTCCCGAGCACAGAGATATGCTTCTACAGAAATTATCCTTGCACCAGTGACAAAGATAGTAAACACGTTCCTTACCCATAGTAATGAGACACAGAAATATCAACTTTTCTTGAACTCAGTATTGCTGATAATAATTTTTACTCTTAGAAATTTACATTCTTCCACGTCTGGGTTGATTCCAGTCGTACATGTTCATGTGTTCTCCTAGACCAAACAAATCTCCTCCTCAGTGCCTCACTGAAAATTACGCCACATTTTGCTGTCTGCCTGGTCCTTCCCCACAGAAGAAGCCAAGCAAGCGTTCCCTAATGCACCACAAGTAAAGCCAGCCTGGTTAGCTCATATCCATGTTCGTCACCAGGTGAGATGGATCTGGCTGACTTAGCTTGTAAGATTAGGAGCAATCTGTGATCCCTCTCACTAATAGAGCAGTGTGCCAGGTACCCAGACGGCAGTAGCAAGCACTGAAACAGGGCTGTCACCTCCCAGAAGAGCTTCCATGCAGCCTCAGGTTTTCTCACCATCATTAAACACAGTCTCACACCCCTGAACTTTCATGCTTTTTCTACATAACTTTCATTTATTTTTACCTTAGTGGCCATAACTAAAGATATATTTTGACATTTTAAATTAGTCTTCTCTGTTCGGCTTGCTCTGCCTGTCTTTATTAATTAAACTTGTGTCTTCATATCATATTCCTTGAGCTCAGCTCTTTCCGTTTCAGCTCTTTGCTTTCCATTTGCCTTCATTATACCCTTCCATCCTTGAACTGCACTGAACTCTTGCTCCTTCCACGTCTTCCTGTACAATACTCAGATCTGCTACATCTCTGCCTAATTTTATCATGGCTGATGCAAAATCTTAGCTGCAGAACCAGCAGTAAGGAGACAGACTTCTCTCTTTGCCACATTCATTCTCTCTCTTATGTAAAAACTCATCTGAAAATGAAGGACATTCTCTTCTGTGACCATAACTCTGCACTCTTCCCTTTCCTGCTAGTCTTCCTTCTAGGATATGTTTTAATACATTATCATCAGTGGAAACTGCACTGTTTATATCTGCAGCTTTTCAGCATGCTTGGAGTCAGGGTTTTCCAGATGAACCATGTATTAAGATTTAATCTGAATCTAGTCAGATAATGTTGACCTGTGATGAAAAAGCTGTATGAATGAGATAGT
Organism: Excalfactoria chinensis; assembly: GCF_039878825.1. Classification (NCBI taxonomy): domain Eukaryota; kingdom Metazoa; phylum Chordata; class Aves; order Galliformes; family Phasianidae; genus Excalfactoria; species Excalfactoria chinensis. The sequence continues at coordinate 9,178,681 of NC_092832.1, forward strand.
AGCAGACAGCTTGAAGTGCTGAGTGAAAAACAATACCCCAGAAGTTTTGTGGCAGAGAGCATATGAAACATTTCTGAATGGAAAAGCTTCTTTGATTATTTAAACATTATGATCTATTTTGAAAACTTTCCGTTAGTTGAAGGTTTGCTGGGCTTTGCCTGCTCTGACAGTGTGTGCAGCATGAAGCTTGCAGGAGATGCTCACTGCTTGGTAAGCTACCACATCTTGTTATCAACTTTAAAGCCTCCGTGTTTTGCTGGAGTAGACTTCCCCAAGATCGGAACAAATAAGAACTGAGCCCAAAACTTCAGCTTTCTGGTGCTCCTCTCTATGCCCTTTTTCAGCTGCATTTCCCACTGTTCAGTGTTAGCAGTCATTAGGAAACATGTATTTTGTTTCCAAACTCGAAGCTTTACAGTACTGCCACAGCTTGCATGCTTCATTGTGTTAGGGCCACAAACAATGGGTTGGACCTTTCCCAAACAGCTTTTAGTCCAGGTCATGGATATGGGGGATAGACTAGGGATGCCATTACCACATTTATCTGAGTTGCCTTGGCTAAATGTGATGAACTGTTTTAGCAAACATATTCCAAATCTCCCCCATCCGTTCTTCACATGTTCCAGATTTGGACGAACAATTCACATGCCTTTCTGAATGCATTTGAAATGAAATAAGTTACGGTTATTCCACTGGCAGACCAGCTCTTTGGAGGGGGCAAACGTTGCAGATGGAAAAACAAACAAACAAATGAGTGAGGAACTGTGGGAGGTGCCACCAGAATCAGAAGCGAGTCTGGATAGAAGGGGGAGGGAAAGGCCCTTGTCTGCCCTGGGACAGTTCATAGAGAACAAAATGTGGGAGAGTTGAGCAGGAAATAAATTCATTCTCTCTTCTTTTTCTTTCTCTCTCTCTCTTTTTTAACCCAGACAGCCATGCTACCAGAACTCATGATACTGCTCTTAAAGTGGACCTCAAAAACTTTGAGAAAGAAAATGATTCCATCTTTTTTGATCAGATTCTTCCTCTACAGGAGTTCCTGCAGCTACAGGACCAGGAGGTAAGACCCTTGGTTTCAGCCATAAAGGGGAAGAATGAATGAGATTGCCAGATACACGGAGTTTGCAGTCAGTGAGTTCAGAAAAGCATGACTGCAAGCTACCTTTCTGCTTTCCAAATCCCAGACGGGTGAAAAATCAAAACATCGTTTAGGTCAACCTGCAGGTATAGAGTATGCTTCACCTCCCATGAACTGGGGATGGAAAGTGAAGGAAGGACTGTTGCAGAGCTGCTGGTTCTCCTCTCTCCAAAGACTTCCTGCTGAGGAGAATCCTCAGTTGTCCATTTAGGGTAGTATTAGAGCTGAGTTGAACTGCTGAGGCATGCAAAGAAGCTGCAGATGGGACTGGGAGTACAGCTCCACATTTCTCTGTTGAGCCACCCAGTTACAGCAAATGCCTGCTATAGGTGGGCACTGAGGCTGCTGGTAATGGCTGGAGGCAGAGAAATGGGTCTGGTTTTAATAAAGAGGTAGTTTACGAACAGCATTTTTCTTATTTTAATGATAAAATGGATATGAAACAGTTACACTCCAGGCCCCTATTTTTCAGTGCTATTATTTTTTAGAACATTGAAAACAAAATAAGCAGGAGGAGAGAAAAAAAAAAGAAAAAAGGAGGGGGTGGGGGGGAGAAGGAAAACTCCCTTCAGACAACAATCACCTTTTGAGTTAAATTCTCATGCTTGGTCTTAGCCCAGAGGGATTTGTCTTGAGTGAAGTTTGAAGAAAATCCTTTCAGCAGTTTCTGAGTTATTTAAATGTAACCATGGAGGTTTGGATTCACATGCTTTTTTGCACTTGTATAACTCAAAAATAGCTTTGCTTTAAAACTTCTAAATTAACCCTCCTTAACTTTTCAACTTGTCACCTATCCTGCTGCATGGCTTGTAAAATTTTAAAGGTAATAGTATAACAAACTCAAATAATGATACTGCAGATGTTCAAATGAATCTTGGGAGGAATAAATTATAGAAGTCACAGAAGGTTGTTTCTGAAGAAAGCAGCCGCATGCTTTAAGCCATGTGTTCTTGCAGGTCTGAAATAGGCCCAATCTTTTCTACTATTTAAAAACATAAGTATGTTTGGGTGTGGATTTTAATACTTGGTTACACACATGAGATTGAGCACCTAAGTCCTGTTCCTTTTTGTCTTCCTGACAGCAGTGCTTCAGACCTGTCAGAAGTTTTACTGTTTTCTTTTTAACGTGATCCTGATCAACAGGACACTTCAATGCCTCCTAAATATTTATGGATTTCAGAGTCCCTCACATGCTCTGCAATTGTCTTACTGTTACTATCTTATTACCAGAAGATTGAGGCAATACCAGAAGTGACTTGGTCAGCCTTGTTTTTTCCCCTTTTTCTTTGTCCAATTCTCGTCTTTCTTACCTTCTGTTTTCTCTTCTTTCCAGTGTTTCTGCCTCACTCGCTAGTCCTGATGTCACTGCCTACTATCTGTCTTTCATACATCTGTCTGCATTTATTCTTCTCTAGCAATTGCACTAAGAGGGCCCATGGTAGAGAGAAATGCTTTTTGCCTTGGCAGCAGCCTTTTCCTTTTATCTGTTCCCTAAGTGTCTGGGATGGGTCCAAGCAGCTCTCCCCATGTTCACCATCCTTCTCTACATCTCTGGTGCTCCTGAGCTCCAGCCAACAATTTGATGTCTGCCACAAGAGCACCTCCCATTGAGCCACAATCAGATGAAGGTGTTGTAATGCTGTGTGCTACTTTCACGGCTCGCCATGCTTGCTCAGCCTCTTTCTAGGAACTGGACACCCGCACAAGGCCTTTCCCACAGGATAATGACAGGCAGCACTGCTGCCTTTTGCACGTCTTGCCTCTGTGCTCCTCTACCCTTCTTTCTCTAATAGGCTTTTGTGGTTCAGTCTGCTGGCTGCTGCCATTAAACTGAGACATAAGACTTGTCTTCAGCTCTGTTCAGGGCGAGGTGAGTTGGAATCCTTTGCCTCCCTGAATCAGCACTCTACCCAAGAGATTATCAGCTGTTCTGCAAGGAATATGTTCTTGCAGTCCTGATGTGTGTTTCCTGAGTCCTTTCTTCTTGTGGGAAAGCTTGCACTGGACTTGTCAGCTGCATAGTGGAAAAACGTGTCTGTCAGGCCCTATCCTGAGAAATACAAAATATGGAAGTATTCACTAGAAAGGGGAAACAGAACCCAGGTTTCTTGCCCTCAGTAATGCTCTGAGAGCAATTATTCCTTACAAACTGGAACAGCTCCAAGGGAAATGGATCAGAGAGAGCCCCTATTCCACTGGATTCTTTCCGCCTGTGCTGGTCTCAGTTGGCTGCTGAAAGTCAAATTGTGGGGATGGGTAGTGAGGAAATATGTGGAGGCTGTAAGGGAAGGAAGGAAAAGGTGCTTCTGAACATACTCTGTTATCCATGGTGACAGGTCCATATCCTTAGCAGACACACACACCTGCCGCTACTGCCTCTGTGGCTGTTCTGGACAGGAGTGACAATGAAAATGCAGTGGAAGGAAAAGAAATCGACTGAAAGACAGGGCAACAGACTGGGGCACTGTAAGGGTGATTGCTTCAAGGGTGAAAATACAACAAGAACAGACTAAAGAGTCTTAAAATTCAAAATTAGTGCCAAAGAAGAGGAAACCAGAATGACTTCCAAGCTCGTCTACAGGCAGTTGTCCCCTAGCGCAAGCCAGACTCTGTCAATATGTGGGAGACATCCAGGAATTTTCTCTCATACAGAATTATTAGGGATGTTTTATGTTTTAACTCGAAAAGCTGGAACCCCAAGAGCTCAGTTCCAAGGGAAGATACTAGCCATTGGAAGAACTGCGGTACCACAGCTGTGTGTGTGTATGTGTGTGTGTGTGTGTGGCTGCTCCCTTTTCTCTTAGCTATTCTATAGCTTCCTTCATTCTTCGCTTCTCTCATATTACAGAAAGAAGGTAATTTTTCCTGGCCATTTACTAAAGCTCATTAAAGACCGAAGAGAACAAACAATGCTACTCCTTAGAGACTACCATTCAAAGTCATTCTACAATTCTCTGTTCTAATACTTGAGACAAATTAATTATTCCTTAGTGAAAAGTATATAATTCCTATTCTTCATTTTTGGGGTGGGGAGTGGGGAATAATAATAGGAAGTTTATATCTGAGTCGAAAGCTGTCTGTGCTGAAGGGAAATGAGAAAAAATGCGTGTTCCGAGAAGAGTAAAAGCAATTATTCTAATAATAATTCTAGGGATATTAATGTCTTTTTAAAGTAGATTGCTTTCAAATAAACACCAGAGTTGAAGGGATAGGAAAGGCTGGTTTATTTATTAATCATTCCAAAAGTGCATTTTTCTAAATGAACAAGTGCATGAGCAACTTCACTGGCACATATTAAATTTAGTTAAATGGCAACTTGTAAATGTCTAAAAACTTCTGTAACCAGAGACTAATTTGTTTAACGTGTTGAAAATGTTATGTGGATGTGAGGAACTACATATTAAACTTCAAAGCAAAATACTCCAGAGATTACACCATCTTAAAGGCTGCGTATTGGAAAGGACTTTATACATTAAACATAAAGGATTTTTAATTCTCTTCTATTTTGAATACTTGTCAATCTGTGTGACTCATGCTCAGGATTGTAAACTGTCATTTAAGGTGTGATGTCCAAGTTGAGGCCTGGACCACAATTTGCAAGGGGCTGGCTTTTCTCTTTCATCTCTATTAATTAATCCTGTCTCAGTTTGCCCAGCGTACACTGCTGTTGACATCACCTTTTCCATATACTTTAAAGAGTCCCCCGAGAGATCTACTGCAGAACAAAAACTGGACAGAGAATACATTTGGAAACCATTTTATTTCTCAATTACCAACCGAAACGTATGGAAAAGATTTACACTCTATCTGATTTACACAATAATTATACTTTGAAAGCTTAGAAGTAAATGGCTTGATCCATGGAATCATTAGTTACTATACCAAATGTAATTGGTGTAAACTAATGAGTTTACTGGATGGCTGACCCTTAATTACTGATTATAGTTAAATGCTAGCCAATCAAAAATGAGTTTACTTATAAAAGTACAGTATAGTATTAACAAGCATTACATTTCCAAGTAAGCAGCTTTATGATTAGTTGTAGCACACAACTCAAGCCTGTTCAAGGCTATGAAAAGCAGCTTTTTAATAATAGTGCACTAAGCAACCATCACTCTCTTACCTCAGAGTCTATCAGACAAACAGAAAGAAACCACATAATTAATCATCTCATGCACTAGAAATAAAGCGTCTGGGCCAGATCCAGCCAGGACATACACAGCCATAGTCAGAGGAGCTGCAAGAGGCTGAGGATTTGCTTTAAGATAGGATACCTGACGCGGGGAATTCTGTCCCCCTATAATAAGGATGTTAAATATTGATTGATTGTATACAGTCCTGTGTGAAGTGGAGAAGCCCATCAACAAAGTTGGTCTAATAATTACTCGAATCGAGAAGGATTCCCTGAGCAGGTTCTGTATGTGGTGGGAAGATACCCGCTTGTACTCTACTAGAACCCTCAACATGCAGAAATTCACAGCTCTTCACTATTTTTTTGACATTATGTCAAAAAATCTTACTATTTGTTTCGGCTGATCCTTTAGAGTTAATGTTTTTACCTAACCAGGAAAACTCAAAATTCCTATTAGAAAAAAATTGAAAGCAGATTTGTATAAAAGAGCATGATTCCAGAGTTGCAACTTTAAATAGATACAGCAAATATTTGGATAAAATCATAGGACTTTACAATAGTCACTTAGGTGAGTAACAACAATGTTTTAAAGATGTGGAAATTCTCCATGTCCTCTAACTTTCCTGTGAATCCTAAATTTCAGATAGGAGGCTGCTGCTGGGAGGCATGTGCATGAGCAAATGAAGTCTGATACATTGCAGCCATGGGGATCCAGTTGGAAGAGTATGCATTCGCTGGAGCTCTGTAACCCATGTGCTCTTCAGATGACCTCATGCACCTCACAGTTGCCAGGATTCATCCTGTCTGGATTACAGGCTTCTCCCATTTCTACTTCTCCCTGTGAAGTTGTCCTCAGTGCTCACCTCACATAAAGGCTCAGTGGAGGACCATCCTCATCTGGTGGCTGTTTGGCACAGGTGCTGTAACACTTGCTCATTTATTATTATTTAAAAAAATGATAATAATAAATCTTAAAACTCAGAAGATGAAGAATTAATTAATTCTTGGAACATCTGCATGGGGGATAAAGAGAAATTCACGCATTTACTGAATTCCTGTTTTTCAGATGTCTGAGGTCAAGACAAGGTTAAAGTTGCTCACTGCTTTCAAGCTCTGGCCTAGAAGTTAATTCTGTGCTGTGCTGCGAGAGCTACAGAGTAAGTCCTTGGAACAGTGAATTGCTGGTTTGATATCAAGGTCTGTGGGCTTTAATGATATAATTAGTTTGTTTTCTAAGGAAATCCTCGCAGGGACATTATGGTCATATAAAGTCATTATACTGTTTTACAACATAACTTTAATGATGTTTTGGAATGATCAGAGTCTGTGGGAAAGGATTTTATTTTTTATTACTTGTGGGATATCTTTAAACTGTCATAGCTACAACAGTGCTGCTTGGAATAGGTGCTCTATAGTTCGAAGGAAAAGACAAAAGGTATTTAGAGGTCTGAGTTGAGTTGCTGGGGCATATCGGTCCAGAGAAAGCCTGAAAGTTAAACTGTGTGGATTCCACACCCTTCTGGCAACCTGCTCCTGTTTTGTAGGAGGTGGACATTTGGGGTAGTCTAGCTATTTTATTGCAATTCCACAAGAGCAGATAGAGAGTCTGGGACTCTAGAAGCTTTGCTTTTCATAGTTCTCTGTCAGAGAATTCATGTGAAGTGAAGGGTGAGCATTTAAAAAGTATTAGAAAAGGAAGAGGGCATATTTTACAAAACTTTGATATCCTGTGAACTCAAAGACAGAAGAAACGTTAAACTGGTTGATTCTGCTGCCACTTCTGCTCTGCTAATGCTGAGGCAACAATCTTTGCTGCAGGAGAAGGGAGACAAAGAACCATTAATTGGGGATGAGAGGAGCATGCTACAGAGAGATTTTCGTGTGCCATGCCTGTGGTGCCGAGGGGCTTCTGGATATGCTGGGGGACAGGTCCTGTAGGGCCACATTTTCTTCCTCCTCTGTAAACTATGTCTAACTGCTTCAGTGAGAGAAAGCATCAAGCCCCATCTTGTTCATAGAAATACAACATATTTTAAAGCTGTAGTTAATGGATAAGCTGCTTTCTGATTGGGTGAGCTGCACAGTAAATCTCTCCGTGAGCCAAGTGCAGTGCAGCTTGTTCAGGAACAGTGAAATGAGCCACTGTCACTTTGCTGCACTCTCATACATCAGGCAGAACGCTTCCATCTTCATCAGTCTTTTAGTAAAACAGAAATAAAACAATCGTAACAGAATGGTGTCACTGGATCCGTGGCACCTGCTTTAAAAATAAATCTCCGAGCTTTGTCTTTGCTATTACTTTCAATAGATGTCCTAGCATTGCCACAGCATTTATCTAGCAGCAGGAAACCATTATCCTATGACAACAATCTATTCCATTAACATTAGCTCTTAATTGTAAGATTGTTTATAAGACAGCAAAAGCTACTGAATTATACCAGAATGATAAAAAGAGTTATGGTCGTGGAGTATAGCAGTCACTCCAGTTCTGAAAAACAACTTTAGAAAAGTAGAGAGCTATATTTTCATATGAAAAATAATGCAATATTTGTATGCAAGAAAATGTTTTTAAACAATGGATTGCATCAGCAAAATAACTCTCAAAGAGTTAATGTTAAAAATTGTTACCGAGAAGCCCTTGCTTTGATAAATGGCATAACAAAGAAGCTGAATAGAAAGCTTAGAAACTTGCACAGTTCTTCCTGAAAGGCTGCACCGAGTCAAACAGAGAAATCATAGTAACAGAAGCACATTTGTCTGGCAGAGTCAACAGAAGGAATGTTGCAAAACTGAGATATAAAGAACCTAACTGCAGAATAGAAGAACTGTCATTCTGATTGTTTGTCGTTATTGTTTCATGTCCAGTTAAGTGAACTAAAAGTGACAGTTGTGTCATAACCACTGGCATCTATGTAAATTTCAAATCAAACACAATAGAGGCAATTCTGCCACACACAAGTCACCAGACTGCTTCTCTTCTTTACTTTTGTAACCCTCAATTTTCTTATACTATGGCTAGCCCTTAAATTAAAAGGACAACTTCAACAAGAGATCCCTTTAATATATGCTTTTCAGATCTCATTCTATACCTTATTTTCCCTCGTCTCTTTGAAACAATAACTAATGTCAACATTTCTATCAGAAACAATCACTGTAAACATCCAGATATATTATCAGAAACCGCTCCTTCCCATCGATCACATACACCAGAATCCTTGGAAACTCTGAAGTTGTGGACTTCCTCTGAAGACACAGAGAGAAAATGGCTCAAGTGAACACTCCTCCATTCCTTCTCTGGAGCCCAAGTCAGCTGTGACAAGCAAAATACATGGCAAAGATATCGGCCGTGGATCCCTTCTGTAAATGATAGCCTCATCCAGAGGCCATGGGGCCATCACAAGGATACCAGTTGTACTCCTCCATGGCAGTGTGTCACAGTAAGGAACTCGCTTCCTGAATGCACTTGTAACAGGCAGATATTCTAATGACAAGATATGCAGACATGTCCAGGTCTTTAAAAAGTCTCCCAGTGCAGTTATTAAGGTATTACATGCCGGTAACGCCACCAAAAACATCGAGCATGCTGTTCATTCAATTGGGCATGAAACTACTTCCTTTTGAGTATTGTGAATGTTCTTGGCTAATTAATTAAACAATTAATAGGGGCTAGAGTTAACGTTTCTATTTTTCACTGTCGCAAATTATTCCAGAGCATTGTTTTAACTAAGTTCTGTGTAGGTCTCATTTTGGAAACCACACCAAAGTGCAGCTACGATGCTGAAAAAAAAAAACTTCCTTTGACAAATGAAATCTTAAGAATGGCTGCAAGAAAGGAAGAAGTCGGACCTGAGTGGAAAACATTTAATACATTTTGATGATTTCTTATCTCAGACAGAAGAGAAGACAAGTTGATTTTCTCTGCTGGAACTTTCTGAGGTGAGTTCTGACTGAAAAGATGATGTGGTGGTGTCTTAACAAAAGCATGCTGTTATAAAACATGATGTATGCTCAGAAGCATTAATGTGTACCTCTCCACTTCAGGTTTGAACATTTCAGTCCACTGAACCAGCCTGTTTCATTTATTTTTTAAATTCCTATCCCGTTGATCTTTTTTCTGTTGTTCTTTAAGTTTACAGTAGTTCAGTGGCTGCTTTTATCTATGATTTAGGCTTTCAAACAGCACCAAACTCTGCTGTCCCATCCTGTAATCTGTCCATTTATTATGGCAGAGGCAGCATGTTAGTGCAAGCGCTATAAAAATATCTGTGGAGAAAACATTCCTTCCCTCTGAAGGATAAGTTCCACAAGAATGTACATTCTGAAGTGTTTGTAAAAGTACGGCATGGGTTTTTCGTGTTAAGGGTGGCAATATCTGAATGGTAAATATATTCGTGTTTATACGAGTGACAATATATCATCTTACAGACTGTAATCACGGGAATCAATTGCCAGTGTCCATTTAGGAAGATAGAAATAATTTAACTGGTTTACTTTAAAAATGCCTTGATAGACTACGGAATTTAAAGTCCTCTTTTAAATTTAAGGTCATTTTATATGGTGAATGTATTATTACATATTACATCTTGGCGGCACGTAAAGACTTCTGGTGTAAAACACGAATTCTGTGTAAGATCGAACTGCTGTCTTTGACTTCAGCTACAGAAGTCAGCTTCAGGACTTTCTGCTGCTGGTGGCTCGTGGCAGTCCTACCAGTTCTTCCCGTAGGGATGTGCTCAGGACAAATCAGTGAGCGTAATTTTAGCTGTATGAGGTCATTACAAATATAGTCTTAGCTCTTCCTAGAGTAGACTTCATTGTTAATATAAATACATATCTATAGTTACTGACATTTATATTATTTGGCTCCTGTCCTAAGTTATAGATACAGTGATGATAAAAGCCCTTACCTAAGTGAGTCATGCTTACTAATTACTTCCACGGTACTGGGTTCCTGTAAATAAAGTTACTCATGTATTTATAAGCAAGTCAGAATTGATACGTATGTTTCTAAGAGTGAGTTATCTTTCTCTCTGGGGCAGACAGCACAGTCTGCTGTTCGGGAAAGAATGCTGAGAGTCAGGATATCCAGGGTGCTTCTGCGAGGGTGCGTGCTCTCCCCTGTCATTGCATATCCGACCAAAACACTTAATTTGGTCACGTTTTTAAATTGTTTAAGACCCTTAGCATTACTTTAAGCTAGGAAATGGCTGTTGATTTTTCCTGGCTGTTTCCAAAGAGAATGGGGTAAGAGGGTTTCAGTCTAATTGTTTGTTCTAAAGATGTAGCGTTCAGGACACAAAGCCTAGCAGCGTGACATGGAGGACCTCAAGACAAAGCAGCAGCCTCAACATCTCTCTAATGAGAACGAGGAAAGACAATTGAGATCCTGTAGGAATGCAGTATATTTAGGAGAGAAGCAGAGCTCCTTTCATGAATGGAGAGAGAACCCTGGTGAATGCTGGACTACCTGCTACCTCTGGGTGTGACTGGGTGAGTGAAGGATTTGGATCACAGCCTGTAACGTTTTCCAGACATTTAGTTTGCAACTGCTACACCAGCAATTTTGCGCCTTCCTTTCCCTGACTCCAACAGCACGCGAGATCAGCAGCCAGATTTTCTTCTGCATTGTGTTTTTTTATCCATTCAGCCAAAATTAACAGTCTTCGAGGGTAATGTATGCCAAGTGAATTTAAATCTTGCGGACTCAAATCGACCTAAAGTTGATGGATACATTCATGCCTACTGCTGAAATCTACCAATTACGCAGAACTATGCTAACTTACCATAGAAACATCTCATCTAATAGCACAGATGATGTTGAACTAACTAATTACATTATGGCACATAGACAATGAAAAACATAACGAAGATGACAGCACAGCAACAACAGATGCTGCACAAAAGAAAAATTAGAAAAATATTGCTGTGCAAAATGCTGTCTGGTAAGGTTTCTTCTGTTAAAATTAATCACAAAAATTAGTGAAGATTTCAGCAGAAGATGTGAGCGCTGCGGCGCAATTCGGGAAACGCCATTAAACCATGTAAAGTCCTGCTCCTTCAGAAGGTAATTCCCATTTTTTGTACCGCTGTCGGTTTTAAGATGAGTAAACAGTTCAGTGCCGATGGCAGAGTTTCTTGGGAGAATATCTTTCCCGGTGAGGAGAGGTCCCGATGGCTCTTCAGAGCTGTGTTTGGTAGCTTCCAGCCATTAGAGCTTAGATAATTAGGCAACTCAGATTTTATTTTAGCTTGGCATTTGCTCCGTTCTGTGCTCTTGGCTGTCGGTGACAGTTGATTATCTGTAGCGTGCCTCGTTACTTTATATATTTTAAACTGTAACAGATCCTAAATACCAAATCTGAAACTGCTGAGTATGTTTAAATGTAATATATACATGGGGATTACATCCAGATGATGAACCTCATAGACCTGTGGTAAAAACAAACACATCACTTCTCACCACCACTGGTCCTCACCCCCTCCTCCCCCCCGGTAGCTCCCGGCTGCTTCAGCACCGATCCTGAACCTAACCCAGCTGATGGAGAGAGACAGAAACGGGCTTTTCCCTTAAATGTGTATTTCCTCTAAAAATACCTCTGACGCTACTCAAGTTTCGATACCTTGCTGGCTTTATAAGAAAGCAAAACGTATATTTGATATCCTGTTTCTCCCAATTTCTGTATTTTTTTTTAGCTAGACTTTCTTTTTTTCACTCTTCCGATGTTGTGCGGTTCCCGGGCTCGTCCGGCGACGGCCAGGGTGCAGGCACGGCGGAGGCCCACAGGTGGCGGTGTGGATCAAGCACACCTGGGCTGTGATTGCAGAGCTGCGCTGCCGGCCGGCCTGCCGGGAAAGGTGCTTTGCTTCTGCTGCCTGCGCGACTGTCTGCAGGGAAATGCTCCCTGCTGAAGTTCCCCGCACCTGTGCCGGCGTGCCCAGCCCTCAGCAGGGTCAGAAGCGTTATGTTGACCCTGCAACAGCGGCCGCACACAAAGGTGCCGTTGGGTCGCTCGGCGGGCGCCGAGTGCTGGGCACGGCGATGGCAGAACCCGAGCGCTGCGGCCACCTGCCCACAGCAGGGTCACCTCTCTCACCGCGCCCGGCCGTCCTGCCTGGCAGCTGCCCGGCAGCGGGAACCAGCTCTGTGTGGAGTTCGGTTCTTGCACAGCTGTGCGGTATCTCGGCCCTGCACTCTGCGCATCCGTGCGCTCTGCAGGACGGACGCCTGCACACGGTCTGCACGTCGGTGCCAGGCAGGAGCCGGCTGCTCGTGTCCGCACACAGCCGTGTGCTCCGAGTGGCCGTGCGCCGGGGTAGCGCCTCGTGTTTAAGGGCACATTTAACGTTGTGAGGGTCTTTTCCACCAGGATATGCTCACGCACGTCTTGCACGGCACACTTAGGCCTCAGAAGCGTGCCGTTAGTACGTATCTGTTCCACTTCTAAGCGTCCCTGCTGAGTGTTACTTCTGATTCGCCGCCAGCCCGGGGCTCCCCTCTCAGAAACGCAGCTGTCTTCCGCCGCGCACCGAGTGCCGTCCGGGCAGCACGGTGACCCTCGCAGGGCACTGCTAGCGGCGGGCCGTACCCCGGCGCCCATTTCCAGCCGCTGCTTTTGGGCGGGGGTAAGGGGATGGGGGGGGGTTGTCCGCCCGGCAGAGACCCCCACGGCCCCCACCCCATTGCGGGACGCGGAGCCTTCCCGGCGCAGGATTGGGCCGCGGGCAGCGCGACGCGCCGTGCCCGGAGGGCGCCACGAGGGCCGGTGCCGCAGCGCTCAGCCGCGTGCCGCCGCTGCGGGCGGGCCGCTCGGGGCGGGAGCCGCCAACTTTCTCAACTGGTGGCCGCGAGCGGAGCGGGGCGCGGTGCCGCCACCGCCGCCGGCAGCGCGCTGCCCTCACGGCCGCGGGCGCCGCTCCGCAGCGCCGGGCGGGGGCGGCGGGCGCCGCTTCCCACCTGACTCCCTCCTTCGCCTCCATTCCCCTCCTCCTCTCGGCCCCCCCTTCTGCCTCGCTCTCTCTCTCTCTTTTTTTTTTTTCCTCCTCTTTCACTCATTCCTTTGTCTTCTCCGGGATTGGCAGGTTTTATTATTCCGCCTGAACAAGCCGGGGGCGGATTGGCTGCGGCGGGCGGGCGGCGGGGCCGGGCCGGAGTGTAGTTGGGATTCTGCTCTGTCAGTAACACATGTGTGAGTGAGGGGCAGCGGCCGCGCAGCACGCGGGCCCGCTCGCGCCGCGCAGGGACACGCGCGCCCCCGGGCCCGCTCCGCTCTCCGCTCGCCGCGGCGCCGCCGCCTCCGCCGCCTCCGCCCCGCTCTCCGGTCCTCCGCTCGCAGCTCTCGGCGGGCCGCGGCCGCTCGGCTCCGCGCCGCGGGAGCTCGGCCGCCGCCGGAGCCCGGTGGAGGGGCGGAGGTGGGGGCGGGGGGGAGCGGCGCGAAGTGCGGCCGCGGCGCCAAACTTGCGGCGGCGGCGGCCCCTGCGCGTGCGGCTCCGCGGGGCCGGAGGGCGGCGGGCGCCCCTCAGCGCCGTCTCCGCGTTCGTCCGGCCCGGACCGGGGGCTGCCGAAGGACGCGCGGGCGGCGGGCGCCGCGCTCGGTTCGCGGCGAGGAAACCTCCGCGGTGCCCCCGAGCGGCGCTGCCCGGCCCCGCGCACCACCGAGGGGAAGCAGCAGGTAAGCGGTCCCGCGCTGCCGCAGGGCCCGGCGGGCGGTGGGTGTGCGGCGGCGGCGGTGGTGGTGGTGGTGGTGGGAGCGGGGGGGAGAACCGGCCCCGGCGTCGTCGCTGTCCCCGCGTACAAAGCGCGGCCGCCGCCGCCCCGCGCCCGCGGTGCGGAAGGGCCGGGAGGGAGCGGGAGGGGCCGGGGAAGGGCTCCGGCGGCCGCGGGCGGAGGGGCCGGGAGGGCTCGGGCGGCTCGGGCCCCGCGTCCCCGTAGTAAACACCGCTCCGAAACAGCGGCAGGAGAGATCAAAGTGCGCCGCTGCCTCTCCTCGGCAGTCCCCTTCCTGCCCCCCGCACGGCCTTTTGTTTCGATCCGGGAGAAATCCGGTGAATCACCTAATTAAAACCGAGACGTGAATTAAGCATCCATTTTCGTCCTACAAATTGCCAGCTCTCCGCGCGTCCCTCCCTCGGTCTCCATTAAAAAAGCGCCGGGGGGGCCGCCCGCTTCCCCGCCCGCAGCCCGGACCGCGCTCCGGCCGTGTAATTACCGGAGTGCGCCTATTTAAGTTAAAAGCTTTTCCCCCCCGACTCCAAATGAAACTTGATGAGGGCCCGTCCTTAGTTATCAGGGGAGTCACTTTCTGGTCAGTCCTCTTGATTCATCTTTTTAGATTTAATCAGCATTAGGGTATTGCTTGTCCTTAAGAGCTTTAGCTTAATGGGGTTACTGGATGCTGTTCTCGGCGCGGCGTTTCCCATTTGATAGATATTCGCCTCCGACAAAGCCGGGCTGAGGTGGTGGCACCGAGGCCGGTTCTTTCTTTTAAGAAACCCGAAGTGATTTAAGGCGCGGGAGACGGCGTGAGGGCTCGGAGCAGGAAATGCAGATTCATTTGGGCTGTAGCTGGAAACTGTAACAAAAGGCAATTCCTGAGCAAATGCATCAGAAATCAATTTACATAAAGGTATATGATGCGTTCGGATAAATGCGATGCTAATGGCTTTTAGAGTGGTTTTCTTTCCAAAGTCTCGGGGTTTTGTTACAGCTTAATTGGTGCAGTTCTCCGCTTTATTGTGCGGTCTCTGCGCGCACCTCCGGGGCCGGGCCGGGGGCAGAGCGGGGTGCGGGCGCTGCCCCGGGCCGCAGCGGGGACAAAGGCGGCGGGGCGGGCGGCTCGTTGGGCTCCGCGCTGAAGGCAGCGAACTAATCGGTTTAGAGTAAGCTTTATGAATTGATTCCTGTGCCATCTCCCAGTCGTCCTTCTTGCGCAAAGCGGTCGTTAGAAAGTGGGGAATGCCCTTCGCTGGCGGCCCGGCCAAGGGGGGAACTGCGCTGCTCCCCTGAACTCGGGAAACTTTGTTTTTTTGGTGTTTTGTTTCTTTTTTTTCCCCTCGGAGTACAGCAGGGCTTTAGCACTAAGCTGCTGATCGAGGGCAGATCAGGGAGACAGAAGTTGGGTGTGCTTGGGTAGGAAGTTAGCAGGCGGCCCAAAGTTCAACGATCCGTTCTTGGGGCAGCGTCCTCAGCCCGGAGCGCTTTCTCTGGGTGCTTTCGTGTCTCCGAACTGAAAAGGCCCGACTGCGGGCAGCCCCCTGCCCCTGCCTGCCAGGCCCGGGGACTCTGCACTGACAAACCAGTTCCGCAACTTTCTTTTTCCCCACTCCTCGCACGCTCCTTTCTTTCCCCACGAGCCCAACGCAGCCGGGGCTGCTCCGAGCTGGGAGTGCCGCAGCCGGGGCCGGCGGGGCCGGGTTACGAGCGCTGCGGGCGCTGCCCGGCCCGAGCCGCCCCTGACCCGCGCCGCTCTCCCGCAGGCCATGGTGAACCCCGGCGGCAGCGCGCAGCCGCCCCCGGTGACGGCGGGCTCCCTCTCGTGGAAGAGGTGCGCCGGCTGCGGGGGGAAGATCGCCGACCGCTTCCTGCTCTACGCCATGGACAGCTACTGGCACAGCCGCTGCCTCAAGTGCTCCTGCTGCCAGGCCCAGCTGGGGGACATCGGCACGTCCTGCTACACCAAGAGCGGCATGATCCTCTGCAGAAACGACTACATCAGGTGAGCCGCACGCAGCTCTCACCCGGCTGCGGGCATGAGCCGGCCCAGGGCGGGGAAGGGCTGGGGGTGGAACGTGGCCGGGACTTTGTGGTGGTTCGTCAGCACGGAGCGGGTCCCGACTAAAAATAAACAGCAATCAGAGAGCTGAATTAATCTGCTTTGTTGTAGTGCTGAAGGAGAAGTGTGCGTATCTGAACGGTAAATGTTAAAAGCGTAGGGCTTAAATAAGGCGGCGGCAGAGGTGCTCGGTAATGAAGCGCCTGCCTCTAGTATCTGATTAATTATGATATTTACATAAGCACCTTTAAACTCCTCCGAGTGGAAACAGAATGAGTCATTCTCCCTTCTCCTGGTGAAGGAGCCGACCGCCGCTCTGGGCTCTGCGGAGCAGCTCCCAACTTCCAGCATGGAAATGGAGGGGATGGGAAGGGAGGGCTGTGCTCCCGATCCCCCTCCTTACCCGCTTTCTTTTCCAAAGCTGTTAAACACTGCAGAGTTGTGAAGGGGGAACTAAGCCCCGCTAATCCCACATCTGTTGGGGTACGGCGAGGTTGGCCCTTCCAATGGGTTTCCAATATAATTAATAGAGGAATTCATGAGGTCAGGTGCCCGTACGATCTTTTCAGGTGAACTCAAGCTACTTAAACTCATTAATTTAAAAGGAGGCATTTTGAAGGATTACACATTTAATTTGAGTAAATGGCTCGATAGACTGATGCACATGAATGCTTTAAGGAGGTGTTCTGTTTCAACATTCAGTAATTAAAAAAAACAACAAAAAAAGCCCCATTCCGTCCCGGTGCAGCAGGAACGCCTGGCTAAAACAAATCGCGTTTTGTTTAAAGGCTTCTGGCTTCTCATTTACAGTAAATGTCAGGAGTTAACTTGGGTTTTTCTTTTCCCCAATGGCTGAAAAGTTCCACTTTTGTTTTTTTTTTTCTTCCTTTCTGCAAATGTGCCCGGCCAGAAAACCCTGCAAGTTTGTTTATGCTGTAGAACCTGACCGCTGGTGGAGGCTGAGTGTGTGTGGAGACACCTTGCTGGGATGGGATGGGGCCGTGCAGGGCCGTGCGTTCTGTCCTGCTGTCTGTCCCCATCCTATTGCACGGCCCTGTCCTGCTGCCCATGGGGCAGGGCTGCAGCGCTGTGTCTTTGAGCAATGGGAGCCTTTGCTTCTTGGGGTGTTGTGAGAGGGAAATGCTGGGCAGTCGGCACACGGAGGTGGCCGGCACTGCTCTTTCTGGTCATCGTCCTGAGCAGCACGCCGAAACCGGGCAGAATGGTAATTAAATAGAGCAGAACGGTGGTGCTGGGAAAGGAGCCTCGTTTGAAGTGGAGGAATTGACACTGCTGTTGGGCTGCAGAGTGGCGCAGATCCATCACTCAGCAGCACCATCAAACAAACCTGTGTCTGATTACTCCTAATTAAAGGGAGAAGATGCGTCCACCGTGTCCCAGAGGCAAGTTCAGGCAGGCTTATCGCTACCCCCTGGTTTCGCGTTGCCAAAAATTAATACTCGTTTATTTTAATGTAGGCGGTTATAAATAGGATGCTTTATCAGATGAGGGATTTGAATTGATCTCCTCGTTGTATCGCCCGCCTTCCCTTAGATCCGTGCCATCTGCCTGCAAACACGCCTCGGCACACGCTTGCTGGAACTTGACCGGGCCGTGCGTGCCCGGGGCGGGGCAGGGCCGGCGGCGCTTCCCCCGCAGCCCTCCCGCGGGGTGCGGCCCCGGGCCGGAGCACGGCGCCGCTCGTGCGGCCTCGCTGGGGCGCGGGCGCTGCTCCGCCGGGGCCGGCTCCCCTGGTTCCCGGTTCCCCCGGTACCCGTGCCGGGCGGGAGCCGCGGGCGCGGTCGTGAGGGCGCTCAGCGGGCGGGAGGAGGGCTGCCGGGCCGCCGTGCGGAAGGGGCTCGGGGCGCGTCTGGCTCCCGGTGCCGTCCCTGCGCTCGGCGCTCCCCTCCCCGCCCCAACGGCGGGGGCGGCGCAGCCCCGCGGTGGGCCCCGAGCGCTGGGGAAGGAGCGGGGGCGGCCCTCCCGGCCCGAGATGGCAGATAGAGCGGCGGCGTGGCAGCCGGTCCGCACAATTAAAAGCTTTAATTAGTGTCTCCTCCATTTTCTCTTAGTTCTGATAGGTTTTATCTAATGAGATCTGGTCCCTGGCTTAGATCTGCTCGGAATGACGTGTCGGAAATGAATGAGAGCCGCGTCGCAAACAAAACATTTAATTAACGAAATTGGCCTCTAAGAGAGAGCAGGGAGTGGTGGGGAAGGCGAAGGAAGGGAAGGGGAGGCGGTGGGGGGGGGGGGAGTGCTGCCCGGCCGCGTCTTAAAGGGGCAGCGCCCGCGGCCCGGCCCGGCCCCTCCCCGCTCGCCCGCCCGCCCGGAGCGTGCCGTGGGCGCTGCCGGCCCCTGGGCGGCCTGGGGTGCGGGGGGACCGGGGCGGCCGCAGGGCCGAGCTGGGCCGGGGAGGGGGCCGCCAAGCAGCGAGTTCATTTCGCTGGTAATCAGCGGCAAGCTGCTATATTCGGGGAATGCTGTCCCTTTAATTGAACAGGCTAGGTAATTAAATGGCACTTTTCCAATAGGACGTGCTAGGTAAATCTAATAGTTGGTTATTTAATATCACTTTGAAGTCTGCCCACTCAAGCACAATGACAGCACAGGAGCATGTGAACTATTAGCTAGGAAAAAAAAAAAGAAACCCAGGATCTCAAAAATTAATTAAATCGCATGCAATTTAGGGGGAACGTTTATCTTGATTTGTCATAACAGAATTAATTCAAGGCCTCCAATTCACTTGGGGGCAGATCTGTTACTCTGAATTAACCAAGCGTAATTTGGCTGTGTTTTTTTTTTTTTTTTTTCCCTTCCCCTTCTCTAATGCAGCACTTGCCATTATGCACAGCCCCCCTTTTAAGTATCAATAGCTTCTGGTGCTTTTAAGGTGCTTGGTCTCCAGTTATTCTGAAGTACCTTTAATGGACTTGGCTCCAGGCTGGTTTCTGTGTTGCCTTTCTTTGTTATATTTAATATCACTGTTGCAGAATTTAGATTAAATGTGGGGAATGTACAGAAACACCAGCAGCTTCTGGGTCGGTTGGTCTGGGTGTGCGTTTCTCTCTGGTAGGGCTCGGGTGTAACTGTGGGCACAGCAGGCGCTGTGCTGCGTGGGTTCTGCAGCTGCTAAATCTGTTTTCTTCCACGATTTTGGAACCAACTGGAGCCTCGTTTTGTTGGTAGAAGTTGCATGAGATGTGCTTCTACTGATGGTGCATTTTGAGCGGCAGGAGGTGGAAGGTTGGGCTGGGAATGTTTCTTGCTGCCTTCATTCCCACTCTTGGGAAAGTTATGACAAAAAATTAGGAGAGTGTGTGTGTGTGTGTGTGTGTGTTTGGGTGTGGGGAGTGCAAGGCTGGAACTACACGGTAGGCAATTTAAGGTGGCTTGGTAAAAGGCCGTTAAGTGTAGAAGAGCTGCCTTGTCTGTATAGGGAAGCTCTTGATGTTTGTGATTGATTGCATTGCCCAAATGTTGAAATATTAATGACCTTCTTGGACTGAGGACCCAAAGAGGAAACTGAAACCAATTCTGTCATCACAATTAAAGAGTCCCCTGGCTTTAATTAGCCTGACCTGGGGTATCTCTACCCATTGCTGCAGTTAAAGAGAAAAGAGCCCATTAAAGTCCAGTCTGAGACCGATAGCTACTTAATTGAGCACCTAAAGCCTGCAGCCTTTTAAATCAAATACTGTCCTGGACGGTCCCCCCGGTTAGATAATTAGCTCTCCAGCCGCTCAGAAGCCATGTGAAACAACTTTCTCAGTAAAGAATAGTTACTGAGGTGGACTTCCTTTACTGGTAAGAAGGAATAATATTTATTTTTAAAGATAAAACCTTTTTCCTCTTAATGATGTTAGAAAACAAAAGCATCCGTAACAATAGAGAAGGAAAAATAAGCTTTATTGTCCTAGTTAATAATGCAGAGCACTGGAAGGTGTTCTAACTGCGGGTAATTTTCAGGGACGTCAGCGGAAGATTCAACTGCAGCAGCCTCCCAAAGCGGAGCTGTTCTGGAAACAGGCGTAGGGAAAACCTGGGAAAAGCCTCAGAATTAGTTTTGGCTCCGTGTATTAAAATGCACAGACATTCAAGGTGTGCAGCACCGCTAGTCAGAGCGTGTTGTATAACAAGTGAATGCTTAATGAAGACAAGTAGTGCAGTGAGATCAGCGCTCCGGGGGCCGTGTGTTCAGGCGGGCGGTGCGGTCGCATGGGGGCTGTGTGCCCACTGGCACTGCTTGTGTTCTCAGGACAGGTGGCCCTGGCTGCTCACCTGCAGGGCTTTGCCTTTCCTCCCCACCCTGCCCAAAGTGCCCTTGTCGTCACCCGGTGCCCCAGATTTTGGGATCTTTGTTCTAGAAACGTGGCGGCGTCTCGCAGCCTCCTTACGGCGCTTCCATGCACCTTTTCTGTGTGCCAGCTTCACTGCTGGTAACAATGG
Source organism: Excalfactoria chinensis (assembly GCF_039878825.1). Lineage (NCBI taxonomy): Eukaryota > Metazoa > Chordata > Aves > Galliformes > Phasianidae > Excalfactoria > Excalfactoria chinensis. Next base: position 9,199,169 of record NC_092832.1, read on the forward strand.
AGGAAGAAAAACGCATCTTGTAAGGCTTGGGGAGAAACCTCAGTGCATCTGCAACTGCTCGGAACTGCTCCGGGTTTAGAAGATGCCCTCGGAACGGGCCCTTCGTTCCTAGCCAGTGTAGTCCTTTTGGCTGGAGGTCCTGACAATGCATTAGTTCAGCTTTCCCTTTGTAACCGCTGTGATCGTGCAAGAACGTGTCAATGTGTCGTGGATCTCAGACTAATTAGTTTTGAAATGGAGTTTTGATTGAACTCTTCAAATCGATGCTGCTGCAAAATTTGTTTCTCAGCTTCCTATTAAAAGCCATCTTAAGGGGCAGTTTTACTACTCTCTCTGTCGTTCAGTCGATACATTTAATAACAACTTACAGGCTATTTTCAATAAAGTGGCGACAGCAAATTAGTAGTTTGAACATGACAAGCCTCCTCTGCAAGCTCAGATTCTGAAAATTCAAAGCAATTATTTCTATACAGAGGCACGCTGCAATCATTCAGATTACGGGTATTCTGTTGTAATGCGTCTCCGAGGTTGACACAAACAAAATTTTATGACTTTATTTGGACAGGAAGGAGATGCAAATATTAATATTTATTATGACACCAATACGCTAATTTGTAAATCCTATTACCGTGTTTTACATGGTGCAGAAAAGCGGGTCTGTGACCCTGCCGTCTAGTTTGGTTTCCTTTCTTACTGTGAGATGCCTGTGGTGCTCTTTCGAAATATTTGTGTATGTTAGAGAGAAGCACGGAAAGCAAATAAAGCTTTTCTAATTCTAGCTAATGCGGTCAGGAAAAGTAGAACTCAATAATCATTATTGTATTATGTTTTGAATCGATGTGTTGTGCCTTTAAATGGATTTGAAGAATTATGTATATATTTTTCTTCACCGCTCTTCTGCCTACTCCCCCCTCCCCCCGCTGCCTGTGCCCCCCCAACCCAATGGCAGATGTTGTGGTCTCATTTGATTGCATAGGAAAACTGCAGTGATACAGCAAACACCCAGAGAGATATGATGACAAATGGGTCCAGATCCCGGTAAATTACTTTCTGCTCAAATCGAAATTTCATTCAGTTTGTTGCTAGCAGAGATGAAGTAATCTAAATTGTGGACTCAGGAGCAGATAGAGGGAAGTTGGAGCAAGCATTTCATTATCAAGAGAGAGAGAAGGTTAGGATGAAAGAGATGAGCAGAGGCAAATCTAAAGTGTTGACACCATGATTGAAAAGGTTAACCCATACACATTATATATCAACCTGGATAGCAGAGAGTTTCTAATGGAAACTCTGCACTGATGGAGGTTTACTGGAGTTTCAATACACTGAGCATGATGTCTTCTTAGATATACAATCAAATCCTCTTAACCCTTTTGATGACTCATATCTCAAGATATGATTAAAGTACAAAAGAGTTCTTCATATAATTTCAAGGACACAATGCATTTAAACTCCAGTCATGAATTGTATCTTCTTTTTTTTTTTTATGATGAACCCGGTAATCTGATAAAATGCGTGTAGTACAGAATTGTTTGTGTTTCTAGAGGTGTAAGTCAATATTTCTGATTAAATCCTGTGTAACCACATCCAAGGTGGGGTGAAGCTACCAGTTGTTAGACAAAACTACGCTTTTTCATATTACGGCGTGTAAGCAAGTTGGAAGACAGGGGTCAGAAGTCTAAAACAGTTGTGTAATAAACCATTGCAGTGATGCGCAAAAATGCTCAGAGCCTCTTGTGTGTTAAATTATTCATGATCATCACCTCTGTTTCAGGTTATTTGGAAATAGTGGTGCTTGCAGTGCCTGCGGACAGTCCATTCCTGCTAGTGAGCTGGTCATGAGGGCGCAGGGCAATGTCTATCATCTGAAGGTGAGAGGCTTTCCATATACTTTTTTATTAGCCGATTAGAACCGCCGTGCTTCTGTAGTGTAAAAATCTGCATCTGCTTATGAATGAAGTGCGAAGCAGCAGCTAGAGATAGCAGTATGTGTTATGAGGCTGCCCTCAGTGTGCAGCTTCGTTCCCTCATAATCGGTAAAACTATACTTGAGTTATGAACTGCGTGGTCCCAACAGGTAAGGCTAATGCCGTGTTCGGAGATGCTAGAAACCAAGCAGCTTCATATCTCATCTGTGCTCACAGTCTCTGAAGTGTAATTTTCAAACCTGCGGCATACTTAATTTGTGCTGTAGTTTCACTTGCTGTCTCTTTCCTTTCTCAGTGTTTTACATGCTCTACCTGCCGGAATCGCCTGGTCCCGGGAGATCGGTTTCACTACATCAATGGCAGTTTATTTTGTGAACATGATAGACCTACAGCTCTCATCAATGGCCATTTGAATTCACTTCAGAGTAACCCACTACTGCCAGACCAGAAGGTGAATACTTCACAATTACTAATAAGCTTTATTAGAGCTAAATGAAGATCAATTTATTTTCAGTTTCTTAGTGGACATTTCCCACCCTTGTAATGAGACCATTAAGTAACCAAACTTCAGTAACATAGACGTGGGGGATGGGGAGGAAATGCTAACCTTTAAGTATGACATATAGAGTGAGTCAGTTTATTTTGGTTTGGGTATGTGTATCTGTACAGCTGTTGAACTCTTCACGTACAAAGTGGAGTGGAGAGCAGACGTTAAGATAAACTTAACAAAGAGGAGCATTTTATTTTACAGTCTTGAAATTAAGGGCTACAAGAGAGCAGGTTTCCGTGGGAGGAAAATTACATCCTTTAATATGGAAATAAACGTTTTGTGAAGGGAAGATTCCTGAGCTAAAGCAGTGTAAGGCTGCAGTTGGGGAGCCATGCTGGGGTGCTCTTTCAGAAGTATTTCCTCGTCTGTTTTCCATGACATAACTCAGATTTAAAAACCAAAGGCGCTGTTTTCTTATCGCTCCGTAACAACAAATAGCTCAGCTAGAGAGGGTGTATCTCTGTGGCTGATGGCTCTTGGTTTGTACCTAAACGAGTAAATAATGACTGCACGGATCATAGAGAGAAGAAGAAAAAAAATTCTGATCAACAGTTGTCCCGTAACTCTGAAACGAGATAGTTTTAGATCTATTTTAATCTCCTTAATAAGTCCTAAAGCTATGCAAGTGAGTGCATTTTGATAACTGCTGTGCCTAATTTGTAACAATTACTGTCAACCTTGAGTTAAGAGACTGTTCATTCCACCCTGGTCCAGAAAAGAGTGAATGTATGACTCTTGCACATAATTTTATTCACATCATATTTCATACTGATTATGTATTGATGACATTGATTCATTTACTCTTTACAGCGCCACTTGCATGGATATTAAATCTTATTGACCACAGATGAATTTTAATTTCAGATTGGTGATAGATTTTTCCATCAGCTCTGATAGTATATTTGACTTTTTCATCATTAACCCAGGCAATCACACAGCACTGAGTTATTGCAATGAAACAAAAAGTGCACACTTCAGTTGGTAATTCTTTATAGATTTACAATAGGAACTTCATTAATGTCTGTAAGGATCACAGAAAATAACATTTATTCGCAAATAGGAATCTGGAAGATGAAAAAACCCGGGACAAATGCTAGGCTTACCTGTTCTGTACCCTGCAGAACAACGGGTAGTGCTTTCCCTTAGTGGAGAAATCGACACAGGAAAACACAAACTGGCTTTGTCAGACCTGTGTTTTTTCTTGTTTTGTTGCTGCAGTTCAAAATCCGTTTGCTTTTTTTTTTTTTTCTGTGCAAAAATTAGCTGATTTATTCTAAGCATACTTTTGGGCCTTATGCAGTGAACCTCATTACATTAAAATGAGACGAGGACTTCTTTATTTGCCTAATTTGCCGATTGAGGTGATGAGAGAGTTGAGTACAAAAGTCCCACATAGTTGGGCAGAGTGAAGATAATGAGGATTGGAGGAGAATGCGTGGCCTCTTCTGAAGGAAGTACAAATACAGTTAAAGATTCATAGATTTATACTGTTGTGAATTTTAATGACCCAATCCTGTAATACAGCGAAGCTAACAGTCGCTCCGTTAGATGAATGTTTGTAGGTGTCCCATTTAAAAATACAGGGTAAAACCATTCATCTTTATACACTGCAGTAAAAGCCTTACCATTCTGAGAGAGTGGTTTATCCACTCGTCTGCTGCGAATGTTAAGTTTAATGTAACTTCAAATAGGTGTCTGAATTGCCGTTTAGTTTTATCAGTTTCTTAGTACGCGTTAGTAAAACACAGAAATGATTTAGTTAGAATAAAAGCAGTAGACATGGTGAGGAACGTAGAACGTGGAAAAGCGGTGAAGTGGGGCTGGGCCTGCAGAGCTCACAGCTGAATCCTCCTGGTAGAAGGTAATGCAGAGACGATCCTGAGAATGGGATTTTATTAGTTCTGTCACTATTTACCATGTTGCTGCAGTCGAGGATGAGGCAAAGAGGTATTGGGGAAGACTGGAGAGAGGGATGATAGGGTTGTTTTGTTTTTATAATGTAATCTCTCTAGGAAATGGTCCAAGTTCCCCTACCGGTTTTCCAAGGGGAACTGTGGAGTGTCTGAATTTCAGTAAGCTGAATTACAGTCGAGGAGACAAGTTGGTAATTCATAGGTTTGTCAGGTGTTTGCAGTTATGGAAGCTGCAGGGGCAGGTGACAAAGATTGTGTTTTGTGTGTTAGCCTCTTAACAATCTGAAGATGTAAACATCACAGATGTTTTCCAGAAAGCTGCGTGGTTTAGGGCCAGTAATTAAAAACGTTCTTCCACTATGACAGAGTTGGCTGTAACAGATCCTCTTTATTAAACATTAAAGATCAATCAGTCTCCAGGTTATTCTGCCACTAGAGATTATAGACACAGCAGAATAATCACAGGGTGGTGTTTTTTTCATTAAGCTGAAGAGATTGAGACGTACTCCTTGCAGTAAAGCACATTTTTGTTGTGTTTGTGAAGGTGACAGTTAGGAACTTAGCATTGTCTTCAGATTACCTACCTTGTAAGCCCTATATTTATTGGTGATGGGTGCAGGCAGAAAAGGCTGCACGGCCTAACTTTCAGCGCTTGATTTTCTGTTTAAGGAGGCTAAGCAGTAACGTTTGCTGTTCTGCCTTTTGCCTCCCTGATTTGATCCACACGTGGAAATTGTAATTTCTCATCACTTGCTTGAAAAAAGCCAAACACCACAACACTGTGTCACCTCGGTTTAGCGCTGCTTGCCGGCACAGCACAGAGTCCTCAGCGCTGATGTCCTGGGGGCCATTTGATTTGCTGGGGTCGTATCGTCCTCCACAGAGAGCTGTCTCTGCACTTTTGACAGTGGCAGCATTCCTGCAGCATCTCTTGTTTGCCAACAGTCTTACCACCTACTATAAGTGTAAATTCTCCTCTGGCTGGCAGTGTTCATAGCAAACGCTTGTCCTCAGCTCCTATACTTTTAAATAAAGTATGAGTTAGATTACATCTCTCGGAGAAGATCTGAAAAATCTTCTAGTTTACATATCACTCAACAATTCCCTTGTAGTTACATAATTGGTGTTGTCTGTGTCCATAGTAGAAGATATTTGATGCTCATTTATTAAATATGCTTGCTGGCTGCTCCCTAATCTTTGTTCTGGACAGACAAATTACCTTTCTCACACTGAGCTTCAGCTCTGGGGAATTAAACCTCCAAGCCTCTACTACTTTAATTAGCTTGAAAGTGGGGGGTTGCAGTTACTAATAGACCTCAGGCTTTTAGTAACTTAGAGAAAGGGTGGAAAAAGAACTTCCTGGGAAGCACAAAATGTCATTTAAAAGCCATAAAATTCTCATATATATTATTTCATTTTGGTAATTGCAAACAGATTGTATTTGAAGACTATGAATGATCATTTCTATTTTGTCCCGGAAAGTTTAGATTTTTATCGACTTAGACACTTTTAATTATCACAATTCATTAACACCAGTGTGAGAGCACATGTTTGACTTCATATATTAAAATGTTTATGTAACATTAACTAACACACCAGATGAGGAATTTCAAATGGGGGGGAAAAATCCTGAAATATCTATATTTAGCTCTTGTGCAATGCAGCATATTAACCAAAGTTGCCTTGGGAGGATATTGGCTGTACTTCTTATTTGCTTTACACGCTATTTCTTCCAATTATAAGATCATATTACCAGCTTCTTCAAAGGCATGGCATAATGTTTCTTCCCTTTTAAAAAGGGGCCCAGAAAAGCCACCTTATTCACCGTACGATTTGCTACCAGAAAGTACCCTTATTTATTGTTGTCGTCTCTCTTTATTCTTTACTGTCTGCTCTTCTTAGTAGTGATACTGCAGAAAATGCTTGCTTTTTGCTATTTGAAGTTGAAACATTAGCACGATGAATGGATAGTGTAGAAAGCCTTAATCAAGTCACAGTTGGAAAGTAATCTAATAAAAAAGAGATTAGTGAATAAGGAAAAGACAAAAGCAGTCATGTTGTAGTTTCCTATCTCAAATCTAGCATTGTAGCTAAGATACCCATTTTTATTTCTTGCAGGTCTGCTAAAAGGTCAGAGTATTGCAGAATGCGTGCCTTCATCTCAAATTTTGTTCATCACAGATGGATCCCATGTCTCCAAGTAGACAAGTCACCTTTGTAGCTAGCATCAGTGCCAGCTCCATGCCATTGCACCTTCTTTATTCTTGATTGCCCTTCCCACATTTATTGGTGTATTAAAATGACTGAATATGAACATTAAGGACTCCATGAACCTGGGCTAATGGGAGACTGTAGAGAAAATGAAAAAAGATCCACCGGAGGACATCTTTGGGGGGGCGGGTGGGGAAGATGACTAATGAAGCTAATTAAAAGAAGCATTGAAATCTGCTTTCTACCCTCATTAACAATTAGCAGGGCACTGGCCAGTTTGTACCCTGTGTTTTACCTTAACAACATTCTATTTGCTCTTTGTATATTTAAGTGTTGTAAGGAAATGTGTTTCAATCAAACTGAACATGAGATAAAGGAAAGATGTGGCTTTTGTGATATTCTATCACAAACACTTTTATTGTATCTCTGTAAAATACAATGTATGTATGCATGTAAGTGTTTTTGTCCTAATGTTGCTACTTCCCATGGCAAAAAAAACAAAAGGAGAAAAAGGAAAAAAAAAACAAGTCAGGCTCATAGCAGCTACTGTGTAGAAATTTTCACCTACTTCTAATTTGCTGAATGAAGAAAAATCTTTTATTTGTGATATTTTCAGAGACATTTGCTCTAGTATGGTGTATTTAAATAATAAAAAGTCAAACGAAAACCACTGAATGGAGTTTGGGTTTTAGAAATGTTGCTGGTTTTTCTTAAAAAAAAAGAAATAACAAGATACACTCCAAATATTGCTCTGAAACAATGTCATTGCCTTAATTGTCAGTTTCCTTTAAAAATAAGGTTCTGGTTTGGAGGTTTTTGGTGGGTTCTCTTCTTTGTTTTGTCTTATGCCAGTAAAGAACCTGTTAAACTACCGTGTTAATTTTGGCGTGGATCCGGGGAGACGCTGCTTCAAAATGATCTTTAGTTTCCATTGAGATTCTTGCTTCTGGTAACAACAAATTACACAGCAGTCCACATTGCAGTGAAGTGTGGTGCACGTTGTAGGTATCGTGATCTCTTTTTGTCCTGCTCCTTCCTGCAGAACTGCCTGTGTTGGAGGTATGCGTGTGTCTGTGAGTGTGCAAGCATTAGTGTATATGAACACGCTTTAAGAGATCCAGAAATAATCATAGAAATAAAAGCAACAGCAGGTGCGTACCTCACACGGAGTGCTAGAATTGGGCATTCATAAAAAGGGCGTTCAGTAGCTGTTCTGAACTGAACAAAATGAAGTTGAGTTTGCTGTGCAAGAAACTTATAAAACTGATAATCTTAGGGAAAGAAAAATGCGCTTCTTGGGCTACTTCCGAGAACAAACTGGTGGCAGATACAGTCTGCTCTCTGGAAGGAAACAGAAAACCAACAGAGTGAGAGAACTTTCTGTAAGCTTAGGAAGAGGGCAGCTTTGTTCAGTGGGCCTTTCCCCTCAGGTCTGTGCAGGGCAACCTCCTCATTTTTCATATCTGTAGCAAGAACAGTTACATGAATCTGACTGCGTTGTATGCCCTCAGCCAGGGAACTGCAGGGACCTTAGAAGGTGCCGCTGCTGCAACTCATAGCAAATCAGCATTACCGGCTGTTTGACTCTTACCTGAGAATAATGCATTTGAAATACAGTGTGATGATGTTTTTAAATTCTGTTTTCAAGAAGGTGCAGCTTGTTTGGCTATGGAGTGAGCTTCACTTACTTTTGTTGTGACACTGATGTATAAAAAGCAGATGTGTAGATTTGTCTGTCTCAACAACCAATAGCAGATAGATCTATTTTGTTTCAGATTCTACTTCTCGGCTCAGTGTGCTGAGGTCTGTTGGGTTTCTTCCTTTAGCACTTCATTGCCTGGGCAAAAATGGGACTGTTGCAGAGAAAAGAAAAAGATACAACATATGGTAGCAGACAGGAGAGATGAAATACTTACATATCACATAAAGTGATAAAACTACTGACGCTGTGTATGATTTTCTAATTAAATGCACTTAGTGTATTTTTTAAAACAAGTTTCTAAGCTTTTTGGTCTTGCTCTGCAGCCTTTAGGTGGGGGTCTTGCAAACCGTGCGGCTGGAACGTCTTTGAAAAAGCACTCGAAATCACACGAATGTGGAATTCAAGCATTAGCGAGTCTGTAGGCATCTTTTATATTATTCCAGTATTAGCACTCAAGGTACCACGGTTAAATCTAACATGTACAGATTTTCGGTTGTCCAACGTAACCCAGAAGTGCTAAGAAGATTCCTAATAACTTCTAGTAAGTAACGTAGTATAGCATTTAGCGATGTAGAGGTTGAAGTTCATTAACGGCTTTAAATAAACTATTATATGACTCGTTTGTAAAGCGCAGCTACCTTTTTAATAGCTTACTTTAAAAGCATTTCTTAAGTTGCAGACCTATAAGATTACAAATGTCACTCATGTTAGCATAATCCACACGCAAGTGATGAAGCCTTTGCTTTGATGTGCTAAATTGGAGGAGGACTAATGGAGCTATGAATATACAATAGAACATATTTAAGTAGTATTCTTCCTTTAGGTAAAACACTTCCTTGAAACCAGAGGCATTTCAGACAATAAAACAGGCTCTAATGGGGACGCTGGGGGGAAGGCTACTGGAAACGCTTAGATTTGTCCTTATGTGAAAAATCAATTTTTTTAGGAGATCTGTAAAAGGAAACGTGTTCCTGTTCACCTTTTATCACATGCATTTGCTACGCTGAGTCTGAAATACACCCCCTGCATTTAGTGCTGCTGAAAAGTCATGCAAATAATCAGTAAGAGCTACCCTCACTTTCAAAAATGAATGCTGTTAAAAAAATCAAAGGAAATATTACTAATCTGAAATCATCCTAGTGAACCTGGATAAAAGCCTCTGTCTGTGCTGCATCTAAGCGTCTCAATCATATAAATTGTCACTCTTATTAATGAAACAATTTTGTAAAAAGATTGCCCTCTAAATGGGTTTAATGTTTTTACCTATCCAGCTGTCTAGTTATGAGATTTACGCATCCTGGCAGGCAGTGGGACATTAAGCCTTTCCAAACCAAATTCTGTTTGCAACAAGATACTGTCTTTTCAGTCCTACATGATTTATCTTTAAATATTTTAACAGGTTATGCGGTATCTTACGAAATGTAAAATGAGAATGTCTTACCAGAATGAAGCCTCTGAAATTAAGTCACATCTTTAGAATATTAACCACACTGAGTTGGTCTCCCTTTCTCCCTGTTAGTTAACACGGATAAAATTTGCGTCATCTAATTCTAGGAGAAATGTAATAAAGAAAAGAAATCAGATACTCCTGTAGTATGAGTTGCTACCAAGCATTTCAAAAGATGGTTTTACTTTTTCGTACTAAATTCTTTGGCTGGCATCAGGTGTCAGGCCTTGTGCGAGTACCTGTGTTCTCAACAGCTCTGTTGAAATAATTGAAATTGAGCTCGGGACACGTATGTCAAATACCATCAAAGTATTGTGTTTCTTCAGTGTGAGAGGTGTTCCAGGACCGGTTTCACTTCCTGTGCCTGCGGTACATGAAGTACCAGGGAGCCTTTGTTGTTGCTTTTCAGTACCAGGTGTATGCCTGTTGTCAGTCCAGCGAAGCCACAGAAGAGCTCATTGCAATTAAATAGCAATTTGTTTCTATGAAACTGCAATTAAAGTATTACTGATCAGCCATTTTAGATTGGCAGCGCTTTGCTTGCATGTTAAGCAGCGAGGAGCAGGTTCCGTCCGTGAGCTGTGAGCAGCAGTGGGCTCGTTGTGTCCCCACCTGGGCCCCATGTCCTGTTTGCAGAGCATGCCCAGGGCAGCAGCAAGTCGGGGCTGAGCCCTGGGCCTGCAGCGTTACCTCTGCTCCTGCCCCGTGTGTGCAGGGATGTGCGCTTCATGCAGGGCCGTGTTGCACTTCAGATCGCTGCTGCTGAGTATGGACTGCGCATTGTGGGCCACAAGTCAATAACGTGCTGCAGGTCCTGACTTGCTGGAGATGTGTAAACAGGGCTACTGTAGCTCCTTAATAACAACTAATAAAAGACTAGAAGAAAGCAATCAATTACCTCGTAAGTTTCTTCCTTTTTTCCTTTCTTTTTTTGCCTTAATAGAACGCAGCGTGTGTCTGACAGGGCTCCTCTGCACGCCTGCCCTCCAGGTGGGCTGTGGCACATGGACTGCAGCACTGCCGGCCCCACAGCTGGGTGACTGCGCGTCTGCGGCGTAAAGGCTCAGTGCAAATTAAAAAGTTGTTTGTAAGAACTCAGAGAGGCATTAACTTCGTAGTGGTAATTATATTTCTTAATTATCGCCATATTTTAACAAAGTCTGAGGGGCATTAACTTCAATTCCTGCATTTTTGCACAGCGGAGGCTGTAGACATCCTCATTGCTTTGCCAGAGGGGATGACATCACACCTGTGGCATGCATGAGATAAGCGCTGCTTGTTTCTTGTTTTGCCGGTGTCTCAGAGATGTTCCTTGTGGGCTGGCCCGGTCACACAGCCGTGTGCCATCCATGGGGCTGCTGTGCTGGGTGGCAGCAGGGAGGCACGAGGGATGTGGGGTGACCGGCGTTGAGGGCAGGGAGAGGACCACGCTTCTGCCTCTGTGCAGCCAGCAAGGCCGTCAGCCAGTAACTCACCACCCACAGGGGCTTGGGCCCACGCCTGAGCCCAGGGCTTGAAAAAAGCTCTGTTTGCTGGAGACAGACAAGGCTGTGTTGAAGATTTCTATTTTTTCTCTCCCCCTCTGTGGGTATTTTTTAACAAGCCGGGTTCTGTTGTTGCGTTTCCTTTAGTTACATCCACAAAAACTCTCTTGGTGTGCAGGGAGGCTGTTCGGCTCGATGGGTTCAAGATCCAATAGCTGTGCGTTTTGCCCTTGCCTGTCTTAGTGTCACATGGTGCTCCCCCATCCCTGCTTGCCTCTGGCCTCTGCTAAAGGGTGAGGCAGGCCCTGGCACTACAAGGGCTGCATTTTTTATTGTTATATTATTAAATAGAGCTTCTCATTGCTACTGTGTGAAAAGCAGCAAGCTGCAGAACTGTAGTGAAGGGAAGCCAAGGCTGTGCCAGACTGGGCGGGCTGGAAGAAAGCTGCCTTGAGATCCTCAGCACTGCAGGACAGGCCATGCAAGGGGGCAGGGGTTTCAGAGGCAAGGCATGCACACCCTTGGTTAAACAGGTCTCCCAGAGCACTCTGTTACTCTGTATCCTTTGCTCCTGTGTTTAGACAGTCATTCTTTAAGTGTAAGTCTTCTACCTGCCTTGTTAGAAGTACGCCTCAGCTGACAAACAACGCGTTTGAAATTCTGGCTTTTCTTAATGGTTAAGAAAAGAATAAAAAGCATTTTGCTTCGCAGGATGCTTGGTCGCTTCAATATATTTAACAACGCTCAATAGCAAGGAACCTGCGTGGATGGGGCCAGCCCCAGTGTCCCTCAGCATCACCACCACTGCTGGCCCTGTCCCTTGTTGCTTTTAAGGGAGCTGCAGCTGCCAAAGTGCCCATGTCAAGCAGCCAGGTTCCTCTGCAGCTGGTACAGCCACCACTTCTTTTTCACATTGCTGGAATTCACTGTTAATTACATTTTGAAATATCCATGCATTTTTCCTCTTAGGGAATCTTACACACGAGCCTTTTGCTAACAACATCAGTGGTTCGCCATAACCTCTCAGAATAATCATCAGTTCCATTGAACTTCTGCCAGTTGTTTTGTTAAACTAAACAGAGAGAACAGGGCCTATATCCATGCTCGAGAGGTAAGAGATTGCCCTGTCATTTGGGGAAATCTTGATTGCTTACTGTATGGTGGAAATAGTACAAGTATGGTATTGTACAGCTGAAATAATACCAGTATAATGTACAGTTGGAATAGTACAAATATGGTTGAAAATAAATAGGAAGAGGGTAACAGGTAACTAAAGAAAAGGACTCCCCAACTCTGAGGCCATCAAGATAAGTGCTCACCAAGGTCAATCAAGACAGGTACTCACCAATGTCAAGGCTCCACACTGCAAGAACTCCACAAAGAAGCAATCTCCAGAAAGAGATGCTACCTTAGTGGTGGTCAGCCCTTAAATGGGATCTGGGAGAGATGGAGTCAAGCTTTACCCTTTCTGGGAGCACACCTGAATTACCTTCACCTGTGCTCCCTCAGCTGACTCATCGCTTGCCTCAGATGGTTAATCAGAGGTTCAGGCTGTGATCAACCATTTCCCTTACACTTACAGAAGAATAAACGAACAGGACAGATATTAACTTTACACCTGACTTCAGTTTCTTTGAGAAGCGGTGAAGAAATGTCCAGTAGGAGGAAAAAGATCCAGCTAGAACTCATAAGCCAGCCAGTAATAGTCTAATTTTATTGTGCTGTAAAATCATCACTGCTTATAGAAAACAAAGGGCAATGAATGCCATATTGGTCTTTTATTCTTACAAAAATCCTTGAGATCAAACAGCCCCTAAAAGACTGAGCTGATATGCATCCGACTTACGTATTTTTTTTTATATCCTCTGATATTCATTCCACTGATGTATTTGATAGGTAATTATATCAGCCATATCAAGATGCTGATAGGAAACAGTGGAAGACTTCAGTGTTTTGCCATAAAGCTCATACCCCTTATTATTGAGCTCTCATCAGGCTCGGGATCTGCAGCAATGATTTGAAAGCTGCAGCTGATATTTTTGTGCTTATACCACATTTAAAAATTATGATTCTTGCTTCATCAGTTGGTCCTTTTAGATGGGTTGGAAAAAAGCACCACAAATGAGCTACTATTCTTATTTGTTTTTTTTTTAAGAAGGGTAAGCATTGAAGTATTCAAATGGAACAGATTATACCTTTAATTACATCCAAACGGGATGCTGAACTGATTTTTCTATTTTCTGTTTAACCACTATAGTTCAAAATGATACGGCAAATTTGTCAGTGAATTCTTTAAGCCCGGCCTTCTGGCCTCTGTATTTACAAGAGAAGCCAAAAGAAAAAGGAAAAAGAAAAGAAGAATCGCGAGGGGAAGATTGCTGCTTACTTCGCTAACAAAGAAGTTTGAACTGCTCCTGGGAGGCGCTTGGTCTGGACGGCGCTGTTTGCCTTCTGGGATCATCCAGTGAGTGCCACCAGCTCTGTGCACATCGCACGGCCGCACCACGTGCCCCCTCTGGAGGGACGCCCCGTGGGTAGCACTGAGCTGCTCCTTCACCAGCGTCCTGGAGAGCCCGACCAGCCGCCGCTTCTGTGGATGTGCTCGATCTCCATTCTCCTACACACAAAATGAGAGGAATGAAAGCAAACACAATTCATCACTTCTTAAACTAAATATATTTCCATTTTGTTTGCATGTGCGTGTGCATATATCACTCACCGTATATATTCAGAATATGTACTGTGACATTACAGCCAGTGATAAATCCTACTCACTTACTGTATGTGTTATTTGCTGCAACATTAAGCTCAGTGAGAATTTTATATGTAACTTGTACCAAAACTAAATATATTGTGGAATTGATGCACAGTTGTAAACAAGAGCATAACTTCCTAATGCAACACAGTTGAAGGTGGCAGCTTGTGTGGCATCTCCTTTGTAAACAACTGCAGACTTTTCTAAGAGCAAGCCGGGTAATTACACTGTTAATGACATTCTTAGAAAATAGGATTCTTGGGGGGGAAGGAAACCCGTAATGCCAACACCAAAAGTAAGCCTAAAGCTTGTACTGTATCAGAGAGTGCTATGGGGGGAAAACTGGGTTCTGCTGGGCCCAGGTCTTTCCTCCCCTATTCTCTTTCTTTCTCATGAAGGTGTGCCTGTGTAGAAGATTTTTCATAGCTCGGTGATGGTTTCCAAGCAAGATGACACTGGCATTTTTTTATGGATTATCTTATTCCATTATTACCTGTTAGTGCTAAGTACGTGCTGCCCACTTACAGAGCTGATGCAGTACACAGAGAAGCTGAAGATATCTTCTGAAATATGCACGGCTTATGTGGGGCTGTGACACAAGCAGGCCTTACCCAGCAGCAGTGTTGGCAGCACTGAAGGGCTGATATGATAGAGCCTTATGAGGCATCACAGGCAGTGCGGAGATCCAGGCAGAAGCCGGACCAGCCAGAGTAAGAGCAGTACACAGCTTTTATTGATGAAGTTCAGGGGAAAGAGGCACCCGGGGCAGCTGTATTAATCCCATAATAACTTGAAATATAATCGAGCCATTGCTGGAGGGATGGGTAGGATGGGAGGGAGGTGGAGGTGTCAGGGTTTAAGTTCACAGGCTTCCCCTGTTCATTAAAAAGTGAATCAATCAGGGAAGCGGGCTGGCTTTTCAAAGGGCTGGCAGCCACAGGGGCAGGCAGCCGGCCTCGTCCTCCCGCCGGGGCTGTGGACGGGGCAGCCAGCAGTGTCAACAGACGGCTGTTTTGCCCCACTCGAGCTGTAAAACGT